>NC_138160.1:30562971-31162971 GCF_964165515.1 Mesoplodon bidens
CAGTCTCTTACCTTGTAGTTTCAAAGAGATACTTGCATATGTGTTCTGCTGTGTTGTAGGTGATACACATACAAGAGGATTGTTGTTGTTTTTTGGTTTTTTGTTCTCCTTAAAATTTTAGAGACTTTCTGGTTTTTCAACTTGGGAATGATCATTCGTCCACCATCCCATCTTACACCGCTCACTTCTTACTCACATGTAAACACCTGAGTGTCAAAGTGTCTGGTGTAATTTCCTTCCTCACCAAGCTCTTTTGAAGTGCTGTTGCAAGAACATTTCCTCTTCTATCATCTGCCATCCCTCCTCACTCCCACCTATAGTTTCTTCTTTTAAATACTATCCACTGCAGAATGTCTTACAATTTGGCTGATCTGGAGATCGCAGAAACCAAATTCTCATGGCTATGACAAAGTTCTCGTACTCAGATTTCACATAAGAGGGATTTAAGTTTGGGACAGGATTGCTATCATCTTCAGTGATAATAAGTATAAACACCTATGTATACTGACCTTTCTTTACACTCCTGATTCTTTTTTTTCTTTTTTTTTTAAATAAGCTTATTTATTTTATTTTTGGCTGTGTTGGGTCTTCATTGCTGCGCGTGGGTTTTCTCTAGTTGGAGCAAGCGGGCGCTACTCTTCGTTGCAGTGCATGGGCTTCTCATTGCGGTGGCTTCTCTTGTTGCAGAGCACGGGCTCTAGGTGCACAGGCTTCAGTAGTTGTGGCTTGCGGGCTCAGTAGTTGTGGTGCACGGGCTTAGTTGCTCCGCGGCATGTGGGATCTTCCCGGACCAGGGCTTGAACCCGCATCCCCTGCCTTGGCAGGCGGATTCCTAACCACTGTGCCGCCAGGGAAGCCCCGTGCATTCCTGTTTCTGTTCCAGAGATTAGCTTACTTTACGAACAACAACAGTTTGTTCTTGCTGACTTTCTTTTCGGTCTGTTGTGACCTCTGGATCTTACCGCCCCCTTAGGAACACCGAGCATATTTATTTTACTTGGATAGTACTTTTATTTTCTAAATTACCCTTCCTCTTGTTTTCAGCTAATGTATGTAAACACCTATGGGGTTTAAAACACTTTCTTGAATGTAGAATAAATAAGCTTAGAGCGGGAAGAGTGGGAGAGCAGGTTTAGCAATGAAGGGCCCAAGGCCAACAGAGTGGTTTGAGTTCTGTAAACATGAGGGAGGTATCAAAGATTTTTGAGCATGGGAAGGACATAGTCTGAGCTAGGCTTTACGAAGATGCCTTGGTCATTGCTGTATACACTAAGCTGACAGGAAGAAAGATTGGAGGCAAGGTGACAATTACTATCAGCAAGGTTTATTTTTTAAAGTAATTGTTGGCGATATGAAAATATAAAGGATGCTTCTAATTCTAGGTGATGGATATGCTCATCGATCTGCAGTGGGATTTTGTTGAAACTCCAAACTAAATATTCCCTTTCCTGAGACTTTGTACTGTGTGTCCCAACCTGGAGCACATACAGATCAGAGAGATGAATTTCTAAACACACAGACCTGGGTTAAAAAAAAAAAAAAAGAATCATTACCAAAGAGTATTTACTTTGGGAAAACAGGCTCCCTTTTTTGTGGAACAGAATTTCACTCTTGACCGAGTTGTGTTTCACTTAATGTGAAATACCTAGGAAGAGGACTGTGATACATGTGACAGAAAAAAAAAGTGGTACTATGTAGAGAAGTAGGATGTCTATTGTCTCTATCTGCACCCAACACATAACCTTAAAATATCGTCATGAAGTCACTGTTAGGTTTCATCACATGTAATGGACTTGTTGAGTATTAACCATTATTTATAAGTTATTGGTTCTGCTCACATCTCCCTTAGAGAGGGCGAGCCTAGTTCAAGTAAAGGTCAAGTCCATATCCTTAAGTTGCATGTAGCCTTTGGTGACTCCGTCTGATGCCACAGTAAAACATTTACTTTTACCGCCACTAGCTTGCTGGCTTCTCCTCACAACACAGTGACACTTTTCAGTCTCAACCAAGAATGGAGAAAGGAAGAAAATATGGTTGGACTTTAAATAAGCCTTGGAGTTTTCCAGTTATTAGAAATTCAACAAAATGCACTTGTGTGTTTCCTTACGCTGTGTTGCCCAAGCTATGGACTGTGCTTTGTGGTTTGATTCACCTTTACAATTTTCTCAAATCACTGATCGCAAATTATGTCTTCAGTTTGCATTTTATAAAATATAATACAAATTGTAAAAAGTGGGTCATGTTACTCTAGGGGAACAGTTACCATAGATACTGCTGCTCTGAAAGTCTCTCTCTTCCTTTCCAGTGAACTCGGAGAAATTCCCACACTAAAAACACTACAAGTCTTTGGAATCGTGCCAGACAGTACCCTTCAACTATTAAAGGAAGCCCTTCCTCATCTACAAATTAATTGTTCCCCTTTCACCACCATCGCCAGGCCAACCACTGGCAACAAAAAGAACCAGGAGATATGGGGCATCAGATGCCGACTGACACTGCAGAAGCCCAGTTGTCTATGAAGTATCTATTGCAGGATGGTGTCTCCTCTTTTCTTTGAACAGGGAAAGTAGGCAGGAAGCCCACTTGTGGAGAGCTCAGCTATTTTTATTCTTGGTTTTCTCTTGCCTTCATTCTACAAGTATATTAGAGAACCGTTGGAGAGAGAAAACTATGAAGTGTTGCTTTTGAAAAATGACTATGAAAGCTTTTATCACTGCTATATCCTTAAGAGCCTAAGCTGTATGCCTTTTGAAATTTTAGGAGGGTGAGTCTATAATGTCAAGATACCTTAAAGAGCAAAATTTGAGCCACCTCTTCCAAGTGCCCTTTTTATTAAATCTACTTAGAATCAAGCTTATAAATCACCACCAGCAAATCATTTTTATAGCCTATATGGCAACTGAACTTTCTTCTATTTAATTTCTCAGTACTGCTTTATAAGATGTAGGTTGCAAAAAATAATAAGCTATTTGTATTGTAGGCTGAACAGAATGAGAATCATAGATTTGCGGCAGTCTGCTGAGGATAGAAAGAAAAATACACATTTCAACTTTGCCTTTAGATTTGCAATTAGGTATATGGAAACAAATAGCCCCAGGGCATTCACCTTAAAACCTAAATAAAAAAACAACCGGCCAACCAGAGGTATAGAATTGGTTAGAATTTACAGGCTCAAGAGGCAATTTTCTATGACAGGTTAACCTGGGGGATCCTCTAATGCACATTAATGAAGTCTCCTTTATGTACTGTGTTCCCAGCATTCTAAATTAGCTGAGGAAATTTAATTGTGGACTTCTGACTTTATGATCAAATTATGTTAACATAGGTTCTTTAGCTTTTAAAGTGACTTGCTTTGTTTTAGAAAGGTGGTAGGAACCAGTCAGTCTCTAATTCTTAAAATGGTTGGAATGCTGAACTGAGGTTACCTGTTGTTTTCCTTTATCACTGAGGTTCTTGAAGTTATTTTTATATTACTCTGGAATCAAGTATTTTAAATTATCCTTTTCTGTTTAAAATGGCCTCCCGCAATGATTGAAACAACTCATTTTATAAGGTTACTGGACCTAGAGTTCCCTAAGAAGAACCGCATGTTCGTTTCAATCAGAAATACACAGCAGAACCACGTGTATGTTCCACGCAGTTTCAGAGCAGTTAGCACAGCTGGCACCTGCATAAAAGTTAAGGCTCAGGTGTTGAACCTTTTGATGGCATCAATGATTTTTTTTTAATGATACATGGAAGCAAAAGGATTAAATTCTACTTTACTTTAAAAAACACAAAACACTAATTTCTTATTTAAATTGATGACCTCCCCATATGTTCAAAATGGAACAAAAAGCCCAAACTCATCATTTCTATTAACATTGCTTTTTCTAAATCAGATTTTTCAAATGTTAGAAACAATGGTATGAAGTGCCCTTATCTGCTCAGACCTAAGGAAGAACATTTTAAAGTAGTGTTACACAGGAAATGATTAGGTTTCAATTCCATAGTAGTTAAAAAGTGCTAAATACTACTTGAAATTATTGTTTACAGATTAGTGACAAGGGCTGGAGGTAGGATCCGGTTGGCCTCTGACTTCCGGATGCCCTCAAACATACAGTACTTCCAAACTCAAGTCCAGCCGTAAGCTACTTTGCTAACATGTCAGAGTAATCTGTATTTTTTTATGGGATTTCTACTTTTATAGACTTGTTTTAAAATAAAACACATTTTTATAAAAATGAATACTTCAGCTAAGTTGTATTCCTTTTTTCTCTCTCTTTCTTAAGTACTCTGGTTAACATGAACATTTGGTATGGTGTGGGATTTGTCTCAGCCCTCTGAATAAGGCACTTTAAAACAAGCCCTAGGGCTTCCCTGGTGGTGCAGTGGTTAAGAATCTGCCTGCCAATGCAGGGTACACAGGTTCAAGCCCTGGTCTGGGAAGATCCCACATGCCACGGAGCAACTAAGCCCGTGCGCCACAACTACTGAGCCTGCGCTCTAGAGCCCGCGAGCCACAACTACCGAGCCCGCACACCTAGAGCTCATGCTCCGCAACAAAAGAAGGCACCGAGATGAGAAGGCTGCACTCTGCAACGAAGAGCAGCCCCCGCTCACCGCAACCAGAGAAAGCCCGCGCACAGCAAAGACACAACACAGCCAAAAAACTAAAAACAAACAAAAAAAGTTCCATTTTTTTTAAAAAATGAAAAAACAAGCCCTAATATGGTCCCTTTTTGCCCCACCTACTTCATGTGTTGCCAAATTAAAATGTTTATAATTCTTTGACAAGGGGCTGAATATACAGGCTTGTTATGGTTAAAGTGCCTCTCAAAGTATTAACATGTTTATAAAACATTTGAGATTTAAGTGATAATTATGACAAGTACTATAAATAAAAGTCAGCTAGCAGCACTTTTTAAATACAGACTTGATCAGCTTATACTGTGTATTTTACTCTCATTAGGAAACTATTTGAATAGTTCACCCTATACCCAGAGATCTAGGAATTAATTCCTTTTGAACTCGTCCATTCAAATGGTAGAACGGTGATTCTTCCTAATTATTACCCAGTTTTGCTTCTTTTTTGATATTATCAGTACTATGTTTCCTTTTTTGTTTTTAATTATAAAAAATGTCAAATGCAAAAGGTAGAGAAGATGATGAACCTCATTATCCACTTCCAAAAGTCATTAACTCATGGCCAATCTCATTTCATCCATCATCTCATCCATCTATTTCCCCCACCCCATACGTACCACACACAGGCTCACAGATTATTTTGATGCAAAACCCGGAACTCTGACTTCATAAATAGTTCAGTATCTACCTCTAAAAGATATCCTCCTGAATTAATTCTGAAACATTAAATATCAAGATGGTGTTGAAAGTTCCCTAGCTGTTGGAAGTGTTTTCTTACATGGGTTTGTCTTGATCAGGCTCCAAACATGGTTCATACATTGCATTTGGTTAACACTGACATTTCCTTAAGTCTCTTAATCTTAGAGTTCCCCTTCTTTCTTATCTTTACAATTTATTTATTGAAGAAACTAGGTCATTTGTCCAGTGTTCCACATTCTGGATTTTGCAGATGTGATCAATCCCTGGAATAATGTTTAACAGGTTAATCTGTCCCCTATTTCCATAAACTGGTAGTTAGATCTAGCAGCAAAAACTCCTAACCAAGAGTGATTTTGCTACCCGAGAGACATCTGGTAACATCTGAAAACAGTTTTGGTTGTCACAAGTAGAGAGGCGCTACTGGCATCTAGCAGTTGTATACCAAGGATGCTGCTAACCATCCTACAATATCTAGGACAGCTGCCACAATAAAGAATTATCTGATCCAAAACCTCAAGTGTCAGTGTTGAGAGACCCTGATCTAGAGGCTTTGCCTATTGATGTTTTTTGTTTTAGCAAGGAGATACTTGATAGGTAGTATTAGTCTTCCTTCAAGAGGCACATAACATCTGGCTGTCATTCTTTTTATGATATCAACATCTGCCTATGGCCCTTGATGTTTCTCCTATACCCTAGCCGCAAGTTCCCAAGATATTATGTAAAGTCTGGCCAAATGCAAAATTTTTATTTCTGGGTAACGTGACTTATGTCCCTTCTATCATGGTGAACTCAATTACAATCCAACATTGACTAACGATGTACAATGTAGAGGACGGGGGAGGTACAGAGCATGAGGAAAGGCACTAAGTAGTCCAGGAAAACTAGAAAGAAACACCTTTCCACTGGATACCCTAACCTTGGAATAAACAAAAAGGCAACCTCCTCTCTCCCATCCCCACCTGGCCAAATGTCCCAGGAATTCAAAAAGCTCTCTTCACCAAGAGGTTAGCTCCTTACAATACGGGTTGAAGCCCTAAAGCCTATACTAAACTTATTATATGGATTTGTTTTCTTTAATACTTATTTATTTTTACTTTTTAGTGAATCTAAATATCAAAATGCTGGTACTTTGGTATTCCTTAAGCCAAATATCAAAATATCTACCATGCACATTTGAGCATTAAGATCACTATATTTTAAGGTCTTCAGATGGCAGGGGCTGTGATTGATGAGAGACAGTAAGGCAGGCTTTTTCCATAGCCATACATTTTAACATGAATAGGCACACTGGAATGTATCATCCCCACCATTACCATGCATTTATATTGTCTTTTAAACGAAAACTGGCCATAGTCATTTACATTGGCTTTTAAAAAATTTTATTTTTTATACAGCAGGTTCTTATTGGTTATCTATTTTATACATATTGGTGTATATTACATTGGCTTTTAAAATGCGTTTTTACTCAAAACTATTTACTCATGTAAAGTGGATATCCGCAACCCATTTAAAAGACTAATGGAAATACTTAAAAGATTAATATTGGGCTGGCCAAAAGGTTTGTTTGGTTTTTTCCATAAGATGGCTCTAGTATCACTTAGTTGTCTTTAACATCATTTGAAACAATTTTGTTAAGATTGTGTGCAAGCTGTCATATTACTGTGCATTTAAAAAAGACACCAAAATTGGTGAATTTTTGTGTAGCCATTTTTATATTGAAGATGGAAGAAAAAAGCAGTATTTTCATCATATTAGGCTTTATTATTTCAAGAAAGGTAAAAACGCAACTGAAACACAAAAAAACATTTGCACAGTATATGGAGAAGGTGCTGTGACATTGAATGTGTCAAAAGTGTTTTGCGAAGTTTCGTGCTGGAGATTTCTCACTGGATGATGCTCCATGGTCAGGTAGACCAAGATTTGTTGAAGGTGACAGCGATCAAATCGAGACATTAATTGAAAACAATGAATACGACGCGAGAGATAGCTGACATACTCAAAATATCCAAATCAAGTGTTGAAAATCATTTGCACCAGCTTGGTTATGTTCATCGCTTTGAAGTTTGGGTTCCACATAAGTGAAAAAAAACCTTCTAGACCCTATTTCCGCATGCAATTCTCTACAGAAATGTAATGAAAACATTCCGTTTTTAAAACAAATTGTGACAGGTGATGAAAAATGGATACTGTACAATAATATGGAATGGAAGAGATCGTGGGGGAAACGAACCACCGGCAACCACACCAAAGGCCGGTCTTCATCCAAAGGTGATGTGTAAATGGTGGGATTGGAAGGGAGTCCTCTATGATGACCTCCTTCCAGAAAACCAAATGATTAATTTCAACAAGTACTGCTCCCAATTAGACCAACTGAAAGCAGCGCTCGAAAAGCATCCAGAAGTAGTCAAAAGAAAATGCATAATCTTCCATCAGAATAACACAAGACTGCATGTCTCTTTGATGACCACGTAAAAACGGTTACAGCTTAGCTGGGAAGTTCTGATTCACCTGCTGTATTCACCAGACTTTGCATCTTCAGATTTCCATTTATTTCAGTCTTTACAAAATTCTCTTAATGGAAAAAAATTCCATTCCTGGAAGACTGTAAAAGGCACCTGGAACAGTTCTTTGCTCAGAAAGATAAAAAGTTTGGGGAAGATAGAATTATGAAGTTGCCTGAAAATGGCAGAAGGTAGTGGAACAAAAGGATGAATACCTTGTTCAATAAAGTTCTTGGTGAAAATGAAAAATGTGTCTTTCATTCAAGCTCTCTTGAATCATTTAAAGAAAATAAGTGTAGGGAAGAAAAAAGTTGCAGTTGGGAGAGATACATTTTAAAAAATGGTTTGAGGGCTTCCCTGGTGGTGCAGCAGTTAAGAATCCGCCTGCCAATGCAGGGGACACAGGTTCAAGCCCTGGTCCGGGAAGATCCCACATGCCGTGGAGCAGCTAAGCCCATGCGCCACAACTACTGAGCCTGCGCTCTAAAGCCCACGAGCCACAACTACTGAAGCCTGCACGCCTAGAGCCCGTGCTCCACAACAAGAGAAGCCCGCACACCGCAACGAAGAGGAGCCCCCCTCGCTGCAACTAGAGAAAGCCCACGCGCAGCAACGAAGACCCAATGTAGCCAAAAATATTTTTTTAATTAAATAAATAAATAATTTTTTTTTTTTTAAAAATGGTTTGTAAAAACCTGTTTCTCAAATACTGTCCTACTTACTTCAACTATCCATACATCACCCCCCAACACACACACACAGACTCCCTAAGAATGTTGTTTCAGCAGAGTAAAACCATTATTTATTATCATAATAGGCAATTTCTTCTCTAGCTATGCCAGTTTTCAAGTATTCATTGGGAGAAGATACGAATCAGAACTCATAATCCCTACTCCCAGTGAACTCACAATCTACTGGTATAAAAAGCTGCGTACTGTTCAGATAGATCTCTTCAACAGTCTTTTCAGGATCCCAAGTTCTGAAAAAATTTTTTAACTGTTGATGTTTGATTTTTTTAAAACGGGAGAACAAAATTATTTATAATCCATGCCTTTGCTATCCTATAAAATATTCAAATTAACACTTAAAACATTCTTTTCTATTTTTTCCTTTTAGCTCCTCCTTGGTTAGTCAGTAATTTTCCAAAAATTTTATCATAAAATAAAGCCCATGATACTTAAAAAAAATACTCTTTATACCTTCATGTAGAAATCTTATATAAGCCTTCTTATTGACTTACAGTACACTTATCCTTCATGGTTATTTTTAATGTTAACAAGAATAAACTACATTTGAAATAAACAATTCCTCTTTCTAGTTCAGCAGTTCATGTAATATGATTTGATTTACTAGGGCCATGAATATAAATACATATGGAGCATCAAAAATATTAACTCAAAATTATCTGAAGAGTCTACATTTACCAGGAAGCACTGTGTCACATTAGCAGTGAATGAAGTCAAAGCGCACACAGTAATACATAGCAGCGGGGAATAAACTCTTGAAACATAACATTTTGGGGAAATCTGGTTTTCAAATAATGACCCATAAGAGCTAAAGAAATGAACTAAAAAAGAAAAGAGACTTCCGGGTAAGATGGCGGAAGAGTAAGACGCGGAGATCACCTTCCTCCCCACGGATACACCAGAAATACAGCTACACGTGGAACAACTCCTACAGAACACCTACTGAACGCTGGCAGAAGACCCCAGACCTCCCAAAAGGCAAGAAACTCCCCCACATACTTGGGTAGGGCAAAGCGGAGAGATCCCCACACAGAGGATCGGTGCCGAGCGGCACTCACCAGCCGGAGAGGCTTGTCTGCTCGCCCGCCAGGGCGCGCAGCGCTGGAAGCTGAGGCTCGGGCTTCGGTCAGAGCGCAGAGAGAGGACTGGGGCTGGCGGCGAGAACTCAGCGTGAAGGGGGCTAATGTGCCACAGCTAGCCCGGAGGGAGTCCGGGAAAACTCTGGAGCTGCCGAAGAGGCAAGAGACTTTTTCTTCCCTCTTGGTTTCCTGGTGCGCGAGGAGAGGGGATTAAGAGCGCTGCTTAAAGGGGCTCCACAGACGGGCGCGAGTCGCGACTGAAAGCGCGGAGCCCAGTGACGGGCGTGGGATGCTGGGGCTGCTGCCGCCGCCGCCAAGAAGCCTGTGTGCGAGCGCAGGTCACTGCCCACACCGCCCTTCCGGGAGCCTGTGCAGCCCGCCACTGCCGGGGTCCCGGGATCCAGGGGCGGCTTCCCTGGGAGAACGCACGGCGCGCCTCGGGCTGGTGCAACGTCACGCCGACCTCTGCCGCTGCAGGCTCGCCCCGCACTCCGTGCCCCTCCCTCCCGCCCGGCCTGAGTGAGCCAGAGTCCCCGAAGCGGCTGCTCCTTTAACCCTGTCCTGTCTGAGCGAAGAACAGACGCCCTCCGGCGACCTACACGCAGAGGCGGGGCCAAATCCAAAGCTGAGACCCAGGAGCTGTGAGAACAAAGAAGAGAAAGGGAAACCTCTCCCAGCAGCCTCAGAAGCAGCGGATTAAAGCTCCACAATCAACTTGATGTACCCTGCATCTGTGGAATACATAAATAGACAACACATCATCCCAAATTGAGGAGCCCGGAGTCAGTGCTGTGCCTCTGAGGTGGGAGAGCCAACTTCGGGACACTGGTCCACAAGAGACCTCCCAGCTCCACATAATATCAAACGGCAAAAATCTTCCAGAGATCTCCATCTCAACACCAGCACCCAGCTTCACTCAACGACAAGCAAGCTACAGTGCTGGACACCCTATGCCAAACAACTAGCAAGACAGGAACACAACGCCACCCATTAGCAGAGAGGTGGCCTAAAATCATAAAAAGTCCGCAGACACCCCAAAACACACCACCAGACGTGGACCTGCCCACCAGAAAGACAAGATCCAGCCGCATCCACCAGAACACAGGCACTAGTCCCCTCCACCAGGAAGCCTACACAACCCACTAAACCAACCTTAGCCACTGGGGACAGACACCAAAAACAACGGGAACTACGAACCGGCAGCCTGAAAAAAGGAGACCCCAAACACAGTAACATAAGCAAAATGAGAAGACAGAAAAACACACAGCAGGAGAAGGAGCAAGATAAAAACCCACCAGATCTAACAAATGAAGAGGTAATAGGCAGTCTACCTGAAAAAGAATTCAGAATAATGATGGTAAAGATGATCCAAGATTCTATTTCCCAGATCCAAAATCTTGGAAATAGAATAGACAAAATGCAAGAAACAGTTAACAAGGACCTAGAAGAACTAAAGATGAATCAAGCATCGATTAAAAACACAATACATGAAATAAAAAATACTCTAGATGGGATCAATAGCAGAATAACTGAGGCAGAAGAACGGATAAGTGAGGTGGAAGATAAAATAGTGGAAATAACTGCTGCAGAGCAAAATAAAGAAAAAAGAATGAAAAGAACAGAGGACAGTCTCAGAGACCTCTGGGACAACATTAAACGCACCAACATTCGAATTATAGGGGTTCCAGAAGAAGAAGAGAAAAAGAAAGGGACTGAGAAAATATTTGAAGAGATTATAGTTGAAAACTTCCCTAATATGGGAAAGGAAATAGTTAATCAAGTCCAGGAGGCACAGAGAGTCCCATACAGAATAAATCCAAGGAGAAATACGCCAAGACACATATTAATCAAACTGTCAAAAATTAAACACAAAGAAATCATATTAAAAGCAGCAAGGCAAAAACAACAAATAACACACAAGGGAATCCCCATCAGGATAACAGCTGATCTCTCAGCAGAAACTCTACAAGCCAGAAGGGAGTGGCAGGACATAATTAAAGTGATGAAGGAGAAAAACCTGCAACCAAGATTACTCTACCCAGCAAGGATCTCATTCAGATTTGATGGAGAAATTAAAACGTTTACAGACAAGCAAAAGCTGAGAGAGTTCAGCACCACCAAACCAGCTTTACAACAAATGCTAAAGGAACTTCTCTAGGCAAAAAACACAACAGAAGGAAAAGACCTACAATAACGAACCCAAAACAATTAAGAAAATGGGAATAGGAACATACATATCGATAATTACCTTAAATGTAAATGGACTAAATGCTCCCACCAAAAGACACAGATTGGCTGAATGGATACAAAAACAAGACCCATATATATGCTGTCTACAAGAGACCCACTTCAGACCTAGAGACACATACAGACTGAAAGTAAGGGGATGGAAAAAGATATTCCATGCAAATGGAAATCAAAAGAAAGCTGGAGTAGCAATTCTCATATCAGACAAAATAGACTTTAAAATAAAGACTACTAGAAGAGACAAAGAAGGACACTACCTAATGATCAAGGGATCTATCCAAGAAGAAGGTATAACAATTGTAAATATTTATGCACCCAACATAGGAGCACCTCAATACATAAGGCAAATACTAACAGCCATAAAAGGGGAAATCGACAGTAACACAATCATAGTAGGGGACTTTAACACCCCACTTTCACCAATGGACAGATCATCCAAAATGAAAATCAATAAGGAAACACAAGCTTTAAATGATACATTAAACAAGATGGACTTAATTGATATTTATAGGACATTCCATCCAAAAACAACAGAATACACATTTTTCTCAAGTGCTCATGGAACATTCTCCAGGATAGATCCTATCTTGGGTCACAAATCAAGCCTTGGTAAATTTAAGAAAATTGAAATTGTATCAAGTATCTTTTCCGACCACAATGCTATGAGACTAGATATCAATTACAGGAAAAGAGCTGTAAAAAATACAAACACATGGAGGCTAAACAATACACTACTTAATAACGAAGTGATCACTGAAGAAATCAAAGAGGAAATTAAAAAATACCTAGAAACAAATGACAATGGAGACACGACGACCCAAAACCTATGGGATGCAGCAAAAGCAGTTCTAAGAGGGAAGTTTATAGCAATACAATCCCACCTTAAGAAACAGGAAACATCTCGAATAAACAACCTAACTTTGCACCTAAAGCAATTAGAGAAAGAAGAACAAAAACATCCCAAAGTTAGCAGAAGGAAAGAAATCATAAAAATCAGATCAGAAATAAATGAAAAAGAAATGAAGGAAACGATAGCAAAGATCAATAAAACTAAAAGCTGGTTCTTTGAGAAGATAAACAAAATTGATAAACCATTAGCCAGACTCATCAAGAAAAAAAGGGAGAAGACTCAAATCAATAGAATTAGAAATGAAAAAGGAGAAGTAACAACTGACACTGCAGAAATACAAAAGATCATGAGAGATTACTATAAGCAACTCTATGCCAATAAAATGGACAACCTGGAAGAAATGGACAAATTCTTAGAAATGCACAACCTGCTGAGACTGAACCAGGAAGAAATAGAAAATATGAACAGACCAATCACAAGCACTGAAATTGAAACTGTGATAAAAAATCTTCCAACAAACAAAAGCCCAGGACCAGATGGCTTCACAGGCGAATTCTATCAAGCATTTAGAGAAGAGCTAACACCTATCCTTCTGAAACTCTTCCAAAATATAGCAGAGGGAGTAACACTCCCAAACTCATTCTACGAGTCCACCATCACCTTGATACCAAAACCAGACAAGGATGTCACAAAGAAAGAAAACTACAGGCCAATATCACTGATGAACATAGATGCAAAAATCCTCAACAAAATACTAGCAAACAGAATCCAACAGCACATTAAAAGGATCATACACCATGATCAAGTGGGGTTTATTCCAGGAATGCAAGAATTCTTCAATATACGCAAATCAATCAACGTGATACACCATATTAACAAATTGAAGGAGAAAAACCATATGATCATCTCAATAGATGCAGAGAAAGCTTTCGACAAAATTCAACACCCATTTATGATAAAAACCCTGCAGAAAGTAGGCATAGAGGGAACTTTCCTCAACATAATAAAGGCCATATATGACAAACCCACAGCCAGCATCGTCCTCAATGGTGAAAAACTGAAACCATTTCCACTAAGATCAGGAACAAGACAAGGTTGCCCACTCTCACCACTCTTATTCAACCTAGTTTTGGAAGTTTTAGCCACAGCAATCAGAGAAGAAAAGGAAATAAAAGGAATCCAAATTGGAAAAGAAGAAGTAAAGCTGTCACTGTTTGCAGATGACATGATACTATACATAGAGAATCCTAAAGATGCTACCAGAAAACTACTAGAGCTAATCAATGAATTTGGTAAAGTAGCAGGATACAAAATTAATGCACAGAAATCTCTGGCATTCCTATATACTAATGATGAAAAATCTGAAAGTGAATTCAAGGAAACACTCCCATTTACCATTGCAACAAAAAGAATAAAATATCTAGGAATAAACCTACCTAAGGAGACAAAAGACCTGTATGCAGAAAATTATAAGACACTGATGAAAGAAATAAAAGATGATACAAATAGATGGAGAGATGTACCATGTTCTTGGATTGGAAGAATCAACATTGTGAAAATGACTCTACTACCCAAAGCAATCTACAGATTCAATGCAATCCCTATCAAACTACCACTGGCATTTTTCACAGAACTAGAACAAAAAATTTCACAATTTGTATGGAAACAGAAAAGACCCCGAATAGCCAAAGCAATCTTGAGAACGAAAAATGGAGCTGGAGGAATCAGGCTCCCTGACTTCAGACTATACTACAAAGCTACAGTAATCAAGACAGTATGGTACTGGCACAAAAACAGAAAGATAGATCAATGGAACAGGATAGAAAGCCCAGAGTTAAACCCACGGACATATGGTCACCTTATGTTTGATAAAGGAGGCAGGAATGTACAGTGGAGAAAGGACAGTCTCTTCAATAAGTGGTGCTGGGAAAATTGGATAGGGACATGTAAAAGTATGAGATTAGATCACTCCCTAACACCATACACAAAAATAAGCTCAAAATGGATTAAAGACCTAAATGTAAGGCCAGACACTATCAAACTCTTAGAGGAAAACATAGGCAGAACACTCTATGACATAAATCACAGCAAGATACTTTTGGACCCACCTCCTAGAGAAATGGAAATAAAGACAAAAATAAACACATGGGACCTAATGAGACTTAAAAGCTTTTGCACAGCAAAGGAAACCATAAACAAGACCAAAAGACAACCCTCAGAATGGGAGAAAATATTTGCAAATGAAGCAACTGACAAAGGATTAATCTCCAAAATTTATAAGCAGCTCATGCAGCTCAATAACAAAAAAACAAACAACCCAAACCAAAAATGGGCAGAAGACCTAAATAGACATTTCTCCACAGAAGATATACAGACTGCCAACAAACACATGAAAGGATGCTCAACATCTTTACTCATTAGAGAAATGCAAATCAAAACTACAATGAGATATCATCTCACACCAGTCAGAATGGCCATCATCAAAAAATCTAGAAACAATAAATGCTGGAGAGGGTGTGGAAAAAAGGGAACACTCTTGCACTGCTGGTGGGAATGTGAATTGGTACAGCCGCTATGGAGAACAGTATGGAGGTTCCTTAAAAAACTACAAATAGAACTACCATATGACCCAGCAATCCCACTACTAGGCATATACCCTGAGAAAACCATAATTCAAAAAGAGACATGTACCAAAATGTTCATAGCAGCCCTATTTACAATAGCCCGGAGATGGAAACAACCTAAGTGTCCATCATCGGATGAATGGATAAAGAAGATGTGGCACATATATACAATGGAATATTACTCAGCCATAAAAAGAAACGAAACTGAGCTATTTGTAATGAGGTGGATAGACCTAGAGTGTGTCATACAGAGTGAAGTTAGTCAGAAAGAGAAAGACAAATACCGTATGCTAACACATATATATGGAATTAAAAAAAAAATGTCATGAAGAACCTAGGGGCAAAACGGGAATAAAGACACAGACCTACTTGAGAATGGACTTGAGGATATGGGGAGGGGGAAGGGTAAGCTGTGACAAAGTGAAAGAGAGGCATGGACATATATACACTACCAAACGTAAGGTAGATAGATAGTGGGAAGCAGCCGCAGAGCACAGGGAGATCAGCTCGGTGCTTTGTGACCGCCTGGAGGGGTGGGATGGGGAGGGTGGGAGGGAGGGAGATGCATGAGGGAAGGGATGTGGGAACAGATGTATATGTATGACTGATTCACTTTGTTATAAAGCAGAAACTAATTAAAAAAATAAATAAATAAATTAAAAAAAAAAGAAAAGATAACAATGGTTTAATTTTATTCACATGTAGTTGCCATGAAAAGGTTAACTCATTCATAAAAACATTTTTGCTATTCAAACATCCTTTGCCTCTCATCATCTCTTACAAATAAATCCCCACCACAGAGCAGAAATGTTAGAAGTTATACCACAAATGGAGCACATTATGTATTTTTAAAACCTTTAAAATATGGCTTATGAACAATTTTACATAGCAGGTTACCTATTAATATGTTACATATTAAACAGATCTCTGGTACCATTTTAGACAATCAGATTTCCTTGATATTAAAGATGGAGTTGGCATTTTTGTCAAAAAGGTATTTTAAACCTGTTAGGGAGTTTCTATAGTGTGGAATTTCACTTCTTTCTAAAGTGGCATCTTAAGTATATCATTTTTAAATCAAACAAGAAATTAGATCCATCTCTGGGAAAACACCAATTTTTATTGTATGCATCATGTAAACTCCTTGCTATTAGTGTCTATGCAGATACTCTTAACTAAGGGGAAAAAAAACAGATTCTTGTTCTGGATATACAACAAAACCTAGATTATCTTTGTATAGTAACATTTATATAAAAATTTTGACAAGAACCTGATAAATGTTGCCAGAACTAAGAGCACTCGATTTGATTATAATACATCCTAGCTTTCACAGAATTTACTTCTGAGCTCACTAGACTCAAGTTCTATACGATAGAGTCTGTTTACTTTACCAATGTATATCTAGCACCTGACACAGTACATGGCACTGAGTGGGTATTCAATAAATATTTCAGTGATTGAAGAAAGGCTTTTAACAGCAAGTGAAAAAAAATACAACTTTGAATAACTGGAATGAGAATACCAATTGTCTCATGATGCAGCAAGAGGTACTTTCTGTGATAATTCTAGGATTACTTATAAGTAGATCAGGAATTAGGTAAAGAAACTGTCATAACGGGAAAAAAAGAAAAGCCATAACATTTTACCCTCCAAAGCTAATGTGTAAAACTTGGAATATGAGTTAGGTGAAAACTACCATGATAATAAGTAAGGCAATTCCAAAACTAAAGTGTTTTGCATATTTATTAAATAATCCATTTTCTTTCTGACAATACTCCTACACTAGATGAAAATATTTTTTAAAGGTTTTACCAAACTCCTAATAGAATATGTCTAATTAGTTCATCCTTTTAGTCTCTGAATCCATGTTAGATAGTTGTAAATAAGGAAGAACTTTATTAGACACTCAAATCATTTAAAAAAAATTACCTAAGATCTAAAATAGTTATTGGATAATTAATACATTTGAAATGGTGTCATGATTTTGTCCAGATATATTTCACCCAGCATTGTCAAAATTAACCTGACAGTCAATTAAATGAAAACATCTATAAATAATTTCAAAAATGATTGTTTGAATTTTTTAAATCAATAGTCATAACAACATCATTGTGTTCTGAAATTAGAAAACTCAGCATATAAAAAACACATTTACCTACTTCAATTAGGTCAATGTCAGGATTTATCAAAATTCTGCATCATCAAATCTTAAAAAATCTTGAATTTTAGGTACTACAGAAAAATACTAATCAAATGAGATGTGTTTGGTCTCACCAATTCCACAAAGTTAGGAGGAAAAGGAAGGAAAAACAGCTTGTACAGTTAAATTTCAAATCTTAAACATTTAATCTTTTATTGGCGCCTACCTCCCTAAATTTAAAGATATCAGCACTCTTGGAAACCAACTGTAAGCAATATAGAAATTTCACTGGTATGAATTCTAATCAATTTAGTCCATCCATTTTCTTACACAGTGAATATCTTTTCCATCAGAATCCAACAGAAGAATAATACAAATCTCACTTTCTTGATCACCTTTGAGCCCAAGGCCAACCAGTCTCAACAATAACCAAAAAATGTAGCCTTATGACTGGCAGTCTGTTTCCACAGTAAAACTATTTTTTCCAGTAATCAAAATTGTCATCTGAGGAAATCCTTCACTGTTCTAGAAGGACAGTTCGAAGCTCATCTTCTTTATTGATCAACATTGAAGCAATCGCTCCGTCATTAAACTCAAAGGAAGTTCCTCCATCTACAACCATGCAGGCATCCCAACAACGAGAACGAACACAAACCCTAAGCAGAAAGAAACATCTCATTAAATATTAACACTTTTCTTAATCCTAAATTACAGTTTCTTTAAAACACTTCATTTTCATCTAAATTGGCAGATAGATCATTTGGCCTTGATTTTAAAAATCAAGTTGCTCTTTGGTATAAGAGAATTAGTCACTATGTGAATACATGGGTACATTATCAAAAAAATCTCAAAACTTAAATGTTCAGGAGAGCTCCATTCACCCAAACATTTATCAGTGAACAAGTTCTGATGGAATTCATAGGCTTTTGAATGTTGAGTTATTACCATTACAAGTATTTTAAGGAGTGAGCAAGAATGTAACTATTTTCATGTAAAATTTTTATTTACGTACAACATACAGAAAAGGCACAAATTATTAGGGTACAGCTCAATGAACACACTTGCATAATCAACACCCAAATTAGGAACTGAATGTTACCCAGCTCCCCAGAAGCTCCCTCACTGCTCTTACTCCCATCTCCCAGTCTCTACCCCCAGCCCCTCCTTCCCAAGCATATCCACTATCCTAATTTCAATCACCATAGTAGTAATAGTTTTGTCTATTATTGAACTTTATATAAATGGAAGAACACAATAGGTATGCCTGTGTCTGGTTTCTTTTGCTCAATAGCATGTTTGTGAAATCATCCATGTTATTACCTGTAGCAGCCATGTGTTCATTTTCATTGCTGTCTGAAAACACTTGCATTGTACAAAAATACCCAAATTTAAGTATCTCTTCTACCATTCATGGACATTTGGGTTTTTACCTATTGGGAATAGTGCTACTGTGAATATTCTTGAGCATGTCTTTTGGTGCACACATTTCTGGTCAGCGTATACATTTCTGCTGGATATGTATCTTGGAGCAGAATTACTGGGTCACTGCATGCGCTATATTCAGCTTTGGTAGGTAACTGCCAAACAAGTTCCCAAACTATTCCTAATGGTAGTATATAAAAGTCCCACTTGCTCCACCTTATCAACAACTGGTATTTTAGCTATTCTGGTGTGTGTGGTATCATATTATGTAGTTTTAAGTTATATTTCTCAGATGAATAATAAGGTCAAGGATATTTTTCCATATCCTTATCAGCCATTTGGATATTCTCTTTTGTGAAATGCCTGTCCATGACTTTTGGCCATTTTTCTACTGGGTTGCCTGTCTTTTTCTTATTGACTTGTAGGAATTTTTAAAATATATTCTGGATATGAGTCCATTGCTAGACTATCTCACTCTGTGGCTTGCCTTTTTATTTTCTTAATGGTGTCTTGATTAACAAAAGTTCTTAACTCTAATGTAGTTCAATTTATCAATCTTGTTGCTAAGAAATATTTTCCAACCACCAAAGTCATAAAGCTATTCTCCTACTTATAAGAGCAAACATTTAAATGAATCTTTATAGTTTCACCCAAACTGAGTATAGATTCGTTGATTAATCAAAATTAACTCTCAAATGATAAAGTGATTTTTAAGTATGACGAGTTTCCTTTTTTGTGTCTTTCCTGGAAAAATTCAGTTGTGTATTTTCAAAAAACTATATGCACACTGTAAGCAGCAATTTGTAATTAAACTGTTCTTTGCTTGCCATGAGATAGATGACAGTTTTTCAGAATTATAGCAGGGTTTCTTGTTAGTTTGGAAAATTGGGCAACCTTTACAACATAAGAAATTACAAACATTTCTGTATATCCTCTTCCCCTCAAAAAAAAAAATCCAAGGCAAATTTAATAGATGTGGGGGGGGGATTCACTTTTAGGGGAAAGCTGGAAGCAATGAATCCTACTCTAGAGTTATACTGCTGTACAGGTTAGACTTTGTACAAATGCATGTCCTGCTTTTATGCCACAGCATATGAAAAAAAAAGTTGCTTTCCAGTCAGTTTCTTTTGAAGTGATAATTTGATCTTACTGTGTCTTACTAGAGTAAACAAACAAACAAGCCCACATCACCCAATAAATAACTTTGTTCTCCTTTCTATTAACTTAATTTTTAGTTTCTCTAAAATGGAACCCTAAGTTTTAGACAAAATATTACTTTAGCCAGGTTAGCATGACACCTCTTTAGTTCTACAGGTTCTACTTTCCCTGCTAGATTAAGTTTGAAGGAGTGAATATAATGAAATTGAACACTTTTAAAGCCCACTGTGCTTTATAAATACAAGGGAGGAAAACAGCCACAAGACAACTTTGGAAGCTTACTTTGAGGTGAAACAACGCTGACGACTGCTTGAAAAAACTCTGTTTGCTATTGGTTCTCGAATACTGAAAAGTATTTTTGGTTCTTCTGGACTGTAGAGCAGCGATTCATTATATTCATTTGTTACTATAAAGGAAAAAAAAACAAATATTAGCACATTCGATGAAAGACAGTCACTTCTGAGAAGTGCAAAATGAAAATGGATGCCATCCCAAGCACAGTTCTATTCCAAAGGTCTGGCTGGCAGCAAGTTTCTTGGAACTCACAACACATTCCATTAAAAAAAAAACCAACAAAAAAACACTTATAAATGAGGAGTATGTTCCAAGATTAGCCCACAGAAGCCTACATCACCCACAATATAGCAGAAATAGGTACATTTGGCTGGGGTCGGGGGGTATCTATAAAGCTAGTAATCAAACAAAAAAAAGAGAAACTAGTTTGAGGCACTCGAAAATGGACCTTAAGTTGCCATAATCTCTTGCTAATAAGTTCCTTTACAAAATACCACGCCAAAGAGTTCATAAGTGTAAGTTAATAGTCTTGATATAAAATTCAGTCTCAAACAATGGCAGGCAATATCCTTTCTCTAATGAAACTGCTATTACTCAAGATATTTCTAGAAGTCTTCCAGATCTGCTTTCTCTCTAACCAAGAGGCACACAAGAGTTGGCATGCAGAGCACAAACTGGTTAAAAACAACTGTACAAAGAAACTGGGCTTGAAAGAACATTTAGTTGAGCACCACATTAAAAGACACTGCAAGACTATTAGATAATCTACCTTATATACCAAAATTTCATTTGAATTAAATGAAGTGGCTATAACAGTGACTGCACCACTGGCATTCACTATTGCTTCTGAAGATAGTCAAATCTTCAAAGGAATAATATTCATTCAGTAAAGCAGTATGTTTATTAAAAGAAAAATCAATCACTGTATTTTATATATATCCTTAAATTAATTTGTATACCTGATATAAATTTCAGTTGTTTTATACACATTATGCTTTAAGTTTAATTATATAATGAAGAATCAGTTACTATAAATGTCTAACTTTCCTTTCTTTGATGCAGATTTAACACTAATTCTAGCTCAAAGCCATGATTAAAATTATCTTTTAGGTCTCAAATTGAGAGAGGGAGAAAACAGTCCATTTTAGAGAGCTGAAAGTAACCGCAGAGATTTAGTCCTGTTTACAAACTATATTTTAAAGACAAACTATCTCCCCAACAAAGAAAGTCTTACGAGAATCCAAAATATATAAATAAAATGAACTCACACTGTTAATATACTCTATCATGTATTCCTAAATCTTTTTTTTTTTTTGCGGTACACGGGCCTCTCACTGTTGCGGCCCCTCCCGTTGCGGAGCACAGGCTCCGGACGCGCAGGCTCAGTGGCCATGGCTCACGGGCCCAGCCGCTCCACGGCATGTGGGATCTTCCTGGACCGGGGCACGAACCCGTGTCCCCTGCATCGGCAGGCGGACTCTCAACCACTGCGCCACCAGGGAAGCCCTGCTAAGTCATTTTAAAAGCGACCAGTAAGAACATGTCTGTTCTGAAATCTCTCAAACTCAAATGTTTATGGATGACAGCTGCAGCATAGGTAAACAGATGCAACTATAAACAAGTTTGGATTTTTTGTTGTTTTTTTAAAAATAATTTCCCTTGAAATCTTAGGATACTCTTCAATTAAACAGAGACAGCACGATTTAACTTTAGTTTGAGGTCCATACTTTTGAAAATGATCCTAGCAGATGAGCAGATTTTAGTGTATTAAAATTTCATATGCAAATCAAATGAATGTGGTTTTCAGTTTATGAATTTAAATATTTAAAACAAATAAAATTTAACACATAAATTTGAAAAATTCCTATGCCCCAGCCATCTACGTCCACTCTCTCATTCCACAGTTGAGGAAGCAGAAGAGCAAAGAAACAGTCTTGCCCATCGTTTCACAGTGAGTGACTGGCTGGTCTGGGATTGGAACCTAGTCTTCAAATTCGCTCATCAGTATCCTTTCTCCAACTGTGCTGGTTCTCTTAAAGGAACCCTGAAATAACTGGGCAGGGATCTACAGGAGAAGGTTAAAGAGAACATTGTAGTGAATGTGAAGGTAAGCAATCAGAGTTCAGTGAATTCCTTCTCATTTAGAGGATATTAATGGCACACTGAGTTTAGGTGTGCACTTCCTAATTTCCAGATGTGTATTTTTCTACACTTTCCTATCCCCCAGGACATGTTTGCAGTCACACTGTTTTGACACAGAGGTTATATTTCCATGGTTGACAAAAATCATAATATAAAATTCCAGCTTTAAACTTTTTATTGTTTAAAATATATTTTAAGGGGTATTATATTAAGAGCATGTTTGAGTCAAAAAAGTACTACGCTTTGCTTAATTAGACAAGTACACTTCACAATAACATCCTCAAAATATGTACAGAACTTAAGTGAAAGTGTTAGTAGTTATGATCATTGGTCACTGACCTTTCTCTACAAATTCTCTGTTCAATGGAAGACTTAAATTTCCTTGTCGTTTTGCTATTGAAAAAGGAAAAGGGGAAATACCTTGATTAAATAAAATATTTTATAATGTACAATACAGCTAACATACAATAAAATATATTCAGCATATTATAATAGTAACATATAAGAGCTATTTGGTACTCACCAATATTTAGAACATCTTCCACAGCCTGAGGTGCAACCCTGTTAATATTGAATGACCTAGAAACAAACACCATATACATCTTTTCTTATTTTAGTTCTAAAAACATATGAAAAATGAAAAAGGAATAATCGACTTAATGTACAGAGAACTCTTAGAAATTATCAGGAAAAAAAAAATGACCAAAAGGCAACAGCCACCTTATACAGTTTTAAAAAGTGGGCAAAGTATATGGGCAAATAGTTCATGGGTCTATATGAAAAAAATGTTCAATCTTACTCATACTTGAGGAAATACAAATTAAAACAAGATTTTTCTCAGATTTTAAAGATTAAAAACTGACAATGTATTGACATGGGTATAGGAAAAGAAGTATTCTCATATACTAATGGAATTATAGAAATTGCAATTGGAGGGCAATTCTGCTCTATTAAGATTTAAAATGAACATATTCTTCAACCTAGTAGTTTATCCTAAAATATATTTGTACATATAATACACAAAGACAAATACAAGGATATTTACTGAAGCATTGTTTATAATAGCAAAACAACTGGGAAGCACATAATAGCAAAACCATAGGAAGCTGGGTAAATATATTATAGCCACTCAGTAGAATACTACGTAGATATTAAAAAGGCTAAAATACAACTATATGTACTGATAATGGAAAGATAACAATATGTTAAGTTAAAAAACCAAAAGCATTATATTGTATGTATGTGTGCATATATATATAAAACTTACCTGTTTTACTTATATTAAAAAAATACACGCATATACAGAGTGGTTATATCTGGAGATTAGTACTAGAGATATGAAATGAAAGAGACTTTTTGTTGTATACTCTGCGTTATTTAACATATTTTAAAATGTGTATTTCTTCAAATTATAAAATAGTTTCTGAAGATGAGAAATCTTTTACTAGCAAGATGCCTTGCTTAACCACTTAAGAACAAACGTTAACACAAACATGAATAACTTTTTTAAATTAATTATTAATTAATTAATTTTTGGCTGCGTTGGGTCTTCGTTGCTGCGCGTGGGCTTTCTCTAGTTGCGGCGAGCTGGGCTACTCTTCACTGCGGTGCGCAGGCTTCTCATTGGGGTGGCTTGTCTTTGTTGAGAAGCACAGGCTCTACATGCACGGGCTTCAGTAGTTGTGGCACACAGGCTCAGTAGTTGTGGCGCACAGGCTTAGTTGTTCTGCGTCACGTGGGATCTTCCCGGACTAAGGCTCGAACCTGTGTCCCCTGCACTGGCAGGCGGATTCTTAACCACAGCGCCACCAGGGAAGTCCCTGAATAAATTTTAAAAGAAGCTCTGTGCTGGGGTCTAAAAAGATGGTTAAGGAAAGGTTTTTAGAAAAAAAAACTCTTCCAGGTAATTTGGAATTCTCCTGCCTCTAACTCTTCTCACTCTTCTCAGTAGATAATCCACACGAACAGGCACAACGTTTCATAGTCACACAACTCCAGACCTAATTCAGTGGCTCTTAACATTTTTGAGGAGGAGGAATAAGAGATACTCCATATACCCCTCTAATCCAATAGCTTCCACATTTTGAGAAATGTGAAAACATTTTGGACATTCTCTTAAGAAAAATGCAGATACACAAACTTTTACATTAAAAAATTGGGGTCATTCACAGACCATACCCCTATGCTAAAAAAATCTAAAATCTGGCCCTTGCCTTTCCTATTTTTCTCCATTATCTGTCCTCCAATTTCACATTCCAAACACCCCAGGCTCATTCTCGCCTCTGTACCTTTGCTCATACTTACTATGTGGTATAAAGCAAAATACTTTGAGTGTTCTGACTTTCTTATTGTTTAGTATGAGGTTCACAAAACCTATCTCATTTGCATTACTGTCACACACTACAAGACATAAGGCACTTAGGGCACTACCTGGCTCACAGCAACAACTCAACACTGAATGAAAATGTCAAATGCAAGGAATATGTATGAGTCATACTCTAATTCCTCTGAATATACGCATTACTGAAAGATACTGTTTTGGAATTATACTTTAAATTAAAAGTTACATAAAAATAAGGTCTTTATTAGGGTGCCACTGAATTAAAATATGTTTAGGGCAAAAGATATTAATGACTTATATCTCCTTATTGTAGTTAAGACTTAGTTTAAGAGAACAGAAGTCTTATAAGACATGCTCTAACATTCCTAGAACTATGACTTATTAGAGATACCACAAATCAACACAAACTAAGTTCTCTGAATTGGAGTTAAATTAAAACTAATTTCCTGTGGTTGTAATCTAAATCTCAGCCAATTCACTCTACCTTTAGGAGTGGTTTACATTCTATATCAAAGACAAACTATATGCCAAAGCAGGTGTTTGCTAGCACACAACTTTTTCCTTAGATCTACAACCTTCACCATTCTAAGAGTTCTGATTTGAAACTGGACTTAACTTCTACTAAAGGCAGCAAAATTGAAAGACAAAGAGTCTCATATCTTCATCAGCTAGTAAAACTTTCTCTTAAGAACACCTCCTCACCCTTAATTAAGTCTGCTAGTGCAGAATGTATGGAGGAGGAGGACTGGCAACAGTCTTAAGAACTCATGGAAACATAAATAATCCCGCTCTGTGGTACTTCTCCTAGTGTGTGCTACAGATCACATTCCACACTGGGAAGAGGACCGAGATGAGGATGCAACAATGCAGAAACACTTGCTATGCAACATAACCATTACATCCTATGTCTTGTGCAAGAATTTTTGGAAATGCAAAGATGGGACAGCTAATCCCTGAACTCTCTTCCCCCCCGACCCCAGACACATGATTAGGCTATATTTCCCACCCCCTCTTGCCACATAGCATGTAACTAAGCTCTAGCTAAAGGAACGAGAGTGGCTATCATGGGCAACACTTCTAAGCATGTCTCACAACCTCCCACAGGGGACCGTCCATACTTTTCCTCCTTCTGTGGCTCATGAGGTCTACAGCTTATAGTTAAGTCCAGAATTTAAATCCTGCCTCCACCATTTAATAGCCACAGGGCTTTGGGCAAGTCAGCCAACTTCTGAGACTTTTTAAACTCTATTAATGAAAATAAAATCACTTCATTCCAGAGTATTTTTGAGAATTTAGATAAGACAATATACTTACTTGGGACAAGGAAAGTGCTCAAAGATGGTACTGCATAAGTTGAAATTATTAACATATAGAACATATAACTTTCCCTCAGTCCCTCTGGCCCCTAGGCTTCTCTTTTCTCCCCCTACTTTCTGAAGAGAAAAAGGATCAAAAGATACATGGGAAATTGCAATCGTAACAAAAGAAATGTTATCAGTTATGACAGGGAGGACAGTAGAACATGCTAGAAGCAAGTAAGCTACATAGGGCTGAGTAGAGAAGAAAAGGGACTGAGTTAATCAAGGTGGCAGGGACAGGATATAGTTAGAGAGACAGAGAGAGTTGGTTCTATACTAGAGCACGGGAGGCAAAGCAGACTTTAATCAGCAACACAGAGAAGACTGAAATTCTAGTCTCAGCCATACTTAGTTAAATGCGACAACAACACAGGACTCAACTATAAAGTGTGTGGTAGGGGAAATAAAACTCAATTTTAAAGCATCCAAACTTAAAGTCAGTTTGATAAGCACTGCTTTAGCTGTATTTGTGAGCATGTAGTCATTTATTCAAAAAGTATTTAAGTGACTTTTATAAAGTACTGTGCTATGCACATAAAAAATTAAGCAGGAAAAAAAAAAACCACTAGTCACCATCCCATGTGCCTCAAGTTGCTCAAACTGGGTATGAGCTTATCAGAAACTAATAATGTGCTAAGTGCTATAACAGTGCGATGAGGAAGAAGTGCTGGGTAAGGGCAAAAAAAGGGATCAATTAATTAGGCTTATGAAAGGAACTAGGTCTTAAGTAAAGGTTTCCTACAGAAAATGACATTTGAAGATTGGAATTTTCAGCCAGTGGATGGAAAGGGGAGAGTGTTCAGGCATTCAATGCAGGGAGAAGCTGCATTGAGCAAAAACAAAAAGCCCAGAGAGAACATGGCTTGTGCTAAGAATGGCAAGTAGCTTGCAGTGTCTCCAGCGTGATGTGTTAGGGTCAGGCAGGAGTAGGCTGGCGAGGAGGTCACACTTAAAGGGCCTTATATGACAGTCTGAGCAATGTGAACATAGGAGTCAATGAAAGCTTTAAAGCACAGGAGGAAATAGGGAGATATACCTACATTTTAGAAATATTACTCTGTGGTAGTAGTACGAATGACAGCCTGAAGAATAAAGGATGAGACACAAAGAACAGTCCCTGAAAAGATGGGGCCCTATACCAGAGAAATAGCAATAGAAACTGAAAAAGGGGGCTAGAGCTTCTGAATCATATCTGACAGGAGTTAGAGACTGGTAAATGCATAGGGGAGAAAAGGCAGACTCAAAGATAAGAGCAAGGTTTAAAGGAATAATGTGTTTTCCTGAGAATATGAAGTCGAGGTTAAGGGTGATACTATTAAGCAGGACAGGGAACACGGGGAGAACAACTGAAGACAATAAATTCAGTTTTAAATGTATTGAATTTGAAATGCTATTAAAATCCTATGTAGTAGGTAAGTTTACAACATGAGTTTATACTCAAGAGAGAAGACAGCTACAGATAAAGGTCTGGGAGGCATGCGCACGTGTGTACTAAGAAGTAGAAGAGACTTCCCAGAGAGGGGTCACAGGGTAAACAAGTTGCAGGATGTCCCTGGTTTTCTCCAGTTAGGCCTTGAATGCAGAAACCTCCAGCATAGTTTTTGGTACTGTACTTTGTTTTCATTTCTTTACTATTACTTAAAATATTCATTTTTTAAAATATATAGTCCCTAAAAACATTTCTCATTTTCTTTTTTCTCTTTACAAACCTAGTATGGGAAGCTAAAGAATGACCAGATCCAGGCTGCGCTATAATCTAAGAAGTCAAAGCCGGACTCCTGGACCCAATCAATGAGTGTAGCATAAACTGAGCCAACCGATATAATAACACCAGGCTAGCTACCTCTTGCGTATTAGAGGGCTTAGATACACCGATATGAGATAGCAACTAAATTACATTACTTAAAGTATTTCACAAAAGTTGATAAGCAACATCCCAAGTTACTCACCAGGCCTTTGATCCTGTTCCAGTACACAAATTGAGCCCTGAACTCTTCTGTTTTTCCCATGGACCATCATCAACTGAAATCTCATAGTAGGAAGCCCTGTGAATTGAGAATATAAAAGTGGATTGGCTGAACTTATGTCTCATGGTAAATAAGATAAACATAGTCTTTCAGCGCTGATGAAATCTAAGTAGGCCAGCTTGACTCAGACATACCTGACTTAGTCGGCACACACATCATGATGTTAATTTCAATACTAATTAAATGAAAAAAATTTTTTTAATATCTGCATGTCTGCACCCCTCTCTGATCTATACGCGCCTATCAATACTTCTATCAATACTTTAACATTTCAAACAGGAGTTTCTTGTAAATTTTTACCTAGCATTGCTGCTACTGCTTTTATGGAAACATACAGAACCTTATTTCAGAATTCAAAAAGAAAATACCATTCCTAGGAGAGTTTCATTCTTGGTAGCTAGTCCTTGATACATCTAAGTCTGCATCTAATCCTTCAAGTTACCAATAGTTTCTGCTAAACTCTTGTTTCTTAAGTTACATACTAATGTGCCTTTTGAATTGATAGTAAGCTAGCAGAGATAATGAAGTTCTAAAGAAAAATCTCAACCAGTCCTGGATCACTGGACGAAACTAGGGAACAAGAACTGTAATTTTTTAAAAGATTTATATTTCTTAGAGTATTTAATAAATACGTAATCAACTGAGTCTTCTGCCACCAGCAATAATGACACTATTCTTTAACTGCATTAATGTATAAATGATGTGCAACTATTCAAAGAGCTTTTGAAACACGTAAAAGCCAATTTTGTGAACTATATCTTAAAATAATGATGTCACTGGTCAACAATGGGTTACTTTTCTCCAGCAAATAAAAAAGTTAAAATAAACCCTTAACAAAATACAGCTTTTCAAAATAATGACAATTATTAGACATGCCTGCAAATACTAACATTCAATGGATAATTTATCTCTTATTCTAACCCTTTCATTTTCTCCGCCAAGCTCTTGGTTTGTGAACGTTTTACATGATATAACTCCATGTTATTTTTTCTCTAAAGTCAGCATTCTCTACAAAAATAAAAGATAGCAAGCCTAATATTCACATTTAATCTATTTCATAGCTTTGTTATATCTTCCTAGAAAATTAGGTATCTTAGGTACATTAGGAGCCTATTATACACAGACAAGCCATCTGAATCCATAGGAATGGCTGCTATTATGCCAGAATCACATAGAACCAGAGATTATAGGCAAGTGGGGATAGAAGAGAAGCAGAGGTGAAGAGAAAGGAAAGTATAGTCAGGTGAGAGACGTTGAGCCCAAAACAATGAACAAATTTAGTGTCATTCCCACATGCAGGTTTATCAAGATTAGTCAACTGATAGAATTTTGGCTTCAGGGAGATTATTTTTTTTAAGGCAGCAATAAAACTCACAGTCCCTTTAGAGTGGGTATACTTCTTCTTAAATTGTCCACTGCTACAGCCCAAGAATAAGACATTCTAGGTTAGAACAAATAGGAGAAAAGAAAAAAAATTGGGCTTTTAAAATGTTCTTAAGTCTAAGAACATTATAAATGAGGCAGGAATAATATTGCTGCACTTCATATTTTCCAAGCAAAGCACTTCAGTTTTCAGGAAGACCACAATTCCATTGTATACACTGAAGAAGAGCACAGGCTTACCCTGGCTATTATTTATTAATTGTGTGATTTGGGGCAATTTACTTCACTTCTCTGAGCCACAGACTGCCCTATAAAATGGAGATAATGATAAGATTTGGCAGGACTCAATATTTATTCATTCCATAAACATTATTAAGTGCCTAATATGTTTTAATAAGCACTATGCTGGTACTGGGGATTTAATGGCAAACATAATAGACACAATCTTCTTGACGTTTATATTCTAGTAGGTAGGTCAGAAATTTTAAAGTAAATAATAATTACCAACTATTTAGAGTGCTGTTTTCTGCTTTAAGCAGTAAACAAGATGCTATATAAGAAATAATACAAGATGACCTTGAGATAGCACTGCCAGTTGGAAGGCGTGTACAGCCAGGGGCAGTCCAAAAAACTGGCAATACTTCACAAGTTTTCATGACAACTCAATACAGGATCTGGAATCAGAAATTCTGGGTTTACATGATGGTTCTGATGCTAATTAACTAAATATATGACCTTGGGCAAGTTATTTGAATTCTCCAAATCTCAATTTTTCACTGATCAATACAACTACTTTTCTCACAGAGTTGCTATGAGCATACATGTGACAACTTACACAACATGCACAGTGCCTGACACATAGCAGGCATCCAATAAGTGTTCATTTCCTTTCTGCCTAAGGCTCTATGTCATAGAATCTTTAAAAATAAGTTCTAACATTTCCAGTAGTTAAATCTTTTTCAGTAGCATCAGAAGCCAACACATTGCTGCCCTTATCTTAGTAAAGATATCAGGTGAGGCATCTAAGATGACAAAAGGAACAAGCATCAGACATCAGGGGTAAACCAACCAAATCACAACCACCACAAAAAATAAAAGCATTCAGTCAAAACCTCCTAATGGGACTTCACTGAATTTCAAAAAAAATCTATCAATTGACTCCAATTTTCCTCCTTTTGTAAGTTATTTTTTAGTAAGTACAAATCATAAAGCAACACTAGTAGAAGCTCTCAGAAGTTATGACCTTTAAAATATACAAACAGAATAATGTAAGCCATTAAATGGCTTCCCTAGAATTAAGCATAAACTCACAAAACATCTTTACCTTTGTCATCTATTTATTTTAATGCAGACCTCCTCCAATCTCATTTTGAAGTTGTTGTTCTCTTCTGCCTCTTTAGCAATAATGACTAGATTATATCACTAATTAGAGTTACATTCTCTTCCTTCTCTCTTATGACACAAATGTATCCATTACTCATTTCCATGTTGTTTCAAACTTGATATGCTATACAAAGTTTTTCCGTTGCTGCATAAGTCTTCCTATAGTAAATACATCTTTACATTTTACCATATTTTAAAGTTCTTTAAGTAATATATTTTTATTTGATTTCTTTGAAGAATACATTTTACTTTTAATAATTTTTAAATTATGTATTTTACTACCTTTATGTGAGATACCACTATCTTTACCTTATTCATCTTTATATCCCTAGTGGGTGCACAATGTATTTTATTGCATAAATTTAAAATTATATTAAGCAAAATAATTACAACTCAAAAAGATCATTCAAATCATTCTGTTGAATCAAGGCTTTGTTCTCTTCAGTACTACCTACCTCAGTTAAGTTATTGGCTAAAATGTGGCTTTTTTAAGACAAATTTTTCTCATCATAATTAAACTTCCTATAAAAGGATATGACTTATAATAAAGAGAACTTCAGAATATATGAAACTCTCGGTAAACTAGGGAATCAATTATGTGACCCTCAAAGGGTCACATGGTTCTGGAAGCAGGAAAGTAGGATATAGATTCATCTCTATCTTCCACCCCTAATTCACTTACATCAACAAAAATGAGAAGGAAAGTTCTAACATACTACCAAGAGTTAAATTAACTTTATATTATGGCAGTCACTTTATAACTGGTAACTGGTGTCACACAAAAAAATTTTTGCAAAAAATTTCTACTGACAATTTAAGCCTAAATTATATTCAACACTCACAAAATAGATTTTATCAGTAATAAAATACTATATTTTTATATTCCTAGTAAAGAACTTCACTAACCTTAATTTTTGGTAATAATGGTTACAAATCTTAAGCTGTCAACACACCTGCTTTATGATGTTGCACTAAGAAGGATCAATATTATCTATGTTGTATACCTGCCAAAAATGCTCACTCTGAATCTTATGCAGAGAAGAAAACAAAAACCTACAAATCTAAAAAAAGGAATATTCTGCAAACCAATTGGCTTAGACCATTCAAATATGTTAAAATCATAGATGACAAAACAGGGGTGGGGCTAATAACTGTTCTTGATTAAATCTAAAGGGCCATGATAGCCAAATGCGTTCTCCTTACCTGCATCCTGGACCAAAACAAGCAAACAAATAAATCAGCATTAAAAAACATTAAGACAGTCAGTAGGGCAATTTTAATATGGACTGTCTATAAGATCAATGTTTTTTATCAATTGCAAATATATGCCTATATATCATTCTCTTAAACATTTATAAAGCACCTTTATGATAGATTAAAGGCTCTGCGAAATACTGCAGTAAAGAAATCTGAATAACTTTGTTTAACCTAGGGTTTCACAAACGTTTTTGGTAATAACACCTTCTTTCCTCTTAACATGTATTAACATGTACAAAGGTTTGGAAATATTTCATTAAATAATTCATGTCTCTTCTTATACAGTATTAAATCATTCACAAATCTTAGGTTGTAGAAATAAATAGCTTAAAAATTACTAAAATATTAAAATTTCAAACTCAAGATCACAGGTTTAAAAGTACCTGGATGATAGACTCTCCCCAATGAAGACTTCATTTAGTGCTCTCACTGGCAAAAGCTGGGGTCCAGAAGCCTCAAACCCTGAAGGTAATGAAAAAAATATCCAAGACAGCTTCTTAAATTTTATCATATAAATTTTATAAAATATTAATATATTCATATTTGTCTTACTAGTGTCTATACCTTAACATTATTAACATATAAATTAAATCATATTTAAAGTATTCATAATACAGACCCACAAAATCATCTAAACATTATGAAGCAACGAAGCCCCTGTCTCTCCAAAATAAACCTTAGGTCTTCTTGAAACAATTTTTCAAGAGTGATAAAATATATTTATCCATAGCATAAGATTCATGTGGTCACACTTGACTTAGTTTTACTCTGGAAGCTTCAGAAGTAGAAATGATCAAGTACTTCCAAAGGACAGCCATTCTGGATTTAAGCAGCAAATTACATGAATGGCTCATATAGGAAACCAAATCAATTACGTTAAAAATCAGATTATTTTTTCAAATAGAAAACCTCAAGAGTGATTTTTAGCAATGGCAGCACGGGAGGAACAGAGCCACATCTCTTTTTATGACTCCTAAAAAAATGTCATCTATTTTTTACTCTATAAGGTTGTATGCACAGCTTAAGTAATCTTCCTTGATGATTACTTAAACATCACTCCATCATGGAAAATCCTCCAAGGAATTCCCACTGCTTTCTGGATCAAACTTGTGATTGTCACCTTCAAATGGTCTCTCTTACTTTTTATCTTTTACCTGTCTCCAAATGGAAATGCCAGGCCCTTCCTCTCAATGTCACCAATAGCAGATTCATTGCACCCAAGTATCTCCTGGTGGGCAAGCACTATGGAACAAGTTCCCTTTTCTGTCTCCTCCACATTTTTTTCCTTAGTCAAAGCTTATAAGTTCACCTCAGCTGTGGCAGCAGCTAGCCTCTAAGATGGTCCCCAGTGATTCCTGCCTCCTGGTATACACATTCTTGTACAACTCTCCCTCTCACATCACACCAGGATTAGTCTATGTGACCAACGTATGGCAGAAGGGACGGTACGTCACTTCTGAGATTTGATTAAAAAAGACACCCCGGCTTCTACCTTGGTCACTCTCTCTCTCAGATCACTTGCTCTGGGGGAAGATATTTCATAAGCAGTCCAATGGAGAAGCCAACATAGTGAGGAACTGAAGCTAACAGCCATGTGATGAGTTGTGACTCGTATCTTCCAGTACAGTCTTGTCTTCAGATACTGCTGTCCCGGCCAACAGCTTGACTGTCACCTCCTGAGAGACCCTAAACTCAAACTAACAAGCTAAGCCACTCTTGGATCCTTGACCTTCACAATCTCTGTGAAATCATAAATATTTTGTCTTAAGATGCTCAATTCTGGGGTAATTTGTTACGTTTTAAGATTCTATGTTTCAGGGTAATGTGTATAGATATCTAATACACATTAGACAATTAATACACTAATAAAACTTTCCACCACTGTCACCAACACAACCACCAATCTATTATTCTCCTCTGACTTGTAGCCTATTTATGTTTATTGAATGTTAACTACATGTATCTCATATCTTTTGGATTATAACTGCCTAAAGTGGCCCAACTATTCTTTCGATTATATGCTGTTGTTACAATACCAAGGAACCTTTGAAAACTTATTTGACTAAATTATGTAATGGGTTAACATTATTAGCTAAATATCATTAATATAGTAAAAAGAACGTGACAAAAAAAGGTATATAGAAAATTTGCTGTGTTTAATCAAATTTGATTGTACTTCAGACTGCAAAACCTAACTCTAGAAAACTCTTAATTTGGTACTAGATATATTCACATTTTCACATCTGACAAGTCTTACCAATGTAAAAAGTTAAAATTTATTGTTTAAATTATTTTTCTTTGCACAGGGTAAAGCACTAATGGAATGTTTTACATCTCCCCACAGATTTTCTGCAAATGCGCAACTAACAGTAAGTACTCACTAAATATTACTAATAAATCTGAAATCTCACCATCAAACTGTAAGCATATATTTTTATTTTATATGGTCTTGACTTTTTAACCTCTATACCCATTTTTCCTCATCCTAATTTTCCTTTCTGTATTGCACTTTTATTATGTGTGCTTGCTGAATTTCACTTGAAATCTTTTATCAAAGAAGGAAGGGAAAACGTAAAATTGCTTCGAGTCTCATTAATCATCTTAATTCTGCTTATATTTTCTTTCATGCTAATTGACTACCAAACATTATCTAATCATGAACTGTTCATTTACAACTTGCTTCAACAGGACATGATAAGATGGACTCAATACCAATTAACAATTTTCTATCCAAGAGAATGCATTACAAAATTAATTATTAATTTGTATTTTTAAGTATAGAATTGTTATACTAGTGACAGAGACTGCAACCCTGTGCAATTCCCTCACGCTGTCAGGCTGTTAGACTATGCTTCCAGGTCTACTTGCATTGGGTATACCCATGGGACTAGTAATGGCCAATAGAATATGAGCAAAAGTAGTGAAAAGGCCTGGCTCCTAAAACTTCCCTAAGGATCCTCCATGCTCTCACTGTCTTCTTCTCCCCACAAGCTACAGAGGACCCAACAGAAGACTCAGAGGCCTTAGAAGATGGTAGGAGCCATTGCTCAGAGGTTGCCTGCACACCCCTTGGACAGTGAGCTGAGCTCTAAATAAACCTTCAGTATGTTAAGCCATTGAGATTATGGGATTGTTTATCAAATCAATTCACTTATCCAAATTAATACAACCAGGCTTGCAAATAAGAAAGTTACTAGTTTATGTGATTAAAAGTTTTTAAAGAAATAACTAATAAATCAACCCTACCTTCCCTTGAAGGTATAAAGGTAATAAAAATGAATTCTTCTTCATCAACTTGTATACAAATATAACCTAGTTAAGGATAGATAACACTAGATAGAAAATTTTATTTGCTTAAAAGTTAAATCATCCCTTTTGCAAGCTGAAGTTTAAAAAAAAACTAGGACTGTTTTTCTCTGTAATCTTTTGTTCTAAATTAGAAAGCGATCAGGGATCAAACATGGTGGTATATTTATAATCTCAAACCTACTCCTATATTCAAAATCCCAAATGGTAGCTTCTTAGAAAATGTTCCCTGCCAACTTGAAGAGAATTTAAATAGCAAATATGAGATATCCTTGAAATCCTTCTGAATTTTTCTCAGAAAATAAAGCTCTTTTATCAAAAAAAACCCCTCAAAAAACCCTCTAACAAGCCCACTAAAATAGTGCCTAGACATTGTAAATGTTATATAATTGCTAATAACAATGTTAATAATTAATATAAGTAAAGTAATTTCCAGGGTTATTATTGAGAAATCTGAAACTACTCTGATTCCAGATTCTTTATATATCAAATAACCTGTTCCAACCACAATCACCACCAACACCACCATCACTTCCTTTCTGGAAGCTTGCAAGAGGTTTGCTTTATCCCTAGTATTCTGACATACCTTGGTGTGGGACCTCTTACCACTGACTATATTAAGTACTTTGTGGGTCCTTACATTCAAAAACTGGTGCCTAAGTTTTGAGAAATTTTCTTATATATATATTTTTTATTTCGAACATTTTCTGTTCTTTTTCTAGAACTAACACTAATGAGATAGGAACATCCTGAATATTACTAAGTTTATGTGTAATTTTGTTTCATATATATTAATTTAGCTTATAAACTAAAAACAGTGAATCTGAGATAGGAATCTGAGCAATGAATCTTTAAATAACAATCTACATCTTTCCTATAATGCTGTTGGTGAAAAAACCAAATCCTGAACATCTTTTGGAGACAGCAATAACTTCTTTTGGTGAGGTATAAAGTAAAATTTCTAGCTAAGATTTTAATATCTTAAAAAAAAATTTTTTTAATCTTAATATTTACTGCAATCTTTCAAAAATGATAAGAAATCATATGCTTATGAATTACTTGAAAGATGTCTAGATTTTTTAAAAATAATTACTTAAAAACTTTCTAAAAAACAAATGATTTTTTTTCCCGGGGAAGAAAAAGCATCTTTAAAACATGGCATTAACTCAGTTTAGGAACATGTTAACCTATAAAGCTATAAATCACCATGAAAAACTCTGAAAAAAAATAAACATAAGTAAACATCAAGATACCATGACAAGACAGAAACAAAGAAAGCAGATATGTAAAGATAGCTTTTGCTGATAAGTTTAGCCAAGAAATGAAATGCAGGAGGAAAAAAATATCCTTTTATACAGTCCACAGACATTTAGGATATCTCTTGGGATCTTCTTGCATCATAAAAGTCTTACAGTTACTGGAAAAAGTGGGAAAATATTGCTAAATTATAATCCACAAATTAGCTCAAAACTGAGCATTCATCTTAACACAACAAAAAAACCTGCATATCACCTTATGCTAATATTCTCTTAGCATCTTACACAAGTATTTGAAATGCAAATCTTAAAGCTGGGATGCGAAAATTTCCTAACAAAAAGATTCTAATCAATAACTAGAACCATGGTAAATATAATTAAATGTAAGTTTATAAATGTATAATTATTATGAAATCTTACACAGATTAGTTCATTTTCTTTCTACCACTTTCTTTTTTCTTTCTGACATTTCAAAGATTAAGGCCAAGAATCTTTCCCTAAATATCAACTATCCTCTTGGACATTTTATAGTCCTTCCCTAATCAATGAGTTTTCAAACCCACCCTAGAAAAAATTTCACATGGAAATATGCTATATTTGTTATTTCAGAATCTAATCATAATAAATTTTACAACTCAAGTAGTTCATTGCACTTCCTTAAGTGTTGTCAGTGGCACTGAAATCCCCAAATAAGTTAATTATAAATTATTACTTCTAGAAATTAGAGATCAAAGGAACTATAAATTACATATTGCCCCAAACACACTTAATTCCCAATCTACCTACTTTCATCATGAACTCTCTCAATGTTGAAGGCTCTACTATGCTGATTCAAACTTAGCTGCTGTTCGTGAAGGTCCACAGGAACAGGGTTGATGCCAGTCCCTTCAAGGTATAACCTGATTCGCTGCCTCCACAACCATCTTAGAAGAGTGAAGGAAAAGCAAATTATATTAAAATAGAATAAATTAAACAAAGGATTAGACATTATAATTTCTCCAAATTAAAAAACTCATAATAAAAAACTAGTTATTCCATGAACTTATTATACTAGAAACACCTAAAACCCACAGGTTCCTGATCAAAGACAGATTTAGATGTTTATTTCTCTTTTCTATTACAATGGAAATATCTAATGTACTTGTATAAAACCTCCCAAATAACTTGAATTAAAGTCAAACTGTTTATCAAGTATTCATTGAATCCTATATACTTAGCTAATAGTTGTGTTTTGCTCATCAAAAAGTATAACACATATATAAAAAAGAAAGCATTCTGAAATTAAAACACTATTATGTTAAGGTGGTCAGATTAGATAAAAATCCCTTCCCTAAAATTCTGTAATAATGTTTTTTACAATAAGAGATCAATAACAAATATTATAACACTTAAGACTACACCTAAAACTTAAATGACTTTTTGGTAAAAGTGAAGAAAACAAGAATCAGGTTTAATGTCAAAATCAAAACCTAACATATGAAAAAGCCAATGGGACAGATTCTACTAGGTAAGTATACAAAAATATACTCCTACTTGTAGTATATTAGTCATTTGTGAAGGTGCCAGATTTCTGAAATGACTAGAAACTGGAATCGTTACTAAAAAAATGATTCCAGGGACTTCCCTCGTGGTGCAGTGGTTAAGAATCCGCCTGCCAATGCAGGGGACATGGGTTCGAGCCCTGGTCCAGGAGTATTCCTCATGCCGTGGAGCAACTAAGCCTGTGCGCTGCAACTACTGAGCCTGCACTCTAGAGCCCACGTGTCACAACTACTGAGCCCGTGAGCCACAACTACTGAAGCCTGCATGCCTAGAGCCGGTGCTCCACAACAAGAGAAGCCACCGCAATGAGAAGCCCGCACACCACAAAGAAGAGTAGCCCCCGCTCGCTGCAACTAGAGAAAGCCCGCGCGCAGCAACGAAGACCCAACACAGCCAAAGATAAATAAAATAAATAAATTTTTAAAAATGATGCCAGAAGTCAAGAAGATTTAATACAATTTCACAAATACCTAGAGAAAAAAAGTTTTCTCAAACTATAAAATCTAGGCTAAGTCAGGGAAAGAAAAGTAGTCCAACTTGGCTCTAATTAATCGGCCCACCTCAACTCAGCTCCTCCTTCCACCCTTCTCTTTTCAGGGCAGTCTGACCACTGAACAAATTAAGTGAAAGAAATATGAAAAAACATCTCCACTGCTTAAGAAATACTTAACATGTAAGACAGAGATACCAGGAATCTCAGCATGGTTAGAGTAAATCTAACCTCAGTCATCCTGGATGGGAGAAGATGAGGATAAAAAATATAAAATCTCAGAGAATTTGAACATTTAATTTTTCACCAACAGTTTTAATCATCTTTCTAACAAACTGCTAAAAACGTGTAACGAGGTTAAAGTAGAGACATGGCCTCTATCTCACTGAAGGAGAAAAACCTCTACTTGCAATTACATTACAGGCCAAAGTGGCACTTGGCAGGGTTTCTCCATACAGTTCTTCTTCTGACTGGAAGAAGGGAAGTTAGATGTGGTTGTGACTCAGCTAATGTATTATTTTTTATGGCTACTGTTACAACTATGGACTAATTCAAATATTATCTAATTTGTTCTGTTTAACAGCATTCTTAATGGCACACATTAATAATATAATTATATAATAATAATATTATTATTATTTTAATAAGATAATGATAGAGCAATAGTAAGAAATTCCTACCTGAACTCACCACGGTAGAACTTCTGTAAGGCTTCTGGGAAGGAATGCGTGTACCGAACAGGAAGACATAAATGACCCTCAGACCTTTATTTTAAAAGGAATTTGCATGGTATAAAGGGAAGAAGAAAAAAAAAGTACTTAATTCAAAAGGTATCACTAAACTACAAAAATCAGATATGAAATTTTTTGAATTTCTACTTCTATAATTCATTTTGCCACAAATTGTCTATACTTTCAACAAGAACAACAACAACAAAAAAGACCAAATAGAAATAGTACTTTAAATCCAGGTTTAATGCCATAATACAACTTAAGTTTCCACATTACAGTAAAACTAAAAATAACAGCAAATTTGCCACTGATTGATTTCCCTGTAAAATTATCTAATGGTATAGTGGTGTTTGCATCTTACCTTTAAATTATTTAACTATAACTTTGGGCAAGTCACTTTAGCATCAGCTTCCTCATCTCTAAAAGGGCCATAAAACCTCCAATCTAAAAGGTTATTCTGAGGAATCAAACTATTTATATGAAAGTTTTTTGAACCATAAATCCCTTTTAAATGTCATTTAAGATGTTCTCTTAACCAAAAGAGAACTCACAGCTTAACCTAATGTAACCCTTTATTTATTCAAAAAATATATAAAGGGGCTTCCCTGGTGGCGCAGTGGTTGAGAGTCCGCCTGCCGATGCAGGGGACACGGGTTCGTGCCCCGGTCCGGGAAGATCCCACATGCCGAGGAGCGGCTGGGCCCGTGAGCCATGGCTGCTGAGCCAACGCGTCTGGAGACTGTGCTCCACAATGGGAGAGGCCACAACAGTGAGAGGCCCGCGTACCACACACACACACACAAAATTATATATATATATATATATATATATATATATATATATATATATATATATATGGATGAGCTCCTTCAAGGAGTTAACAGCTTTATGTGGAAGACAAATATTTTTTTAAATTGCAAATTACGAAGTGTTAAGATTGCCTATAGGTTGATACAGGAAGATGAGAGGATATGGCACCTAACGTGAGGAAAGGTGTCCAGAAAGTTCGATCATCATCATTTATATGATGCTTCAATCTTGAAGGAAAGGTTGAGAGTAGGCCTGGCAAAACAAACCCTTAATAATAACTGTAAATTAACATAAATGTGAAGAGCAGAGAAAAGGGCTTTTACAAAGTTGTGACTAATCAATTTATCTGAGAGGGTCAACACTGTGGTTAAGAAACTTAGGCAGGGGACTACATTTTTAAAATTTTTATATTTACTGCAATACTTCTCTACAGTGCTAAGATTCTAAAAGATAATCACCATTTGATAGAATACCTATGGAGGTCAACTGCAGGTCTAAAACACTCTAGAGAGAAGAATCTAGACCTGACCTGGAGGATTCACTTTCATTGTGGCTCACTCACTGGTGCTAGCTGTTGGCAAGAGGCCTCAAGTCTCTCTGCATGTGAGCCTCCCCACAGGGCGGCTCTGGTATCCTCACAAGGTGGCCGACTTACTCCAGAATGAGCAATCCAAGAGACCGATACAGAAGTTGCAATACCATTTATGACCTAGCCTTGGAATTCACACACTGTTATTCCATATTCTGTTGGTCCCACAGGCCGGCCCTGATTGAATACAGAAGTGGGAAGGGAACCACATAAAGGTGTAAATACTGGGAGGCTATCTTGGAGGTTGGCTATCACATGCCCTCTATCCCATTTTGATCATTAAATTTAAATGTCATAATTATTTACAGCGGTCAGTGGAGTGAGTACAGAATACAAAAGAGAAAACCGAAATTGTATATTTAATTTAGATGAGTCCACAAGTGAGCCATCTTAGAAGTAGATCCTCCAACCCAAGTCAAACCTTCGGATGCCTGCAGCCCCAGCGGACATCTGACTATAACCTCATGAGAGATCCCAAGTTAAAACCACCCGGCCAAGCTCTTCCTGGATTCCTGACACATAGAAACCATGAGAGATAATAAATGATTATTACTGTTTTAAGCCTCTACGTTTTGGGATGATTTGTTATGCTGCATTTGACAACTACTACAGAAAAGAAGAAACTTAAGTTGAACATTAACTTCTGGGCTTATTTAAGGATTGTGAGACACCTCAGTGCTTAAGAAAAAGAATTCAGGCAACGTGAATTATGGAACAAGCCAGGGGCTTAATACATTTCTGCCTGGAGGCAAAAAGAAAAACCAGAGGACTTCTAGAACACATCACTTGAGGCAGAAATTAGAGAAGCAACACCTGTCGCTTACCAGTTTCAAAATCCCCACAGGCTAATGAGTATTAAGCCAGCTTTTAAAGGAAAATATATTTCAATGAACTATATAAAATATGATCACTAAAGAATCTCTTACTTTAATGATGTAAAAATATGTCATTGCAAAGTTCTAAAATACACGTGCACGAATACTAAAGGCAATTAAACTGCTAGCAATAGAGAAATTAAGTCCTATACTCAAGGAATTTATAGTCTAATGGAAGAGACAATCAAGCAGAAAATAACAGGAAGAGATAAGTGCTCTCTGTACAAGGAATCATAGTCAGAGCCCAGGAGAGGTACCAGTCTTGAATGAAAAAGGACTACACAATTGAGTAAGTGTCGTAAGGGCACTCTAGGCAAGGGCACAAACAAAGGCATGAAAAGCACATGGACATCTGGAGAACTCTTTCACTTACTTACTCTTTCAAACTCTTTCTTGATATCAACAAAGCTCCTCACCAGAGCAAAAACTCCCATACGTGAGCCTTCAATCCTGACATTAGGATGCTCATACATTACACTGCACTTAAGAACAATCTTCAGAGGTTAGGGGAGAGGGGACTGAATGAAGGTGGTCAAAAGGTATAAAGTTCCATGAGATAAGTAAGTACTGGGGATGTAATGTACCACATGAGGGCTATCGTTAACACTGGTGTATGGTATATTTGAAAGTTATTAAAAGAGTAGATCCTAAGAGTTCTCATCATAAGGAAAAAAAACTTTCCCCTCCTTTTTTTTTTTTCAGCTATATGAGTTGACAGATGTTAACTAAACTTATTGTGGTAATCATTTCACAACACGTGTAAGTCAAGTCATTATGCTGTACACCTTAAACTTATACAGTGCTGTATGTCAATTATATATCAATAAAACTGGGGAAAAATACAATTAAAAAAACCCCCTAAGAACAGACTTTAGGAAGGATCCTAGAATGTTCCTAGAGAGGCATTAGTCTTTTTTTTAAGCTGAAGAATGTATAGTGCCTACAGGTAAATGAGGGTAGATGAAACTAGAAAAGCAGATAGGCAACAGATGGTGAAAGATCATATATATTATGCTACGGGATTTGCAATATAACCTGAAGGTCATAAGGAAACCCTGAAAGACTTTAATTAAGGAGTGGATACAATCAAATTTGTAATTTAGAAAAACCATTAAGGCAAAGTATAAAGAATGGGTTGGAAAGAGCAAGACTGGAAGTTACTACAGTAATTTAAACCACAAACTATAAAGCTATGTTTAAATACAGTGAGGAGGGCAAGAGATGGACTCAAAGGTAAGATCCCTAAAACTTAGAACTAAATCCCTAGACCAATACGACGAAGGGAGTGAGGGAAGGCGGTGAGGGATGGGTCATCACAGCTTCAGCACCCATTATGATTCCATTTATCACGTATGGGTGGGGGTAAGGAGATTCATCTGTAGACATGTTACATTTTTAATGCCACCGGATACATGCAAGTGGAGGCCAGTATGGCTAGAATAGCATGAAGAAAGGGAAAATAATAGGACATAAGGGCACAGAATAGTAAGGGGCCAGAAAATGTAGAGTCTTGAATGTCACAGTGAAGGGGACCAACTGTCCCAGTTTGCCTGAGACTGACAATTTTCCCAGGACATAGGAAAACTGAGAAAGTCCCAAGCAAACCAGGATGAGGATGAGTTGGTCACCCCAGTCATAGTAAAAATTAGATTTTATTCTGAGTTAGATGGGGAACCACAGTAAGACTTTGAGCAGAGGTCACAGAATCTATCAAACTTTTATAAAACAATCACTGTGGTTGCAGTGGGGAGAAGAGACTATAAGGTAAGAGTAGAAGCAAGATCAGTGTTAGATATACAGATTCTGGAGTCACCAGCATCTAAGTTAAAACGACAGATGTTAATCAGTTATTCTGGAGACAGTACAGAGAGGAGTAGAAAAGACTCATCCATGACTGAGCAGAAAGATAATGGTATAAAATATTTAAGAAATTTGTCAGGAAAGTGAATGAAGTAAGGGAGAATTAAGAAAAAAAAAATAGAGGGGATCAACACACTGAAAGTCAAAGGGCAGATTTACTAGAATTGAGGAAGAAGGACTGCTATTAAGGTAGGCGGCTATGGTCAGAGTGATTTGAGAGGTGGGGAAATTCTAGGTGATGACAAAGTCCAAGTATGATCATGGCTGTGGGTGGCTGGAACAGAATGAGGATAAATGTCAGTGAAGCTAAGGAAAGGAAAAAAAAGTGGTAATAGGGTTTGGTCTATTTATTAAGTCAACGAAGTCACCCAGGAGATCAGCGGAGGCATATTCAGGAATGTAGATGAGAGCCAGAAGGAAGGGTAGAAGATGGAACATCATTAACTCATCCATCTTTGGCAACACCAAAGTCACCAGTACTCACCTGGGTCAAGGGCTCAAGTCTATTCTCCCACAGATATTACTCCCAAACTACCCGGGAAGTCAAATGTGAGAACTCGTCCATCCCATATCATAATTTTCTACCACCAAAGCCAGCTAAATGCGTATATATTTCTCATGCCTAAGCCAAAAAAGAGAGCTATGTCCTTGAAAATAACGACAAAGAAGAGGAATCTACTAAAGGTAGAGATCAATTCTACATGCCTAAATTTCATCACTGAAATGATTTTGGAACATGGTTCTAACATTCACGATAGCCAGGAACGGTGATGTTTCCACTTACACAGCATGCACCATAGTAAACACCCTGTACCAATAGGATAAGGAGCTTCCAAATTTAAGATTTATCATAAACAGGTACTATGCAAAGCAAAGCACAGAAAAGTTTTTCCTTACCGTTCTGGGTCAGTATTTACTCCAATAACTGGTTTAAGTCTGTCCAAGACTTTACTTGCTGCCAAAAGCATTGTGCCATCACCTAAAGGACATAAGACATAACCAGACTTGTTACAAAACTAGTTTTTAACAACATTTTGAACACTAGTTCTTTTAATAATCCCACCCGCACCCCATCCTCTTGGCTGCCACAGTCTACTCCTTTCTACCCACTATCCCTCTGTATTATCTCTCCCACTCTAATCCAGAATTTCTCAACAGTGGCAAGATGAACACTTCAGGCCAAATAATTCTTTGTTGTGAGGGCTGTCCTAAACTTTGTAGGGTGGCGAGCAGTATCCCTGGCCACCCACTGGATGCCAGCAGTAGCCTCCAGCTGGGAACTGCTATTCTAACCCTATCACTTCTATTAACCAATCCTCCTTCCCTCTTGCATAACATCAGTCCCAATTCATAAATTATTTTGATGAGAATACATCCAACAAAAGTGTCCAGCTTTGGATTTTTCTCTCCAAAAAAAATGTAAAGGTTTATAGAGAACACTCACTAACCTAATAATAAAGCTCAGGAAAAAACAAGTGTAAGTGTAAGTATATTGGGGCCAAAGAGGGATGGAATTTATCTCATCTCATTAAACTCTTAAACTCAACTTTTTTCTAAAGACTGGCATAACTAAACCAAAATAGTTATAAATAATCCTTTGAATCATACTTAAAGTTAAATACACACTTTAAATATACACACAGAAATACATGCACAGAACCTCACAGTAACATCGTTCACTAGAAAAGTAAAATGCTGTATAAAGCACGTCGTTTAAAAGCTGATCCTAAAAATCCAAAAATTCGTCTTATGGTAGGACTCTGAGAGCTTCATCACAGCTAGACCACAGGGTATTGGGCAGTGTGATTATTAAAGAGCATTTCCGTATTCCAGCACCTTTACCTCTGCAAAACTATTACCTCCTGCAGCTATGACAGCATCTGCCCATCGAACACTTTCTTCATCATATTCTCTCCTCTTTACAAGACGGACCTCAATCCCCTCGTTCCTAAGACAAAAAAAGTAAAGCGTGTAGAAAATTTCCACTAACATAAAGGAGTATGTTTTTTGAGAGGCAGATTATTACAACAGAGATTTAAAATAAATAAGCAAGTTTGTTTTATAAACAAATTTATGTTTAGCTTTGTAAGGTCAGCTCCATTTTCACTTAACCACAACAAGCAATTAACTATTAACGATAGGAAGCATATGAATAAACTGACTATCCCAAATCGCCATGTGCTTTAAAAGCATCTCTTAAAGCCCTTGACGAATAGCAATATTGATTCATTAAAATTGCATTTCCTTTTCTCTACTCTTTCTGATGCTAAAATTCATGAATATAAAACGGCCCAGAAGACTAACACCTCGAGAGACAATTTTTTAAATTATAAAAGCGAATAGCTGTTATTTTAAATTCAACAAATATTGAGTGCCAGACACTGAAAGTGACTAAAATACTTTCTAATTTGCGTGCTCTCACACTGATTCTCTTGCATACACAGAAACTTATTTGCTGACTCATTTAGCCCCTAATTAACTGAAGTTTCTGTACTTATAATTTTTAGACATTCAAAGACTATTATAATGAACACGTACATAATCCACTATTCTGTTTAAGAAATAAAATACTGCACTACAGTTGAAGCCTGCTGTGTACAAAATTAACTCTTTGTAGAAAAGGCACTTCTTGGGCAGACCAAATAATAACTGAAAATCTGTGAAATTTTCAGAGTACAATAAAAATTTCCTTAAAAACACTATAATATCAGGTCCATTAGCCATGATATAATTTTCTTAAAATGATTCTATAATGGCCATCTTTACTAAAAACCTAAGTATTAGCTGCTAGTAAAAATAAAAATTGAAAGTCCCACTCAAGACCTGATCCCACAGACTTACCGTAAACTATCAAGAATGTGCTCTACATTTTTGGTGTGAATATGATGTCGTTCAAGCAGTCCACTGTAGCTAGAGCCTTTCAATGCAAGCTATATCAAAATAAAACAAGTTTTGCCTTATTACATAATATATATTACATATTATATTTCTTTAAAAAGCCCTATATAAAACAGAATGGGTTTTTTTTTTGGAAGATACATTTTAATGACTATATGTGAAACCTACAAGTATAAACTTAATTATTAAGTCTGGTTCCAGAAAATCATAACTTGGTTTTAATACCAAATACAGCAGTAAGTTTCCTGAATCATGTGGTCAACGGGATCTCAAATATCTCATGCTTTACAGCGGGGGCACTTTTTTTTCCTAAATGGATTTTTAACATACTGCATATGGCTACTGAAGACCAAAGATGAATAATATTTTAGAAGGCAGTTAGATGACCTTTGTTTTACTTGGATTTTCAGCTCTCTTGTATTCAGATTTATGAACTCTTATTTGGAATTTACACAATCCAAACAAAGGGCTTGTTAGCTGCTTGAGAATGGATAACTTTTAGATATAAAGACATATAGCCTTCAAGGATTATTTTTCCTAGTCATTTAGAATATTTTATAATGTCACTATCTTATCACTAATATTCTTTTAAAGTATATGTCTTCTAAATAATCCATAAAGTAAAATGTTGAGAGAGAAGTTTAGAAACATCCATTTAATCATCAAGTAGGAAATATGTCCACTAGAGTGAATGCTAGAATTAAAAAGTATGTTATTTTCGGCATACAACAAAATTACAACTACTTACAGAGAAACTATTCAAGAAAAAAAAAACAGAAGACTAGCAGAAAAGATCACCTACACCTGAAGATATAAAAGAGAACCACAACGAGACAGGTAAGGGGTTCGGAGATGCTGTATAGTCAATACCCATACCCCTGGGTGAGCAACCCACAAACGGGGGGAAATAATTTACAATTGCAGAGGTTCCTCCCAAGGAGCAAGGGGTCGGAGCCCCACACTGGCTCCCCAACCCAGTGGCTCTGCATTGGGAAAACGAGTCCCCAGAACATTTGGCTTTGAAGGCCAGCAGGGCTTACTTTCAGGAGAGCCGGAGCTTTGGGGAATAGAGACTCCACTCCTAAAGGGCACACACAAAATCTCACACACTCCAGGACCCAGGGCAGAAGCTGTAATCTGAAAAAAGCCTGGGTCAGACCCATCTGCTGATCCTGGAGAGGCTCCTGAAGAGACAAAGAGGCAACTAGAGCTCACCCTGGGGACACAGACACTGGTGACAGTCATTTTGGGAAGCTCGTTCTACCACGAGGATGCTGGCGACTGCAAGCACCATTTTGGAATCCTCCTTCTAGCTTTTTACTGACAGGATGTGAACCCACAGGTCTGCTGCCTTAAGACCCCGAGGCCACAGATACCCCAGGACCCAGCCCTGTCCACCAGAGGGCCCAAGACCCAGCCCACACACCAGTACGCTCACACTAGCCCTGGGACCCCAAGGGCCCTGCAATCAGAGACCCCAGGACCTGGCTCTGCCCACCAGTGGTCCTGCAACAGTCTGGGAGCCAGCCTCACCCACCAGTGGGTAGGCACCAGCCCCAGGACCCCCTGGGCCCTGGCCCTGGCCACCGGTGGGCTGAAATACCGACTCCAAGACCTCCAGGGCCCTGCAGCCAGAGACTCCACGACTGCCTGCATCCACCAGTGTGATGGCACTAACCCCAGGACCTGGCCTCACCCACCAGTGGGAAGGCACCAGCCTGGGGATCCTCTTGACCCCAGCCCCACCCACCAGTGGGCCAACACCAGCTCTGGGGCACCCTGGGCCTCTCAACCAACTGCCCAGGATCCGGCCCCTCCCACCAGCTTTGAGACACCCCCGACCCCACAGACAGTCATGTCGAGAACCAGCCCTACCCATCGGCAGGCCAAGACTAGACCCAGGGCCCTTGGCCCCACAACCACCTACTCCAGAACCCAGTTCTGCCCACCAATGCAAGGAGCCCCAGGGCCCCACAGCCAGCAGCCTCGTGACCCAGCCCCACCCAACAGCAGCTGGCAGCCACCACGCAAGGCAGGGCCTGACAACCAACCAGACCTGGGACCAGCCACGCCTTCCAGACCACCCACAGTAGTCAGCCCATCACAGGAGGGCCCATGCAGCCCACACAGGGGGCACCCTAGAGCACACAGGTCTGGTGACCAGAGAAGAGTGTGTTGCTGGCATGCAAAGGACATCTCCTATAAAAGGCTGCTCCTCCCAGGTTGGAAAAACATAACCAACCTACCAAATACATAGAAATAAAAACAGCAAATTAGGAACAACGAAGCAACAGAGGAATATGTACCAAATAAATGAACAAGATAAAACCCCAGAAGAACTAAGTGAAGTGGAGATAGGCAATCTAAACCTGATAAAGAGATCAAGGTAATGATCATAAAGTTGTTCAAAGAACTCTGGAGAAGATGAAGTGAAAAGGGTGAGAAGTTAGAAGTTTTTAACAAAGAGTTAGAAAGTATAAAGATGAACCGAACAGAGAAGAACACAATAACTGAAATGAAAGATACACTAGAAGGAATCAACATTATATTAGATGACATAAAGGAATGGATCAGAAAGATGAAAGATATAGTAGTGGAAGTCACTGCAGCTGAACAGAAAAAGGGAAAAAAATAAAAATAAAAATAAATGAGGATAGTTTAAGAGACCTCTGGGACAACATCAAGCATACTAACATTCACATTATAGGGGTCCCAGAAGGAAAAGAGAGAGAAAGGGGCAGAGAACATATTTGTAGACGTAACAGCTGAAAACTTCCCTAACATGGGAAAGGATAGACATCCAGGTCCAGGAAGCACAGAGAGTCCCAAACAGGATTAACCCAAAGAGGACCACACCAAGACACACAGTAATTAAAATTGCAAAAATTAAAGATAAAGAGAGAATATTAAAAGCAGCAGAGGAAAAACAACAAGTTATGAACAAGGGAACTCCCATAAGGCTATCAGCTGCCTTTTCAGCAGATACTCTGTGGGCCAGAAGAGAGTGGCATGATATATTTAAAGTTAAGAAAGGGAAAACCCACAACCAAAAATACTCTACACAGGAGGGCTTTCATTCAGATTTGATGGACAGATCAAAAGTTTTACAGACAAGCAAAAGCTGAAAGAATCCAGCACCTCTAAGACAGTTTTACAACAAATGTTAAAGGGACTTCTCAAAGCAGAGGGGGAAAAAAAGGCCACAACTAGAAATACGAAAATTACAAAAGGAAAAAGATCATTGGTAAAAGCAAATATACAGTAAAAGTAGTAAATCAACCACGTACAAAGCTAGTAAAAAGCTTAAAAGACAAAAATAGTAAAATCATCTATATCCACAATAAGTAGGTAAGAGATATGCAAAAAGATGTAAAACAAGATGCCGAACAGTAAACATGAGAGGAAGGAGCAAAAATGAGTTTGAACTTAAGAGATCAGGAACTTAAAACAGTCACATGTATATATAGATTGCAAGATATAAATCTCACAGTAAACACAAACCAAAAATCAACAATAGATTCACATGAACAAAAAGAAAGGAATCCAAAGATAATACTAAAGATAGTCATCAAATCACAAAGGAAAAGAATAAAAAAGAACTATAAAACAACCCCCAAAAATTAACAAAATGGCAGTAAGTACACACCTATCCATAATTATTTTAAATGTAAATGGACTAAATGCTCCAATCAAAAGACTCAGAGTGGCTGAATGGATAGAAAAACAAGACCCATATCTATGCTGCCTATATATACACACAATGGAATACTACCCAGCCTTGAAAAAAAAAATGAAATCTTGCCATTTGCGACAGCATGGATGAACCTAGAGGGTATTATTATGCTAAGCCAATTAAGTCAGACAGAGAAAGACAAATACTATATGATTTTACTTATATGCGGTATCAAAAAAAAAAAAGAACAAACATAACAAAACAGAAACAGTTACAGATACAGAGAACAAACAGGTGATTGCCAGAGGGGAGAGGGGTGGGGGAAGGAAAGAATAGGTGAAGGAGATTAAGAGGTACTAACTTACAGTTGCAAAATAAATGGGTCACAGGTATGAAATGATCACGTGGTGACCATTTTGAAATGTACAGAAATACCAATCACTATATTCCGTAACAGGAACCAACATAGCGTTGTAGATCAATTATACTTCAAAAACAAACTCACTCATAGAAAAAGAGGTAAGATTTGTGGTTACTAGAAGCAGGGGATGGAGGGACGTGGAGTTGGATGAAGGCAGTCAAAAGGTACAGAGTTTTAAGATAAATAAGTATTAGAGATGTAATGGACAACATGGTGATTATAATTAGCACTGCTCTATGTTATATATGAAAGTTGTTGAGAGCAAATCCTAAGAGGTCTCATCACAAGAAAAAAAATTTTCTATTTCCTTAGTTTTATGTCTATATGAGATGACAGATGTTCACTAAACTTATTGTGATAATCATTTCATGATGTATGTCAAATCATTATGCTGTACACCTTAAACTTATTCAGTGTTGTGTATTAATTACATCTCAAAAAAACTGGAAGGAAACAAAAAGCATGTTATTTTCTTTCCTTTTCCAAATTCCCTTATGCCTTGCCTCTTTATGATACAAAATTTGTTTCTCAAGTACCTGTCCAAAATACAATCTTAAATATATTCTTTTGTTTTAAATCATTACTTACTGAATTATAAAGTAAAACCAATTTTTAGATAGTATTTTTAATAATATGTATTTTTCTTTTTGAAAAGGTTATAAAAACAACACAACATGGAAGATAAATTCATGAAAAATTAAAACTACATATAATCTTATTACCTTGGGATAATTAGTGTTAATATTTTGATACCTACCTTCCCAATCTTGTTTATGAATCATGGGTTAAGACTTTTAAAATAGTGTTGTCCTCACTCTATAATCTACAGGGAAACATATGCTTTTCAGAAGAGGAGCTGAGGACATATTTGGCTATTTGAAAATTAGTCCATCTACAAATAATAAATGCTGGAGAGGGTGTGGAGAAAAGGGAATCCTCCTACACTGTTGGTGGGAACATAAATTGCGGCAGCCACTATAGAGAACGGTATGGGGGTCCCTTAAAAAACTAAAAATAGAGTTATATGAACCAGCAATTTCAGTCCTGTACATATATGCAGAGAAAACTATAATTTGAAAAGATAAATGCACCCCAATGTTCATAGCAGAACTATCTACAGCAGCCAAGACATGGAAGCAACCTACGTGTCCATCAACAGATGAATGGATAAGGAAGATGTGGTATATAGACACAGTGGAAGATTATTCAGCCATAAAAAAGAATGAAATAATGCCATTTGCAGCAACATGGATGGACCTAGAGATTATCATACTAAGTGAACTAAGTCAAAGAGAGGAAGACAAATATATGATATCACTTATATGTGGAATCTAAAATTAAAATGATACAAGTGAACTTATTTACGAAATAGAAATAACTCTCAGACACAGAAGACAAACTTATAGTTACCAAAGGGGAAAGGGGTGGGGAGGGATAAATTAGGAGGTTGGAATTAAAATATACACAATACTATATCTAAAATAGATAACCAACAAGGACCTACTGTACAGCACAGGGAACTATGCTCAAAATATCTTGTAATAACCTATAATGGAAAAGAATATAAAAATGTTTTATATATATATATGTATACAAATATATGTGTGTGTGTGTGTATATATATATATATATAAAACTGAATCACTTAACTGTACACCTGAAATTAACACAACATTGTAAATCAACTATACGTCAATAAAAATTTTAAAAAGGGAAAAAAATAAACAATTCCACACACAGAAAAAAAAATTAATCCATAGATGTTAACTCACATATACTAAATGAGACAGCCTGTACAACAGTTTAATGCCTAGATATAAACCTCGCTATATTTAGACAGAGCAAACCAATGCTAAGAATATTTTCTCTAAAGGAAAGCAGCAAGCAAGGTAATAATTAGATAATCGTTCATTTACTTTGATCAACAAATCAATGTAAATCAGGGTTGAAAAACTATTCTAAGAGTATCATTTCTCAATATGGATGAACATAGCATTAATATTCAGATTATTACTTCCATTACCCAACCATAGATTAACTAAAACTGCACTAACCACCTTTCAATAAATATGGATCACAGTGATTTTCTTCTCTGCTCTCTCCCTGGGGATCTCTAGTTTCAAGGCTTTAAAAGAGATCTTGTATGCTGATGCTGATGAGTCCTAATTGCAATCTCTAATCCTGGCCTATCTTTAGGGCTCCAGGTGAAGGTACCCAACTGCGTCTCTGACATCTTTCTCTGGATATCTAACAGGCATCTCAAACTAACCTGCTCAATATCAAGCCCATGATTTTCTCGCAGATTAGTTACCACGCTATATTATTTTTTTACAATAATTACCTCTCATGAAGTCATTTCAAGAGTAAACACTGAATAGCTAGAAATTAAGCTCTAAAAAATTGAATTTATTCATTCAGATATGTGAGTGCCTACTACTGTGTTCAGTTAAACATTAGCTGAGCTCAATCAAATGCATTAAATGCAGCACTGAAAACTGAGACAGTGAGAACTCATTCAAAGGTTGAAAAGTCTATTAAAATATTTTCATCAAATTTACTGCTTCTGACCTGCTATAAATAAAACTTAAGGGTAACTGGCCTTCAGAGTTCAATTCACTGTCCGGATTTTTATCTTATGTTCCCATTTTTGGCTTCCACAATATAGAACATGTACCCAGGAATAAAGGACATAAATCCTACATATCGGTACTATTAATTCTAAGCTGGCGGTTCAGGAGCTTTGGTGCTTACTTCCTGGTTCTCAGAAAACTCCAGAAAATTAAGATTGCTCAGCAGCTGAGTTTTATGAAACTTCAGTTTGACATGATGAAGGAGGTCTGAATTTGCGGGGGAAAAATTATAGAGAACTAAGAGAAAACAAAGTTTTCCACGATTTTAATGTGTTTTGCTAGCAACACTGAAGTTCCAAATTTAAAGACAAAGTTCATTTAGCATTAGAATACTTAATATTGGAGCAGAAATGTCACTTCATAAATTCTTATTCCCACTCACATTTCTTCTTGTGAACTAATTCTTTAACAACTCATGCTCGATACATTTATTTAGAGAATACAAGTTCTTTAATTATTTTCATAAACAATCTAGCTGGTTGGGCTAGTAAGCTGCATTAACATGTACTGGCTAACTAGGCAGGTAAGAGATAAGACATTTTTAAAAATCACTAATAAAAAGCATCAATTAGAAAGTCTTAAATCACTATTCAACTGGCTCATATTTTTTAAAGTTTTTTTTAATATTCAAAGGCTAGTAAGAATTTCTAGCTACCCCCTCAGAAAATAACACTTCAAAGATTTAAAAACATACTTCAATCAGACAAAAACCAGAACATGTGAATTCTCTGTAAAATGTCTTACAATTAAGAGATTAGAGAAATTACTGAAATTTAGAATACATTCTCAATTCTGCAATGCTACACCTTAGGTATTAGTAACAAAGTTCTTAATATTTCTTCCCTTTTTTCCCCAAAAGCTTGTTAGTTCCTATCGGCATTAAAAAACAACAACAACAACAAAAAAAAAACCTTTCTTTTATGATTATTCACTAGGATACTTGGAAAAAGCAGTGTGAATCTAAAAGCTCTACAGGCAGACACACTCAGTATTAGCAATAGAATTTTCTTATAAAATCTCCAAAAGCCAACATCACTTCTCCCCATGTGGCTCAGAGGTTAAAACACAACACAGCATGAAAGGAAAAAAAAGAGGGTTCTGAAGGGACAGAAATTCACCACACCTTAAGGTCAGAGGTGATAGGCTATTTTCTAAACGGCCCAAACACTTTTATTAAAGTGTCACAGACATTTTTACTTGACCAAAACTGAATCTATTACAAATACAAAATTTTTAAACTTGTTGTACTAGTCAGCTGAGCGTTACCATTTTGTACTCCAGTAAGGGAAGGAAATATGTCTTTCTAAATTTAACACATAAGTTTAACACACTGTCTCACCAACTCGTGAGACAATGACAGTTTGGTATGTAAACTCACTAGGCATAATTTAAGCACTCTTAGAAGAATACACTTAACTAAATGGTACACCAAGCACCATTCAAAATTGCCTTAAAAGGATTAGTGGTACCTAATTGACAGCTAAAGGAAACTACTTACCTAGTATGATCAGGCCAGGTGCAGGGAACCCTAAATATTTCTTCAGCTATATTTGGTATTTATCTTGGATCATTTCTATTCCATTTATTCTTTATCTCAGACTCTCACCTTTAGTTTCCCCATTGTTTTATTCCTACTTCTGCATTCCCCTTAATTCTGTTTACCTACTCCCTTATATGTTGGGATTGCTCAAGTTACCTTCCTTGGCATTCTTATCCGTTCTCCCTTCATTTTCGTTATCTTCCCACTCTAGGGACTTGATCTACCAAGTATACACCAGTACCTATGAAATTAAACTATTAGGGCAAGTTTGTTTCTTGAGCTACAGGCTCAAATTTTCAAATGCCTACCTTTATATTCACCCACATGTAGATCAAGTACCTCTCCCCAAAACCATCTAAATCTGATTATATATTCCCCGTTCTAATTTGCTTTTCTGAATCCCATGTAACAGTTAATAATACTTCAATTTACCTAGTCAACAAAGTAAACCCCAGGTGTCACCTTTAATTCTCCCTTCACACTCAATCTCCATAGCCGGCCAATGGTGAAGTCCAATAATTAAACCTGTAAACTGTTTCTCCAATCTGTCCTTTACATTCATGCTGCCACTGCTTGAGTTCTGGGCAATATCAACTCTTATCTGGTCTATGCAACAGCTCGCCTCTGGAATTTCCAAATGAGTTTCTTCCTTAAAAAGTATTTCCTATTCCCCTCATCATCTAACCACTCCCACCAGAAGCCTGCTTTCACACTAGTCCCAGAATGGTGACGGCTCAGAAAACTGACCCATCCCTCCACTCCTGTGGGGAAGAGAGTAGGGCTGAGCAAGGGCTGTGTTCTGCTGCTAAAAGACTGAAAACCACTAGGAGATAAAACCATGGCATTTAACAACTTTATAAGGCCCATTTACATGTTTAGCCTCAATATTACTTCTTCTTGAGCAATGATTTTCAAATTGCCCTTAGAATGGGTACCATACCAACCCAGTGATCACAACCAGCATTATAAATAAACTATACTACATGTAACAAGGGTAAACTGCTTCATGTTATCTTCTATTTCAAATATGAGTACATCATGATGTAAGATTTTTCTGACTGTGAATTAAAGTCACCAATGTTTGAGTTCTTTTTACTGACAAAAAGATGACCTTTCCCAATGTCTTACTAGTACTGTTCTCTCCCCTTCACCTATACATTCTTCCTTATTCTTTAATATTTAAGTATCTTAAAATTAAAAGATCCAATTTCACCCTCATCATATTGGCAAAAATGTTAAAGTCTACCAAGTGCTCATGAGAACACTGGGAATCAGGGAGTTATTCAATGCTTATGGAAAAATTATTTGTATTTTTAAATGCAGCATTTCTTTTAAATAGTGGAAAAACTGGAAACAACCTAATTATCCAAACAATGGAATACTATACAGCAGTTCAAATGAATTAACATATATCAACACAGATAAATTTCAAAACCAATAGTGAATAAGAAAATTTCTAAAAAATAGACACATTCTAAAGAATATGATATTACTGATGTAACTTTTTAAAGACACAAAACAATATTAAAAATAAAGTCAACTTATACTTTACTAGCTGAGAAGATATTAATGTGCATAATATCTTAACTCAGAGCTTAAGCCATATAATTAAAAATATAGAAAAAGTGATCACAGTAAAAATAAATTATGTTATTTACAATTTCATGGCTGGCTACAGGCTCCCCCAGGTAAGCCTGATACATAGTGTAGGTTGAAAATCAGGGCTCTAAAACATATTGGTCAATGATTCTGTTAACGGTTAATTCCAGCTACTGTGATATTCAATCCTTTTACATCTTTATGAGTCTCCTATTTAACTGCAAATATTTACGGGAGTATACCTTAAGCCTCTATTTTCCAAGTTGTGTTCCACAGGATTATGCACCTCCCCCAAAAAAAAATTCATAGTCAAATAAAAATCATCTTTTGTTTAGGCTCATGTTTATCAAACATATTTAACCATGAAACCTCTTTCAGGGCACTCACATCAATAATCTCTACCTTAAGTTTTTAGCAACTAACATCTTTTGGAAGCCTGACAGCTGGAAATAAGGCCCTGGACTGGCAGCCTCAGGGTGAAAGAACTAAAAATGTGTTTTTTTTTTTAATTCAGAAACATTTCACCACCTTTAACTAGTGGGGATGGAAAGGCAGAGAGGATAATGAGTAAGATACATTCCTTGCCCTCAACTCCAGAGAAGAAAATAACCACAGATAATATACTAAAATGGAAAGGTCAAAAACATATGTATTATGAAAATACAGTGAAGAATACCTAACATAACCTTGGTGGCCAGAGAGAGGCCCAGCAAGGTTACCAAGCATGGCTTCCTGTGAGAGTAATGTGTAAGCTTCACCTCACAGCAAGAACAGGAATTGGCTAAAAGATGGAGGAGCATTCAAAGCAAAAGGGGCTACAAAGGTAAAGACAGTGATGGATGCAAATCAAACTACCCTGAAATACCATTTTTCACCTACCAGGTTGGCAAAGACCCCAAAGTATGCTAAACTGTTTATGAAAAAACAAGCACTTTCATATATTGCTGGTGAAGGTATACACTGGCACAGCCTCTAAGGGAAGCAATTTGGCAATACCTATTAAAATTTCAAATCCATATACTGCCTGACTCAGCAAGTCCAGTTTTAAGTATTTTAGTGTTTGATTCATTAACACAAATATTATTCATTACACAGTGTATTTTAATAAGCTAAAGCATGTGCACACAATAAGTACTATATACATACTATTAAAAAAAAGAACAAGGTGCAGAATAGCTTAAATAATGTTATCATTGAGTAAAAAGGGATGGGATAAAGAAAAAGAATATTTCACTCTGTTGATTTGTATGTATATATTATTTCTGGAAGGAAAAACAAGAAATTGATTAACATGGGTTACTTCCAGGGACAAAAACTGAGTGCCCGGTGACAGGAATAAGAATAAGACTTTTCATTGCGTACTCTTCTGTATCGTTTACATTTTGAACCATTTTAACGTGCTACTGATCCATAAATAAGTTAATTAAATAAGCACAACATCTAATGGAAATCAAAGCAGTTTGAAATCAATGGAAAATGAAGTTCTAGACAAGAACTGATTAGAAATGAAGCTCAAGAGGTGGACAGGAGTCAATTCATGAAAGGCCTTGGTTTAGCACGCTAAGGATAATAAAGGTTCACCTACAATAATGCTTCTCGAAGTCTGATCTGGGGACCACTTGCAAACGTGGAGAGCTTGTTAAAACTGCAAAGCCCTGGACAAAGCATCAGCAACCTTAAGGGTATGGTTCAAAGAGGCAGAGTCTGGGAGTTCTCCACAAACTGAATCTTTATATTGAGGGGGATGAGAATACGGTTCAGGTACCTTCATTCTAACGAATCCCCTGGGTGACTCTATAGGTTATAGGGAGCTTCTGAGGGGTTCTAAGCAGAGGAGTAAAGTGGCCAGATGTTCACTTTGGATAGACCATTCTGGTTCCTGTGTCTGGAAGATTTGAAAGGAGTGAGGCTCCGTTAGAAGGCTCTCTGGCAGTACTCCAGATCATGTTCTTTAATTTGATAAATACTCATATTGCATACACGACACTCATTGCACATGTGGCAAAAATATTATCTACCCAAGAACTACAACCTAAGCTACACCAGTGTTTTAAGGAAACTGAGTAAGGGAAACAAAATCCAAGGCACAGCAACTCCCAAATCTGCTAAGAAGGCAATAACTAGGAAGAATGTAAGCCAATAATAGAGGGACCACTAAATGAAATTATTCCATCCCATTAGGAAATTAAATTTTTTTTTTTTTTTTTTTTGCGGTACGCGGGCCTCTCACTGTTGTGGCCTCTCCCGTTGCGGAGCACAGGCTCCGAACCGCGCAGGCTCAGCGGCCATGGCTCACGGGCCCAGCCGCTCCGCAGCATGTGGGATCTTCCCAGACCGGGGCACGAACCCGTGTCCCCAGCATCGGCAAGCGGACTCTCAACCACTGCGCCACCAGGGAAGCCCAGGAAATTAATTTTTTTAAAAAAACTAAAACTGGAAACCGTTAAAGGGGGTTGCTTCTGGGGTTCTAAGACTTGGAGTCGGGGCAGAGAAGGGTGGAAACTGCTCATTTTTTATTTGGTATGTATTAAAATATTTCGAAAGGAAACATTCTCTTTGGCCAATAAGGCATGTTTATGACATCAAAACCCTTTCCAATCAGCTTTGATTCACCTAAAGGTCTAGTTTGTGTCATCAACCCTGTTAATATAAGCTCCACATCCACCAACAGCTACATCACTTATGATGCAAGTAAACTGTAACAATAGTTCAATTAGCCCTTGCAAAGTCTTGAGCCAGTAGATGTAAAATCACTGACTAGAAATCCTCTATTCACAAGTCAAGTCACTGACAGGTTAGGGGGAAGAGAAATGCAAGAATTAAAAATAAACCAATGTGAAACCAATATGAAAGAGCAAATGAAAGTCAAACTTTGAGCCAGTCTGTACATGCTTTATCAGCTAAGAAGTATTTCCCCTAATTGTTTAAGTTTCTACAAAGTTAGAGACCCACAAGGCTTCGGGGTATGAAATTATACTGGCACTCCATCCCTCTTCTTCCATTTGCATTTTAACAAGTAACCTAATAGAGATCTATTTTGCCACAAAACAGTCACCACCACCACAGCAAAAGAGAACCCTCCGATACAAAACTTCAGGTTACCAGGACACCACAGACATAGCCAGCCACGGTGCCAGAAGACTCAAGTAAGCACTTGGCCACTTTCTTTTATACCCAATTCACATGATTCATATACCTTAGTATCTTTTACCCCAGGAAAACAGCAAACAGTATTAATCATCGCATCATTCCTATTACAGAATCCCATTTCAGAACAACTTCACACAGTCTAGTATTATTTGGTCTGTTCCTGATCTCTGGTCCGGGCTCCACCTAATACTATGCCGTTCTGAAGACTGGCCTTAACGTAAATGATAAAACTCAAATCAGGAAGAAACAAATCCAGTAAACTTTAATTGAAATGACAGCTACAACAACTATTTCAAAACTGTGTTCTACAGTCCAGAAGTTGTACTTCAAAGTTTCCTTATTCCAAACAGCACACTTAGCAATAGGCAAATATTTACCTATTACAGATCTCTCTTCAGATACTCAGAGTGGGTGTACTAGGTAGTTCGATTTTTAAAGACTTGATTTGCCTTACATTGAAAAAGTTTGGATTAGTGTCAATCTAGTTCAGAGGTCCAAGAATTAATCTGATTCAGATGCCACTCATGTTCTTGAGGTCTTGTAAAAGGTCTTCAGTTTTAAAATACCAGAAAGGGCCTTGGAGGCTACCTAGTCCAATCCTGGTATTTCACACACTGAACTAGGTGAAAGCACTTTGGAAACAACAGCACAACACAAGAAGTATCGCTGTCACCAAGGAGGCCCACGGAAGTTAAAAAGGAAGTTAAAAAGTTAACCACAGAGAACCTGGGCCTGGCTCCAAGCTCCTGACCCCCAATCCCACACTCTGAACATGCCAGTCAAGTATACTATTTTTACTTGTCGTGAGAGGCTTCCATAACACTGTATGAAGAACGCATTTATGCGTATATGGCATCCGACAACTTCTAAAACGTAGATCTGCAAAATCAGGACTACAACCCACAGGGCGCACCTCTTTCCCAAATCAGAAACGCTTGCTTCAGACATTTTTATTCCCTGCCTCACCCTCAACTTCACTCCCTAACACAAACTCAACTACTCCGACCTCCTGCTCCAACTGTTTGCTGATTTTCTCTTTAAATGATGCAAATGTTTTCTATAAATCGCTACCTTCAAACACTAGGGAAAAGGAAAGAAATCTGCACCTAGCATGGCCACCCGATGAATACAGGGGCCCTCCTCAATTAACTCATTAAACAGTCAAGAAGTTAAATGCTGAAAACAGTCAGTACTTAAACAAGGATGATTTACAATTTCATTCTGATACCTCCACAAAATACTACCAAAAGATTGCTGATGATGACGAACCAGAAGTTCAGAACAGGCTGTCTACTCTTGCACAGAATTCTACAGGATTATGGTTACAGGCAATTTATTCCAAAGCCTTTGGGTGCAGTGTCAACAATTAGAGATTTCCAATGGAGATTTTTCTGGACATACTGCTCACGGTAGCATCATCACTCTCGTTTCCTTAAAGTGGGTGGGGACATGGGATCAGAAGTTCCAAGAATAAGAGTGAAGGCAGATAATATTCAGGATTTTTCCCCCCTTAGGTGTATTTATATACTTTGCAGAGATATTAATAAATATCTATACCAAATATAGTCTGTTGTGGAGGCACTACTATATTATATAGACCTAGACGCTGTATTTCATAATTACCCTGTTTACCTGCCCTTTGTCTGGACCTTTCTACTTAACAACATACATTCAAATTTTCCCCGCTGCTCTGCCCAGCACTGGAGACACGTGAGCTTTGGAAACAAACTCCTGGAACCTTGTCTGAGAACCACGTTCCAGCGCGGAAAAGGCTCAAGCAGACCGACTCCCCGGAGTGCCCAGGCCTGGCAGTCCTGCCCAGTAAAAGGGGGTGTGTCTGCGGTACCACAGCCTCTTTTCCTCTGCCCACATCGGCGCCCAGGGGCTCCCTTTCCCCCGGGGCGGCCTGCGGAACAATTCCCAGAACCCCTCCCAAAGTCACGGCCGAGCCAGTGAGCGAACCAGCGCCGGGCCGAGGCACAAGGGCGGGGGCCGCCGGGACCCACCAACTGCTTCAGGTCCTCCTCAGAGAGCTCCGCGTAACGGTACCGCTGCTGCTCGAACTCGTACCGGGTGGTTTTGGCCACCACCACCACCCGGGACGGGCGGAAGCCGCCGTCGGGGCGGCTGCCACAGCCCGCCAGCTCGCGCGGCTGCCCCTGCCCCAGGTGCCGCCGGCCGCCGCCGTCACCGCCGAGCCGCGGCCGCGCGGCGGGGCCTCCCGCCCCTGGCCCCCTCAGCGCCGCTGCCCGGCCGCCCGCCACGCGACGACAGCTGCCCAGCAGGAAGCCTCGGTAACAAGTCATCGTCGGCCCGGCAGCAGCTGCAGGCCCGGGCTCCCGCCTCCGCTTCCAGCCGCCAGCAGTGCGCGCCGCTCGCGCCGCCCCGGCCTCTACGTTCCAGCCGGGCGGGCAGAGGTTAAGTGCACAGCCGTGCGTGGCCGGCGCCGCGAAGGGGACGTTCCCAGACGTTGACGGGGGCGGGGAAAGCCGGGCGATTGGGAGTCGGGAGAGCCCTCGAGAGGGAAAGGTGGGCGGGGAAAAGCTGGAGGCCTCCAGGTGGTGGGTTGTGTTTGTTTGGGAGCCTTTTCCATCGACGCCTGCGCAGTAGCCGCTTCCCCCGCCCGGGGACCGACCTCCAGCTCCACCCCTTTCCCCCCGCGGTCTCCACCCTCCCCCAGGCCACCTCTGCCAGCCAATCAGAACCCGCAGCGGTTTCGGAGGCCGAGGGGCTTCAGGGATTGGCTGGGCCGGGGGAAGGGCTGGAATTCTATTTGGTGTTGGAGCTGAACCTAGCTGGAACTGGTCTGAGGCTGCGCCGGCCCTGCGAGTGCGGTTTAAAGGGCTTGGCGGGAACGCGCGGGAGGCCGCAGCTTCTTGCTCGGGGTCAGTCCTTTTTTTTCTGTTATTGCACATAAGACTAGACTCTTTTATTATTGCACATAAGACTAGACCCTTTGTTCGTTCATTCAGCCACCTCGTATTGGATGGCTGATATGTCCAGCTCTGGGCCGGGGTTTGAGGAGACGGACTCAGGACCAGCTGCACAATTTGCGGGGCCGAGTGCAAAATGAAAACGCAGAGTCCCTTGTTCAGAAAGTGCTAAGAATTGCAAGAGGGATAGAGAGCAGTAAGCCGAGCACCGGGCTCATTTAAGCATGGTATCCTGTGGTACATCTGCTAACCTCCAAAAAACTATTGGGGCGGAGGGGAGGTGTTAGCCTTTGAGAAAGTTAGAGGATGATGGATAGATAAGTCTGGCCAAGTGGAAAATTTCTAGATGGGAAGATATGGTTGAAAAAGTAGATAGGAAAAGAGTGAAGGGTTAAGAATGTTAATAATTTGGACCTTATCCTGTAGGCAGTAGTTAGCCTTTTGAAGGCTTTTAACTGGAAAGAAATGAGTCCTGAGAGCAATGTTTGATGACTTGATCTGGCTTTCGAATGTGGAACAAATTGGGAGACAGGAAGAGGAAGGGAGACTTGGGCGCTGTTGGAATAGTTACACTTGGATCGAAGCTAGAGTAAAAGTAATGGAAATGGAAGAAAATGCTCCTGTTACAAGAGGAGAATCAAATGGCAGTGCACATCCTAATGTTTATCCCTCCTGCTCTTTAGATCCTTTTGCTTTGGCGGTCTCTTTGCTTTTTGTAGTCCTAGCACTATCAGTAACAAGCTTTTGGACTTTGCGCAGGTTGCTTCATCTTTCTGGGCCTCAGATTCCTCATCTATAAAGTGAGGGAGCTGAACTAGAGTGATTCCAAGGTTCTGCCAAGCCCAAATTGATTCCATATCTGTGACTTACTTTTCAGCTAGCCACCAACGCCAGCATTCACTCTTGGGTTCACTGAATATTTACTGAGTCCCTGCTATGTGCCAGGTAGTATATTAGACTGGGAAATACACAGTGCAGTCTGATAGTTGTTTGCTTTTAGTAGGTCACTGACCCCTTCTGGCCAGGAACTTTGCCTCACTGTAGCTGCTAATACTGACTCGTAGTGCACCCTAAAGCACACCTCTTAACTTCTGTGAGATGTGAGTTACTCATTTGTAACTTTGAACATCCTCAAGGTCCTTTCTAGTCTTACTAGTTCAACACTTTATAATTCCTTAGATACTAGGAAGGAAGAAAAGGGAGAAGTCACAGATGACACTGAGCTTTGAAGCTTGGTGACTAGGAGAATGTCAGTTGATCCATTTGACAGAAAAAATGAATTTAGAAAACCTGTTCTGGATCAAAGTCTATGAGTTCTGTTATGCATATGCAAAATTTCAGACCCCTTTTCTTCCCATTTCACAGATAAGTACTCAGATTTTTGGATCTCCCCCGTTTCCAGCTACAAACTTGTCTACACTGACATCTTCTCATTTGGTATATCTCTTTGTCCATTGTTATTTTGGGATCCCATCTCCTTCCACCTGCTCAGAAATATTACTCCGTCAGGTTATCACCTTTAATATACCTTTAATTATCCCTCTCTATTGGACTTTCCTCTTCACTGTTTAAACATGCTCATGTCTATGACATCTTTAAATTAAAAAAAAAAAAACCTTTTATGCCCTAGCTTTTATATGTTGCTTGTTTTCTCTTTACAGCTAAGATTCTTGAAAGAGTAGTTGGTTCATCATTGGTCAACATCCCTGCTGCCTATTCATCTGTCAACCTGTTGTAATCTAGTTTCTCCGTGCTACTTTACTAATTACTGCTATTTCCATGGTGACCAAGGATGTGATTGTAAACTCAGAAGACATTTATCAGCCCTTAACTGACTTGGTCTTCCTGCAGCATTTGAAATGGTTATCATTTCCTTTTGAAATTTTTTACTCTGGTTCACAGCACACCGGTCCCTAATGGTGGTCCCCATCTTTCTGTCCCTTTTCTGGATTCTTTTTAAGCTCATATTTGGGATCTATCCTTCCCTATCCTTGCCTTCCCTTTTCTCTCTCTCTCTCTCTCTCTCTCTCTTTCTTTCTCTCTGTGTCTCTCTGTCTCTCTGTCTCTCTGTCTCTTTCTCCACTCTTCTGCATGAGCTTATCTACTCTTGTGTAATGTAAAGAGCTTGGGTTTGGGATTTAAAAAGACCTTGGTTCAAATCCCAGCTTTACCATTTATTACCTTTGTCAACCTTGGACTGTTCCCTTAATCTTTCTGAACCTATTTCTTCATTTACAAAATGTAATAGCTTCCTTGTAAAGCTGTAAATATATGTACAAATGCCTAGCCACATGCCCATTACAAAGTGTACACTTGGCAAATATTAACCCCTTTCCCCTTCCCTGACTTCAGCTACTACCAGTATCTTTAGCCCAGACTATCTCCGGAGATTTACATCCTTATTTCTAGCTTCCTGTTGGATAACACCCCTTGAGTCTTATGTATGCAAAACGTCAATGGAGATCAAATTATATTTGATTGCCTGCTATGGGCGAAACACCCTGCTAGGTGTTGGAGACAAAATGGTAAATAAATAAGTAGTCTCTCCCCTTGAAGAACATACAGTCTGTGCAATGGTAAAATTATTCACAGAGTGCTATAGGAATTTGGAGGAACAAATCTTAATTCAGCCTAAGTGGAGTTAGGGAAAGCTTTCTGGAAATGTCTCAAGCTAAACCTTAAAGAATGAGTTAGGTATTAGCCAGAATCAGCAAGAGTAAGAAAGGAATTCCACAGAGGAAACAGTATGAGCAAAGATATGGAGTAATAAAATAGCAGTTCTGAAATCCTAGAACATTTAGAGAGAGGCAGGCAACAGTGGGAGGTGAGGCTAGAGAGGTTGACAGGGGGAAAGACATGAAGTGTTATATCCATGCTTAGGAACTTGGCTTTTATCCTGTATATGCTAGGAAGCCACTGAAAGGAGAGAATGACATGGTTAGCTTTGCAAAAATTATGAACAGAAATTTCTTAGAAGAAACACAAGCAGTGAATACATATCTAAAAGATCCTCAACCTTATTAGAAATCAGAAAAATACAAATTAAGCTAATAGTGAAGTAGTCTTTTACATCCACTGGATTGGCAGAAATTAAGAAATATTGGTAAGCCTCTAATTGTTTGAAAATTATTATATCATCAAGTATTTATTAGGCTAAACATTTGCCAGTTATTTCAATAACTCCTCCAATGCCATAGTTTCCAAATATCATCTTAGAAATTTCAACTATGTTCAAGTATTTGAGTTAGTCAATTCCGAGTATGATGTCAAAAATTACTCAGTACTGTGGGTATAATCTGGCCATTGCGAAACAAACAAACCAAAGTGTTGGCATTCATGGATTTAATATCAGTTTCAACTACCCTCAAACAACTAAAATAATCTGTAGTATTACTGAATTTCAAACTCAAACCTCGCCTATGACAAGGCTGGTGTTCTTTTCTAGTGAACAAGCCTACCCAGTAGCCACATCTCAAGCAAGCATAATTATAGGGAAGAAATTATATATCACTGTGATATTCACAACTTGAGGATTTACAAAGGTTAAGATCTATCCTTCCCAATCCCTATAACCCCCTCCAGCTCACTTCATGTACATTCTGATTCTGAAAGATATATATGACCACACCCTGGCTTTTTTTTTTTTTTTTTTTTTTTGCGATACGCGGGCATCTCACTGTTGTGGCCTCTCCCGTTGCGGAGCACAGGCTCCGGGCGCGCAGGCTCAGAGGCCATGGCGCACGGGCCCGGCCGCTCCGCGGCATGTGGGATCTTCCCAGACCGGGGCACGAACCCGTGTCCCCTGCATCGGCAGGCGGACTCTCAACCACTGCGCCACCAGGGAAGTCCCACCCCCACACCCCCGGCTTTTTAAAAAATGACATGCACGTACTCTAAGGCCTGTATAGGATATTAGGCCCTGACAACTAAGGGTTCCTGGGTTTGGCAGTAATGGATGTAAAATTTTTTAAGAGAGAACATTTTGCTGGTTTACAATTAAGCTGAATAACTTGGTATAAAAGTACTGTTGAGGGCTTCCCCCTGTTGATAGAAAAGAATGTTTAGATTATCGTAATATATAATCGGATATCATATTAAATATATCTTGTGTATTGGGGGAATATTTATCTAAGTAACTTTTAATAAAAGCAGCATCTGGGACTTTCCTGGTGGCACAGTGGTTAAGAATCCGCCTGCCAATGCAGAGGACACAGGTTTGAGCCCTGGTCTGGGAAGATCCCACATGCCGTGGAGCAACTAAGCCCATGCGCCACAGCTACTGAGCCTGCGCTCTAGAGCCCGCGAGCCACAACTACTGAAGCCCATGCGCCTAGAGCCTGAGCTCTGCAGCAAGAGAAGCCACCGCAATGAGAAGCCCACACACCGTAATGGAAAGTAGCCCCTGCTCGCGCAACTAGAGAAAGCCCGTGCGCAGCAACGAAGACCCAATGCAGCCATAAATAAATAAATAAATAAATTTATTTTAAAAAGCAGCTTCTATGGAAGAAGACGTATGCTTTGAAATCACCCACCTAGTAACTTGTGAAAATGAATGTCATTATATGATTGATCACTTCACACTAAAGGTGGGGGGGGGGACAAAGGATATTGAAAAGCCAAAAAGGAGAAGGCTAGATGAAGATACAGGACAAGGAGAAACTATAAGATGTTTCTATTTCTATTACCCCCCAAAATATTACTAAATATATGCATAAAGAGTATAAGAAGGAATAGCAGAGTGGAAAAGGGTTGAAAGTCATAAGCTAAATGTCGTGTTTCTGCTGTTAGTAGCCATGTCATAATCCCTAAATAAAATGTTTGAGGCATTGAGAAAATTCATCTCCACAACTAAGGAGGGGTCAAGAATGAACATGTCAGGAAGATAAGGAAAATCTCTGTTTCTCTGCTTTACTTTAACAATTTAGCATAATCCCAATGTTCCCATATCAGCTAAGATCTTATAAGAGAACCAATTTTTTAATATCTTCTCTAAATGTCTCCCTGTTTATATTACGCTTCTAATGAAAATTTTCTTCCGAGTTTGTTCTGCATCAGAGTCACTCTTTTAGAATTAAAAAGAAAACACTTAAAACTTCTGATTTTCCATTCTTTTTATTCTTCCTTTCATGTTAGAGCTCTTCTTTACTGTGTTTTTTTTTTCCTTCTCTCAACCTTTTCTCTCTTCCTCTCTTACATTAACTTTTCTTCTCCACTTCCTGAGTCATTGCTTAATTTAGAAGCAAAGGATTTTATTTACTGTATTTCTTCTGCAGTCACTAGAAGAATTAATGAAAGTTAGATACTCAGTAGCTAAATTTTACTAAGTTATAGTTAGTGATAGGGAAAGCAAAACTTTCATCAATTGTAACAGCCTAGCTAAATTATAGTCTAAAAGAGTAATTCAACTTTCATATGCTAAACTTTCAAGCATTAGATTTGACAATAAATGCATATATATAATTGCTTTGACTATTATCTATGGTATATACTATAATAAAGTAATGTAACTTTTTAAAAATATGTATTCACATGTATACTTCCATGTGAATATTGTTCTTCAAAGTAGAAATGAAGCTATACTCTTATCCCAAATACATTGTCACTGTTCAGAACATTTTCAGAAATCATTTTGTACTGTGAATTATTCCTCATTATGGACTGAATGTTTACATTCTCCCAAAATTCATATGTTGAAGCCTACCCCACAATGTGATGGTATTTGGAGATGGGGCTTTAGGAGGTAATTAGGGCTAGATGAGGTTATGAGGTCCCTGGTCTGATGGGATTAATGTCCTTATAAAAAGAGACACCAGAGAACCTGCTGTCTTTTTCTCCCCACCACCTCCCCATGCTCCCACAAGAAAGAGGTCATGTGAGCACACAGTGAGGTGGTGGCCCCTAAAAGCCAAGAGAAGAGGCCTCAGAATGAAACCAACCTTGCCAGCATCTTGATTTTAGACTTCCCAGCCTCCAAAACTGAGAGAAATAAATTTCTGTTGTTTAAGCCACCCAATGTGTGGTATTTTGTTATGGCAGCCTGAGCAGATTAAGATGCCTCTAATAGGGGAATTGTATAGGGGTCACAATCAAAAGTCATTTTGAAGCCATGGGTTGATCATACTGGATTGAAAACTGAAATATGTCTATAAGTACTGAGACTAATTTTCTTGTGTAACTCCTGAAGTGTCTCTGAAACAGATCTCAAAAGAGAAACATCAAAATTCTGTTGCACAACTGTTGAAATTACTGTGTTTTACCTTAATAATGGCATTTAAGAAAAAAAGTCACTTGGCTATAAAAGGTCTCTGTACAGACTCACCTACTAGAATATTAATGACAATTTAATTACATAAAGCAAAGAACAAGTTAACATATTTCACTTTTTGTATAGTTACTGTTTTGATACATAGGTAATGTATTTTGTCCATTCCTTCAACAAATGTTGGATACTGACCGTGAGTCAAGCATATACAAGGTGCGATAGATACAAGTGCAAGAACAGATATTCTCTTTAAAGGAATTCATACCATGAATATATAATATTATAGAATTACGAAGTCCAAAGGTTAAATGAAAATACACATTTCCCAGAAGAAAAACATGATTTAATAACATGTTAACATGCAGTTATAACATTTTTCAAAGAAATGACTCTGGAAGTTTTGTAAAATATTTGTTTTATGGCCAGACAATATATGACTGAAAAAATAAATATCTTAGATATTTATCAAATCCAGCAATTTATAATTTTAACTGTTGTATCCATCAATGTGATGAATAGTCCAAATTAGTTACCAAACCTTATTCTAAATTAACTTCTTCAAAAATGAAAAATTTTGAACTTCCAAAGGCCATGTGTTTCTTAAATTCTGTCATTTTCTCCACAATAATCAAAATATAAAACCTCAGAATTATTATACTACACAGAGAAACATTTTAATTGCAACAAATTATATTTCTTGGACCTTTCTATAAAAACTGTTCCAGGAATGAATAGGATCTTCTCATTTAGTTATTAGGATGGCTTAGATATTTTCAGTAAGGTGATCTTTTTGTAGGTGTTGTCATGTTTATAGTAGGTAGCACTCATGAACAGGCAACTGACTGTCTGTGAGTCCACCTAGAAGAATCTGTGATATAAATTTAAAATAATTTATTGTACAATATTGTATTCAGTTAGGTTTAATATTGAATACAACTGAACATGAATACTCATGAATATGCTTACTAGCAAGGAAATAAAATATATAGAGAATCTGCATATTTTTAAGTGACGTTTGGAAATGTTCCTAATTTTAAATGCGACATTTTCAGATAATTAAACCTTTCCTTGATTCCTGGGCAACAAAGTTTAAAAAGTCAGACATTTTATTGCTTCCATAACATTTAGCATTTGTGTGCAACACTTCTAGAGAAAGTACTAAGTAAGGAGGGGAGAGGATGGGTTCATATGATTGGCATTTACTTGGCCTTATTTCCATTGTTTCTCATTTTGTATGAAGATAGTTGCATATCACCCCTTTCCTAAAATGGAATATGGTAGAATATAGATTCTATTCATAAACATGTCATTTGTTGATGAAATAATTTTGCCATTTAATCCTAACTGCAAGTTAACATTTTTAATGGATACCAACCCATTTTCTAATAGATCCCATTTTATTGTGACAATATAAACATTATAATAATTTTTATTTATACATTTCATACATTTAAAAAAATTAAACCTCTTGTTTAACAGTAACAAGAAAAATCATATTCGTTTAGTTCTCTGGCTCACTGAGTCTAGCAGTTTATTATCCTGCTCTGCATGTTTTGTGCATTTTTCCTCTTGACTACATTTTTAGTATTAGGCCAAGGAAGCTATTTCATCAAGTTCTGCACATGTTGTTTGATAGATTCTTAAATTATGTATGATTAAAATAGCTTTAAGGTTTAAAATGATTAAAAATTGGGAAAATGCCTCTAACACACTATTTTTGTAAGTCCTTTGTCAGTCCTCCGTAGAGCAGAATTCAGGGCTAAATGAAAATATTACTGAAAATACTTGGACGACTTATTGGAATAGCTACATCTGTATGAAAAAGCTGGATTGCTCAGCCATAAAAAGGAACAAAATTGGGTCATTTGCAGAGATGTGGCTGGAGCTAGAGACTGTCATACAGAGTGAAGTTAAGTCAGAAAGAGAAAAACAAATATCGTATATTAACGCATATATGTGGAATCTATAAAAATGGTATAGATGATCTTACTTGCAAAACAGAAATAGAGACACAGATGTAGAGAACAAATATATGGACACCAAGGGGGGAAAGGGGGGTGGGATGAATTGGGAGATTGGGATTGACATATATACACTATTGATACTATGTATAAAATAGATAACTAACGAAAACCTACTGTATAGTTCAGGGAACTCTACTTAGTGCTCCGTAGTGACCTAAATGGGAAGGAAATCCAAAAAAGAGGGGATATATGTATACGTATAGCTGATTCACTTTGCTGTACAGTAGAAACTAACACGACATTGTAAAGCAACAATACTCCAATAAAAATTATTTTAAAAACCCATAAAGCTGGGCTTATTATTTCCTTGACAATGTTTTTCTCCAAAAATAATGATGAATTTTAGTTTTAAATTCACTCATCAGGACAAGCACTAAAACCTAAAAATCCATTAACCAGTGGTTCCACTGCAACCTTGTTCAATTAATGAATCCGGATGTAATAAAAGAAATAGCGCCTTTTGCCCTAGGTAAAGAAGGTCTTTGAAAATAAAACAAATTCCAAAAAGGGAATAAGCCAGATCTGCCTGACTTACGAGTATTTATAATTTCTTCTATTATGGCCAATAATAGGAGAATGAGAACAAGTGAAGAGAAATATTAATAATTGGTTAGTTTCAGTGTAGCAATTAATACTTTACATTGCAAATATGGTCTTTTATGAAATGTATATGCAAACGATGTGCAGGTATTTACAGTAAGGCTGACTTTTGGTGAAATCCCAATGAAGGCCACATGCAGAAGACAGTGATTTTCAAACCCACCTCTCAGATGCAAACATCTAGGGCTCTAACCCCTGCCCACTTTGAACAGACAAGTTCCACTTTTTAAAACTCTGTTTCATATAAAAGGGTTGTGAATAAGATTTCTTTTTTAAACCTCTGAACTAACAAAAAAAAGTTCTTTACCTGATCTAGTTTTAGTAACTTGGATAAAATCATCCTCATCCTCATCACAGCTATCACAGTTAAATTGTTGGAGGACTGTTTCTGACTGGCTTTCAGCTTGATTTGCCTCTTTCTGCTTATAGAAGCTTCGAAGTGCAACAAGACGGTGATGTATTGCTGCATGCATACATCCTGTATCTTTGGCACTGGCCTGCAAGAGGAAAATTAAGTTGTTAATATAAGTAACTTAATAATAGCCACACTTTACACATTTGTAACCTTTCACTATTAATAAGGAAGGAATTATATGACATAAATCTAGAATATAAATAATCCTAGAAACTAAAGGGTAAAGAGCCAATTCGTCTTGAACCAAATTGAATCCTAGAGCAGATAATTTTATGAGGTCCCAATTTGTGCATTTTAAACTGAGAAAATGAAATTTTGTGATTTACATTTTCTATTTGAATTTGTTTGTTAAGACCATCCTTCCTTCACTGTGTTATACTGTAGAAAATTTTAGGGTTAGGGGGAAAAAGACTCTCATTTCCTTTACATCACTTGCTTAGACATTCCTGCAAGTTGCATAGCTCTGTAGAAAAGCAGAGCTCATTCAAATAGCCTATGATGTTGTACCATAAACACATCAGAAGTCCTTGCTTTCAGTACTTTTCTATTTTTACAGTTGCTATTAATATAAAAAATGATGGTAACAATAACATTGGTATAACACTTGCTGTTATAATATCCTTTTACTTTTTCAATCCTTATAATAAAACTTTAGGTTATTTATTCCATTTATGTCAGCAAAAGCACATAGTGCAGGTATTCAGTAAATACTTGTTTCCTCTTTCCTTTACAGATGAGAAAATTATGGCTCAGAAAGGCACAGCTTGTCTGCATTTAAACAGCTAGTTGACAGATTGGCTGGGACTTCGTTTTTGTCATCAAAGTCAGTGCTCTTTAAGGTAACATGTCAGTGGCTTACATTTTTGTATCTTTTCACAATTTCAGAGAAAATCTGGGAAAATTTTTCTCTTTGCTAATCCTTCAGAGAGCTAACAAATATTTCAAAACCAAGTTTGAATCAACTGCATGCCAACTTTTGGGAAGAAGCGTCTTAAAATATGGTTTTTCTTTTGTATGTTATTAAGTTACCTTAATTATTTTTAGGGAAAAAAATACACATTAAATAAAATATTTTTATTTATCATATTATGTTAGATATTACATAGCAGGTGTTGAGTAAGTATTTGTTGACTCTTGACCAATTTAATTTTTATATTAAGTACAAGGGTATAATTTTTCTTCAGTAGGTTAATAACAAATATTGAAAATATATGTAATTGAAATATAAATACAGTTCTGCTGCCTTGACTTTTTTACATTAAATTTTAAATATGCCTTTCACTAGTGTATATATATATATATATATATATATATATATATATATAGCCAAATTCATTCAGATATTTTCATTCAAGAAATTCAGAACAAGAAGTAAAAGCACAATAATATATATTTTTTTGGACAACAAATTTGCAATGCTTAAAAAAAATTTTCCAGGAAGTACCGTAAGAAAATGCTGGTGAGAATGAAAATTGTCTCAGTCTTTCTGGGATAAATGTGTCAAGACAAGTCAAAACCTTTTCCCAAGAGAATTAACATGTATGTACATAGAGATTCCTTGCAGAATTTATAATAATGAACACAGTAAATTGCCTAAGTATTTAACAAAACAGGATTAATGGAATAAATTATGGTACATAATAGAACAGAATTTATTTTCACCTATAAAAGAATTCTTGAAGAATGAACTATTTAATAACAGAAAACACTCATTTTCATTGATAAGTGAAAAGGTTACATATGTGTATTTCACAATCAGATGTTAGCTATTTAATCTTCTCAATCACTTTATAAAGTATATTATTATTGTCTTCCATTGGCAGATAAGTAAAATCAGGTTTAGGAGGGCTAAATAACTTGCCTGAAAGTGATGCAGTATATACAGTATGGTACACATGTATATATGTACCCACACATACATGTATATACTAAAATGTAGTATAAGACCAAAATGTTAATAGTGACCATCTCTGGGAGTGGCATTTTGGGTGATTTTTATTGCATTTTGTTTGCTAATCTCCAAAAATTATCCTACAGTTTAAAAAGTCAGCATGGGCCAGATACTGAGCTGCAGAATCTAGTCATAGTTAAATCTAATCGAATCTAATCATAGTCTCAATCTCAGACAAGCTGCTTTACCCACTCAAAGACAGGGGCATCTGGCCTAGCAGCGTATCCAGTATTATATCCCTAAACGGTAAACAGGGTTTAGACATCTTACTCTAAGATTTTAACACTCAACATCACTTATACCTAACAGTGCACTTACTGGTAGTTAATAAAACCTTTGGTTTTTCATCAGTGGGCTCTTGCCAACCTTTTTTTTTTTCATTATTATATGGAAGCCAATTTACTTGTATTATCATCTTCTACCTGAGTTGCTTAGATATTCAGTCTTCTCAAGTCTTCTGAGACTCGGCCTATGGGGGAAATCCAGCCTTTTTTCTCGCCTGATTCATGTCAGCTCTGTCTCTTTTGCCTGGATCTTGTATTTGAGGTCAAGCATTCCTGCTGCCAGAACAGCTAAAGCTGTGCTCCCATCCTGTTACCTTGGAGACTGACTCATATCCAGAATTGGAATTCGCTATTGGACTGGTTGGTTTAACTTGCTAGCCCTGTGTTTTTCCATTTCTCACTGGTCCCTTTCTAGTGATTACAAAGCCTCAATTTCAGCACGCAGTGTAAGCATCAGGGTGTGGATTCTGCTGGCCTCCTAGGAGCCAATCCTGACAGTAGTCTCTCTGGAATTTAGTAAGATCGTTGACATAATTTTAATAGTAAAGAAAAATGTAGGGGTTTGACAGCATATACCAGTACAAATGTCTTGGGACCAGTACCTATTGACTGCTTTAAATTGTTGTTAATCTCTAAATTTCATGCAAAATTTAGGTCTTATATTAGACTGTAAACAACCATAATAAATGGCTGATTTTTTGCCAATGGTATAGGTTATTTTAATAAAATGAAAAAAACAAATGTGACTGCAGAGATCTATAAATATAGTAGGATAATCCTCTATCACTGAAATTTGTCACTTACCTGAATTAAAAACACTTTGATGTTATAGTCTTCTAAATCAGTAGCTGTTATTCGTAAATTTTTGTGGTTTGCTTTTTGAATCTCCATTTGAGCCCAGAGTTTACTATTGAGAATCAGCCTCAGGCTGCCTTGATTATGCATAACTAAAATAGGAAGAAGATAAATCGATCAGACTTTAGAATAGTTGATTCCTTAGCCTTTCAGAGGAATTTGCCATTTTGGAAAGCAAATAAATCTGGTAGTTGTTTTTCAGACTCTATTTTCACTACTAAATTGTAATTTAATTGACTAGATTATAATTTGGTTTCCAAATTGGGCTTTATTATGTTGGAGGACTTTTTTTAGCTTAAATGCTAAAAATGCTATATATTTTTTTACTATAATATTAAAAAATGGTTAAATTTTAGAATTCCTTTGAGGACATAATGGTCTGAAGAATATTTACCCAAGAATTGTTTATAATGGAGAAAACTGAAACGAAAACTTTAAGCATTCAAAAAATGGAATTAGTTAAATAAATGATGGTACCGCTATTGAGGATATTATGAACTTATTAAGAATACTAAAGAAAGATAATTATTAATGTAGAAAGGTGACCATGGTATACTATGCAAAAGAAAAAATCAGGTTACAAAGTACTATAAACACCATTTATCACAAATTTTTCAATGTATTGTATACATTTATTGTATACAAAGTCCTTAAGAATATATTTTATTGACAGAAGCTAGCTACTACAGGAAGATAGGCCTATGAGTAATTAAATTTTTTTTCTTCTTGTCGATCCATATTTTCCGTCTTCTGTAATGGACATGTATTACCTGTATAATTAAAAGAAAAGTTGTTTTGTGCATTTTTTTGGCAAGTAGTGGAAGGAGTGAAATTAAACCAGAGTAGAAAACAGCTAATACCTGCCTTGGGAATGATAGTCAGGTTATTTAGAAACCTGTTTGCCAGTGCTTCTACTCTCTTAGTCTGAATTCTATTCCTTACTCACTTCTTGAGCTTGATATCTGAAACTCACCAAATATCCATTTACCAGCTTCTACTTGTGGTCTCCTCCACAAGATTTGATCACCCGATATTGACCAGTAAACCCATCCACCCCTGCCCAGATCTCTGCCTGTGCTTACTTTCAGTTTGGACCTCTGAACAATGCCCAGTGTGTCTTTTGGATGCCAGAAACCTCCTCAGGCTTTTGGTTTGGCTGACCAAATTCTGACCAACACTCTGCCTGAAGGATTCAATAACCACACACCTTTATTTACTTGGAAATTGACCTTTCATCCCAACCCACACACTGTGTTTAGAATGCCAAGAAAAAATTACAGGGCAAGTATTCTCTTTTAGAAAAACTATTCCATTTCAAAAATAAATTCATCACATTTCTTTAAATAATAATGAGGTTACTGTTTAGGTGTGTGCTGGGCTCGGTCATAGGTGCTTTATGTGCATTATCTCACTGAATTCTCACACTCACTAAGTCATGGACTTCTATTATTTCCATGTTAAACTGATGCAACTGGGGCAGAAGGAGATTAAGTAATTTGTCCAAGGTCACCAGTTAGTAATGGAGCCAGAACTAGAACCTGTATAGTCTGACATCAGAGCCTACTTTAAATAGGAAGCTCCTCTAGTACATTAAAAATAATATTGTTTAATTTATTGACAGCAGTCTAATTTATTGACACATAACACATCTCCAGAAAATGATGTGTACTTATATTGGAAAAATTTCGCTGAGAAATACTGACTCGCTTTACAAAATGATTCCTTACTTAGTCTTGACTGGAATGTTCCACAATCACTGCTTGCTCTGTCATTCAGTCTCAAAGCCCCTCTGCCCCTTTCAATCCAGGACTGTGTTGTTTTGTTGAATATAAAAAGCTTGCAGTTGATCTAAAAGACAATTTTTTTAAATGTCAAAATATAGAAAAATTTTCAAAGTGATCTCTTTCCTATGCTATAACCCTTTTATTTGTCTGATATTTTACCAGAATAACCTTTGTTAATGATTTCTAAACCAGCTTTAAAATTTTACTTAGCTTCTGAAACAATACAGTTTTTGAATAGTTCAAACATTAAAAAGCAAAAAGATGTACAAAGTGAAAAGTAACCCCACCAACACTAGTTCCCCATCTACCAGTTTTCACCCCCTACAACAGGTAATCACTGTTGCTAATATTTTGTTTATCCTTCTAGAGATATTTGTATGTATATACATGCCAATATGTATATATTTTCCTCCTATTTTTTCTATAAATGGTAGAATACCATAAATACTTTCTGCATCTTTCTTTTTCACTTAACAATATATCTATGTATACCAACTTTTAAATTAAACAATGTTATTTGAATTATGTAATTTATCTGAAAGTTAAGGAATCATGGAATTATTTGTATGCTTTAAAAATTTTAACAAATACAGCATCTGAACTAGCATGTGATACCACAGAGTACCATACTATAATTTAATGCTTACCAGTGGTTCTCAAATACTACTATGTACAAGAATCACCTAGATGACTTGTTAAAAATATAGCATGTCAGGGCCTCACCCCTAGTGATTACTTCAGTGAATCTGGGATTAATCTGATCTGAGAGTTATGCTGTGAGACACACTTGTACAGTAAGTGTATCAGTAGATCAAGGGGGAAGAAAATAGGAATGAAGAAAGTTTGGGGTAAAACACAGGGAATAAGGCTAAGGGAAATCTGTGCTTTGTTGAAAATGATTAAGTTGTAGTGATTACATTTTATATGCCTAGATTGACAGCTATACCACTCAACATTTGAATCCTAGGTGTGATACTATATACTACATCTGTGAAATTCTTGATTCATGTGAAATTCAAAACTTATTTAAAAGAACCTTTAGGATAAACATAGCATAGCACAGGGAGCTATATTCAATATTCTGAGATAAAGCACAAAGAAAAAGAATCTAAAAAAGAATGTATATATATGTATAACTGAGTCACTTGGCTGTACAGCAGAAATTAACACAACATTGTAAATCAACTCTACTACAATTTAAAAAAAGGAACTTTTAAAGGAAAACAAAAAACCTTTTTATTATCTTGAACTGAAATCAATTCATCTTATCTGCATTTTTAACTTTCAGTGTAAATAGAATTTTAAATCATATGATAACAACAAATTATAAAAGCTGACATGAAAAGTGTAAAACATAGGTTGTTTTAAGACAGGGTCCTTGGTTGTCTTCTTTCTAAGGGACCAACGGGCATGGTTGTAAAGACAGCAATCCATTTTCCTGCAAATTACACATACAAATGTAAGAATATGACAAAATATTGGTTTAATCCTTGGAAGCCTGTAACATTTTTATTTAAGCATCTCAGTCTTTCTGAAAAGTATACTTCTGCCTTTATTTTTCAAGCTGTCTCTGCTAAGGGTAGCTTATTCCACACGTGGAGGTGTGGCCAGGAAGAGCAATACGTGACGCACAGACCTTTAACACACTGTGTTCTGTCTCCTCCCCGGTTGTGACATCAGTTTTCTCCAGCAAACATTTTGGTGATGGTTTAGAAGAGAAAGCAGCAGCTGATTCAGTTAGGGGTATATTCTTAAGAGAGTCTGTTCCTGAGAGAAAATAGGGGGAAAGACCACATAAAATGCCCCATCTTCCCTACTGTGAAAGTTCTTTCTTGCCCCTGTTAACATGCATGTAGCCTTAGCTTTTTATAACAACGAGTGTTTCCAAAAAATCAGACTGCTTGAGTTGAGGCAGATCTCTTTAACGATCCTCCATATCATTAAGTCGAACAATTATTAAAGCTTATATATCATGTTTATATGCTTTAATCTTCACCAAACATTTTAAAACACTGGGCTATTGTTTTTGTATTTTATAGATATTAAACAAATGACATGGAAAAACAGGAAATACACCAGTTGAATCAGATGTTTTACAAATGAAATAATTCTTACTTGAGTTTGGAGCGTTGATAGGAAATTTTAAAGTGAATTTGAATGGTTTTTCCTTGATGTGTGAATCATTTTCAAGTTGAGGCTGAGTGAGTTTTTGAGTACCCTAAGTGGGGGAAAAAGATGTATTACTTAATTTTATCCCCATATATTTGCAGTAAGCCAAGAGATACTTTTGTTCTTCTCAGGGTGGCAAACAAACCCAAAAACTCTGTTTTTGTTTTGGGCTCCTTTTGTGCTGAATAGAGAATCCCTCCCCATTATTAGAAGACCTTGATTTTCCTCCCCATTATTAGAAGAACTTGGTTCTGATCTCAGGAAACAGTCTAGTTACCACCAGCCTACTTCAGGTGGCATCTAGTTCCAGGGGCAATGGGAAAGCTTTTCGAGACCCAAAAGGAGGTAGTAGCTGTTCCATGCTACCACCACACTAACCTGATGCCTAGAAGGAGGTGCAGCTCTTGTCACTTTTTCAAGGTATTTCAGTATTCCCAACAATCCACTCTTTCTATCCAGTTCATTTTAAAAATTAAAAAGTTATCCAAAGAACCCACTAGCTGTCTCACATCATCACTACAGAAGGAATCCTAACTTTTCCTCTAAGACAATTTTTGCCAACAATCACTTTTTAAGGCTGTGTACCTGGGGGTTCGCACATGTGTTGTAATCAATGCCTGTGTGAAAAAAGACCAAGTAATTTCCATGCCATTTATAACCTCCTGTACAGCCCCCTGCATAGCTCCCTGCAGAACAGGGAGAACTGGGCAATACTTCAGAACTTAGGTTTATATCTTTTCCCTTACTAATTCAAGATTCTTTCACATTATTTAACTGGACATCAAGATAATCTGTTAAAATTGGTAGAGATGGGTGTAACTATTTCCATTTTAAGAAAACAGAAACTAAAGCACAGAAAATTTAATGACTCACTCTAAAAGCACATGGTCAGCAAACAAATCAGGAGGGCATCCTGGCCCCCAAATCACACAGCCACAGGATTACAGGATTAACTAGAGGACAAACACAGGTGATCTCTACAGTTCCTGCTATCCTAGCATGTTATCAGCTTAAGGAGACAGGAAGCTCAGGTTCCTTTGTAAGTCAAAGTTGAAGCGCCCATAGGAAATGCACACAGGTACCTACCTCCTCACACCAAATCTGTAATTCCCACTGTAGTTCATTTGTATAGGTATCTCTCTCTTTCCCCTTACTGGACGATAAACATCTCTAGAGGACAGGGTCTTCTTTAGCTTTGCATAACCACTTACCCAGGTGGTTTTCAATCCTGGCTGTATATTCAAATCACCTGACACCTGGCCTCACCCACGAAGATCCTGATCTAATTGGTTAGGGGGGATGGCGAGGCATAAGTCCTCTGAAGGCTCACCAGATGATTGTAATATGCCACCAAACTTGAGACCAATGCCAATGCTTTATATAGCATAAGAACACAGTCTATGTCTGTTAAATGAGTTGAATGTTAAAGTTGATCCCATGAGGTTTGAAGAGTATTTTATTTGTGTCTGTGACATCTTACAGAAGCTGTGACTAATCTAGAATAAATGTGCCTAAATATATTGCCTGGAAGTTGGTCCATTCTGGTTCAGATCCAAAGGTGTGGGTCAACAGCTCTAGGATTGCTGGAGCTGACCTTCATCTTGGGAGTGGCAGAAGGGTGCCTCAAAGCTGAGAAGCTGTGATACTTCTCTTGGAACTGGGGTTAAGCCTGAGGCAGGTGTAGAATAAGCTAGATCTTAAAAGTAACTGATTTGTGAAAGCCCTTAAAATCTTGGAATAAACAGGCCTCATGAGTTGAGGTCCTTTTGTCATTCTGAGCCCTTGCACAGGTTTTAACATCTGTACATCCTCCGTGGGATTCTTCATGTAACTAATAGCCCTGAGACAAGCTAGCTTCCTTGTCTTGTCTCAGCCAAGATTCTGGTCTGGGTGAAAGTGGAAAGAGTATAAAGATGTGTTGGACCAGATAAAACCATGGGCACATTTGCTGCACAGCTTCCACTTGGCTGTATAATTCCCCACTGTAGATCATGCTCTGTTTTAGAAACGTGCCCTGTGGAGGTCAGAACAGCAACTGCCTCACGTAGGAGGATGCTCAGTATTAATTAAGGATGATGGTAGTAATAATCGGGGGATTTCACTTGGCAAGTACATTCTCCTAGGCAAGGAAAAGACTATGATTTTCCTCTTACAGCTAGTGAAAAAATTTATAATAATGCTTTTCAGTGTAAAAGCTTGAAGGGGAAAATTGTGGTTAATGAGAAAAATTTGGCAAATGATTTTAAATGCATCTTGTTATGAAAAATGCTATTGAATAACTGTATTAAAATATCATGGCCAGTTGAGTTTATCTAACTATTGCAGACAGTTCTGGGATTTCCTTGGCTACCTCTGGTTTAATGCAAGTCAAAGAAGTATTTAATATTTCTTATCAGTAATAATGTTATAATTATACAATTCCCTTCCTCTGTGGTTCTTGTCTATTATTTTAACAAGTAGAACTTGCTTCCCAGGAGAACCTTTCCAGTTAAAGATAGGAAATGTGCCTTTGAACTCAGGAGTTAAAAAGTACGCTCCAATTAACACTGTCTTAATTAATTTGCCTTCAGATATTGGAAGTGACAGCCCTCTATATAATAATAGAAACATTTGCCAAAATCTTACCAAAACTCTTTCTACCATGTTTTCTCCAAAAACGAAATCAGAACTGCAGCTTTTAAAAGAATACTTATCTTCATTTGGTTGACATCTAAGGAAAAGAAATAAGCATTTGTTATTTTAAATATAGTAGCAATGAATATAGCCATTTTAAACCTTAGCACATGAAATAATCAGATGATTTAATAGATTTATGTAAAGCATAAAAACATCTGCTAACTTTTGTTTATCTGAAGTTAATGAGAAATAATGGAAAACTTGAGATAGGTACTTCCAGGGATGCTATTCAAAATATTTGACGGCTGTTACAGCACTGGCCAAGACCAGTCCAAACAGGCTGTGTGATCAACAGGGGAGCTGCCCAGCCCTTATCTTTTTGGTTTTCCGGCACTGACTCGTCTCCAGTCTCCAGTCTCCACTGTCCTCTTCCCCAACTGGCCAATGCTTTTAGTGATCCAAGGTCTCAGGGCAAAAGCAAAGCCAATCTATCTTCTCAGTTATACTTGAGTGTGCAGTGGTTTAATTTGGTTTTTCCCTCCCAGAAACTTTTTTTTAGTGTTTTAAGTGTTTTGCATAATGACAAACTCAAAGACATGCAGCCCTCTATTTGTTGGCAGATGGACTCCGGGATCCCTATTGCATCCCCAGTGTGCACAGTAGGTAAGGGCTGAGGTTCGTGCATGGGCCCTAATCTCGAGTCCAGAATGTCCACGGCTAGTTGTAATCTTCTCTCAGATCAAACATGCCCTTATCACTGGTGATGCTAGTAAATATTAACTTTCATTTTGCATATTTCTACTGCTTTCTTTGTTGTCTATCCAACCTATGTTAATAAATAATAATGCCAGAAATAATTTAAAAGAGGGGAAAGAAAGAATGCCATGGAAAGGCTAATCTATTAGCCAATAATTAATGCCTAACTAAATAAAAATTTAGCTGTACCTATTTGAAACATACTTACCCAAGTCAACAAGACAACAGAGATGATCCAATATCAATATGATAATATTTAAATATTAGAGATGTTTTAAAAAACATTTTAAATTTGTATATTTATAAAATCTCCTTTCAAACAGAAATCTTGGCATTTTATCTGTACAATGTCAGAAAAATTTTTCCTGGAAATGGCTATAATGATAAAAGAAAGCAAGAATGAACGAACAACACCTGTTTCCCCACCACTAACTTACCCTACTGATGTAGGACCTAAAAAATTCTGGTTAGTAGACAGCTGGACTGAAATTCTGGCACCTGGTAAATTTTCACTTAGCAAATAGGAGTTCTCCTCAGAAATCTGAAAGAAAAAAAATCCATCAAAAAGTTCATTTAAACTGCCTTACTAGATATATAAATGCGTTGAAAACTTACTTTGTTCAAGTACTACCCTAAACATTTTATATACATTATTCCATACACTCCTCAGAACAACTCTCTACACTTTGTACTTCTATTAAACACATTTTACAGGTAAGTAAACTGACCTAACAAGCTTAAATAATGGCGGCAGGCCTGGGCAACAAGGAAAGGGGACTGATATTCAAGCCTGGGTCTGCCTGACACCAGAGACTGAGTGCGAACATTCAAAAATCCCACCTCCTTTTGTTACTTTTACCCCTTTAGCCAAGTGGAGTTAATTCTCATTTCTAGATTAGTAAATATCTTTCAGGACTATTTAATCCCTGGACTATTTAATCCCTGGAAACACCCTAAAAGCTTCACCATCATGGCCACCCAGTGTGAGAGAAAACTCCATCTCTTCCTCTAGAAACTTCCGACTGGTAACTATATCAGTTAGTTACTCCATCTGATGTGTATATACAGATGCACCTTACCTGTATTAATGTATAAATGAAGGAGTGAGCAGTTTTAGAACTGGAAGGAACCCTATCAGTTATCTAATCTAGTGTCCTCAGTGTTTTGTGGACACAGCCCTTCCTCCACCAGGGATTTTCAAAGATGTTGCAGGGACTTCCTATCTGTAAAGGTAAATGGGGTCTGTTTCCACTTTAATTTTATATCAATCAATAAAAATAATTTTGAGTATTTTTCCCTTTGTAACAGAATTTGAGAGCTGAGAAATATGTCAAGAGAGTATGTGCCGTTGGTTAGCAAAGATCAAAGTACATGCTTATGACTCAGTCACTCAGATGATTTATCTCAGCCAAAATGGTAGTTTTTAACTCTATGTTGGTTGAGATAGTTGTTATTAGGCATATATTATTTGAATTATATGCAATAAGTGACCAAAATTAATGACAGGATGAATGAAAATTGCTCTAATTTTGATATACAAGTTAATAAAGATAATAAAAATAAGTGTTCTATAAAATTCACCTACAGATAATTCTTACTAGAACTATAAATTATATTATTTTGTCAGAATTCTGACATAGCATCATTTTTAATTTTTGAATTTTATTTTATTTTATTATACAGCAGGTTCATATTAATTATCCATTTGACATAGCATCTTATATATAGTTTGTCTTTAGATCTTCAAAAATCATCATTCAGTGGAGAAAATTCAATGATGGGCATATCCAATTAGGCTTTTCACTTATTAGGAATAAGTTCTATTTACGCCCTTAATAAGTTATTCAAGAAGAAATGCTTATAAACAATAGCCTGAAAATTTATCTTATGCTTTATTTTTATTTTGTTACAAATTTTATTTTAAATACATGCAATGCAGGATTCCAAAAAATCATGGCAAAAATAAATATTGATCAACTTTTGATATAATGTGCAATAAAAATTTTAATCTATAATTTATAGAACATGCCATTCCAAAATCAAAAGCAATGTAATAACATTTTAGAAATTAGTCAACACATAATACTTTTTCTTACATACTTTAAAACAAATTAAACAACATGTATCACTCCTTAAATAGGTAAAGAATTTATGTAATATGGTGATGATTATATTTAAGTGAAAATGTTTAATAAACTACCGATTTGAAATTTAAAATATGTTATACCTAAAAGTCACATCATATATCATGCATAAATGATGAAATGATTTTTAAAATTCATAATGGGTCTCATGAAATCATGTCTTAACAAAGAAAAAGATTTGGAAATATAAAAATGATGGTAGGGCTTCTCTGGTGGCGCAGTGGTTGAGAGTCCGCCTGCCGATGCAGGGGAGGCGGGTTCGTGCCCCGGTCCGGGAAGATCCCACATGCCGCAGAGCGGCTAGGCCTGTGAGCCATGGCCGCTGAGCCTGCGCGTCCGGAGCCTGTGCTCCACAACGGGAGAGGCCACAACAGTGAGAGGCCCACGTACCGCAAAAAAAAAAAAAAAAAAAAAAAGAGAAGGTTGGGTGCTTTGTCTAAGAATGCAAACACAGTTAGATAGCAGTAAAGGTAGGATTAGTACCAATCGGATTATTTTCACTGAATTGATTAAATGATTGGTATTTTAACACTTCCATGTGTCATTGAAAACACAGATAGCAGTAAAGGTAGGATTAGTACCAATTGGATTATTTTCACTGAATTGATTAAATGATTGGTATTTTAACACTTCCAACTGTCACTGTCCTCATGTTCAGTCTGGGAAAAAAAACAAAACCAGGTGATCAACCCTCAGTGGTTTAGCTGGAAACAAATGACTGAGGGAGTAACTCTCAATATTGATCCTGCGTTCCCTTCCTCTCAAGTGTCTGCTTCTGGAAGACACAGATAGAACTATAGGAACAGAATATCCCCAAGCCCATATCTGCATGGCCTGAGTAAAATGAGTATCTCCTTAGAAAGGCCCACAGCAAGTGATTCAGTTGGAAGAGAGAATTTGTTTCTGTCTCCAGAGGCTTCCCAAGCCCTCCCAATTACACTGTGGAGGTAGTTCGTTACTCCTGTTTCCATGAAGATGGGTCTGGAAGGGAAGCCACACTAGCATGTCCACCAGTTGAATATACAAAAAAAATCCCTTTCCTTTTTTTGACATCTGACTCCTGGCGCCTGCCACCACATTGCTCCCCTCTTCTCACATGGGATCAATGCACCAGAACAAGACCCCAAGGGTCCCCACTACACAGGACTCAGCTATACAGCTTAGGAGATAACACAAGACTTGTTCCCGGGAGCAACCCTCCAGTTTAAGAGGACAAGTTTAATAAGGTTACTGAGGGCTTTTGGCTATCTTGTCCAGCTGTTTTTCCAGCCTGGTAGCTGCTTCAGCAGCAGAACAAAGGTCAGGCAGCCCCTAATTCCGGATATGGGGGCCCACAACAATCTACCAAAAGAAGGATGGGGAATTGAGGTCAGTCCTACCATAGGAGGTTTTCTTACCTTACTTTTGTTTTTTTCTCTACTCTTGCAGGATTCCAGCACATCGTGTCCAAATGCTTTTCTTACTTTTATACACTTCTGAGCTTGAGGTGGCTGCAAGATAGCAGGTCTTAGAACATGTTCAGAATGTTTCACAGGACCTAAAAGAACAGAATTAAAGAGTCAATATATCTTTAGTGAAATACTTTTCCTCTCTATTTTCTACTTATTTAATGCTAATTTTCTAAAGTCATGATTAAACAAGGGGTAATGTTAACTAATCAAAGTCAAAATAGCCAGTGAGCTGCCTAGTACTTTCTTCCTGCCTACCTTTTACCCAGTAACTATTCACTTTGATCATGGGACTTAGCTTACCAAATGCTTTCCTTCATGTTTTGTCACTCAACCACCACACTACCATACACACACACAGAGATTAAGATATGGATGGTAAAACAAAATTTCTGAGGTTCTTGTAATAAAGAGAAGCTACATACCTTGTTCTTCACTGTTCATATCAACATTCCTTTGCACAAAAGTTGATGTCATAAAAACATTGTTTTTCTTCACTGTAAAAAACATGTTTACAAAAATTTTTAAACCTATAGTCAGTTTCTACTGTTTTAACGGTCTTGCACTGAACTCACCAGTAGATGTCGCTGTTGGCACTAACAGAGTAGTAGGCAGTGCTCCTGAGAGCACTAATTCTGCTAAAAAAGTGTGACGGCAAGATGTTTCGCTACAGTCTGTTTACTCTCAGAAAAGTAAGTGAAAATTAGGTCGCAGGTGAAATAGACAGTTTTCTTTAGAATCATGAAATTGAGTACTGAGAGAAATTCTACAGATTATAAAAGCTGAATTGGTAGTGAACCATCTGTGTACATTAATATATATTTCTTATAGAATGTTATAAAACTGTTAGCAAATTCTGCCCCTTCCCCCTCTTTAATGATAGCCGAAGAGAGAAGTAAAGATGACCATTATTCTAGGCCATTGTTCTATGAAGTGAATTGATGGGATAAGACTGTGGTCTTGGCTGCAAGAATAGAATTATAGGCATACGAAAGAGATATTGCTGATTGGGATCCAGACCACTGCAATAAAATGAGTATCACAATACAGTGAGTCACACAAATTCTTTGGTTTCCCAGTGCATATAAAAGTTACATTTACACTATACTGTAGTCTGTTAAGTGTGCAATAGCAATATATGTATCTTAATTTAAAAATACTTTATTGCTAAAAAATGCTAACCATCATGTGAGCCTTCAGAGAGTCATAATCTTTTGGCTGGTGGAGGGTCTTGCCTCAGTGTCTGTGGCTGCTGACTGATCAGGCTGGTGGATGCTGAAGGCTGGGGTGACTGTGGCAATGTCTTAACATAAGACAACAATGAAGTTTGCAGCATCAGTTGACTTTTCCTTTCACGAATGATTTCTCTGTAGCATGCAATGCTGTTTGATAACATTTTACTCACAGAACTTCTTTCAAAATTGGAGGCAGTCCCCTCAAACCCTCAACTAAGTTTATTCTAAATCCTTTATTGTCATTTCAACAACCTTTGCAGCATCTTCACCAGGACTAGATGAGCAGGAAACCACTTTCTTTGCTCATCCATGAGAAGCAACTCCTCATCTGTTCAAGTTTCATCATCAGATTGCAGCAATTCAGCCACATCTTCAGGCTCCACGTCTAATTCTAGTTCTCTTGCTATTTCCACCACATCTGTACTTATTTCCTCCACTGAAGTCTGGAACTCCTCAAAGTCATCCATGAGGGTTGGAATCAACTTCTTGCAAACTCCTGTGAATGTGGATATTTTGACCTCTTCCCATGAATCATAAATGTTCTTAATGGCATCTAGAATGGTGAATCCTTTCCAGAAGGTTTTCAAATGCCTTTGTCCAGATCCATCAGAGGAATCACTATCTATGGCAGCTATAGCCTTACAAAATGTACTTCTTAAATAATAAGACTTGAATGTCAAAGTGACTCCTTGATCCATGGGGTGAAAAGTGGATGTTGTGTTAGCAGGCATGAATGACATTAATCTTGTTTTACATCTCCGTCAGAGCTCTTGAGTGACCAGATATATTGTCACTGAACAGTAATATTTTGAAAGGAATCTTTTTCTGAGCAGTAGGTCACAACAGTGGGCTTAAAATAGTCAGCAAACCATGTCGTAAACAGGTGTGCCATCATCCAGGCTTTGTTGTTCCATTTATAGGACACAGGCAGAGTAGATTTATCATAATTCTTAAGGGCCCTAAATTTTCAGAATGCTAAATAAGCACTGGCTTCTATTTAAAGTCTCCAGCTGCATTAGCCGCTAACAAGAGAGTCAGCCTGTCCTTTGAAACTTTGAGGCCAGGCATTGACTTCTCCTCTCTAGCTATGAAAAGTCCTAGATGGCATCTTCTTCCAGTATAAGGCTGTTTCGTCTCCACTGAAAATCAGTTGTTTAGTGTAGCCACCTTCATTAATGATCTGAGCTAGATCTTCTGGATAACTTGCTGCAGCTTCTACATCAGCACTTGCTGCTTCACCTTGCACATTTATGTTATGGAGATGGTTTCTTTCCTTCAACCTCATGAACCAACCTCTGCTAGCTTCAGACTTTTCTTTTGCAGCTTCCTCAACTCTCTCAGCCTTTACAGAACTGAAAAGAGTCAGGGCCTTGTTCTTGATTAAGCTTTGGCTTGAAGGAATATTGTGGCTGGTTTGATCTTCTCTCCAGACCACTAGAACTTTCTCCATATCAGCAATAAGTCTGTTTCACTTTCTTATCATTCATGTGTTCACTGGAGTAGCACTTTCAATTTCCTTCAGGAACGTTTCCTTCACAGTCACATATTTGCTAACTGTTTGGTGCAAGAGGCCTAGTTTTTGGCCTATCTTGGCTTTAGACATGCCTTTCTCACTAAACTTAATCATTTCTAACTTTTGATCTAAAGTGAGAGACATGTGACTCTTCCTTTCACTCAAACACTTAGAGGCCACTATAAGGTTATTAACTGGCCTAATTTCAATATTGCTGTATCTCAGGGAATAGGGAGGCCTGAGAAGAGGGAGAGGGATGGGGGAGCAGGCTGGTTGGTGGAGCAGTCATCATACACATTTATTAAGTTGGCCATCATAACTTATATGGTCGTGGTTTAAGTGCCCCCCCAAAATTACTATTACAGTAGTAACATCTAAGATCACTGATCACAGATCACCATAACAGGTATAATAATAATGAAAATGTTTGAAATATTGTGAGAATTACCAAAATATGACACAGAGACACAAGGCAAGCAAATGCTGTTGGAAAAGTGGCACCCATAGACTTCCTTGAGGTATGGTTGCCACAAACTTTGAATTTGTAAAAAAATGCAATATCTGGGAAGTTCAATAGAACGAGGTATGTCTGTACTACACACCTCAAAGAGATCACCTCTTGGTTGCAAATCGCAGAAATAGCAACCTTTGAGTGTTGGATTAAAGGAGATGAGAAAAGAATAAGGATTGCTTCTTCGAAGTATTATAAATATTGGGGTAGAATAGCTTCTCTAATTCAAAGTTCAATTACTTGGTTTTTATGATCTTTATTATTAAAAAGTAACACTGAATGGGCCATTTAAAATTGTACTGTTTGTCTCCATTCCAACAGCGCCAAGATTCTGCACAACATAAAATGGGATGTGCTTGGTAATATCGGTTGTTTTTTTATTCATTCTTTTTGTATGTGTGTCTGATTTTTAGAAAATGGATTGAAGCAGTTTTCCAGATAATTTAAAGCCATCCCTTTACTTTACGCACAAATACAATAAAACAAATCCTCTGGGATTAAGACCTCTATTCCTCTTAATGTCTGTAACTTGTCAGGCAGATATAGATGGGGCTTATTGAACTAGAACCTATCTCTTCTGTATGTGAAAGGTGTCTGACCATATTGTTGCTTAGTCACGCTTGGAATTGTTATTAAGAATATAAATTCATTAGTTTGAAAACTGTGGTTCCTGGGTAGAATCCACTAAAAGGAAGTGAATAGTTTGTATTTTCTGTTTCTTGTGGTAAGCTTAACTCAGAAAAGGCAGTTGGTTCTTCAGTAGAAACAAAAATATACAAGAATACAAATCATAATCTTGATGTAGAGCATGTTTCAACCATTTCAAATATTTTATTATGATAAACTAGTTTTACTTAGCAAAGTATTACAAATTTCAAGTAAAAAGAGATGTTTTAATTAGTGAAAAATTCAAAAGGAATCATATTCTAAACTTTAGAATATAAATTTAAAGCATACACTTTGAGAATCTACACATTGTTATATATTTTGAGTACTACATATATTATAAACTGTACAGATGGACAATAATAAGGAAAATAAAGCAAGTTACTATATTTTATAGGGCTACCTTACATAAAATAATGCTCTCATAAATATGAAATCCTAAAAAACGTAATCAAGCTTAAACTTTCTACCAAAAATAAACAGATATACTGTCTAGATTTGTGGGGCTGGAATTCAGAAGGTATTCTTCCATGCATACTTTGCTAAGGCCCCTATTTTATTTGCCACTAAAATGTCAGAGGTTTATAGTAGCCGAAAAAGAAAGCTCATCATGAATAAGAATGGATTTTGAAAAGTCAGAGTGTCAGGCTTGAGGTTCTAAGAAGTTCTTTATTACCTGGCCCAGAAGGGGGGAAGGTCGGGAGATCCGTGAAGGATGACGATCTTAGTTGCTTCTGGGACAAGGTTGATGCTAAAAGCAGATTGCAAACTGGAGTCAATAAGGAAGTGGGTTTTGTTTTTCTTTTGATTTGGATTTTTGCTGTTTTGGAAAATTTTCTTTATCACCAGATTAGAAAAATCTTTGTATTTTTATCGATTAAAAATAAAGAGTGCCTCTGGTGAGAATTATTCAGTAAATATTTACATGATCATCGTGTGTTAGATGCTCTATCAGGCATGAAGATAACCTCAAGGAACTCTCAGTGGAGGAGACAGACATATACATAAATAGCTGTATGACGCAGCAGAGGGCAGTGTGATCTATCATAAAAGGAGTCACCAGAGTGCTTTGAGTGTAGGAGAGAGGCAAACTAAGTTAATGGTTTATTCAAAACACAGCATATGATAAAGTTCTTAGAATAAAGTGTTTTTTTAAAAGCAGACATCTGTTTATTTAAGTAGATGTTTACTTAGGAGGAAACAGCAGTTTCTCCTAATTGTAAAGATAATACATGCTTAATGCAGAAACTTTGTGAACACAGCAAAATACAAAGGTCGGAGTTGGGGGTTGGAGCAGGCTGCGGGGTGGTGGACAGGGGAACCAAATCACTTGTAATCCCATTACCTAAGATAACCATTGCCAACACTGTGCTTTATATCCTTTCAGTCTTTTTTCCAATGTTGATTAATTGAATTTTAAAATAATAACCCCCTGTGCAATTCATTTATAGACTGCTATTTTCATACAACGATATATTATAAACACTATCAATGGGTAGATTTTTAAACATTACCTGTTTGAAAAGTCCCTTAGTAGTATCACACTCAGAGTAAACATAACAGTGAACACTCAACAGTCAAGGCTATACCTACCTCCTTGGGACTGAGAATCTGTAGTATGCAAAGTAAAAGATGAAGACCGGACACGCTTTCTTGAAGAATCATTACATTCTGTAAGAAATTCAATGTGAAGGGTAAAACTGATTGCAATAACAAGTTAGCCTCAATCCGTGATATGAGAGGAGAAACAGAATTTCCTTTTCTCTAGATATATCATCGTTTGACAATGTGTTAACTCCTGAAGCACAGTGTTAGATATTGGGGTTAATAACTTGGTGATTATAAACCGATAGGCATATCATCCTACTATGAAACAATTAGAAACAAGTGGCTTTGGCAAGAAGTTGCGTACAAATTCTGAGATTGTATAGAGAATGCTTTTGGAAGGTTGAAGTACAGGCAGTGGAGAATCATGGGATTTTAGCATTTTTAATATCAGTGTTCTCAAAGACCTACATGTCATCTTTCAAAACAAGAGCCAGTCTACTTGCATGCTTAAAAACAAGAAAAACCAGTCGATTTTACATTGCCTGTGCCACATGCCAAAATGCTTGTGCCTACTTATCTCTGTATAAAGATTGCTTTTGAAATACAGGATACAAATCATTACCATGTTCTGCTGCTTCATACAGGGTGTCTTCTGCAGGTCTCTGGAAGGAAACAAAGCTACCGGTGAGAGCTGAGTGTTTGCTGTTTTCAAATCAGACTTTCACCCTGTCACTTTATAAGAGAATTCTCAGAAGCCAGGTCTATTCAGCTAGGCTAGGAAAAGCTGCTCACCTTTACTCACTAGGAGTTGAGTTTTTCTTTAGTTAGTTTTGTGGGTAGTAGGGTAAATTGCCTCCATAAGTAAGAATGAATAACAAGAAAATACTAGTTAAGCTAAAGTGAGAATGCTACTAATGCTATCGTTTGTCTTTCAAAGCAAGTGATTTTAGTATGATGCCAAAAAAGCAAATAGAGTCCTTAAGATTTCTTTTGAATCATATACTACAGTTTAGAACTTATTTTATATCCAGTTTTAAGCTAGGTCAGTGGTGGGGAACGCATGATGAGCCTTAGCCCTCCTAATCTCTTTCAGCCCCTCCCCTTTCCCAGTCACTCCAAAAAAAAAACCAGATAACTTGGTAAAAATGGCATGTTATCCATAGTTTCAAGATAAGGCCTCTGGCTTCCCATTTCAACCAAATTGCTGTCAGTAAATCCATATGATGTAAATATTCTGGAGTTACTACTCCTCTAAGTGAAGAACAGAGGTAAATTTATGCAGCAGTGATATCATTTAGTATAGCTAGCTTCTCGAAATACAATCTTGTCAAAGTAAAAATCAAAGAGGGACTTCCCTGGTGGTGCAGTGGTTAAGAATCCACCTGCCAATGCAGGGGACACGGGTTCAATCCCTGCTCCGGGAAGATCCCACATGCTGCAGAGCAACTAAGCCCGTGCACCATAACTACTGAGCCTGTGCTCTAGACCCTGTGAGCCACAACTACTGAGCCTACGTGCTGCAACTACTGAAACCCGTGTGCCTAGAGCCAGTGCTCCTCAACAAGAGAAGCCACCGCAATGAGAAGCCCACGCACTGCAACGAAGAGTAGGCCCTGCTCACTGCAACTAGAGAAAGCCCACGCACAGCAAAGAAGACCCAATACAGCCAAAATAAATAAATACCTCAAAAAAAAAATCAGACAGAGAAAAGTAACTTGATCTTACCTTAAAAGTTTGTTTTCTCTTTTCAAAAACAAATATTGGTTGAGCAATGACAGATTTTTCTGTAAGAGTAAAAGAACATGAAAGAAATCGAACAATACTCTGACATTTCTAACACCAACTACAAATATTTGAAGATTTTTTTGGTTTTGTATTTTTCCCTGCCTTTGGGTAAAATCCAAACTGTTTTACATGAATGCTGTAAATCGCATATTTACAAGTGATTTTAACAATTAATTAGAGAAATAAATATTTGGGGAAACGATAGTAATATGTTTCCATAAATAGAGAAATCATCCCATTAAAAGAACAACCCTTAAGTGTTTAAGGAAAACAAAGTACAATTACCTGCATTTGGAAACTCATTGTGACATAGTGATTAACATCCTTACTTTTAGAATAAAACATTTCAAAGGAGGAAAAATCTCATCTGAGGGAGAGGCCACCACAGTGAGAGGCCCGCGTACCGCCAAAAAAAAAAAAATCTCATCTGAGAGTAATACTTCTACTTGGTTTGGATCTCAAAATATAAATGGTACAGATGTACTTAAATAATCCAGGAATAATCCAGGAATAATTCATATTTCCTTGACTAGTCATATACTAAGTCATGTTTTCAATATTTAGACTAAGAATCAGTCTTAAACAGTATTGTAAAGTAGGTAGTTTGTCTTCAGCCCTGCCAACCTTATTAATCTTTTATATTTTCCTATCTTAGGTAAGGATAGAAAGGAACTCATTCACTCTAGGGTATAAATGAGTGATAACAGCATTAAATATCAGCACTCTAGAATTCTTAGGGAAGATTATATGGTTGTTAAAAGCTTGGAGAGGCTCTGGAGTTAGGGAGGCATGTGTTCAAATATAAGTTCCACCGCTAATTGGCAGTATACTTTTGGAAACAATATGTCTGTACCTTAAGTTTCTTCATCTGAAAAAAAAAATGAAGACTATAACAGTACTTACTTTACAGAATTTATGTGAAAATTATATGGATTTTTAGATATAATTACTTAGATTTTAACAAGACCAAAAAAAAAAAAGCCTGAAAGGATATTAAATATGTGGCGTGACACCAATCCCTATTCCAAAACTCATAGCTGACATTGCTAATCTATGACAACACTTTCTTGATGAGCCCCAATGTTACCTCAGAAGTTTTATCATTATAGTCTTCTAGCAGCCATTACCGATGTATCATGCCGGCATAGAAGCTGAGGTAATTTGCCATCACTGGCTGAATAAATAAAAGTCTAGCTGAAGAATTTCAAGGAACTACCAGGTAATTACATATTTTATATGCCAGAAAGGGATTTTCCAGTTACCCACAATCTTATCCCATAATATCGTGTCAAAACTCTGCCAGACCACCCTTTGCCAAGCTCCTGAGGCCCTGTGAACTTGGGTACCTTCTTTCGGTCCAGCAAGATAGGCTTCATTTTTTTTATGCAAGTGCTTACTGTGCTGTCTGCCCTTGGAGCCAAGTGAACCACAGCAGAAAATGCTCAACAACATATTGGCATTGCCATCCATATTAAACTGTAGCTCAATTCTTTGTTCTTTCTTAGAACAAGCTCCTTTTTCAGCAATTACATTAGATTTAAGAAATGAGATCTCTAATGACTTTGAAAGGACATAGTCTTTGTGAATGTGCAGCGGAATACTTATGAAGTGGAATAATAAATGTGCCTCTTCTAAATTGGACTTAGGACAGTTGTCCTTAAAATAGTATGACTTGGGGCTTCCCTGGTAGCGCAGTGGTTGGGAGTCCGCCTGCCGATGCAGGGGATGCGGGTTCGTGCCCAGGTCGGGGAGGATCCCACATGCCGTGGAGCGGCTGGGCCTGTGAGCCATGGCCGCTGAGCCTGAGCGTCCGGAGCCTGTGCTCCGCAACGGGAGAAGCCACAGCAGTGAGAGGCCCGTGTACCGCAGGAGGAAAAAAAAAAAAAAAGTATGACTTGACCTAACCATAGACAAATAGCATGTTGACTTTTCCTCTATCAAAACATAGAGCTAAAAACGGGCAAAAGTGATCTTCAATGGCAGCATTAAGTAGGAAATCATAAAGGGTTACTTGTAGCTTGGAGGGCATGTGGTAAAGTAGGAAGGCCATTTTTTTTCATCAATTCACCAAATATTTATTGAGTATCTTTTTGTGCCAGCCACTGTGCTGGGATCTAGGAATACATTGTCTGATTGAAGGTATATTAGCCTCAGTGCAGCCACCTCCTCTCCCTGACACTGCCCAGCTCATTAGCTGGAAAACAGATGACCTCCTTACCTCCTCTTCCATCTAGATTCTCCCTTTCTCAAACCAGTCCTTTGGCTCCAAAGACAAAGTCAGATGTAAACATTTATCAAGCCATTGGGTTCATAGCAGTTTTCTAACCTGACCCAGTAGGAAAACTTGAAAATAAGATCACGGTCCTTAAAATGATATATTTTAAAATGTATCCTTTCTTCTTCCTAATATATTTGTTGATCAATCCACTTATTCAACAAATATGTATCGAGGGGTGACTGTATACAAGTCACTTTGCAAGGTAAGAGAGAGAGGACAGTGGTAAAAGATGAGGCTGAAGATGAAGTTGGATTATCTAAGATAATCTTCCCATCTCAAGATCCTTAACTTAATCACACCTACTGGGTTTCTTTTGCCACATAAGGTACATATTTACAGGTTCTGAGCATTAGGATACAGACACCTTTAGGGAGCTGTTATACTGCCTACGACGCATACAAAATATTGAGATTCTGTCTGAGCACTCTCTACTCAGTTCACAGAATGCTGGCAGCCAGGTTTATTTCCTCCAGGCAGGAAATTATAAGATTTTTCTCTGGAGAGTCTGACCAACCCGAAAGAAAAGAACAAAAGATATTGGCAAACAAATTTCTCAGTGAATGGTCAAACCAGATGATGAGTCCCCAGTGCAAGTGCACATAGCTGCTAATGAGCTTTTTAGTGAGTTCCCCTTTCTTAAATATAAGCAGGCAATCAAGGGTCACCAGACATACAATTCAGTGATTGAATGAGTAAACAGAAGGAAAGTAAACTGGAGGGAAAAGACTATGCAGAGAGTTTAATATATATTTTCTAAAATTATATACAAGTAATTTATTTTCATACATATATATTTTATAATTATATATCTAATATGTATATAATTAATATCCTCACAAATATGAAACATCCATGAAGCAAAAGCAGAATACTATTTTTTAAAAAGAGCAACACAGAACAAGAATAAGCTTTTAGAAATTTAGACTTTAAAATATGGTAGTAGAATCAATGTTGACTTAAAAACATCAATAGAAGATTTAGAAAATAAAATTGAGTAAATAGTCCATATAGCAGAGCAGAAGAACAGAAATGAAAAATGTGAGAAGAGTTAAGAAAACTCAGATGAGCAGTCCAAGAGTCACTTCAATGCCTGACTAATAGAAGCTATAGAGAAAGAGAATACAGGAAAAAGAGGGCTTGAAATTATCAACAAATAGATCATTAAAATTCCGCAAATCAAAAGACATACGTTTCCAGTTTGAAAGAGCCAATCCAATACTCAGAACAATACATGAAAATAGAACCGTACCAATGCACATCATGAAATCTTAGAATACCACTAAGAAAAGGTCCTATTGGCACGGAGAAGGGGGTAAAAAAAAAGCCACATATGAAGGGTCAGGTATCGGAATGGCTTTAGGTTTCACAACAACAATCCTGTAAATTAGAAATCAAAGGATCAATGCTTTTAACACTCTGAAAGGAAATGATTTCCAGTCTAGAATTATGTGCTAATATAATGTACCGATTAAGTGTAAAGACATGCTAAAAACATTTCCAACGGTAAGCTCTCAAAGTATGTATCCTACATGCACTCATTCTCAGGATGCTTCTAAAGGAAGTGCTCCACCAAAAGAGCTAGTAAACTAAGTAGCCAAGAAATAGGGGCACCGACTCAAAAGAGGTGAAGGCAACCTCCAGGATGATGGTGAGAGGATAGCCCAGAGCGATAGCAGTACATCAATTGCAGAGAATAACCAGTCCACAATGGGGGAGGTCCCCGAGGAGACTCCAGGAAAGATGTCTCCAAAAGGATGGAACTAAAAACAGTTGAATATCTCAAGTAACTGAATATTTTGAAAGCATATTTAGATCATTGGAAGAGACTTGGGGGGTTGACTGGTAACTAGTACATAGAGAACTAAGAAAACAAAACAAAACAAAAATATGACACAATTATTAAATCCAGAGAAAACAAAAAGTTGGGCAGGAAAACAAACCTAATCAAAATATATTACATAATCATGACGATGTGAATACTGAATATTGATCTAATCAGACTTCTGATGCAGTGATTTTGGGAAGATGGGGGCATGGAAAACATTCATGTGTATGGTGGTAGTGGGTTGAAGGGGTCAGAAAAATCTGTGAAAGGGACCTAAATTCTTCCATAGTTGCAAACCGGTAGCACCTAAACATAAATATAAAGAAGTAGCCCTAAATGCCTGGTATTTGGTTATATGGAGGTTAATACAAAAGAAACAGCTGTGAGTTGGATGCTGTTACCTCTGGGGACCAAGAAAAAAGAAAGCAGAGGAAGGGGCCAGGAGGAGACTGCTACTTTTTTCCAGACAAGTCTTGTAGGACCATTTGATCCCTTAAACCACATGAATATACGTAACTTTGAGAAAATAAAAACCAAATTTGAAAGTAATTTCTTTTCTACCATAGTGTCAGACACTCATGATCAAAGGACAATTCTCATGCTCCTGGCCAACGACAGACTTCTTATTGAATTATACTGCTTAACAAGTACCCAGTATCTTATTTCTTTGGCCTACCTGTTCTTTGCATAGAGATAGATGGAAACAGATGTGTGAGCAAGAAGGATTCAATGAATTCAGAGTGCAATAATACGCTTCTGAATAACTACAGACGGCACCTTTATAATGCCGTCTAATCTACTGAAAGGCATTTTATGTTCTTGTCCTTCACCTTTGTTCAAAATACTCCTTCACATCTCCAGACAAGAATTCAGCTAGAACATTATGCATAAGGTAAGAGCTTTGTTCATCAGGATTCTAAGGTAGTGTAATGGTCAGTGTTAACAGTAAATATACACTTCTTTTCTCCCTATTCTAGTATGTACCATAATTTTCCCCCAAAATTTTGGGTGAATTGTAAGGTCCTGTTCCTACCTTTTTGTTTTCAATATATGTTATTGGCACTCAGTCTCTGACAAACCTGTTTCATGTAGGAAAGTAACTGGAGGATTTTCAGTCATCTCAGAGGAGGAGGTTTAAGAGTATCTACTGAGCCAAAAGCACATCAGGAAGAGGAGGAAGAGACTGAGAATGGAGTCCCAATGGGCATGGGGACAGGAAGCTCTAGGGGTCCCAGATTTCTGCTACATGGCTTCTCCCACCGAGAGTCTGGCAGACTGCTTCATCCTGCTTGGTAGTTTAGGGTGATGAAGGTGAAAACTGAGTTCTCCACACTGGATAGAACCAGGCTACTCCAACCAGGGCCACAAAGGTTGTGGAAACACTCTTGGCAGGAAAGATGGTGGCAACAACCCCCCTGCAGAGGAGCGGACACTGCCAAATGGGTCGCCTCTAATTGCCACCAGGACTGGAATTACCCACTTGGACTGCAGCCCTGTCATGCCCTGCATTTTCCTCTCCCTTTCTTCCTGGATTTTTCCATGTGTCTCCGCCACGTCCTCCTTTCTCATTTCTTCTCACGCTCCAAAACTGTCCTCTTCACCTCTTTCACTCGTGTCTGGCTCTCTGACTGGTCAAAGCATGGATTTTGGAGCTCTGAAGTTAGATAATCCTAGAGCTGTGCTTTTAAAAAAATGACTGCAAGGCTTAGCTTTCTCGTCTCTCTCGATATATATTTTAAAAGAGTTGTTATGAGGATTGAAGGAATGTGTGCATGTAAGAGCACCTGGTACAGCTTCTTCAAACCTTTTTGGAACAAGGCAGAATATCTCTCTCTCTATCGATCCATCCTCCATATATACACAGATATATATATCCATATATATACATTTACATATACATGCCTAAACACATGGCAATATGTCAGAGCACAGGCTGCACAGAAGACACTCAATAAAAGTTAGCTTCCCTTCCCTCCTCCCCTCCAGTCCTATGTCATTGCCATCACCTAGCTACCCTGTTAGCTCTGGGGAAAATTCTTAATTGTTCCTCAAAGGTCTTTCTTTTTCCTTTCACTCATTACCTTATTCTTACCCCTGGTTTTCTTCTCACTTTTCCTTGTTTTACTCCTCTCTTTCTTTTTCTTTTTTAATATCAGGAAGTTTCTGAATTCAGGCTCATGGCCCATTGATAGTTTTAGAGATCCTTGCCCCTCAAAGTGTGGTCCAGACAGACTAGCAGCATTGACCAGGGACTTCTTAGAAATACAGACTCTCAGGCCTCACCCCAGACCTACTGCAGCAGAATCTGCATTTTACAAGATCCCCAGGTGGTCTGTATACGTGTTTGAGGACTGGTCCTCTAGAGCACCTCCAGGTGTCTGCCCACTGAGACCAAATCTAGGAAGATGGCAGTGGAGACCCTTGGAGTTAATGACTAAACCTGCAGACGTTCTGAGTAACCTGACAGTTAACGAGAAAATAATTACAACTCAAACCGCACACCATGATTATTGTGATTCAGTGTAAGGTGAAGTCAAGGGCTACTCTGAAGACCTAAAACGAAATGCCTGTAGTTAGGATATTGAAATATCGATACTGATATTGAAATCAGTCATTTAGATATTCTGCTTAAAACAATGATTTCCTCTCTGATGCAAGGAGTCTTCTGTTTTAATAATATGTCTGATATCTGAGTAATGGAAATTTTTTTTTAGAAAATATCTTTGCTTGGGATTATTAAATGTCAGTTAAAATGTTTATTTCTGCAAAGCAAAAATTTAGCCTGAAAGCATAAACTACATCTAAAGCATTTGTCATAGTTCAAAGATTTTTCAACAGGAATTTAAAACATCTAAAGTCTCAACTATAAAAAATGACATCTTTTGTAGAAAAAAAGATAAATCATAGCAGGAGACCCAGGAAGAGGGGATGTAGAGGGTCTGAATCACAATCTTGATTTTTTTTTAAAAAGCCCTCAAATCTATGTTAAAATATTTTAAGATAGTTTTAAGAAATGACAGGGCTTCCCTGGTGGCGCAGTGGTTGACAGTCCGCCTGCTGATGCAGGGGACACGGGTTCGTGCCCCGGTCCGGGAAGATCCCACATGCCGCGGAGCAGCTGGGCCCGTGAGCCATGGCCGCTGAGCCTGCGCATCCGGAGCCTGTGCTCCGCAACGGGAGAGGCCACAACAGTGAGAGGCCCGTGTACCGCAAAAAAAAAAAAAAAAGAAATGACAAATTGTTGCCCCAGAAGAAAAGTGAATCTGTGCCAATTCATGAAGGAACTATAGGCATAAGACATTCTGTACTCATTTCTAGCCATCTATGGAGGAACTCTGTAAAAATGCAAAAGGAATGAACTAAACAACAAATTACCCACCAAAATATTAAAAAACTATGTCTTTACAGAAGGAGGTGGTAGGGCCACAGAGCCATTATTAACTATGATGAGACACTCTTGATTCTACTTTATCAGATGTTTTGTACTGACGGACTTGAAGGTAAAATCACCAGGACCCCAGAGGGAAACAGGCAGTTTACATAGGAAATTGCCAGGCTGAACTCACAAAGCACCAGCTCAACTTGAGACACAAGATAAATGGACCCTGCTGGAACAATTCCAGCCTTGTCGTCCCTGCTGAAGTTATAACCAATTGTGTACTATGAATACAAGTGTGTTGTAATACATACATTATAGGAAGTAAAAGGAGAAAACACTTTTCAACCCAATTCTGAATTTTTTGAACTGCTGTACATTTTTGTTGGAAATGGAATTATAAACTGCCTGCTCTCAGAAATCTAGAATTTCTTCATTTTGATTCAATGTGAGCACACACTTGAGAAAAAAAAAGAATCAATATTAGAATAAAACGAAGGAAGCTATCCGTTTTCTCATAAATACCATGCAGATAAAGAAATTACTCATTTTCAGAATGGGACATTCTGAATAGGACATTGGAGAAGAAGATGAGAAAAGTATCTTGCAACCCATTGAATACAGCCGTTACCACTGAGAACTTCGTCTAATGCATCCGATTTTCTGAACACATCTGCTTCTTATGATGCTAGTCTTCAAGAGATCCATTCATTGTACGTTCCAAAGACTTTAGACTCTTTTCTCAACTGGTTTGTATATTGGTCGCAATCTAGACACAGATCAATTTCAGAAAACCAAGACATACAAATAATTAAAGTATCTGATGTGAGCCAGAACTAGAGGTTGTGTCACACACAGACCTTGCTACCCTTCTGGAGGTCGGACCAAGCCCCTGAAAACTCTGTGTTTAATGCGTTCTCACCCCAACCTCAACCCCAAACCATACTGCTTAGTTTATAATCCAGTCATATGTGGTAGTGGGCTATGGCCAGTGACTTGATTTCGTTTGCATTTTAGAATCTGGAGATTTGTGGCAATTCAATTGAAGAAAAATTCTTCTCATTTCTTAAAGTCATGTACTTCACTAATGTCATTATAAATAGGGAACTTCACAGATTTTAAAAAACAGAAAACTTTCATTAAGTCATTTGATACAGAACATCTGGCAAAATCACTCTGCAGATCAAAACACAGTGATGAAGGAAGAAACTGGCTTTATATTTTTGAGAGTGTTCCGTAATGCATCCCAAAAGACATGGTCGTCATGTGCAGTGTGCTTTATATTTGGGGATGATCAGTGAGTTGAACGGTTTCATGAAGACCTTCTTGTATTCCAAGAGACCGTTTTCAACAGCCAACACAGCATACTCCATTAAATTTTACTATTGTTCTCAGTGCCAAAACATGACTCTTTGAATTATTTCTTTTTCTTTCTTCTTAAAACAGTACCATATGACATGCTTATGCATGTCATGACTAGTCTTTAACCTTTTGCCTTTTGAAATGTTTAACTTTATATGACCTAAAAGTTAGACCTTGCTGATCTCCCATGATGCTTCTTTTATGCACATGTGTAATGTGAAAATGTATATTTGTGTCATACTTCATCTATTATAAAACATGTTTAAATATATTAATCTTTGGTGACTAAGTAAATGACTACCACGAGCCAGAATGCAGGGTTTTATAAACCTAAACTTTGGCAAAAACGAGACTGGATTCAAATTCCGTCTCTTCAATTCACTAACTTTGTGAGCTAGGGCAGATCACTTGATCCCTCTGAGGCCACGTTTACTCATCTGTAAAATGGGAATAGTAAGACATACTTCACAAAGTTGTAAGGATTTAGCGAGGTAATGTAGATAAAATGCTAAGCACAGTACCTGGCATATGAGAAATGCTCGGTAAACCGCAGCTCTTACTACATGATACAGTCCTCAAGAGGTAAGTTATTAAACCCTTGGATCATGAGACAACGAAGCCTCCAGACTTACAAGATGTGTGCAAGGTTGCGCAGCTCGCACTTAGAGATCTGGGAGTGAAACACATGAGAGCTAACTCCGAATCTCATGTTTTTTCCTCTAAGAAAGGCTCCCTCTTGGCTTAGTTAAATGCCTATTTTACAGCTTCTTTTCTTATGAAGCTGTGATGTACCTGAGCCTGTGATAGCCCTTCTGCTTTTGTGGTCTGTACAAGCCTAGTTGAGATGTCATCCCAGACTGTGTCAGTGTTCCTGCACTTTTGTTTTGCCATCTGTAAACATGCAAGATGCTTCACTTATTCTTACCATTTTCTGTTTGTATTTTGACTTTAAAAAGGTTTGTTTGAGAATGTTGGCAGGCAAGTGGCGTGGTGAGCCTAGCAGTTTAAAACCTCTATGTCGGGCCTCCCTGGTGGCGCAGTGGTTGAGAGTCCGCCTGCCGATGCAGGGGATACGGGTTCGTGCCCCGGTCTGGGAGGATCCCATATGCCGCGGAGCGGCTGGGCCCGTGAGCCATGGCCACTGGGCCTGCGCGTCCGGAGCCTGTGCTCCGCAACGGGAGAGGCCACAGCAGTGAGAGGCCCGCATACCGCAAAAAGAAAAAAAAAAAAAAAAAAAAAAAAAAAAAACCTCTATGTCAATATTTATTTTCAGCCACTGGCAAAAATGACTCAGAAGAATGTATTACTTTTGACAGAGCATACCCATTTCTCCAAAATTTGAAGGTGTTATTTTATCTATAAGTATTATAGATATTTATAGTTTATGGAATATAAACTATTGTATGCTTTTGTGATGAGGTTACCTGTAATCTTTAATTACTTGAATATGTTTGTCAGCAGCAAATGTGGGCCCTCTGGATTGATAATGCTGGAAAGAGCTGTTTGCTCTTTCTCGAGACCATTCCGTCGTTTATGCCCATGGGGTAGTAAAGATGCAGAACGTGTCTTGTGATGTGCCTGGTCCACTCGGTACCATTTGGAAATACATATTTCATTTGACAGCATTTATAAATCACATATTTTCCCCTCAGAATAACTTGCAGTGTGAAAATGCTTCCATATGTTAGAAGTCGTCTCTCCATTTTGCTGAGGGAGGAGGGGATGGAAATATAGTCTAGGCTTCATGGCATGTTGAAGATAAGTATTGTACAGGTTTAAAATGGTATCTGTTAATTTTAAGTAATTCCCTAGCGTTTTTTGCACTGCTAAAATTAAAGAGGTGATTTTGACACAAAATATCATATTAGTAATAATTAAATCACTCTTCACAAAGACTATTAGATATGGCTGAAATGCTGCTTCATATATTGAATCCAGATCAATGTAAGCTCTTCCTCTTCAGTAAAGAAGCACACTATTTTTAAATTCCCTCGTGGATTCCAAGGCCGGATAGAGAAGCTTGATTGCAACTTCTTGCTATTCCCAAACTCTCTTCCTTAAACTCACTCCTCTTTGCCCTGAGCCTTTGAGCAAGCAGGAGAAAAGGCTCCTTGTTCCCGTTTCCCAAGAATAAATGGATGTTATTCCACTGAGAACAAGACCTCACCTCGGAGGCCTAGGCAGGAAGAAAGGAGCAGGGCTGCCACCCAAGGCCCTCACAAGCCCGGAAGGCCTGGACCCCGTTCTCCTCTTGGGAACTCGCGGAAGCCCCCGGAGGTCAACATTCATCCTCACCTTACGTGTGCGAGGACTGAAATGCCCTGCTCGCCCTCGGGGCACAGAAATGGAGCGGGTTGGGGGGCGGGGGTACTGTGCCGCCTACGGCAGATGGTTCTGCACACACGTCTCACTGCTCTGCATTAGAACTAGTTTGAGAGAAGTAAAGGCCAGGTAGCGATTTGTAAACCTTACCAGAAACATTTGTTCACCATGCTAAAGAAGATAACAGGATAAAAACATATCAATTTTCAAATATACATGACTTGAAAAAGTCTCAAAAAGAACCCCCAAAAAACTGAGAACCATCCTTTATATTTATTCATTTTCTTTCCTTCAAGCTTTTATGGTCATTGAACTATTATGACAAGTCAAGATGAAAGGATCAGAGGAGATATTGTAATTATGTGATATCTTTTTTTGAAGCATTTTTTATTGTGTGAAAATATACATAACATAAATTTTACCATTTTAACCATTTTAAATACAGTTCAGTATTATTAGGTATTTTCACAATACATAACTATCAACACCATCCATCTCGAGAAATTTTTCATCATTCCAAACTGATATTCTATACCTGTTAAACACGAACTCCCCATTCCACTCTCCCCCCAGCCCTTGGTAACCACTGTTCTACTTTCCGATTCTGTGAATCTGACTAGGTACCTAATGTAAGTGGGGTCAGACAATATTTGTCTTTTTGGGTCTCACTTATTTCACTTAGCATAATGTCTTCAAGGTCCATCTGTGTTGTAGCATATGTTAGAATTTTATTCCTTGTAAAGGCTGAGTAATATTCCATTGTATGTGTATACCACATTTTGGATCTTTTTTTTTTTGCGGTACGCGGGCCCCTCACTGTTGTGGCCTCTCCCGTTGCGGAGCACAGGCTCCGGACGCGCAGGCTCAGCGGCCATGGCTCACGGGCCCAGCCGCTCCGCAGCACGTGGGATGCTCCCGGACCAGGGCACGAACCCGTGTCCACTGCATCGGCAGGCGGACCCCCAACCACTGCGCCACCAGGGAAGCCCGGATTATTTTTTTAAATCAGCTTTCCCTCATTTGTCTCCTCCTCCTTTCTTTGCTTCCATTTGGCTCCATGTTTCTCTCTAACACCCACCTTCCTTGTCTCCCTACACGTTTCCCTCCCTCTACTCTTCCCATTTCTCCTTCCTCCCTCCCTGACATACTCATCATTTTCAATACATGCTTAATATGTACTAATATTACATACCAAGTACTCTTCTTATGGGTATTTTTTTAATGAGGTAAAACTCAAGTTTATCTCATCTTAATGTTTTAACTATGTTATATACTTTTAATAATGATGGTCCTCATATCATAAAATTCTTAGATAGATGTAGATGGACATACAGTCCCAGCTCTCTGCACTAACGACTAACTTTGAGTAGATGACTTAGCTCCTCTGGTTTCAGTTTTCTAATATGTAAATTCAGTTGTACTACGTGATCTTTGAAGCCCCAACATTCAATGATTTATGAATATCAATCACTCGGAGGAAATTTTTGGGAAGAAGAATATTGATTTATTTGGTAAGTGTTAATTGCATGCTATGAGCAAGATAATGAACAATATCTTGAGTTTAAGCCTTGAAATGTGAGAAATGTTCACAAAGATAGAAAGAAGTTTGGCACATCTGTTATGGTGGGGATTTTTAAAAATATTTATTTATTTATTATTTTATTTATTTATTTTTGGCTGCACCAGGTCTTAGTTGCAGCACGTGGGATCTTTAGTTGCAGCATGGGGACTTCATAGTTCTGGCATGCAGACTCTTAGTTGTGGCATGTGTGCGGGATCTAGTTCCCCAACCACGGATCAAACCCAGGCCCCCTGCGTTGGGAGCACGGAGTCTTACCCACTGGACCACCAGGGAAGTCCCTATGGTGGGGTTTTTTTTGAAGATTTGTTTTCTCTATCTTTTTGGTTGTTTCTTATCTTTAAATTTGTAGCTAGTTGTTCTCTACAAACCCCTCTAAACCTACTTTGCTTCATCCCACTAACAAAACAATCACTTCTACTCATTAATTTTAGCTTACTCAATTTTCAAAAAGAAATCTGGCAAATAACACCGAAGCTTGAGAATGAAGCTCCTTATAACAAAGTTGGCCTTGTTGAACAAACAGAACCTCATAATCTGTAGCACCGGTATATGTCTTACCCATGCTCAGCTTATAAAAACACACATGCACACAAATATTTATCTGCAATTTCATTTCTCTGCAGACAACTAAAGTTTAACACAGCCAACCTTAGACCAAAATAGTCCATTTCCAACATTCAAAAACTTTCTCCTTACTTTACACTCTCTCTCTAGATGGCAGCATCCCTCTTTGTTACAAATTACCTCCTTTTATCAGGACGAGAAAGGATTTGGTGCCAGTTACTTAAGCCAGTCATTATATAGATCTGAAGTATGGTTTTTTCACTTAGGTGCATCGCTACTCTAGAGGCATGATCAAGTTACTGAGTTGTAGTTTCTGGACGTCTGGTAGTTTCTCTGGATCTGCTAAGGGAAAAGATTTTATGTCCTGTCAGCATTACATTCTTTTAGGACCTGATCCCATTCTGTGGCGATATAGGCCACTTAAGAAATTTCTTCCTTCTCTCTCCTGTGAGATCAGGTCCCATCTCCTCAGTTCCAATTTAACCTCTGTCCTCTTTCTGGCTCAGCTCACACATACATGTTTTATGCTCTTTTGATGTTACTTTAGTTAGTTTCAAAATATATCTTCAGACCATCATCACTTGTTAGCAGTCTAGATCTTATACCTATGATTTCTGCCTTGCTTGTTTATTGCCATCCACAGGGGTTGAGCTATCTGACATCTGGGTAGAAGGAATGCAGCTTCCTACTGAATACAGGTATTGATTGCATATTAAATCCTGACTTTTGGATATTGTACTAGATTTGCCAACAGACTTCATTAAAAAGCAATTCAGGGGGGCTTCCCTGGTGGCCCAGTGGTTAAGAGTCCGCATGCTGATGCAGGGGACACGGGTTCGTGCCCCGGTCCGGGAAGATCCCACACACCGCGGAGCGGCTGGGCCCATGAGCCATGGCCGCTGAGCCTGCACTTCTGGAGCCTGTGCTCCGCAACGGGAGAAACCACAACAGTGAGAGGCCTGCGTACCGAAAAAAAAAAAAAAAAAAAAAGCAACTCAGATGTGAAACTTACCTTGCCGAAATGTTGTTTAAGATTTCATGTCAAGTTAATGATTTAATATAATGGTTGAGCCAGCACTTTTTAAATAGAATCCTCAATTTAAATAAAAAGTGAATTATAACAATGACTATTATTTGGCCCTTTTTAATTTGGAGTTTTGGACACTGCTTGTTTATTTTGTCAGAAGTATGAAGGATTTCTCCAAGGCCATCAGTCCAGTTCCAAAAACAGTGCATTGCTGTCTTTCACACTTCATGCAGTGTGAGAGATACGGACTGTGCTGTTGTTTAAAAGAAAACTGCTAGCCCAGCAAGCAGGTCACTTTCTCTGGGCTGATGTGTTTGCATTCATACAGCTGCATTTTCTCACCTCTTTCTCTTGGGGACAAATACCCCCTTCTGAGACAGTTGGATGTGGTTAGTAATTTATATAGAAATTAACCGGTGACTTCAAAAACAACACATTTTGAACAACTGAACCACAAATTGAGTTCAAGGGCCAGCCATCACTCAGGCCCTTCATAAGTGCTTAGCTGAGCATCTATTTTTGTGCCTGATAAGAGGCAGTGAGCATGGATTAAAGCAGAGGCTCTGGAGTCAGGGTTCTTGGGTTAGGATCTGGCCTCTACACCCCTGCTGTGAGGTCTTGGCCATTACCTATCTCATGAGGCTTTTGCAAAGCAACGAGCTAACAACAGTGTCTGGCCTATGACAAACACTCCGTAAATGTGATTTCAGTGTCTGAAAAGCGCTTAAAACAGTGTCTGGCCTATGACAAACACTCCGTAAATGTGATTTGTTTGTAAGTGACATGTAGCACTGTGGTGTAGTCCAGGGTATAAACTCAGTTTACTTCTCTCAAAGAACTTGTACAACACACTTAAGGAGACAACATCAACATGAATGAAATAATTATGGACAAATCATAGAAGCTTAGTTTTGAAAGGGGTCCTATAGGTCCCCTAGTGGAACTCACCATCTAAGGTGTCTAGAGCATCCTCAGTAGATGGCCTTCCATAACATGGCATATCAGTAAGTGTTAAAAGGTACCCTGTTGCCTGAGCTTCCCAACACGTGTGGCAGCATTCTGGTGTATGTGTTAACATGTGTGCCAAGATCTTGGTCCTTCATCCCACAGGGTCAGCCTCCTGTTTTTACCCCCAAGCTGTTATACACATTTGAGATTCATCTCTGTGGTACGTGTATCAGTAATTCATTTCTTGCTACTACTGTGTAGTTATCCAGTATATGAATATGCCACAATTTGCTAATCCATTTACCTTGCTTATATACACTTGGGTTGTTCACATGTTGAAGCTCACAGGAATAAAATCTGCTATGAGCATTCTTGCTCAAGCTTTTTGTGGACACATTATTTTCATTTCTCTTGGGGAACATGCCTAAGAATATAATTGCTAGAGCATAGGGTAGGTGTAGATTTAACTGTATAAGAAACTGACAAACTGTTTTCCAAAGTTGTTATACCACCTCACGGCAATGATTAGGAGTCTTGTTTCTCCACGTTCTCCCCAACACATAGTATCAACAGTATTTTTAATTTTAGCCATTCTAGTGAATGTGAAACAGTATCTCACAGTGATTTTAATTATATTTTCCTGATGACTCATTATGTTGAGCATCTTTTGATGTGCTTACTGGCCATTTGTATATTCCTTTTGAAGTGCCTGCAAGATCATTTTTCCGTTTTTTAATCAAATTGTTTACATTGAGTTCTTTATATATTCTGATTACAAGTCTTTTTTCAGGTACATTTTTTACAAATATTTTCTCCCAGTCTTCTCTTTTCTTTTCCTAATATTATCCTTTAAAGAGCAGATACGTTTAGTGTTGATAGTCTGATTTGTCTAATTTTTATGGTTAGCACTTTTTCTGTCTGTCTAAAACCTGCCTATTCCAACTTTGTGAAGATAGTTTTCTGGTTTCTTTTAGGAGCTTTATAGATTTGCTTTTGCATTTTAGTATATTTCATCTCAAGTTAATTTTTGTATGAGGTAGGTATTAAGGTTCATTTTTAGTAATATGTTTATCTATTTGTTCCAGGATTATTACAGAAAAGACTATCTTTTTCTCTTTCAAATTATCTTGGTATCTTTGTCAAAAATCAATTGACTACATATGAATAATAGTTCAATTTCTTGGCTCCCTCTTCTGTTGCAATGGTTGATTTTCTATCCTTACACCATTATTATACCACCTTGATTATTATAGCTTAAAATCCAAAGTATAAGTTGTCAACTGTGTATTTCTTTTTCAAGATTGATTAACTATTCTAGATCCTTTGCATTTCCTTATAAATTTTAAATCAGCTTGTCCAAAAAAGAAAGTCTGCTAGGATTTTGATTGGGATGGCCTTGACTCTCTAGATCAATTGAAGAGGATCAATACCTTAATAATATTGAGCCTTCCAATTCATGTATTTAGTTCCATCTTCTTTAGCTTCTCTCTGCAATGTCTGTTTTAAGTGTACAGGTCTTGCACATATTTCATTATTTATTATTATTAGTTCTAGTGTTTTGAGCAGTGGACGTAGATTCCCAAGGATTTTTCTACATAGACTATCACTTGTCTGTGAATAAAAACAGTTTTATCTCTTTCCTTCCAATACGTAAGCCTTTTGTTTTCTTTTTCTTAACTTAGTACACTGGCTAGGACCTCCAGTATGATGCTCAGTAGAAGGAATTACAGCAGACATCTTTGTTATCTTCTGATCTTAGCAGGAAAGTGTTCAGCCTTTCACTTGATACTGAAAGTACGATGTTAGATGCTGGGTTTTGTAAAGTTCTTTATCAGGTTGAGTAAGTTCCTTTCCATCCCAAATCCTTTAAAAATTTTTCATGACTGAATGCTGAATTTTGTTTATGTTTTTTTCTGCATCTTTCTGGCACAGTGTTGTTTATAATATTCCCTTGTTATCCTTCTAATATTTGAAGGATCTGTAATGGCACTCTGTATCATTCCTGATAATGGATTATGTGTTCTCTCTCTCTCTCTCTCTCTCTCTCTCTCTCTCTCTCTCTCTCTCTTTTTGGCTGCACTGTGCAGCATGCAGGATCTTAGTTCCTCAACCAGGGATCAAACCCATGCCCCCTGCAGTGGAGCACTGGAAGCATGGCGTCTTAACCACTGGACCACCAGGTAAGTCCCTGTTTTGTCTCTTTTTTATTGATAAATCTAGTTAGGATTTTATTAATGTTTTCAAAGAAATAGCTTTTGGGAATCATGGATGAGTAGAATATTTCCTCCTAGCTTTGGTTTTAGAAGTAGGAAAATGAAAGAGTTTTCTTGTTTATTTTTACTTTATTAATTTTGTTGTTTTAAGTCTAACTTCAGAAATGTAATTAGGGATGGCTTTGACAGCCATAGCTGTAAAAAAAATTGTGGTAAAATACACAAACCATAAAATGTACCATGTTAACCACTTTTAAGTGTACAGCACAGTAGGTTTTTTCTTTTGTTTTTTTTTTTTTGCGGTATCCGGGCCTCTCACTGTTGTGGCCTCTCCTGTCGCGGAGCGCAGGCTCAGTGGCCATGGCTCACGGGCCTAGCCTCTCCGCGGCATGTGGGATCTTCCCAGACCAGGGCACAAACCCGTGTCCCCTGTATCGGCAGGTGGACTCTCAACCACTGTGCCACCAGGGAATCCCAGCACAGTAGTTTTAACTTTGTTCACAATGTTGTTCAATCAATCTCCAGAACTCTTTCACCTTGTAAAACTGAAACTGTATACCATTAAACAATGACTACCCACTCACCCTTCTTCCTGCCCCTGCCCAAGCCTCTGGAAATTCCCATTCTACTTTCTGTCTCTATGAATTTAACAGTTCTACATATCTCATATTAGTGGAATCATGCAGTATTTGTCTTTTGTGACTGGCTTGTTTCACTTAACATAATATCCTTAAGAATCATCCATCTGATACAGTTGTAGCCTGTATCAGAATTTCCTTCCTTTTTAAAGCTGAATAATAATCCAGTTATGTATTTTGTTTATCCATTCATTTGTTGATGAACACATAGGTCGCCTACCCTTTTTGGCTATTGTGTGTGCAAGTATCTGTTTGAGTCCCTGCTTTCACTTCTTTGGGGGTATATACCAAGAAGCAGAATATCTGGTTCATAGAATAATTCTATTTTAAAATTTTAAATAGTAAGGAACTACCATACTATTTTCCACAGCAGATGCATGATTTTACTTTCCCACCACCAAAACACAAGGGTTCTAATTTCTCCACTCTCTTATCAACACTTGTTATTTTCTGTTTTCTTTTTTTAATAGTAACCATCCTAACAAGTGTAAGGTGGGAAAGTGAAGTTTAAATAATTACATTAATTTTCCAAATCCTCACATATGTGCCATCCATTAGGAAGGCTTATTATGGAAAGGATTCCTGTCCTGGGTGTGAGGTTGAACATGATAAATGAGTAGAATATGAGTTCTCCCCTTTTTAATAATTTTTAAATGATCTATATTTGTTTCTACCAATCTGTGACTTTAAATGCTTTGCAAATAGAACAAAACTATCTCTTTGAAGCTCCCTTTTGGTGAAAGAAAAACAGAAGTGCATGTAGGTCTTCTGGAGATTAAGTTTAATAATGGTCAACAATTTAATCAGTCATACCCACATAATGAAATCCCATATAAAAACTCCAGACACCAAGCTCAATGGAGCTTCCTGGTCGGTGAGCTCATTGATGTACTGGGAGAGTGATGCACCCAGACTCCATGGGGGCAGAAGCTCCTGTGCTCAGGACTTGCCTAGACCTTGCCCTATGTATTCCTTCATCTGGCTGTTCATTTGTATCCTTTATAATAAAATGGCATCCTTTATAATAAAATGGCAATTGTGAGCTTTCTTGAGTTCTATGAATTGTTCTAGCAAATTTTAAAACCTGAGAGGGTTGTGAGAAGCCTTGAATTTGTAGTTGTCCAGGCAGAAATGTAGGTATCTTGGAGACACCTGAAAGTTGTAACTGGCATTTGAAGGGGGGCAGTCTTGTGAGACTGAGCCCTTAACTTTTGGGGTCTTTGCTAACTCTTAAGTAGTGTTAGAATTGAATTGAATTGTACGACACCCAGTGGTGTCAAAAAATTGGTGTCAGGGGCTTCCCTGGTGGCACAGTGGTTGAGAGTCCGCCCGCCGATGCAAGGGACACGAGTTCGTGCCCCGGTCCGGGAGGATCCCACATGCTGCGGAGTGGCTAAGCCCATGAACCACGGTCGCTGAGCCTGCACGTCCAGAGCCTGTGCTCCACAACGGGAGAGGCCACAGCAGTGAGAGGCCCGCGTACCGCAAAAAAAAAAAAAAAAAAATTGGTGTCAGAGCACACAAAGAAAATCAATAGGAATCCCAATGCATCTTGGGTCTGCAGAGGTTTTCTAATATGGACCAATGAAGAAAATTAATCATGGTAACACTAAGAATCATGGATTTTATGAGACAGCTATATATAACAGAAAGTGCCTTGAATGTAGATTTTAATAACTATGTAACCTTGGAAAAATCACTTGACCTTGAAGATTCCTAGTGTCCACATTTTAAAAAATGAGGCTAATGATGCTTACCTGTAATAGTTAATTTTATGTGTCAACTTGGCTGTACCACAGCGCCAGATATTTGGTCACACATTATTCTGGATGTTTCTGTGAGAGTGTTTTGAGTGAGATTTACATTAAATTGGTGAACTTTGTGTAAAGTAGATTGCCCTCCATAATGTTTGTGGGCCTCATCCAGTCAGTTGAAAGCCTGGCTAGAACAAAAGTTTGACCTCTCCTGAGGAAGACGGAATTCTGCCAGCAGACAACCTTTGGACTTCAACTGCAACATCGATAGGATCTTCATGTGGGTCTCTAACCTGCTGGCCCACACAACAGACTTTGGACTTGCTAGCTTCCATAATCATGTGATCAGTCCCTTAAAATAACCTCTCTCCCTCTCTCTATATCTTTATCTATATGTATCTGTATATTTCAATATACACACACATGTATATACATATAGAGTATGTATATATGTACATGTTTTGAGGTTAACAAAGTAGTCTCACATACATTATCTTATTTAATTCTCATAACAACCAGGTGAAGTAGTGTATTAATCAAGTTTCTGCAGAGAAAGAGAACAATAGGATGTATACATACATGTGTACACAAGACATACAGACCTACATGTATGTAGACACACATTACATACATGTATACATGCATGTATATATGTAGACACATCTGTATAAGTAAATAAGATAATGTCTGTGAAACTACTTTGTGAACTTCAAAGCACTGTAAAATGTAAGGATCGTTAAATCTGCCTAGTACATGTAATGTGTACTGAAATTTGTGCTGAGTATTTATAGACATAAATTAATGTCTACAAATGTGGTCTCAGATCAATGTTATAGACAAATGAATTTGAAATATCACAGAAGAAGCAACCGTAGAAAGATTAGCCTTCTGGACTTCTGTTCTGGACTAGTATAGCACCTGTTGCCATAGAGTGTAAAATCTATGTGGACAGGACAGCATGCGGCTTAGCTGACTTAGCTCAGCGTACATACCCAGCATCTGGCACAGTGTTTTGCATAGTCATTGTCCAGCTAATTGCTGAAGAATAAGTGACTTTTATCTATGTGGTCATGCAAAAAGCACATTTTGTGAGCGACTAGGTGGAAAGGGTTAAATACCTCAGACTTAACATAAAGCACGTTAACATCTAGCATGGAGGACTGGGAAGTACGCATGTGTTGAACCTGGTTATGCCTCAGAAGAGTTAAATGTCAACTAATCCTGACCTGTATGCTGGAATCTTAGTCTGGCTGGTGGTAGGCCAAAGCCACAAACTCAGAGTACCTTAGTGAATAAATCCACAGCCAGCCCTCACTCTCTGAAACAAATGGCTTTGCTTCCTTGGACCTTTGCTGAACTTTGCATAATAACAAGGTACAAATATAGCTTGGTGGAAAAGTCAGAACCGTTGCACTGAATGAATACTTTTAAACTCTAGGACAGTAACTGGAATGCAAACACTGCCCAGTGTCACTTGTCAAATCAGATCTCTAGATGACATCTCTTGTAGCAGTCAGTGGCCAGTCTGGATTGCATTAGCATGCTTCACAACTTTATGGATTGTGGTTTATGTGGGCAGATATTTTGAGACTCAGTTGTGGAAAAATATGGTTGCTTTCAAAACATTCTAGGCAAAAGCTTTGGTCTGCAAGAGGAGACCAGACTTCTAATCTTGTTGATATTTTGGGAAATATGTCATCACAATGATATTTCCAGGCTGTTCTGGATATGGCCAGTAAGGCAGAGACCATCAACACGGCCTGCCTTAAATTAAAGCAACTGTGGGATACTATTTTCCACTTATAAAATTGGAAAAAAAACAACTTTAAAATAATACCCAGTATTACTGAGACTCTATATCTCTACACTGCTGATTAGAGGACCATCTGCCTCCCCCACCCTGAAAAATCTTTAAAAACATGCATATCCTTTGACTCCACAATTCTACCTCTAAGAATGTATTCCAAGAAAATAATCTTATCTCGGCAATGATTTATCCATTAGTGTACGTTAAACACAGTGTTGCTTGTAATAGTGAAAAGTTAGAAATCAATGAAATGTCCAGCCACAGTAAATTGCCTAAAAGAATTTTGCTACATCCATATGAAGGAATAGTATACAACTGTTAAAAATAAGTTTGTAGAAGAATATATAATGACAAGGGAATTTGTTCATAATCTATTGTTGAGTTAAAAAGCAGTTTGCAAACTCTATGTACAAAATAAGTCTATATTTACTTTAAAAAATCAAGCAAAAGAATAATTTGTACATGTGCGTATAAGAAAAGGCTAGAAGGCTATACATTAAGATGTTAATAGCAACTATCTTTGGGTGGTGATTTTTACAGGTGATTTTTACCATCTCCTTTATGCTTCCCCTAGCAAGGTTACTATAATAAATATTACATCAACAATTGTGGGAGAGGGAAGGTAGCTTTAAACATTTCAAACAAAATGAACAGCAAACAGAAAAACCTATGATGAATTAGATTGTCTATTAATAGAGAAGCAAGTACATTTGACAGTGCTGTGATTAAACCCTGGCACATTCTAGGACTTTACATTCTAAGGCAGTTAGTTCAAAATAATTTATATGAGCCCTGATAGTACAAAAGGGTCTTAGTAATTTTTGCTGTTTTCACTTAATAGGAAGTATACCCACACTCTGCTAAGCCTTGTACAGCATGAAGTCCAGGAACTGAAGCAGGGAGGTGGCCTGACACATTCACACAAATGTTAACACACAGATGCCACCTTGGAAATGGGAGGTTTCAGCCCTTCAGCCAACACTCTTCATGCCACTGAAATCTAAAGCTGTGTCTATGGAAAAATAAAGAGCTTGTAGTCTAGATCCATACATAGACAGATCCATCTGTCTATTGAGGGTATTGAGGAGAAGTTAGAAATGTCTGGGGTAAATCCTTAACCTCTTGGGGGTGATGTCATCCCTGACACCCAGTCTTTTCTACAAGTGTCCTTGGTGTCCCTGACAGAATGGATTGGAGGGACCATCCTGTCTATTCATGTCAACCATCTGCCGCTAATTAATGCAGCTGGCTGAGTAGTGGATTTGAAATTTTAAGACTGATGGTGAAAATGGCTGCAAGGTAGATAGTTCAGTCTGAATGAGTGCCCATCATGTGAAATGTGACACTTCTCCTTGTCTGTCTCCATCTGTTCCAGAACCATAAAAGAGAAAGAGCCAAGAACATATTTATTTCTCCCACAAATGAATGAGCCAGAGATCCAGACAAATTTAGGCTTAAACTTTAAGTCCAAGATGATACCATTAGTGGTAGGACAAGGGAGAACATTGCAGACTAACTTAAAGCCACTCTCAGCAAATTTCCCCTGTAGCAGAGTCAGCCTTGCCTAGATCGGTGTTTTGAATTACACAAAATCCAGAGTACTGTGGAAAAATGACAGTGGCTGGAAGTGTAAGCACATAACTTTCAGAATGACAACTCCAAGGAATATGCATTCTCAATAGTCTTCTATAGTTCTTTAAAAACCAATAGTGAATGCAAGTTAACTCACCCTTATACAGCACTATTATGTCTATTCTCAGAGTTTAAAAATGAAAGATTGCAAAGCATTTCACAGCAGAGATTCCCCAGCCCACCATCCTTCCGGAAATGCAAATGGACAGGAGGTCACAGAACACACAACCCATTAGCCTGACTGACTCACCTTGATGTTGCTGGTCCTCTGGAATCTTCAGTCTACAGGTGTGCAAACTGTTGAACAGGTGGCTGCTGCCCTTTCTTTGTATGGTAGACATGGTACTGGCAGTACGGCTGTGGCTCCAGTATCAGTAGGGTATTCCTTCCCTTGGCCAGTCACCTAGAATGGTCTTCACACGATACCCGGAACCACAGAGGTACAGGCAGATCCTGTCCTTGCATGGAAAAACATTTACTTCTCTAATAAACTTCCAAGTGTTTCCTAGTCATGATTCTTGAAATAAGTATTTACCAACTTGTAGCTTCTCCTACATATAAAGATGCCAATTCATTTGGATAAAAATACAAACACAAAGCACATTGAAACTTCCCCCCTTATAGTGTAAAATCCAGTAAAGTATTTCTAACAGATTACAGTTTTGCAATGATCGACTCCTTCTGCTGACATGAAGTCTAATGTCCCGAGTATTTAGAGACGACTGCTAGAGTAATACATACACAAAGGAAAAAAAAAAAAGCGCTGCTGAGTTAAATCAAGTGATTTCTAAGCCTGGTCTGAGTTACCCTCCGTGACAGCTGAAAGTGAACGGTTCTTAAAGGAGGCTGGAAGGGGGAGGAGCCGAGTGGGCTAGGCTGATTAGCATATAGAGGCAGGCAAAAAATGGCGTTGGAGTTGCTTTGAATAATAGTGACCAAAGCAGGGATTGTAAAAAGATGCCCCAACGTTGCAGTCATCACATATCTTATTTCTGCTACTTTGTTTGTAATTAAAACGAAAGCTCACAGCAGGGGTTTATACCGCATGGATATTGACGTGTATACCCGGCATCTAAAGGAACTGCTAATGAGCTCATGGAAATCTACTGCTGGAACTTTCAGTTTCTGTAAACACCTTTGAGTCTTCAGAAGGGGGCCATTTTAGAGCAGACTGCTGTCAAGGCAATTATTTGGAGTTCTGGAAGAAAAATAAAAACACAAAACATTATCTTTCCAGAGATCTATATCTGTTTCCCCTTAGATTATCTTTTACTACTTCTAGGTCATAAGACAAAGCTATTTCCAGTGTTTTCTTGTGCTGAAATAGCATACTTCATTGAAATACTGAGAATCGTTTCTATTTCATTGAAATAATAACGTATTTCATTCCTGCTTAAAGACAAACCCCAAACACCTTTCATTGAACTTAGGAACCTGCTACCTCTGAAGTTGTAATGAATGCTGGTAGATCCTACTCTTCAAGATTCACAGCTCTTGTAGATTCAGAGATGAGGTGGTGGGCAAGGACAAGGAGAAAGGCAGAGCTGTTTAGCCTCAAAATCTGGAAGCTGCAGCTTCCTGTGCACATTTGGAAACTGGTGCTAAGCTTGACACCCTAACTAGAAATTTACCTCCTAGCCGGATCCTGGTGGGCACCCTCATTTCACTTTGAGGCAATTAACAGTTCCCCAAGCATACTCTGAGCTATGAAAACTCTTATGGAATGTAACTGCTGTTTCATAATTCTTATGATTTTTGTCAAACTGCTTTTACTATTTTAGTAAATAGTTTACCTATTGCAGTTTTTTAGGTCCCTCAGAGTGTAACAGGTTATAGAAGTGTTTGGCTACATTGAAAGAGATTCCTGTTACTAGAGAACCATAGTTTCTGCTTTAAATGGCTGGTATTTATCTTCTGCTTCACAATGGTCATGGTAGGAGGCTGAGGTATTTTCTTGCTGAATTACATAAAGCTATCAATATGCTATCTAAAGCAATTATACTCCAATAAAGGTGTTAAAAATTAAAAAAATTTTTAAAATGTAAAAGATATTTTAAATATAAAAGAAAAAAGAAGATGCTTATGTTGGCCTTAAGTAAGAGTGAAAGAGGGCACCAACACTATGTGTTCCCCACATTTGTTGGTATCACAGAATCTAACAACATTAAAAAGGATTCATGTAACTTATTGGGTTTGTTTGCATTGGAACACTTATTATAATATCAAAAATGTCTTCTGATTCATTAGTGAAATAAAATAATTGTGCTCTATATTAAAAATATATATATTCTATCTAGTTGTGGACCTCACTAAACGTATTATCATGTAGGTAAATCAAATAACCCACAAAACTGTAAGCCAGGCCTTGAGAGAAATGAATGTTTTAAAAAGTGTTTTACAATGAGAAAAAAAAAAAATATATATATATATATATAAGAAGAGAGAATAGCATAAAAAGCCCTATGCACCCATTACTTGGAGTCAGTCATTATTAGCTCATGGATAATCTTGTTTCTAATGTGTGTTTCATCACAACCACTTTTCCCCCTCTCTCCACCACTGGATTTGAAGCATCCCAGACATAATTGCGTTCATAAATATTTCAATTTGTATTTCTAAAATGCAAGGACTTTGAAAAATAGAACCATAATAAAAAGTGTCACCTTTTTAACAATTAAGCATTATTACTTAATGTGATTAAATATCCAGGTGGTATTTTGCTCAAATTGGGACCCAAAAGTCCACACATTGTATTTGGTTGCTATGTCTCTTTTTTTTTTAATAGTAATCTTTTATTTATTTGTTTGTTTGTTTGTTTTTGACTGTGCTGGGTCTTCGTTTCTGTGCAAGGGCTTTCTCTAGTTGCGGCAAGGGAGGGCCACTCTTCATCACCGTGCACGGGACTCTTCACTATCGCGGCCTCTCTTGTTGTGGAGCACAGGCTCCAGACGCACAAGCTCAGTAGTTGTGGCTCACGGGCCTAGTTGCTCCACGGCATGTGGGATCTTCCCAGACCAGGGCTCGAACCCGTGTCCCCTGCATTAGCAGGCAGATTCTCAACCACTGAGCCACCAGGGAAGCCTACTATGTCTCTTTAAGTCTTTTTTATTCTGTAGGTTTCTCTCTGAGAGGAAATGTTGCGTGGAAATTAACGTCTACATTTACCCTAATGCAGGGTCTAGTGTTTCAAAAAGTCCCCTATATGCCTCCATTTTTCTTACTCACGAATGAATGTAAAGCTGGGAGAAAAGAGAAGGAAAGGAATGGTCAGCTGACCATAGAGCCAGCTTTCTAACCTCAGCACTCCCACTAGTGTACTGTGTAACCTTGAACTAGGAACTTAATATCTCTGGGTTTGTGTCTTCATTTGTCAAATGAAACAAATGTTTAGTAAGCAATGCAAGAAAGTATTCAACACTCGCTCTGTGGATATGAAGGCCTGGAAAGGGAAGAGATATCCTGTTTTGTCTTTGACTAAAGCCTGAGAAGAAAAAATAGATTTAAAACTGAGAATCTGAGTAGAATTTGGGAGTGTATTTGAAAATCTAGGCCTTCAAGTCTCAAACTTGGCTGACTACCATAATTACCCAGGGAATGTGGTAAAGTTTGAGAGTTTTGAGCCCCAATTTCAGAGTCTGGGGTATGGGGTATATATATAGTAAAAATCTATATATGTATTTTTTTTACGTAACTCCCACCCCCCAATGCCAGCATTATTGAGATGCAGTTGACACATAGCACTGTGTAAGTTTAAGGTGGTACACATGTTGGTTTGATGCATTTTTTATATTGCAAAATGATTATCACCACAGCATTAGCTACCATCGCCATCTTGTCACACAGTTACCATTTCTTTTTTCTGGTGGGAACTTTTAAGATTTACTCTGTCTTAGCAATATTCAAGTATATGATATAGCATTATTAGCTATAGTCACCGTGCTGTACATTAGATCCTCCAACTTGTTAATCTTATAACTGGAAGTTTGTACTCCTTGACCAATAATACTCGACAACCCCTGGCAGCCACCACTCTACTGTTTCTCAGAGTTTGGCTTTTTTTAGATGGCATCGGTATAAAGTCCTGTTATCAAAGTAAACAAGCCTAACCTGCTTAAACAGCTCTGGTTTGTGCCACTACTTCATTCATTATATCTTTCCTGAGGACTGATGAAACCAAACAAACACTCCCTAAACATAGTAGTTTCCAGTCCACGACCTAAGAGTATAGGGACTGTACCGGGGAAATCTTGCTGCCTAGTTCCTCTATGTCCCACTGTTGTGTATCATTGAGTGAGCCCTGGGTAGTGACCCTGTGACTGAGTCAAGGGCAGGCTCTTATACAGCATGTTCAGTTACACTTCTGCTCTCAGAGGACTCTCTGTTTTGACTCACCAGTTTCTATTGGAAACAAGCCAGCGTAGCTGAAAGCAGTATGTTACAGGAGTACTGTATGTGAAATAACATCAGATGTATCAACCGTAGTAAGTATCAGCTATAATAAGCCATAGCTGTTACTTTTCAGACACACCACCAAGTTAGTAGTACACAATGGGCATGTTATACTTTGCTTTTTGCTTGTAAATAAAAGCAAAAAGTCAGAATACAAAAGGTGAAGTCTGCCTGGGTCAAGAAACAGGTGAATAATATCTTTGCTTGCAGTTTGTTTAAAAATGAGTTAGGGGCTTCCCTAAGCCCCTAAGATAAAAGACCCTTAATAGAATCCAAACACAAAACTATGAGGCCCTGGGCTGAGCCCAAAGCACTGCAGGAATTATTAAATGGTTACTGCAGTTCAAGACTGGTGAACTAGTGTTAAGACTTTAGATTTTCTATTGATTTTAAATAACAGATCCCTTGCTCCTCTGTATCAGCCAGTGGTAGATTTTTTTTTTTGAAATCCTCTTCCTTCCACCAAAGACATTATAGATGAGAATGTTGAGTTTCAAAATCTCACAATGACTCATGTAACATGTATATCACAAAGTACCATCAAGGCAGACTTTTGAAACTGTTCAGAGTTGTGTTACTCTAAGTTACTGTATGTTTGTTATTAGCTCAAAGAAGTTCCCAAGTAGTACAGTTAGCTGGACTCCCATGATTGCTATTTGTAGAAACAAAAGAGATGCAGATGGTTGTATTAGAGATTGTTTTGCTTGAATACTTACTCCTGTCGATAGATTCAGGAGGCTACACTGGCATAGCACCAAATTGCTTATTTATCAAAGTTGCTCACCATTCTGAAGTTGCTACCATTGAATGCCAACATTTGAGTTTTGGTTATCAGAAATATTGCCACACTCCATGAATATTGCCTTGGCAGTTCAAACTAATTTTAGATCTTTCACGGCAGCCTCGGATTTGGCTGCCATAGGGCTCCCTCTGGAGGTCAGCAGAGTCCAAGGTCAATTAGTAAAATAACCTTGGCCTCAGGATAAACCCATGTTTTTTCATCCAACACCCACAAGAATGGGGTCTTATATTTGTGAGCTTTGAAATGATTATCTGTATGTGAGATTGTAGGAAAGTTACCTGATTATGGGTGTGATTTGATCATTGCTATGTGCTGATATTTAATCTCTGTAGCTTTACATTTGCCTATATTTATTGAAGTCTTTTATCCAAAGTGAAAACACAACAAAATAAAACCAAAGATCAGAAAAATACCGAGTTTTAATTTGTTCGTTCATTTGTTTTAAGTGGTAAGGAAACACAGAGTACAGTGGTTCTGGTTCCATAATGTCCACCATCTGGGTAAGAGCAAATGTTCCTGCAGAGTCTGAATTCCATCTAAAAGTGTTTGAAGTACCCAGGAATCAGGGTCAGCAGGTTTGCAGAAGAACTGAAATCGTTGAAGGTAAATACTCATTAACTGGGATCATTTCCAAAATAAAGCAAACTAACTTGCACCAGATCAAACTCTTGTTACTTCATTTGAATTTACGTTTATAAGAATAAAATAATAACTAAACTATGTTCCTCATCCTCTCCCTCCCTCCTTCCTTCATTTATTCATTTTCTCTCTTTTTTTCTTTCTCTATTTCTTCTTTCACTCATTTCTTTTATGTTAGCTAAGTGGAATATAATATATAATTAATTAATTTAATTCTATATCTGAAATTTGTTTCAAAAATAATTTAAGTGAGAGATATGGGAGTATAGATGAAATAACATTGGTCATAAATTGATAATTATTAAAACTAAGAGATGGGTACATGGGATTTATTGTACTTTCATGTCTACTTTTTTTTTTTTTTAACATTTCCACTATAAAAAGTTTTATAATTACTCAGTGAATCTAATTGAAAGGGTACAAGAAATAGGCAATGTGCTAAATTTATTAGGATGTGGAGAGAAACTCTTCAAATTTCCCATTTTTTACTCCACATATTATAAAACATATACAAATATAGGAAATGTTAATATTCATAATGTATTCATATAGTAGTACAAGAATACAATTTATAAACAAACAAAGGAAACCACACTGGGGTACATTCTTAAATATCTGGGCCATAATCATCAAATTCAGAAACCTCTGTGGCAGAGAAAGAAGGCTGGATGTATGTGAAAATGACACTGTCATTTAAAGAGAACCAAACAGTCATTTTACTCATTACTTCTCAACTGTACAGATGTTCTCTTCTATACCATTTTTCTTATTTTCTTATTTCTATTTCTAAAAATACAATTAGGTTTTGTCTTAGTTTGGGCTGCTATACAAAATATCATAGACTAGTGGCTTATACACAACAGAAATCTCTTGTCACAGTTCTGGAAGGTAGACGTCTGAGATCAGGGTCCTAGCATGATAGGTTCTTGTGAGAGTCCTCTTCCGGGTTGCAGACTGCTGACTTCTCACTGTCCTCACACAGTGGAAAGAGGGTGAGGGAGCTGTCTGGGGTCTCTTTTATAAGGGCACTAATCCCATTCATGAGGGCTCCCTCATGACCTAATCGCTCCCCACAGGGCCTACTTCCTATCAACATCACATTGGGGGGATTACAACATATGAATTTGGGAGAACACAAATATTCAGTCCATAACAGATTGTATTTGCAAAGATGGAAGAGAGTTTTCATCCAAATTCAGCTCCTCAATGAGGCATTGAGGAAAAAATATCTACGAGCTCTTTGTATTCCCACATACATGACTTCAGAGGCCTGCCCACAATATTCAATGAATATTAACTAACTTCTTACAGTAGAACTACAAACACTTCTTGCCTCCCAACAAACAGGTCTATGAGTGCATGTGTGCACGCACACACACACACACACACACACACACACGCATGCCCCTTATCCCCCTGGCATTCACAACTGTAATGTGAGAATCAGGTGTTGTAGCTCAGACATTGATCTTCAGCTTTAAATAACAACAGCATCTAGTGAGCTGCAAGTGGGAAATCCTAGAACAGTTTTGGGGCTTCCTGAACATTTGCGTCAGTACCAGGGCCATTGAAACCACTCCCTAATTTCTCAGTGAGGACCCAGAGTGGCTGGGCTTGAAGAAGATGGAAGGATCAGAATGTAGGAACCCTCTCATTGTCTCAGAGATCCAGTGGGGTAACCATATGAGAGTGGTAGAAGGTAAATCAAGAATCAGCCTTCCACATCTGATCATTTGATTATTTCTCGATTTGAAGGGAGCTTGAAGCTCTCCCAGGAACTCCGAAACCTGGATTTACGTGTTATTGGCACAATTAGGTGAAACTACTAGCACGTTTTTCTGTATGTTACACATACCAGTTACATCAGCAAACATACTTCTTCACTGTCACCTTTTTGAAGTAAACCTGTGTAGACAGTCAATCCTAAATAGAAACTTTAAGAAGGCAATAGAGAACAGATATTTTAAAATTACTTGTAAGAAAGACTAATCAAAATAACAGGCCAAGCACACGCTTCCAAATCCATTCAAATGATTAAACAGTTGTACAAAGAGAAAAATTTTAAACATAGATGTTTAAAATATAGACGTTATACATTAGAAAGTTATTTTCATGTATCTGCCATAATTGGACAAGAAACTATGAGGACTCACAAGAAGATAAAAAAGAAAAGGAATCTAAACAATAAAAGTGGAGTAAAGCATGGTAGAGAGGAAGCTTGGGGTCAATAAATATAGGTTACATTTAGCCACGGGATAAATGCTGACAGTTGTCTTTTTTTTTTAACATCTTTATTGGAGTATAATTGCTTTACAATGGTGTGTTAATTTCTGCTTTATAAAAAAGTGAATCAGTTATACATATACATATGTCCCCATATCTCTTCCCTCTTGCGTGTCCCTCCCTCCCACCCTCCCTATCCCACCCCTCTAGGTGGTCACAAAGCACGGAGCTGATCTCCCTGTGCTATGCGGCTGCTTCCCACTAGCTATGTATTTTACGTTTGGTAGTGTATATATGTCCATGCCACTCTCTCACTTTGTCACAGCTTACCCTTCCCCCTCCCCATATCCTCAAGTCCATTCTCTAGTAAGTCTGTGTCTTTATTCCCATCTTACCCCTAGGTTCTTCATGACATTTTTTTTCTTAGATTCCATATATATGTGTTAGCATACGGTATTTGTCTTTCTCTTTCTGACTGACTTCACTCTGTATGACAGACTCTAGGTCCAACCACCTCACTACAAATAACTCAATTTCGTTTCTTTTTATGGCTGAGTAATATTCCATTGTATGTATGTGCCACATCTTCTTTGTCCATTCATCCAATGATGGACACTTAGGTTGCTTCCATCTCCTGGCTATTGTAAATAGAGCTGCAATGAACATTTTGGTACATGACTCTTTTTGAATTACGGTTTTCAGGGTATATGCCCAGCAGTGGGATTGCTGGGTCATATGGTAGTTCTATTTGTAGTTTTTTAAGGAACCTCCATACTGTTCTCCATAGTGGCTGTACCAATTCACATTCCCACCAGCAGTGCAAGAGCATTCCCTTTACTCCACACCCTCTCCAGCATTTATTGTTTCTAGATTTTTTGATGATGGCCATTCTGACTGATGTGAGATGATATCTCATTGTAGTTTTGATTTGCATTTCTCTAATGATTAATTATGTTGAGCATTCTTGCATGTGTTTGTTGGCAATCTGTATATCTTCTTTGGAGAAATGTCTATTTAGGTCTTCTGCCCATTTTTGGATTGGGTTTTTTGTTTTTCTGTTACTGAGGTGCATGAGCTGCTTGTAAATTTTGGAGATTAATCCTTTGTCAGTTGCTTCATTTGCAAATATTTTCTCCCATTCTGAGGGTTGTCTTTTGGTCTTGCTTATGGTTTCCTTTGCTGTGCAAAAGCTTTGGAGTTTCATTAGGTCCCATTTGTTTATTTTTGTTTTTATTTCCATTTCTCTAGGAGGTGGGTCAAAAAGGATCTTACTGTGATTTATGTCATAGAGTGTTCTGCCTATGTTTTCCTCTAAGAGTTTGATAGTTTCTGGCCTTACATTTAGGTCTTGATGAAAGAAATTAAAGATGATACAAATAGATGGAGTGATATACCATGCTCCTCGATTGTAAGAATCAATATTGTGAAAATGACTCTACTCCCAAAGCAATCTACAGATTCAATGCAATCCCTATCAAACTGCCACTGGCATTTTTCACAGAACTAGAACAAAAAATTTCACAATTTGTATGGAAACACAAAAGACCCCGAATAGCCAAAGCAATCTTGAGAACGAAAAACAGAGCTGGAGGAATCAGGCTCCCTGACTTCAGACTATACTACAAAGCTACAGTAATCAAGACAGTATAGTGCTGGCACAAAAACAGAAATATAGATCAATGGAACAGGATAGAAAGCCCAGGGATAAACCCACGCACATATGGTCACCTAATCTTTGATAAAGGAGGAAGGAATATACAGTGGAGAAAGGATAGCCTCTTCAATAAGGGGTGCTGGGAAAACTGGACAGGTACATGTAAAAGTATGAGATTAGAACACTCCCTAACACCATACACAAAAATAAGCTCAAAATGGATTAATGACAGTTGTCCTTTATCTTATTTTTTTATAACAAATTTAATCAGTTATACATATACATATGTTCCCATATCCCCTCCCTTTTGCGTCTCCCTCCCACCCTCCCTATCCCACCCCTCCAGGCGGTCACAAAGCACCGAGATGATCTCCCTGTGCTATGTGGCTGCTTCCCACTAGCTATCTATTTTACGTTTGGTAGTGTATATATGTCCATGCCGCTCTGTCGCTTTGTCACAGCTTACCCTTCCCCCTCCCCATATCCTCAAGTCCATTCTCTAGTAGGTCTGTGTCTTTATTCCTGTCTTACCCCTATGTTCTTCATGACATTTTTTTTCTTAAATTCCATATATATGTGTCAGCATACAGTATTTTTCTTTCTCTTTCTGACTGACTTCACTCTGTATGACAGACTCTAGGTCTATCCACCTCATTACAAATAGCTCAATTTCATTTCTTTTTATGGCTGAGTAATATTCCATTGTATATATGTGCCACATCTTCTTTATCCATTCATCTGATGATGGACACTTAGGTTGTTTCCATCTCCGGGCTATTGTAAATAGGGCTGCTATGAACATTTTGGTACATGTCTCTTTTTGAATTATGGTTTTCTCAGGGTATATGCCTAGTAGTGGGATTGCTGGGTCATATGGTAGTTCTATTTGTAGTTTTTTAAGGAACCTCCATACCGTTCTCCATAGAGGCTGTACCAATTCACATTCCCACCAGCAGTGCAAGAGTGTTCCCTTTTTTCCACACCCTCTCCAGCATTTATTGTTTCTAGATTTTTTGATGATGGCCATTCTGACTGGTGTGAGATGATATCTCATTGTAGTTTTGATTTGCATTTCTCTAATGAGTAAAGATGTTGAGCATCCTTTCATGTGTTTGTGGGCAGTCTGTATATCTTCTGTGGAGAAATGTCTATTTAGGTCTTCTGCCCATTTTTGGATTGGGTTGTTTGTTTTTTTGTTATTGAGCTGCATGAGCTGCTTATAAATTTTGGGGATTAATCCTTTGTCAGTTGCTTCATTTGCAAATATTTGCTCCCATTCTGAGGGTTGTCTTTTGGTCTTGTTTATGGTTTCCTTTGCTGTGCAAAAGCTTTGAAGTTTCATTAGGTCCCATGTGTTTATTTTTGTCTTTATTTCCATTTCTCTAGGAGGTGGGTCAAAAAGGATCTTGCTGTGATTTACGTCATAGAGTGTTCTGCCTATGTTTTCCTCTAAGAGTTTGATAGTGTCTGGCCTTACATTTAGGTCTTTAATCCATTTTGAGCTTATTTTTGTGTATGGTGTTAGGGAGTGTTCTAATCTCATACTTTTACATGTCCCTGTCCAGTTTTCCCAGCACCACTTATTGAAGAGACTGTCCTTTCTCCACTGTACATTCCTGCCTCCTTTATCAAAGATAAGGTGACCATATGTGCGTGGGTTTATCTCTGGGCTTTCTATCCTGTTCCATTGATCTATCTTTCTGTTTTTGTGCCAGTACCACACTGTCTTGATTACTGTAACTTTGTAGTATAGTCTGAAGTCAGGGAACCTGATTCCTCCAGCTCCATTTTTCGTTCTCAAGATTGCTTTGGCTATTCAGGGTCTTTTGTGTTTCCATATAAATTGTGAAATTTTTTGTTCTAGCTCTGTGAAAAATGCCAGTGGTAGTTTGATAGGGATTGCATTGAATCCGTAGATTGCTTTGGGTAGTAGAGTCATTTTCACAATGTTGATTCTTCCAATCCAAGAACATGGTACATCTTTCCATCTATTTGTATCATCTTTAATTTCTTTCATCAGTGTCTTATAATTTTCTGCATACAGGTCTTTTGTCTCCTTAGGTAGGTTTATTCCTAGATATTTTATTCTTTTTGTTGCAATGGTAAATGGGAGTGTTTTCTTGATTTCACTTTCAGATTTTTCATCATTAGTATATAGGAATGCCAGAGATTTCTGTGCATTAATTTTGTATCCTGCTACTTTACCAAATTCATTGATTAGCTCTAGTAGTTTTCTGGTAGCATCTTTAGGATTCTCTATGTATAGTATCATGTCATCTGCAAACAGTGACAGCTTTACTTCTTCTTTTCCGATTTGGATTCCTTTTATTTCCTTTTCTTCTCTGATTGCTGTGGCTAAAACTTCCAAAACTATGTTGAATAAGAGTGGTGAGAGTGGGCAACCTTGTCTTGTTTCCATCTTAGTGGAAATGGTTTCAGTTTTTCACCATTGAGGACGATGCTGGCTGTGGGTTTGTCATATATGGCCTTTATTATGTTGAGGAAAGTTCCCTCTATGCCTACACAGTTGTCCTTTAAGAATGTGAGTTATCTGCCTGGAAAAGCCTTTTAAACTGGGACCAGAAAGAGAAGGAGAGCTGGAAATGCCCTAGGACCACCCTCTCTCACCTCCTGGCTGGAAAAAGATATGGAGAGAGACTGGAGAGGAAAGTAGATCTGTTCAGGAAAGAAATACACTAAAGGCTTCCACTTCTTTGCAGTCACTCCTCCTTTGCAGTAATGGGAGGATGTCTTCAGGCTGCCTGTCTGCTCTGTATCCATGAACCCCAAAGTGAAGTCTGTCAACACAACCAGCACACTGACACAAAGTATGCAGTCAGCCCTCAGGAGAAGACCTGCTGGGGGAAAAGACCCACGCAACTGCAGAGGAAAGTGATGCTAACTCCCAAAACAGTGACCTAAATTTTTACTCATAAATTTGAAGGGCCAATGCAGCATCATCAGATATTTGAGAAAAACCAGTAGAAGAAAGGAAAAGGACAAGGATTAAGTAAAGAGTTAAGCAAACAGAACAGATGACTCTGGAAAAAATAGAAATATTGCAGAAAACCAGAGAACTTTAAAAAAATATTTTTTTTTAGTGTCCTCAGAGAGAAAAAGGATATTACATCCATAATACAAGAATAGATCACCATGAAAAAAATTAGCTATTAGGGCAATATAAAAATTATTTGAAATTAAAAATATGATTGCCAAAATTTTTTTAATTACTAAAAACTCACTTGAGTAATAAACATGATTAAATATAGAATTAGTTGAATAGAAGGTAAAAATAAAGGAAATCTCAAAGGTGCAGAGCAAAAAGGCAGACAAAAATGTGTAAACAAACTGAAACATGGAAGTTCAGTGTAGGAGGTTCATCTACTCCTCCACTTACTAGTTGTGACCTTGGGCAAGCTGCACGGTACTAATATCCAACCTTAAATGTGCATTTACTGTTTGCCAGTACTAAGTCCTTATACATATTAACTCACCTAATCCACTCAGCATTCCTCTACCTGTAGGATATCTTTCTATCTGCCATGATCTACTACACCCTTGAGTTGAGGAGCTGGATGCTCTGTAGTGCTTTCACCTGATAAATTAGTCTCTTTATAAAATACCAATTAAGTGACATAGAGAGTCCACAACCTACATTTCACCCCTCCTTTCAAAGGTCAGCCAGGGATTCTCTCTCTGCCTCCCTGCAAATTTTGTGGTGCCTGTGGTAGAGGGAAAACATAATGCACAAACATAGAAGCATCTAGTCATACAGCCAAGAAATCTCAGAGACAAGAGTCAATGCCAAAACAGGCAGTGGTAATCCACTGACATGTAGTTTTGGCCTAAACAGAGCTTCAAATAATACTGAGTTAACAATCAACCTTTCTTTTAAAAGACTTGTAGATTTTGTCCAAAATTCTAAATTGTAGTTTCTTATGAAAAAATTGGAAGATTTGCCCCCCCCTTCCAAAAAAGCAACAAGTCTGCTAATTAAGGCAGGCTATTGTAATAAATAGACTCTAAAATATAGTCCCTCAAAGAAGATAGAAATTTCTTTCTTTCTCACATAATAGTCCAGAGATGAGCAGGCGATCCAAACTGAATAGGGGGCTCTATCTGAAGTCCTCCAGGAACCCTGGTGGCTTCTAATATTTTGTTCCAAAAGAAACAGTTTTATTTAACATTTTTGATTAAAGAAATGACTACCTACACCAAAAAACAAATTTTTTCCTTCCTGCAGATATTCAGATATTAAATAAATTGAGGCAAATTTACATCTCCTGCATCTTGCAGATGACAAATAGAAATTTAAAAGCACTAATATTTATAAAGTACTGTTTTGAAGATTATAGATAAAGATATAGTAAAACAAAGTGAAAACCAATAAAAAGTCCTCTGCAAAGCATTACATGTGACCTATAATGACCTGCATGGTGCTAAAGAAGAGAGAAAATATGCAATGCTCTGTCTTCATTAGAACACAGGTACCTCATTTGTACTAACTGCAAATGTTAACCTGATAGTATCTTCATAATCTTATTCACTCTGTAGTGGACATTGTTGAATGCCTGCCCAACAGCCATTTCCTCCTCTCTCCTTGTTGACAGAACTCTGATCTTGTGCAGCCATGTGCTTCAGGGGAGCTAGGCCTCATCCCCATCATCAGGGATTATTCTGACTCATCATGAAGATCCCATTCTCCTTGCACTAAATATTTGTGAGAAAATAAATGCTTTGAATGCAGCCTGGCCCTAATTTGTACCATGTCAAATGGTTTTATAATGAATAGAAACGATACTCATAAAAATTAAACATTTAGTATCCTAATTTCCAGGAGAGAGAAGTCATTCCATCAACATGGACTGGCTTGGAGCCATCCCTGCAGCTGCTTCACCTTTCACTATAACAATGCTGAGAGCAGCAGGACCCTTGTTTTTGGAAACAGCACACACTTTGCCAATATCAATACAATCCTTGTTTAGCTCTGACCTTTCTACATCTCCATTCCTCTTATTATTGCATGTAGTAGTCACTGGTATAGGAATCTGTACCCAACAAAGATGCCCCTGGGCTTTTCATACTCTGTGCTGTCCCTGAAATATCCTTTCTCTTGCCTATTCATTCTTCAACACTTAGATACCCCGGCATCACCCTCTTCGGGACAGAGTTAATCACACCCTCTTCTGGTCTGGAACTATATTTTGAATATATTTCTATCATTGTACATATTATATTTCCTGATAATTACCTGTACATATATGTTTCTTCTCAGTAAGATAGGAGTGCATTGGGCTTAATATATGGTGCTTTTAAATTAGAAATAAATAGAAGAAAGGAAAGGAGACAATAAGAAAGAAAAGAAGAAGGGAGGGAAGGGAAGAGGAAGGAAAGAAGGAAAAATGTTATGGTTTCTTTCTTTTTCCTCAATGAGATCACGATGGAATAACCAACCTGTCAAGTGTTTAGATCCTAGCAGATTATTCCCCAAATTGAGAAAATTTCTGCTCCATCCATGGTTAAGAAACCAAGTGGAAGAAATTGTGTCCAAATTTTCTAGAAAAATTGTTTGGGAAAAGTAGATTAGATGACTGTAAAGAAGTGGTTGATACCATACACAAAAATAAGCTCAAAATGTATTATAGACCTAAATGAAAAACCAGATACTATAAAACTACTAGAGCAAAATATAGGCAGAACACTCTTTGACATAAATTGCAGCAATATCTTTTTGGATCCACCTCCTTGAGTAATGGAAATAAAAAGAAAAAATAAACAAATGGTACCTAATTAAACTTAAAAGATTTTGCACAACAAAGGAAATCATAAACAAAATGAAAAGACAACCCACAGAATGGGAGAAAATATTTGCAAATGATGTGACCAACAAGGGATTTATTTCCAAAATATAAACAGCTCATGCAGCTCAATATCAAAAAAACTAACAACCCAATCAAAAAATGGGCAAAAGATCTAAATAGACATTTCTACAAAGAAGACATACAGATGTCTAAGAAGCACATGAAAAGATGCTCAACATCACTAATTATTAGAGAAATGCAAATAGAAACTACAAAGAAGTATCACCTCACACTGGTCACAATGGCAATCATCAAAAAGTCTACAAACAATAAATGCTGGAGAGGGTGTGGAGAAAGGAAACCCTCCTACACTGTTGGTGGGAATGTCAATTGGTGCAGCCACTATGGAGAACAGTATGGATGTTCCTTAAAAAACTAAAAAATAGAGTTGCCATATGATCCAGCAATCCCACTCCTGGGCATATATTCGGAGAAAACCATACTTCAAAAATATGCATGTACCCCAATGTTCATTGCAGTACTACTTATGATAGCCAAGACGTGGAAGCCACCTGAATGTCTATTGACAGAGGAATGGATAAAGAAGATGTGGTACATATGTACAATTGAATATTACTCAGCCATAAAAAATGAAATAATGCCATTTGCAGCAACATGGATAGACTCAGAGATCATCATACTAAGTGAAGTGAGTCAGAGAAAGACAAATATCATATGACATCACTTATATGTGGAATCTAAAAAAATGATACAAATGAATTTATTTACAAAACAGAAACAGACTCACAGACTTAGAAAACAAACTTATGGTTACCAAAGGGGAAAGGTTGGGGGGAGGGGTAAATTAGGAGTTTAGGATTAACATATACACACTACTATATATAAAATAGATAATCAACAAGGACCTACTGTATAGTACAGCAAACTCTACTCAAAATTCTGTTATTAACCCATATCAGAAAATAATCTGATAAAGAACAGATATATATATATGTATAACTAAATAACTTTGCTGTACACTTGAAACTAACACAACATTGTAATCAACTATACTCCAATATAAAATAAAAATTAAAAAAAAGAAGTGGTTGACATTTGGAATAAACAGAAAGAATAAAGTGCTACTGATCTAAGAGGCAAAGTTAGACTTTAATATCATTTAAATGAGATCAGGTTCATTGAATTAGAAGGGCTGTGAAATCAGGCAGGCCTGCTGGAATCTGGGCTTCACCCCTTGTTGGCAGTGTGACCTTGAGCAACTTACCATCTGCCAGCTTCTGTTTCTGCATCAGAAAAAATTAGTACAGTAATACCTGTCTTATAAGATCAATATGTAGTCTATATTGGGTGAGATAACTACATCTGTCTCAATGCTGGGCACAAGCCGTTTAGATGTTAGCATCTTCCATGCATAGCAAGTACTAACTTAGAATGTATATATATGCACGTATATACATACATATATATACACACGCACACACATTTCTTCCCACTAATATATATGTACTTATATTTAACATACATATATACGTGGTGTGTATTTTATATATATATCTATATATATACATATATACACACACACACACAGTTGACCCTCAAACAACGTGGGGGTTAAGGGCAACGACCCTCCAAGGAGTGGAAACTTCCTGTATAATTTATAGTTGTAGCCGTGGTTCCCGGTATCCGCACGCAAGGACTGAACCAATTGTGGATTGTGTAGTACTATAGTATCTACTGGGAAACAACTGTGTATAAGTGGACCTGTGCAGTTCAAACCCATGTTGTTCAAGAGTCAACTGTATACTTAGATATATAAATATATATATATATTTAGAAGAAATATGTATACATATATATGCACACACATGTAATGAGCTGGGGAGGACTCATGGTGGAAGTGGGGATACTGACCAGGTTGAGAGGATTGCCCTGGCTGATGAATAGCGAAGGAGTTTTTAGGGGTGTTGGGCCAGCTCATACATATTCTGATTTATACTCTGTAGTGATTCTTTTAGGATGAGTCAACTCTCCATAGAACCAACATTCCCAGGTGAATTTCTTCCACCTAATTTGAAGCCTGTGGATTGCACAGGCCTCAGTAAGGGGGCATGAAGATTCTCTGAGGACAGGGACCATGTCCAATTCAACTTTGGGTCCCAAGTGTGGCACACGGAGACTGACACCCCAGAGGTGGCAATGAATTTCATCAGAAGAAGGAACTCGTGAAATCACACTAAGGTCCTGTCTGAGGCCTAACTCCTGAGATTTACATCAACAGCAGAACCCAGAAGTCCTTGCCAAATTTTTCTTTGATGACATCTTTTTTTTTTTTTTTTTGCGGTACGTGGGCCTCTCACTGTTGTGGCCTCTCCCATTGCGGAGCACAGGCTCTGGATGCGCAGACTCAGCGGCCATGGCTCACGGGCCCAGCCGCTCTGCGGCATGTGGGATCTTCCCAGACTGGGGCATGAACCCGTGTCCCCTGCATCGGCAGGCGGACTCTCAACCACTGCGCCACCAGGGAAGCCCTGATGACATCTTTTTAAGACCTGCATAATATCAAGCAGGAAAGAAGTAGGGCTTCATTCTTCCTTGACTTTCCTCACATTCCCATTTTCTCTCAGTGCAAGGAAACCTTTGTCAGCTCTGTGGCTGAGACAGCAGCCTTTCAGCGGTAGGAATTTTCCGGTTGCATGAGAGAGAGCTTCATTAGAACCCATCTGTACTCTCACCCTGCAAATGAATAAAAAGAAGAAGAAGAAAGAGAGAAATGATGACTCCAAAAAACAGATATTTTTGCTTTTTCTTTTCCTGACTCTATTTTCATGTGTTATGAGCTGTATGTTTAAAATTATGTCATTGTTTATGATTTATAAAGTTTATAAAGTTTACAAAGTTCTAAGTAAACTACTGTTTACAGTTACACAAAGCACAAAAGATGTTAACTAAATATAATGGAAAGATGGCGATAGCTCTCCAGTCTGAACGCAAGAGGAGAACCCCGCTGGGAGCTGACTAACATGATTTGTTTAGTCAGCATTTGGCAGCCCCAGTGAAGGACAAACACAGCAGATACCAAGTGGAAATATCTGCACTACATGTCAGAGAGTCAGCCAGGCTTGGTATAAGAAAAAACATTGTTTGAGGGAATTAGAATTACAAAATGAAGTATGTATATAAGTAGGAACTGTTTAAAAACTATTAAGTAAAAATATATGGTTTCCCCTTTTAAAACTCCTTTGAGACAAACTTTATAAACCTCATTTTGAGTTTAGAAGTAGGCATTTAGTAGTTTAAAGAACCTATTCACTTAAGTTCCAAAAGGCTGACAGATAATTAAGATACCTGAATTGTCTAGCAGAACATGGCAGAGATTTGGTTTCAAAATTGTTTCAGGTGAAGTATTACATTTCAAAAAAGTTTCTGTGTGGTTTGGGAAGCTGATTCACAGACTTTGGAGTCCACCTGGTATTATGTTCTAGACCCAAAAAAGACATGAAACTCATGAAAGAAGTGATGTCCTCCACCCCCAATGTGATGTAAAGCCTGTTCCACCACAGCCAGATGGTGAACAGTTCTTGGATGGACTCATAATGACCTATAAGGGCCCTTGTACACCTCCAGTGGCAGAAAGAACTCACCAGGCAAACCCTGTAACAGAGCTTGTCCAAATTCTTAAAGGGATTCAGGATCTGCTGGGTTGGATCACAGGCCATGGAGAACAGAATCAGAAGATATTCATTCATTCAGCATCATTTCTTGCCTACTAGGTCAGTAGTTCTCAACCCTGGCTGCACATTAGAATCCCCTGGGGAATTTGAAAGCATTCTGATTCTTGGGCCCCACCGCCAGAAGATTTGAATATATTGATTTGGGGTAGAGCTTGGGGGCAAATGTTTTTCAAGAGTTCCCCAAAGTGATTCAAATTAATAGCTAGGATTTTAAAACATGGCTCTAGACTATAAATTCCTTGAGGGTATGCTTACTACCATCACTCATCTTAGCATCTACTGTAATGCCTGGTCCATGGCACATGATAAATATTGTTGAGGTGAGTGAAATAAAATAAAAACAAAGGGCTCTCTTCTAAACCAAGATCAGTCATGTTGCTGCCAGTTCTTTATGTCTATCTCTACACCTTGATGCATACCAGTGGGTCGCATGGCACTTGTTAGCACAATACCTCACTTAGACCTGGCGAAGTAGGGCCCACACTTTGGAGGGCCTTCCCCGAAATTTCTAAGTCTCTTCCAGTGCCTGTGATTGACCGGGAATGGCAGTGCCCTCTTTGTTTCTGCACTCTCTCTTTTGCCTGTGTGCTCAACCAGATACCTCCAGGAGCTTCTAGTCTCAGGAGAGAGGGATTTGACAGACAGCAGTTCCTAGTGTCCCCACAGATATTGAAGCAGATGTTGAGTTTGAAAAGTACAATTTCTGAACCTTGTGTTTTAAAAAAGAACATTAACAATGTCACAGGGATAAAAATTACATTGTTTTTTATGTATTTGATCCTGCCAAATAGATGCTTGGGAAAAGCAAAGATTCTCAACTTCTGACTTTCCTGAACAGAATTTGAATTTAAATGACAAATGTTTTGTTATTAGGGTTTCTCTTCCAGTCCTTTTAGTTTCTGAATGTCTTCATTTGTGGTAAATACAGGGAAGATTCCTGTTAGTGGCAAGATTGCAAAATAGAGAACAGATTTTCCCAGGGTGTTTTTTTTTTAAAACATTTATTTATTTATTTGGCTGCATCTGGTCTTAGTTGCAGCATGTGGGACCTTCGCTGTGGCATGCGGGGTCTTTCGTTGCAGTGTACCGGCTCTTCATTATGGCAGGCTGGCTTCTCCCTAGTTGTGGCATGCGGGGTCTTTCGTTGCAGTGTACCGGCTCTTCATTATGGCAGGCTGGCTTCTCCCTAGTTGTGGCATGCGGGCTTCAGAGCTCACGGGCTCAGTAGTTGCAGCATGCAGGCTCTCTGGTTGTGGCACACCCCATGGCATGTAGGATCTCAGTTCCCTGACCAGGGGTCAAACCCCCGTCCCCTGCATTGGAAGGTGGATTCTTAACCTCTAGACCACCAGGGAAGTCCCTCCCAGTGTGTTTTACTTAAACACTTTACTTTCACTTAAACAAATAGGGATGAAGAAGGATCATGTTTAAAAGTATCCTTCCAGGGGTTTTGTGGGAGATTGGGTTTTATAGCATCAGAGGTGTTACTGGTTGATTCAGACCAGTCATCCAGCCAGTTGTAGTGACTTTCCAAAGCTATTTTGGGAACCTAGAACTATCCATTTTCACCTCCCCTCATATTACCACCAAAGAGAGCTACTGGAGAAGTTGATAAACTATTAATTGTGACAATAACTTGAGACATCAATCCACGAGTCTTACTTTCTTCCCTTTGCTACAACAAACCCCTTCCTGGGTCAGAGAACAGACATAAATACAGATGTATAGCATCAATAAGGACCAGCCAGGTATGAGACAAAAACACTGGGGGAGTCAGAAGTCAATTAGATGCCCTACTCCACCTGCTAGAGGACAGTCTATAGAGCTATTGGAGAGAAAGACTGGGGTGACTCCTTGAAGAAATCTTGGAGTGTTAGAGTTGGAACACATTCTTTTCACACCCTCACTCTCTTCAGAAAGGAGAGCACTTGTCGTGATTTCCTATAAAGAGGATCCACAAAGAAGATCCTGTGAAGTTCAGGGGAACACCTGAACACAGGGACTTGCTGAGTGGCAGAACCCACTGGCACATCCCGGGCTGCCAGGGCACAGGCAGAAGACATCAGAGAGCTTTGGACACAGGCAGAGGGCATCAGAAAGAGGACAAGGTAGGAGAGGCCACAACTCACCTCCCAGTTTCCCACAGAGCCAAGGTGGTTGTAATGGTAAGTCCAAGCTTCCCAGTGGCCCAGAGGTCCCATAAGATGGTTGGAAGCATAAGTCATCTTGCTAAGCAAACCCCTATTCCCTGAATACACATGCAACAAAGGGGTAAGTACCAGCCTTACTTAGTCCCAGGGAAGAGGGGCCCCTGTCCTTGACCCCATGGTTGAGAGGGTTCTGCATATTGCCAACAAATGCATTTGCCAAAACCACATGGCACTGCTGCCACCAGGGATCTGAGGTCAGAGCTGGCACACACTGACACTTTTCAGGTTCCAAGGAAAGCTTCTTCACTCCTTTAGATACTCTAAACAAAAGGCAGTTGTGTCCAAAGCCCTGAAGGTTTGTGGGCTGTGCTTCTGCAGAGGTTGCTTGGAAGTATGGGGAGGATTTTAGCAGTGCATTCAATGCAAATACTTCAGAGAGAAATAAGACAAATTTATTTTTAAGTCCTTTCTCTCAAATAGTGTGAGTGCAGAAGATTCCTTTATAATGAAATATTTGTTCCCTCACAGTGTCAACTGTCCATTTTCCTCTTCTTCCTCTTCATGTTTTAGTTTGTACTCCCAGAGGTGCTCATAAATTTGCCCAGTATTTTCAATAGTTAACCTGATAGCTGAGAAACAACTGTAGTATTGTTTGTATAGTCCTTAAATGTGTATATATGTAGGTCTAGTTGTAGCATGCATGAAACGTGATTCCTTTCCTTTATACTGGCAATTTCATGGGCATTAAATTCTAGAATGACAAATCGTTTTACTTTTTAAAAAATATTTAATAAGATTTAATATAAATGAGTAAAAATTTTCAGTTTTAATGAAATCATTTTGACTTAAAATATGGTGAAAAAATGAATTGATACACTATAATTTGTAGTTTGCCTTTTAATTTTAATAAATAATTTAAAATATTTTAAAAGAAATCTTACTTATTTTAGAATTAAAAAATAGTTTTGTTTACATCTATTTTAAATTTTCTTAAAATTAATCCAAATTTTATACAAGTTAAATATAATTACATTTTATTTTTTAATCTATTTAATTATTACTGACATAAGAATACAAGTTACGTGTGAAAAAAAGTTTTTTGAGAGTTAAAGAAATTCACATTTTATTTATATGTGTGAAAATTTTGATTATATCAACATAATTAGTGCCTTTACTTGAAGGTCAAAAAATTTAGATTCTAGGAAACAAATATATATTAATTTCTGAACTATTACTCATCCAAACATAGCCAGCCCATCAAGAGAACACTCAGTCATGTGTAATCCAAATTAAATCTAATTGATTTAATTGATATTTTGCTAACTCTAAGCTTTATATATATTTTTCTGATATACAAAGTATATTTTCAAGTTAGGACAATAGAACATATTTCATTTAACAATTTGTTAACTTGATTAATAATTCTTAAATATATAGACTTAAGGTATGTGGGCCTCCATTTGCCTCAGGGCTTATAGAGGTTGGGTAGGAGTGAAGGAATTCTGCCAAGAGAGACTCATGGCAGACCACCACTCTGGGGATGAAGCAGAAGTGAATCTCAGGATGTCAGGAGCATACAAAGATTCCTTAGCCAGCAGGAACACACCCACAACTAGACTGGGTGATGACCTTGCCAGCTAGAATCAGCAGAGACGTGACTGTAACCAGCTATTCAGTTTCCTGCCCACTGTCCTGTGTCACTTAGCTCATTTTTCCTGATCTTCCATCTCCCTGAAGCCTTCACAAAAGTCAAGCATGAGATTCCGCCTCTGGAATTTCAGTAAGCATTGGGAGTGAAGGCAGTTTGAAGAAAGAATTTTGAACTGGATAGTGATTGAATCTGACAACAGATATACTAAATTAGATGGACACTTACCTGATTGTACTATATTTTATTTTCCTGCTGTAACTGAAATGGGGGCTTGTAAAAGGAAAATGGGCACCAATATAAAAACTGAGTTTCATATCTGCCAACATTTGACTTGCACTTTTACAATGCATACCTCTTACTAGTAGCACCTTACTGGAGAATAGAACACCTTTTAAATGGTAGAGATCAGCAAAGGTAGAAGGATGGGGATTATTGATTTCTTGGCTTGACACAGTAATTTGTAATCTGAGCTGTACAACAGAATTACCTAAAGGCTTCAGAAATAAGCCAATTTCCTTGCCTCACCTCCGATTAATTGAATCTGAATCTCTGGATATAGGGCTATAGTATCTGGATATAGGGCTTAGTATCTTAGTAACTCAGGTGATTCTGGTGAGTGACCAGGGTTGTAACGCACAGGGCAGGTCTACCTGGTCAATTCTTTGCCAGTTTTATATCTGTTCCTAAATCTTGTCAGAAAAAGAAATAAAAGGAATACAAATTGGAAAAGAAGAAGTAAAACTGTCATTGTTTTCAGATGACATGATACTATACATAGAGAATCCTAAAAATGCCACCAGAAAACTACTAGAGCTACTCAATGAATTTGGTAAAGTTGCAGGATACAAAATTAATGCACAGAAATCTCTTGCATTCCTATACACTAATGATGAAAAATCTGAAAGAGAAATTAAGGAAACACTCCCATTTACCATTGCAACAAAGAGAGTAAAATACCTAGGAATAAACCTACCTAGGGAGACAAAAGACCTATATGCAGAAAACTATAAGACACTGATGAAAGAAATTAAAGATGATACCAACAGATGGAGAGATATACCATGTTCTTGGATTGGAAGAATCAGTATTGTGAAAATGACTCTACTACCCAAAGCAATCTACAGATTCAATCCAATCCCTATCAAATTACCAATGGCATTTTTTATGGAACTAGAACAAATCATCTTAAAATTTGTATAGAGAAACAAAAGACCCTGAATAGCCAAAGCAGTCTTGAGGGAAAAAAACGGAATTGGAGGAATCAGACTCCCTGACTTCAGACTATACTACAAAGCTACAGTAATCAAGGCAATATGGTACTGGCACAAAAACAGAAACATAGATCAATGGAACAAGATAGAAAGCCCACAGATAAACCCACACACCTATGGTCAACTAATCTATGACAAAGGAGGCAAAGATATACAATGGAGAAAAGACAGTCTCTTCAATAAGTGGTGCTGGGAAAACTGGACAGCTACATGTAAAAGAATGAAATTAGAACACTCCCTAACACCATACACAAAAATAAACTCAAAATGGATTCGTGACCTAAATGTAAGACCAGACACTATAAAACTTTTAGAGGAAAACATAGGAAGAACACACTTTGACATAAATCACAGCAAGATCTTTTTTGATCCACCTCCTAGAGTAATGGAAATAAAAACAAAAATCAACAAATGGGACCTAATGAAACTTCAAAGCTTTTGCACAGCAAAGGAAACCATAAACAAGACGAAAAGACAACTCTCAGAATGGGAGAAAATATTTGCAAGTGAATCAACAGACAAAGGATTAATCTCCAAAATATAAAAACAGCTCATGCAGCTCAATATTAAAGATACAAATGACCCAATCCCAAAATGAGCAGAAGACCTAAATAGACATTTCTCCAAAAAAGACATACAGTTGGCCAAGAAGCACATGAAAAGCTGCTCAACATCACTAATTATTAGAGAAATGCAAATCAAAACTACAATGAGGTATCACCTCACACCAGTTAGAATGGGCAACATCAGAAAATCCAGAAACAACAAATGTTGGAGAGGGTGTGGAGAAAAGGGAACCCTCTTGCACTGTTGGTGGGAATATAAATTGATACAGCCACTATGGAGAACAGTATGGAGCTTACTTAAAAAACTAAAAATAGAATTACCATATGACCCAGCAATCCCACTACTGGGCATATACCCAGAGAAAACCATAATTCAGAAAGACACATGCACTCCAATGTTCATTGCAGCACTATTTACAATAGCCAGGTCATGGAAGCAACCTAAATGCCCATCAATAGACGAATGGATAAAGAAGAAGTGGTACATATACACAATGGAATATTACTCAGCCATAAAAAGGAATGAAATTGAGTCATTTGTTGAGACATGGATGGATCTAGAGACAGTCATACAGAGTGAAGTAAGTCAGAAAGAGAAAAACAAATATTGTATATTAACGCATGTATGTGGAACCTAGAAAAATGGTACAGATGAACCGGTTTGCAGGGCAGAAGTTGAGACACAGATGTAGAGAACAAATGTATGGACACCAAGGGGGGTAAAACCACAGTGGGGTGGGGGTGGGGGTGTGCAAAAAAAAACCCATTCTAGGAGAGGTAATGTCAACATACTGAATTATAAATAATCTCTGAAGATGAAGTATTTGCATGAATCATCACTTTCTGTTTTTTTTGTTTTATGAAGTTCACCTTTCAAATATTATTTTGATGTTTACCTTGTCCAAAATGAAAGACATGAAAGCATTCTAATGAGCTGTTGGCTAGTTTCCTTTGTCCTTAACATATATCCCAACTTCTGTTCCTTTAAACTGGTACAGGAATTTACCAATAGTTACCAGAATTCAGTTTTTCTCAAATTAAGAGTGTTTATACCAGAAATAAGAAAAATAAAGCTTATCAGAAGACCATGATCTTTGTACTATTTATCCAGCTGTCCCTCTTAGAACTTACTGCCTGTTGCTTGGAACAATATTTTCCTTCTTGCCCATGAGATCCTGAGATGTTGGATTTGGTGTTTGTTTATATATTCTTGTATTCAAAATATCAAGAACTACATCTCTGGGCAACTAAAAAATTGAGGACAGCAGTGAGCAAACAAAGTCCCTGCTCTTTGGAGCTTCTGCTAGATGAGGAGTGTGCAGTGAAAGTGTAATAAGTAAGGAGCTGTAGGTTAGAAAGTGGTCCTTGAGAGGGAATTTTCTGGCAGTCCAGTGGACTCCGCGCTTTCACTACTGAGGGCCCGCATTCGATCCCTGGTCGGGTTAGGGTTAGGGTAATAAGATCCCACATCCCATAAGCCATGCAGTGCGGCAACCCCCACCCGAGAAAAGTGATGCTTGAGCATTCCTTTCCTATCTTGGGGAGCATTCTACAGTGGAAGGATCCAGGTCTCTTAGGACTCTGGCAGATAAACTCTTGGTGAGTTGGACGTGGGCTGGTGTCTCACCTTCCTCAGTGCTGTTTCACTTCCTGGGGTTTGGCCACATGAAACATCTGGGTTCCTACTCTCAGACTCTAGGCAGACTCTTTGTGTTTCACCTTCCTTTCTTTCTACCAGCCCTTGCCTAGTTACCGGAGTAAAACTTGTCTCCTCTCTCTTTTATTCTTCACTCCCACCTTCATTTCATTTTATTAAACCTACTGATGACTTTTGAACATAAGAGTAATAAGAATAAAACATTTTGTTAAGCCCAACTAAAACCCTGTGGTTTGAAATAAAATGAGCCAAAATTAATAAACAGTGACAGCAAACTTGGTACAAAGCCCTCACAGGCACTTAGAATTCTCCTTTAGGGAGTCTGCATCTGTCTTTTCATCCTACTTTAATGAACTTTGCTTCTTGGTAGTCCCCCTTTTCACTGAGCTGGGCCACTTAAATTAACCTGTGGTTGGAGTTATGCCCTCTCCAGTCTAGAACATGACCAATTCAGACTGTAGGTGGACAAGATTTAAGGGATTCCAGCCACACTTCTCCTAAAAGTCATGTTTTACTAGTGAATGAGAAAAAACACCAGTAGGCTGAGGTCTGAGAACGTGCATTATTGTTATTATTATTGTTGTTGTCTTCACTTTTAGGAAACTCTTCCAATAGCTCCAAGTCATACCTTAGTTTATGAGCTATTGTTACAAACAATGTCTCTCAAATGAGACTCCAAATGAACTACATCAGAATCACAAGCTGTATTTATTTCTTTAATTAATTAATTAATTATTTTTGGCTGTGTTGGATCTTCATTGCTGTGCGCATGGACTCTCTCTAGTTGCGGCGAGCGGGGGCTCCTCTTCGTTGCAGTGCACGGGCTCCTCATTGCGGTGGCTTCTCTTGTGGCAGAGCACAGGCTGTAGGCACGCGGGCTTCAGTAGTTGTGGCTCATCAGCTTTGTTGCTCCGTAGCATGTGTGATCTTCCCCGACCAGGGATCAAACCCGTAAACCCCGCATTGGCAGGTGGATTCCCAACCTTTGCGTCACCAGGGAAGTCCCACAAGCTGTATTTCTTTAAAATGCCAGTTTCCTGGACCTCATATCATATTGTTTAAAATCTCTAGGGTTGGGGCCTCTCTCTGCATTTCTGATACATACTCCAGTTTTAGATCCTTACAGGTCACAGAAACAGTTAAAATATATTTGTGTGTTTACATACATTATTTTTTAGAATTGCCATTTTGTTTCTCTGAGTAAATGGGACCAGAGGAAGTAGAAAGATGAAAAGGAAAATTGCTTTTTAAAAGATCACTCTCTAAAGGAATTAGTATTGTGAAACTTTGCATTCATGTGACTGGAACTTTACTTTTCCACATGTGCATAATTATCTCAAGTCCTTCTTTATACTTCAACCTAAACTTAGACTATGTTATTTCATTTCTACCTGGTTCTACTGAGCAGTTACTCATGTATTTATTCAGCAAACAACCATTGAGGGTCTTCTATGGGCCCCACACTGTCCTGGGATTGGAGATGCCTTTAAGGACCTTACATTTGAGAAGTGCAGTAGACCGAGTATTGGAGTCAAATAGGTAACTAGGGAATTATGATACAATAAGGCAAGCACCATGATGAGATGTGCGCAACACTCAAGCAAAATAAACTACACAAATAAGTCATATTCTGACCACAGCACTAATCTCCTGACTTCTGCAGCTGCAGTGTCACCCATCATGGGCATGGTTCATGGTTTTCTGCCACTGGCAGAGGCTCAACACAGTATCTCTTTTAGTAAGGTTTCAGAAAAAGGAGTGTTTATACTTACACAAAAGAAAAGCAGTTAAGACCCAATTGTAACTGGAATAAAAAATCTCCAGCTTTAAAGGACTTTTTCTGAACAGGGGAAGTAAAAATGTTTCGACTGCTCTTCTTACTTTTAAAAAATTAGTAGGCATGGTCACTGCTCAAAAATCAAGTAAGGATATGCTAGAGAAAAATTTGTTGATTCTTTATATTGCTAGGGGTGGAGTCTTGATGTAATTGGCCCAGTTTAGCAAAACAACTTGATCAGAATCTGGTTTTGCTGACTTATGCCCTGATCCTAGTTTGGTTGTCTTGGTTTAGAATTAGATCACGGTTTCTCAGAGTCTGCATTACTGACATTTTAAGCTGGATAATTCTTTGTTATGGGAACCTGTCCTGTACAGTGTAGGATATTTATCAGCCTCCATGGCCTCTACCCATTAGATGCCAGTAGAACCTCGCTGCTCAGTCATGACAATCAAAAATGTCTCCAGATATTGACAAATGTCCCCTGGGGAAGGGGCAAAATTGTCCCCAGTGAAGAACCACTGGGTTAGATGGATAGATTGCTCTGCACTAGATAGTAACAGCAATTTGGGAATGTTAAGCTGACATCTAGGAAGACAGAAAAAGGAGAGGCAGCTCCCAGTAGCATAGCAGCAGGCCTGGCTTGAGAAACTATGAGTGACAGGGAAGACACTGGACTTATAAGAAGAGTAATGTCTAATATTGCTTCCTGTTTTAGGATGAACTGAAATTTCTCTTCTTCTTCTTTTTTTTAAACCCACAAATATCCAGTAAAATTCTATTGCTTAACAATGAGGGAATTGTGGCCTCCTCTACCTGAGCCCCCTACCCCTACCCCACCCCCCGGTGAAATCATTTGGCATTGCAGCCCAGAATTCTGAGCAGTGACCAAGAGTGAAGTGAACAGAGGGCCAAGATGACCCTAGGAGCTGTAGGTAGAAGCCATAGGACAATGGAGAAGCTGCACAGACTTAGATGTAGACTTGAAACATACTTCCCTTTCCCCAAATATTGCAGGAAGGAAGGCAACCATTGTGGTAGAGGAGATAGGCAGATATGAGAAAGAATAACTGATGACAGTAAATTGTGTCTTTCCCTTTCTTGGAAATGTCTTTAAATATAGTAGCAGGTGAACATATTTCAGATGGATTAAGCACCATATTTTCTGTATGTATGGGAAAGGATTAGACAACCTTTTGGAAGATGTTTCTAAATTGATGATTTTAAAGCAAGACATGAGTATCAAAACAGTGAAAACTAGGTACTTTTAATTATTTTTTAAAATGAATGACTTAGGTAAAATTTTTAAAAATTTATTTACTGAGGAGAAACTCTAAGAGCGTACAAAAGAAATCCTTAGTTTTTTTGCTCATTGTTGAATTAGGATGGTGAGGACAGCAGTAATCCTTTCTTTAGCCAATTTATTTTTCAAATGTGGTTACTATCATTTTAGTAAAAAATACATATATATGTATATATATATTTGTTATATGAATATATCAGTATGTTAGGTGACCTCATTTCAACTCAGAAATTTAAGCAGATGGATTCAATATAAACCAAATAAGATGATCTTCCTGCAGAAGTCACTCTAACACAGTAAGATTTCTTTAGGCTGATGGTATGACTAGGACCTATAATGTTATCAAGACTTGAACAAATGTGAAGGGAAGAGAACTGGAGCCCAGCATTTTCTACTTCTATTAGTCCTGAAAGATGCTCTGAGAAATCAAATATACAGAAAAAAAGTTTGAGACGTGTCACATAGTAGACTCCCTTCTTGGAGCTTCATGATTCACATTAATATATAAAAACTCTGAGAAGTCCCACAACAATAAACAGTTTAATTTCACTTACCCCAAAATTTCCAAGCTTATTTATTATTCTATGGGATACACTTTGAATTACACCACTGTATGCTAATCAGTGGTTTTAACATCTGAAGAAAGAATGAGTAAGCAGAAGTGTATTTTGTAGGGAAAAAGAAGGTTGGCCTGGAATCAAGAAAAGGGAAAAACCCCAAGGTTAAGAATGTAATGTGTCAGCTACCTTTAGCACTGTATAGGAGACTGACTGATGAACACGAGTGTTCTGGTTTGATTGGTAGGCACCACCCAGCATGCAGATGGATATGCCAAGACTTTTGAGTTTGATACAATAGCCATGAAGATCATTCAGATACTCCTCTGATTCTATGCTCAGCAAGCAGCTTTCTGGCTGTGATTTGGCTTTCCATATAACTTTATCTGTAGGGAGAAAAAGCAATGATATTGTTCCAGTGCATTTGATAATTTCTTTTTGCAAATCATTCAATAAACCTCTGGCATGAGTCTCTTGTGAGCTCCATCAGCTGAGTAAGTCCAGCTAATCCTAACTGCTTCAGGGAACTCTAGAAAACATCAGCTTTGCACCTGCAAGCTCAGAACTGATCTTTGGTTTTAATGATCCTTCCTAGGTACTAGCATCTTCCATTCTCAAACCCAACTTGAATGGCCTTTAAAAATAGCTTCTCTTCACTCCTATTAACTACAACCAAATGACAAAGGTGAGTTCTGGAAAAGAAAGTTATTAAAACAATGACAACAACAACAAATCTCATGTATAAACCTGTGCTTCTCAAACGGGGAAATGCAGATACATGGCACTGAGCAAAGATACACACAAAGCCCCAAGACAAACATGGTAAATCTTCCAGGATTGCCCATTTTATTCGACCTAAAAATTACTTTTATATTGAAACAAACATGGATATACCTTGGAATAGAATGAAAACCCCCTTTGAAATTTTAGGATAAAATGTGAAACATCAAAAATTTCACACTTGTGGAAGACCACTTTGGACTTTGCCCTCAAGACTGCCCTGGAAAGGGGATGGTGGCATGGTAGTAATTATCATTATCTGTGATGGAAAATCGTGGGGATCATGGCTTAAGAAAAATTTAAAAGGAAAGAGGAAAAATACCTAACACTTTTCAAGTAGCTACTATGGGCCAAGCATTTTAGATAAATGATCACACAAAACTCACCACTATCAGGTAGGCATGCTATCTATTTGTAAATGAAAAGGTAGTAGCAATGATGGAGCCAAAATTTGGATCCAGGTCTTCTTTCTCTGTGTTCCTGCTACTACATCAGAAGTGTTCTAAACAATGAATTGCCATACCTTAGTGTAGGTTCTGCAAACTTGATTTATAAAGAGCCACATGATAAATATTTCAAGCTTTGTAGCCATATGGTCTCTGTCACAGCTACTCAAGTCTGCCCTTGCAATGTTAAAGTAGTCATAGATGATATATAAATGAATGAATGCCTGGGTTCCAAGAAAAATTTATGACACTGAAGCTTGAATTTCTTTTAATTGTTGCATATCATGAAATGTTCTTCTTTTTCTCTTTTCCAAGTATTCAAAAGCCATTCTTAGCTCATGGACCATACAAAAACCCAATCATAGTTTGCCAGCTTCTGCATTAATGAGTTGTAAAACTCAATTTAGTGAGTTGCTTCCAATATTAAAAAATTTAAAAGATACAAAATAGAACAGAAAAGAAGAGAAAATGTCACAATATATCATATACAGTAACTGTGTCATGAAACTTATGACAGGCACCATGAATTTATGTATCTCCAAGAGAGAAAAAAAGGCTGACATTTATTAGTTCAAGATCCCATCACTTGTAACATGCATTCCAATTTTAGAGATGTTACAATGTAAAAAATTATGTATCTTATAATGGCAATATAATGAAATACAATTTACATACATGAGTGTGTGTGTGTGTGTGTGTGTATCCTAGTAGAGGATATAAAATACATTTTTCACCATAAGTCGTAGTCCATACCACACAGCCACTGTCTATGCCATGCCTTTTGAAATAAACAAAGAAATGAAAATGAAATTTAAAAGATTCTACCATCTTAAAATAAAATAAATTATTTTTCCACATTTCTTCCAGTTCTTGCCAGAATACATACCTAATTTTAACTTAGCTGTAGTCATAGCAGAAACACAATTTATATTCTGGGTTTTTCTTCTGTACATTTTTAGGTTGCTACTTAATTTTTGCCATTATCACTTTTAATGGCTGCATCATATCTAATTGAAATTGGTAATTTCTCATGCATAATTTACCAAGCCATTTTTCTATTAACTGTTAGGTTGCTTTCTATTTTTCCATAGATCTATAATGAATACCTTTAGATTCTAGCCTGTTCTTTTCTTGGAATTTTGATTATTTTGTCAAATGGTACAAATGCTTCATGACTCTTTAGATGTATTGCCAAATAATCTCTTTTTAAAAAATTTTTTTATTGAAGTATAGTTGATTTACAATGTTGTGTTAGTTTCTGGTGTATAGCAAAGTGATTCAGTTATATATATATGTGTGTGTGTGTCTATACATATATATATATTTTTTTTCTTTTCCATTATGGCTTATTACAAGATACTGAATATAGTTCCCTATGCTATACAGTAGGGCCTTGTTATTTATCTATTTTATATATAGTAGTTTGTATCTGCTAATCCCAAACTCCTAATTTATCCCTTCCCCACCCTCTTTCCTCTTTGGTTACCATAAGTTTGTTTCTTATGTCTGTGAGTCTGTCTCTGTTTTGTGAATAAGTTCATTTGTATCATATTTTAGATTCTACATATAAGTGATATCATATGATATTTGTCTTTCTCTGTCTGACTTACTTCACTTGGTATGATAATCTCTAGGTCCATCCATGTTGCTGCAAATGACATTATTTCATTCTTTTTTATGGCTGAGTAATATTTCACTGTATATATGTACCACATCTTCTTCATCGATTCATCTGTCGATGGACATTTAGGTTGCTTCCATGTCTTGGCTATTGTAAATAGTGCTGCTGTGAACATTGAAGTGCATGTATATTTTAGAATTAGAGTTATCTCCTGATATATGCCCAGGAGTGGGATTGCTGGATCAAATGGCAACTCTATTTTTTAGTTAGTTTGTTTGTTTGTTTGTTTGTTTGTTTTTGCTGTACGTGGACCTCTCACTGTTGTGGTCTCTCCTGTTGCGGATCACAGGCTCTGGACGCACAGGCTCAGCAGCCATGGCTCATGGGCCCAGCCGCTCCGCGGCATGTGGGATCCTCCCGGACTGGGGCACGAACCCGTGTCCCCTGCATCGGCAGGCAGACTCTCAACCACTGTGCCACCAGGGAAGCCCTATTTTTTAGTTTTTTAAGGAACCTTGATACTGTTTTCCATAGTGGGTATTACCAATTTACATTCCCACCAATAGTATAGGAGGGTTCCCTTTTCTCCACGCCCTCTCCAGCATTCATTATTTGTAGACTTTTTATTGATGGCCATTTTGACCAGTGTGAGGAGATACCTCACTGTAATTCTGATTTGCCTTTCTCTGATAATTAGCGAAGCTGAACATCTTTTCATGTGCCTACTGGCCATCAGTATGCCTTCTTCGGAGAAATGTCATTTAGATCTTCTGCCCATTTTTTTATTGAGTTGTTTGTTTTTTTGTTGTTGTTGTTGTTATTGAGTTGTATGAGCTGTTCGTATATTTTGGAAATTAAGCCCTTGTCAATCGCATCTTTTGTAAATATTTCCTCCCATTTCATAGGTTGTCTTTTCCTTTTGTTTATGGTTTTCTTTGCTGTGCAAAAGCTTGTAAGTTTGATTAGGTCCCATTTGTTTCTTTTTGCTTTTATTTCTATTGCCTTGGGAGACTGACCTAAGATAACATTGTTATGATATATATCAGAGAATATTTTGTCTATGTTCCCTTCTAGGAGTTTTATGGTATCCTGTGTTACATTTAAGTCTTTAAGCCATTTCGAATTTATTTTGTGTATGGTGTGAGGGCATATTCTAACTTCATTGATTTACATGCTTCTTTCTCCAAATAGTTTCTTAAATGGGGGGAATAATTTACATGTTTAATATCTCTCAGCATTGTTTTAAATTTTGAAAACAATGCTTAAAGGAATAAAAAATTGATGTTTTCCTATTAAGAAATAATTGATTTTGCACCTGGAACTTCAAAAATAATGATTCTCTTCAAAGAAATAAATCCCAGGAATTAATCGTTAGCTTAGATGAGAAAAAAAAAAGTGGAATGGTAGGTCCACGCCCTCTCAGTTGATTTCACTCCACCAGTGGGCAGAACAGGTAGCAAGTGAAGCTACTCCATGCCCCATGACATGGGACTGTTCTTTTAGGAGGATGTGAAGGGTAAAAAGGGCAAAGAAGCAAAGATGGCTTCAATGATGCCTGCCTGGGCCACTGGAAAAGTTGTACATTTTATAGAGCTAGAGAAATTGGGAGGGAAAACCTGTTTTGAGTGGGAAAGTGATTCCTCTATTTCAGATATGCTGAGTTCAAGACTTCCAAGAGTGGGGTACAGGATGAGAGTGAAAGAATAGAACTGGCAATACAGTAGCAGAATCATTAGCATAAAGGTGATGATCATTTTATCTATGAGAGAGACAAGCTCTCAGAGAAGGAGAGAGAGGAGGAGAGGGAAGAAGAGGCAGATGGAGAGGGAGAGAGAGAAAGAGACAGAGAGACAAAGAGACAGAGATGGCAAGACAAGAGAGCAAAAGGCAGAAGCCCAGTTTTCAAGAACAGGAGGAAGCAGATTCGATGAAGGAAAGGGAGAAAGGCAGTCAGAAGAGTATATCAGAAAGCACAGAGGAAAGTGTTTCAAGGCGAGCATGACCAACGAAAACACACACTTCTACAAAGTGATGAGGAATTTTGATTGGCTGGCAGGAAAGACTGAATTTGACATGAAGGATCTTTTAAGAGTGCATATTGGGATGGGAGGAAATAGAAGCCATTTCTTAGGAGAAATGGAGGAGGAGAAATGGATGTTATGAACGTAGGCTATCAGTTCCAGGTGGATGACACTGCAACGAAAAAAAGTGGCAAGGGAGTAGCAGGAACAAGTGGAATTTGTTAAGCAGAAGATACATATTTGAAGCCTGAGAAGAAGGGGCAGGGAAGACACCAAGTTAATAAAGATGCTAAATGAGTGCGGGACCAAGATTGCTATGCTTAAGCGTGCTATGGTCAGAGTGTACAAAGCCGTGCATGCAAAAGTCTCTTGAAACACGTGTTATTTGCATGCTCTATAACAGTAGATTTCAATCTCTTTTGACTGCAACTAAGAGTAAAGAAAAAAAAAACATGTCTAGCTGAAACAAAAGTTTCATCCTGATATTTTCTATTATTTTCCATTTCTCACCCTTCTCCTCTTCCTCAATCTCTCTCACCCTTCTTTTCTCTTCCTCTATCTCCTTCTCCTCCCTCTAGTTGAGTCCCATTAAATAAACTTCATAACCCACAATTTGGAAAACCCTGATCTACAGGGTGGCCCTCAAAGAAAAGTTTATTTGCGGGCAGTGGGGGAGCGGAGGTGGTGGTGGTGGTGGGTTGCATTATATCAAAAATTTCCCATAATATGCAAAAATATTTTATCACACTAATTTAAAAATGTATGATTCAGATTCATATCAAACACATCTGTACTATAAAGTTCTTCTTCCTTCTACTACAGACTAGAAAAACCAAATATTTCCCCAGGCTCCCTTGCAGCTATGCAGCTAGGAGTGGCCAGACATCCAAGATCTAGCCCATGAGACATAAGCAACTGTCTGCTGGGGATATTTGGAGAGCATTTGTTTTTCTGCTGTGTGGCTCTGTACCTCTTCTTCCTGCCGTGAATGTGGAAGAAAGTCTTGCCTGGAATGGAAGCAGCCACACTGTGACCATGGATGAAAGATCAAAAGAATTGCAGGGACGCTCTGACATTGCTGAACCTGGAAACAATGCCAATCCCACCTTGTGGCACTTGCTGCATCACTAAAGTTCAGAACAAAATAATCTTCTTATCCAGAGCCCAAGAACAACTCTATGCCTGTCCCTCCAGTTCACACACTCACCTTCTCTTCATGAGACCTGGAGGTCCCAGCAGGGTACAGAACAGTCTCATATGAAACAGAGAGGACCACTGCACCTCAAAAAACAGATAAGGAAATGGATGGAGAACAAAAAAATTTCCTTCTTGCCAAGAGACCTCCAGTAACTGTTAAGTTCACATTTCTTTCCATAAGAATTGGGAGTCTTGCTGCAGTGTGCTAGTTCAAGTCCTGATAGGATAAATCGGCCTTGAACAGAGAGGACCCTAACTCTGGGCTTGTCATTACTGTTCCCCCTGGCTTTCCCCTCTCAGAGTTGGTGCCTTGCCAGGAAAACCTCTGTGGCCCGGAAGGTCCCATTGGCACAAAGGGAGATAGATGAGACACGATGTTCAGGTTCCCCAGGAAATCCTGCACTGCCCAGGCTACCCCGGCCAGGTGGTAAGTCTCAGGCTTCGTCATTTGTGTCTCCTGCTGTTGGCCTTGGGAAGTTCAGAGTCTCTCCCAGTAAAGGTAGTGGTCAGGGCTGAACCATTCTTTGGGTCAGTGTCAGGCTCACTGTGACACCCTTAGTGTTAGTAAGGTTTGCCCAGAGAGACAAAGCCAGTAGGATATGTGTGTGTGTATAAATTTACATACCTATAGACCTATGTATATAGATAAAGAGAGAGAGGAAGAGACTGATTTTAAGAAATTGGCTTATGCCATTGTGGGGCCTGGCAAGTCGGAATGTTGCAGGCCAGGCCAGCAGGCTGGAGACCAGGGGAGAACGGATGTTGCAGCTCAAGCCCGAAGGCAGTCCGGAGGCAGAGCTCCTTCTTCCTAGGGAGGCTTCAGTCTTTTTTTTTCTTGAGACCTTCATCTGATGGGTGAGGTCCACTCACATTATGGTTTATTCAAAGTCTACTGATTGAAATGTTAATCACATCTGAAAAATACCTTCATAGCAACATCTAGACTGGTGTTAAACCAAATCCCTGGGTACCGTAGCCCAGCCAGGGTGACACGTAAAGTGGACCATCGCACCCCTTACTAATAAAAAACACCTCCCCTTTTCTAGGCCTCCCCAAATAGGAGGACAGAGGTGTCACTGCGGGGTGGTCTGGCTTTCCATGTACTTTTTTCTACTTCTATCAGCCAAATTAAGATTTTCCTCAAAAGGAAATGTACGAGTTGGAAAAATCCTTTGAATTTAAGGGTTTTGTTTTGTTTTTTTCAGGAACTTGGAAATAATCAGTTTAAAAGCACAGCTTAAAATGTTTCAGACTGTAATTCTAGTCATCTTTGTAGGTTGTATTGAAATAGCTGGTACCTATTTCCTTCTGCTTAAAATGTTTCAGAATTTCTGGCACAAAGGAACAAGCTATGGGAGAAAATAAAATTTTCATATTTGCAAGTATATAGATTTCAATTTCCTTAACTGCAAATTAAGGGAATTTGGACTAACTTATCTGAAAATCTTGTTTATGTCCAGTCTATAACCATAATAAGTCTATAACCATAACGAGTATAGTAGCCATCTGTCCCATGGAAAAGGTGAGTGCAGGTGTGTGAAATGGAGCGGTATACTAAGTATTTACGAACGGCAATGACTCAGGACACCAAAGTATGGGTTTTGCCTTTCTACTTTTGTTGTCATCACTCCAGCCCCACCCCCGCCATTTCATCATAACTGCCAAGAACAAAGAAACTAGGTTATTGATAGCCAGGCTCAGTGGAGACTTACCAAGTGTTGGACAAAATTGATTTGAGCAAAGCAGAAGGTCTGATTTGTGACCTTTGCCACCATGATATATTAAAAGAGTTTGGGGGCAATGAGACTAGCTGTTTTTGGAGAAGTGAGAGTTTGTGGAGCCTTCCAGTGTTATTGAAGAAGGCAGGTATTGGACCTACCCAACCTCCAGTTAGAGGCACCAAAATAATCTGCCCAGTGAGTTTTGAAGGAATCATTCTGGAGTATAGGGCTGGTGTGCATTTCTCATAGGGAGCTCTCTGGAGGGCTGGTGATGCACTGAGGCACACCATGTCAGCCAGTATAGGTAAGAAACAGGGAAAGAGTGTCTGGGGACAGTCCAAGTCCCCACTGTGTGGTGTGGCAAAGGTGTGTGAGCTTTCCATGGGCTCAGCATGGGCTCTGGAAATTGGTGTGCACGGACACTGGCTTGCTGCCCAGACCTATATGGCCTGATGAAGGATCAGTGTCCTGGGAGACTAGAGACAAGTTCCTGGGCTGAAGGAAGGAAAGTACATTCTTGTGGGAGTGTCTGTACCCAAAGATGTGCAAAAGGTCACAGCAAATGCACCACATGTTAAAGCTCACAACAGATGAGGACACAAGCAGTGGGACCCAGCTAAGGAGAGACCACAACCAGATGCAGAACCTCCTCCCATCACCAACATTCAGCCATGTGCCCTGAGGTCTCACCCTTCCCTCTCAGAGGCCAAGGCTGCCAGGAATGGTCAGGATGAGGGCCCCTGGGAGCTTAAGGGTCAGACATGAGGAAGGGGTGAGCAGAAGCTTGGAGAGAGGTTAGATGAACTAGATGAAAATGAACTGGATGAAAACTGATAATAGTAATAATAATAATCCTTGGATTTGACTGAATACAAACTGGAGAGAGGTTATGTTTCAGTTAAAAGTGGCTAAAAATATTACAGGGCCAGTCTGAGTTTTCTAAATTATCTTGAATTTAGTTTTCTTATTGGAGGAAGATATGGGGGCTAGTCAAAGGAATACACACAGAGATATAAAACTAGAATGAGATTCATATTTGCACATCACTGCTTTGTGACTTTCCGATTCATACATGCCACACAGAAAATTCTAGAATGAATATTCTTTTAAATCTAGCATTATCTTTCAAGGGTGATATTTAGACATGGCAACTGTTCCCCATGTCTGTTCATGCCATGTGGTTTTATATGGGTTGATTGAATCCTGCCTGAACTCCGACTTGTTCCTACTGATTTTGAATACTTCCCAATGGAGAGAAGAGCTGAGATGATTGGAGGGGGGTTAGGAAAAAAAGAAGAGCATGCAGTAATTATTAGTAATTCTGTCTTAAGACTCTTAGCTTCTGCTTTTTAGAGGGACAATTTGACCAAGGCTCTATTGTACATGCTGTTTTTTTCAGGAGGGATAATATTATATGTATAGTGTCCAGCACAGAGGTGGTACCAGGAAATGGTAAATACCTCTGTTCTTTGCAGATGCATAATCTTTCATTGCATCATCACTGCTAAGAGACTCTCTCTTAAAGTGGCTCAATAAACTTCATACCTGAGTTTCTGAAAGAAACTGGGCAGCAGGGGCGGCTGGGAGACCTTCCACATGTGCAGGGAATTGCTCTGGGCGACTGAGTAGAAGCTTCATGCTTCTGACCCATCATCTGTGTTCATGCGTGTCCAGTGGTGCTGCCTGCATTTTCCCCCTAGGAAATTCCTAATAAATGCTAGGAATAGGGCACTTTGCTTTCCAGCATTTTCACACTGTGAGGCTTTTTCTTCTTCATTGGTTTTTGGCTCCTTATTTCAGAACTCCTGCACCAAGTAACCAGTAACCATGGCTACTTACTGGTTGGTTTTATGTGCTTCTCATGACAGATAATCTACTTGGGACAGGTCACTTGATTTTCCTTTCCTTAACATCAGCCAGTGCATGAAGAGCCCAGGTGAAAGAGTTCAGGGACTTTTTGAATCTAAATTAGCTTTGCTGTCAGGGCTGTGTACTCTGAGCCTTTTTAGCAGGGGAGATGAAGTATAAATGAAAGATAAGTAACCCTGCAGATAAAAAATATACCAGCAACTACCATTTATTGAACATATGTGTGTAGTTTCCGGTGGCCCCAACAGTCTCTGGGATGAGGTCATTTTTCCCATTTTACCCCACAGCTTGAGGCGATGAAGTAACTTGCTTAAGGCCACACAGCTAGTAAATGGCTTTGAACCCAGTTCCATCTGACTTCAGAGCCCACATTCTTGCCTCTGTGCCAGAATGCCTCAGAGGGGCCCTTGGCCAAAGAAATAACAAACATTGGTTGAAAGGAGGACTTCTATTAACCTAAGCAATCTACCTTCTCTCTCTCTCTCTCTCTCTCTCTCTCTTTTTTTAATATTTATTTATTTATTTTGGCTGTGCTGGGTCTTAGTTGCGGCATGCGGGATCTTCGTTGCGTCCTGCAGGATCTTTTAGTTGTAGCATGCATGTGGGATCTAGTTCACCCACCAGGGATTGAACCCAGGCCCCCTGCGTTGGGAGCATGGAGTCTTACCCACTGGACCACCAGCGAAGTCCTCACAATCTACCTTCTCTTATCAAAACAAAAACAAACAAAAAAACAGGTTGATGTGACTTAGTTGAAGAGGAGAGAAGGTGTCTTTGAGAGGACTAGGAGTTAACTAAGTGAAGAAGTTAATAGACGTATATGGGAAATAAATGTTCACCATTATTTTTACTGCTAAGGATGAGTAATGAAAATGTTTAGAAAGCAGTGGTCTAGAGAAAAACTTCAAAGCTGTCCAGGAAGAATAGACAGTTGAAGGAAAGAAGACAGAAGGGTGACACGTCACAGCAGAGAGGCGGGAGAGGGGTTTTGTGTTACACCAAAGGGTGGAGGTGGAATCACAGAGTAAAGCCCAAGGGAGGCAGATTTCAGCTCAACATAAGACAAGACTTTCTAACCATTAGAGGTGAGAAAAAAAAATTGCATGAGCTGCTTTGTGAGCCAGAGAGCCCTTGGACTGGAGGGATCCATCTGCAGCCTTGACACATGAGGATCAGGGCCATGATGCTGAATGTTCCTGCTTTGGCTGGGAGGTTGGACACAGTTTTCCAGGCCCTCCAAACTCTAAGCACCTATAGCTCCATGATTATTAGAGGATGTGTTGAAGAGAGCATAATAGATGACTTCTCAAACATGGCAGGCATATCTTAGAAATGGTTCTCGGCCCACTCCTGCCTTAAGGTCTTTGCACTGACGCTACACTCTGTGGAAATGCTCTCTCCCACACAGTTACACCCACGGCTCACTTCTTACCTCCTTCAGCTCTTTTCAATAAGGTCTGCCCCAACTACACTATTTAGAATTGCACTGTCGTCATCCCTGTTGGCACTCCCAATTCCTCTTGCCCTGCTCCACTTTCTGTTTTTATAGCACTTGCCACCACCTAACAGACCAGGTAATTCACTTTGTTAGTTCATTAATTGTTTATTGTCTCTCTCCCTCTGCCAGCTTTATGGGGTCAAGGATTTTTGCCTTTTACGTCTAAGCACCTGAAACAGTTCCTGAAGTATTGTAGGCCGTCAATAAATATTTGTTGATGAAATGGTGGAACAGGGTTGGGCAGTCTGAGTTCAGGCTCTGCTGGGACATGGCTGAGTGATACTGGGCAAATCACATAATCACTCTGGGTCCCTGTTTTCTCTTAAAGTCTGTACCTCTCTAAAAATAATTGTATGATTTTAAAATTCCGTTGGGTGGTTTGTTGTTTGTCTCAAGAGTATACCAAGTAATTTCAAATATAAGAAAATACGCCAATCATCCCTTTTGAACCACACTTTGTTCTTCATGTAGCTTGGCTGCTAACCTGAGCCTTTACACACTCAGATTCTTTGTTGTTCTGAGGACCCTTTATTAATGGAAACACAGCATAGAAAGATAAATCTAGTGACCAGCACATGTTTACCACACTTCCTCTATGAACCTTCATGCTGGGGATTTTCCACTGCTAGGTTACTGCTTAGGGGAAAAATTTTAGAGCAACAGGAAAAAACACTGATAGTCTGCTCCCTTTACTGGTATAATTCATTTTGATTGGCCTCTCTAAGAACACTAGGGATATATCAGCTAGTACTGATTGTTTGATGGCTTGTGTTGTTGTTTTTTTTTATCCACACACATTTTGTGAGTTTTGCCACTGTTTTCAGATATACTTTGACAGCTTCACATGAACATGAGGGAAGCAAGTTTATGAGCTATATGAGAATATATAATGATTAGCTCATCATATCTAATATATATACTGTATTTAGTGAAACATAAACATATAAGGTAAACTCAAGTAGTATTTTCCCATAGAATGAAAAGCCTCGAGAAACTAGAACAATAAGGGCAAAATAATACCAAAGCCAGCAGAAGGAAGGAAATAGTAAAGAGCAATAATCAATTGAAAACAGAAAACACAATAGAGCAATTCAATAAATCAAGAAGCTGGTGCTTTGAAAAGGTCAATAAAATTGGAAAACTCTAGCAAGACTGACAGCGAAAGAGAAGGCAAATTACTGATACAAAAATGAAGTAGGGAATATCACTACAGACCCTTCAGATTTCAAAAGGATAATAAGGGACTACAAACAATTCTACACGCAAATTTGACACCTTAGAAAAAATTCACCAGTTCCTTGAAAAGCACAAATTACCACAACTCACCCAACATGAAAGATATAACTTGCATAGTCCTATAACTACTAGGGAAATGAAATTAATAATTTAAAAACTCCAACAACAGCAAAAAAATTTCTAGGTCCAGATGGTTTCATTGGAGAATATTACTAAATATTTAATAAAGAATTAACATCAATCTCTCATAATCTCTTCTAGAAAACGGAAGAGGAGGAAATACCTCTCTACTGTTCAGAGCTAGTTCAGCTCTGAAATTGGCAAGTATTTGCATTATTTAGGTGTTTAAATCCCCATCATTCCTTAGAAACTGGGGATAAGTTTTTTCTCCTTAGGTTGTCTTAACATTCACAGTAGGTACTTGATAAATATCTATTGAGTAAATTTTTCCAGTACTTTGCCCATTTAGACATAACTACAGAAAAAGTGGAATTGAAATCTTTTCTCTAGGCTGCATTACTCTCTATTTATTCTCAAGCATCCCAGAATTGTTTTTGTTGATGTTATCCTGAGATGCAGTTAAAAAAAGCTGCTAATACAAAATAGCTAGTTTAACTAAACTTCCAGATAGGGCTCTCTGTTTGAAGGTTCTTCTGCATATCTAGAATGCTCTAATTATAGCTCACAATCGTGTCAGTTATCTTTTTTTATAAAACAAACTTTCCCAGAACTAGATGGCTTAAAACAACAATGATTTTTATTATTTCTTATGATTTTCTAGGTTGAACAAACAGTTCTTCTTCTATCCTTATCTTGGGTACATTTAGTTGGCAGTTAGGTTGGGGCCATCAGCTGTGATGCCTTTATTCTCCTCCATGTGGCCTCTCCATATGATAGCTTGGGCTTCCTCCGAACATGGTGGTCTTAAGGCAGCATTCCAAGATGGCTTCATCACATCTGGCACTTTGGTTGAGATGGCTGGACTTGCTAGAGTCTGGCCACATGGTCTCTCCAGCAAGGTAGCTGGACTTCTTGACATGGTGACTAAAGACTCTGATAAAGCAAAGGTTAACAATACTTAAAGAAGTTTTAGCTTAGCTTAGACTAGAATAGCATCACTTCTGCCACATTATGTTGAACAAAGAAATTCACAATGCCAACCCACATTCAAGTGGAGGGAAGATAAACTCCATCTCTTGGTGGAAGGAAAGCATAGAATTTGTGGCTATCTTTAATAACCTATAGCTCTAACTTACTTATATTCCTCCTACATGCAAAATACACTCATCCCTTCCTAAGATCCGTAAACACCTCATCTCATTATGGCATCAGGCACAGGCTTAAGATCCAGGATTTTGTTGTCTAAATCAGGTTCAGATATGAATGAATCTCCTAAGACAGTTCCCTGGGTATAGACAATCAGTGTGGCTTGTCTCTACCTGAAGATCTGTGATTTAAAAAGGTAAAATTTATGCCTCCCAAAACACCCAGCATACAAATGTGAGACAGAAAGAGAAAAATAGTAATGGACATTCTCATTCAAAAAGGGAGGAGAGTGTATAACATTCCTTGATCCATAGTAATTTTGAAATTCACAGATTGTCAGGGTCTCCAACTATATAGTGTAGAGAATGTTCCTTGATTAGGGTCCAGGTTGCTCCTTCAGCATCTTTTCCCAACCCAGCATTCTTGATAACTCTTGGTCCTACCTTTTGGATCTTGACTCTATAACTCCCTTCTTTTCTATAAGATAAGGCCCAAGTTTACAGATGAGTTGATTTCTTTGCCTGGTTTCTACCTATACAAATTTTGGAACCCAGAAGTCTCATTTTATTTTGTATTGCCCCTGTCCCTTTTAGTCCAAATTGGTGATACTTTGGCAATACAATTCTCTTTAAAATTGTGTTTGTTTTTTATGCATCAAATTACAGATTCATTTAGAGAACAAACGTATGGACACCAAGGAGGGAAAGCAGGGTAGGGGGAGGGCGTGGGAGGGGATGAACTGGGAGATTGGGATTGACACATATACACTAATATGTATAAAATAGATAACTAATAAGAACCTGCTGTATAAAAATAAGTAAAATAAAATTCAAGAATTAAAAAAAAACTTTAAAAAACCAAAAGTAAAAACCCAAACAAGTGTACCATACTAATGTTAAATGTTAATAATAGCAGGAATTGAGTGTGGGATTTATGGAAATTCTGCCATTTTTCTATAAATCTAAAACTCTTCTAAAACTAAACTTAAAAAAATCTCAAAAACAATTACAGATTCACTTCATTAAATAAAAATCACACACATAAACTTTTCCAAGATGGGCACCTCTTTTCTTTAGACTGTGTCAGGGTTCTGTGGAACAATGCTCTTAAGATTCTTACATCTTTCTGATGTCTTGACAAATGGTTGCACACCTGCAAAGCAAGGTCATAAAACCTTGATCTGATCTTCACTCAAGTTCCTGTTTTACTATCAGCATCCTGGATTTAATCTTTACCCTGAGACCGTTTCTTACTTTGATAATCTTTTGATACATGGAGAGGCTAAACATTTTCCAACCTAGTAAGTCCAGGGCAGGAAACATTCCCACTAAATTCTGTTTTAAGAAGGAATAGTTTCTTCTTTTGATCATTCTCTCTTTCCATATTTTATCATAGTTGGCTAAAAGAAACTTTCACTTTCAGCATTTTGCCTGGAAGTCTTAGCTGGATCCATAAATTCAATTGACGTATTTTCTATCTTCCAGGTTACCATGGGCAACAGTGTGGACAAAAAATTAATACTACATAATGTGAATGTTGTTTTCTCCAACTTGCAGTGGCAAGTACTTCACTGCTGTTCCAACTTCCACTACTAATCTCCTTGCCACGCTTCCAGCTTCCGCCTATTACCTTGTCTAAAACCTATGCCCCACATATTTTAGGTTTTCTTTATGGCTATACCCCACGTCTAGTTACCAATTTCTGTATCAGTTGTATATTGCTATGTAACAAACAACCCTAAATCTTAGTGACATAAAAACTTGGTATTGCTTCTCATGATTCTCTGGGTTGACTGAATGATTCTTCCACTGATCTCCCTTGGTCAGTCATTAGACTGTGTTTATCTGGCAACTGAGCTTGGGCTACACACTAGGATGCCTTAGCTCTCCACGTGGCTTCTACACATGACTAACTTGCATTTCCTTACATGATGGTCTCAAGACAGCTTTGCTCATGTATCTAGCACTTTGTTCAAATGGCTGGAACAGCCAGGCATCTCTCTCTCTCCATGTGCTCTCTCCAACAAGGTAGCTGGACCAGTTTACATGGTGGCTGAAGGATGTAAGAGGACAGGACAGGCCAATTTCTTAAAACCTAGGCCTTAAAGCCTAGGCCTACAACTATCACAGTATCACTTCTGCTGCATTTATTGGTCAAAGAAGATTACAAGGCCAGCCTGGATATAAACAGAGAGGAAAATAGATGCCACTTTTTGATGGGAAGAGTGTCTGGAATTTGTGGTCATCTTTAATCCACCAAAATGACAATGACCTCAAGACAGTGTAAGATCCTCCGGTGTTTCTTGATTCTTAGATTTTTTTCTGTATATTTTACATTCTACCTTCCACAGGAGACTTACAGTTCCTTGAGAGCAAACACTGGAAAGGAATAACTTATACAACCCTCTAAATCTCCTTACTTAGAATTTGTCACATAATAGGCACTCAAGAAATGATTAGTGAATGAATGTTGGCTGAATTAGATGGTCAGTCTGACTTTTATAATGTACATATTATTTTACCCTAATTCCATGTAGAATGGATTTCCATTCACAGTAAACTTGCCAACTCTCATTAACTAAGATATTTGATTACCAATAACAGAAATCCCATAACTGTTGCTTTTTTTTTTTGCTGCGGTACGCGGGCCTCTCACTGCTGTGGCCTCTCCCGTTGCGGAGCACAGGCTCTGGACACGCAGGCTCTGGACGCGCAGGCTCCGCGGCATGTGGGATCTTCCCAGACCGGGGTACGAACCCGTGTCTCCTGCATCGGCAGGCGGACTCTCAACCACTGCGCCACCAGGGAAGCCCCATAACTGTTGCTTTAATAGCAGTCTTATAAATAGGATCTTCTTTAGTGAAATAGAGCTTCTCATAAATAGAGTCTTTCTCAAGGACAACAATTCTTAACCCTCACTGCAAAATAGAACTATCTGGGATGTTTTTAAAACAATACCAAGCTAGAGCTCTTGTCCCTAGACTAATTAAATCAGGATTCCAAAATGCATTATGATTTGTCCATAGGTGATTCTAATACACAGCCAGGGTACAAGACACTTTTCTAGGGATAAGACTTGTAAACTATGCTTTGCATTCCAAGGAGGTAACTTTGGCCCAGTCTCACTCAGCTTCAATCACAGTAGTCCAGCTTTTTTATCTGATATATAGATACATAGATATAGATATAGATTTAAACCAATTTAGTTCACCAAAAGAATATGATGCAAAGATAAAATTTAAAAACACTAAGCTGTTTTGATAGCCTAGGACACCTAGCAATATGAAATAGGACAAATAATCATTAAGATATTTTTCTTGGCACTTTTATGGCTGGTCTACATGAGCAACTTTGAAGTTGTAATTGTTTTGTAAGAGGCAGGATCTTTCTTCCAACACCTTCAGGGTGTTGCTTTATTTGTGCAAAGCCTTCTGACCACATTGCAGATCTGAAAGTTATTGATCATCTTTTCTATGTACCCAAAGGTTACACAAGACCTAGTCTCTGTGTATAGCAGATCAAGAGACCCTTTCTGTGGCTCCATGCTAGGTGCTTTGCAAGGCTCAATGCCTGACAAGTCCCCAGAGCTTGTTTTTCAAAGGAAGAGCTGCCAATTCATTTCCCTTGAATTATACAGACCTAATTCTTGTGGGAAACTTTTACTCAATAGAGAAAGGTAAGAACTGCTACAGAGAAAGTCTTCAAAAGCATTTCTCTAAAGGCTAAACAATGTTTTTAATAATCAAAGTAGAATCAAGACTAGAACACTCTGTTATTTGGCAAGCTCTACAATTGAGCAAGCCATGTTCTGCAGGAATAAGAGCTTATTAACAGTGTCCACATGGGCCTTCATTCTAAGGGTCCTATAAAGCTGGTCCCAACCACATTTCCTCTCCTCTCTGTCGTTCCTCAATCCCTTGCAATCTGCTTATGCTCAAACCATTCTGTTCAAACTTCTCTGGTAAACGTTGCCAAATCAATGGACAGTTTATGGTCCTTAGGTGGCTGCACATCTGTGTTTAATCAGGTATCTCTTCTCTAAATTCTCTAAACTTTCTTCCTTGTCTTCTCTGACAACACACTCTACAGGCTGTCTTTGACCATTCACTTTGTACCCTTTAATGGAATCCTTATCTTCTCTTCCCAACCTTAAACATTAGGGCCACTCACGTGTTCATGCTTGGCTCCTACTCTTCTCATTTATGTGTTCCAGTAATTTCATTCACACTCTTTGTTTTAGTTATTAACAACTGCTGATGATTCCTAAATTTCTTTGGGCTCAATGTTACATACTTCTGTACTCAACAAATATTTTCCAAAGCACAGTTACAGTGCCAGTGTGGATTGGTCTGGAGGGGCTTCTAGCAACATCCACATGTTGTGCTCTAACCCTCCGCCACAATTCCTTATATTGATTTCTGACCATTACTCTATACACTTTCTTCCCTTTACTCTTTTTTTTTTTTTTTTTTTTTGCTGTACGCGGGCCTCTCATTGCTGTGGCCTCTCCCGTTGCGGAGCACAGGCTCCGGACACACAGGCTCCGCGGCATGGCTCGCGGGCCCAGCCGCTGCGCGGCATGTGGGATCTTCCGGGATAGGGGCACGAACCCGTGTCCCCTGCATCGGCAGGCGGACTCTCAACCACTGCGCCACCAGGGAAGCCCTCCCTTTACTCTTTACATGTCCTTCCCTCCTCTTCCTGTCCCGAACTTCAATCAGACATCGTTATAACATCTCATTGTGAGAGCTAGAAGTTTGCACCATGAAAGAAGAGAGATTTACAATAAGATTTACTAGTCTACTCTTTCTGGCCAATTACGTGCTCTGCAGGATGTCATCGGAGTGTCTCTTTCTTAGAATTAACATTCAAATTTTGAGTTCTCATTTTTTATAGGTAAAAAAAATGTTTTAAGAGGACATCTTTTCCTTTTGCTCCATCCTTCTGTTTTCATATTGTCACACATTCTTCATGTTGTTTCCAGCAACTGTGATCTTACTTGTTTAAGGGAACTTGACTTTTCATCATGGATCTGAATCAACATTTTGGTAGATCTTCCCTGTTCCATGTTAACCTAGGGTGCTTGGAGAAAGGACAGTGAAGTGCTACAGGGCTTGGCAGTTTACTACATAGCACTGTTTCATATGGTGATTAACGTCCCCTACAGGACCCGATTACAGAAACATTTTGTCTCTTTCCATTGCACAGACCTAAATGACATTTAAGGGCTCTCTTGAGAAGCTCAAATTGATGTAAACACTCATATGTTCTGTATCTTTCCTGCTTAAGACATGTAGCTGGAATTTTATCTTTACTGCTCGTTGGAGACACTCCTGACTCTTGCCTGTAACAGACCCTTGGGTATCAGCTCATTTCTGGTCATTTAAGATTACCCATGACATTTATAAGGTTGCTGTTATAATAATTCAAGGTGGTACTCTGTAAGGCAGTATCCAGGTCTGTCTTATTCACTGTTCTATCCCTGGCACCTAGCACATAGTAGGTGCTCACTAAAGATTTGTTGAAAAAAATCTGTGAATGACTGTATCCTTGTACCTTTCAGCTAATAATGTAGGTCCCTCTTGTTCATGATGGCTGAGACAGATGTGATACATTTCTTAGGCCACCATTTCTTAGACAGATGTGATACATTTCTTAGGTGTGGGTTTGGGAATTCATCTTGACACCAGGCAAATTTTGATAATTACAGAGCAACTTTAGCTGTTCACATCTTGTGCTATTGTGTCGAAGGTCACTTAGTCCCTACGTCTTTCAAGGAATAGCCTGGTCCAGTTGCTGAGCACAACATCCTGGGCTGGTTGCATAATAACTTTACTTTAGCATTAAGTTATCCTACAGTTCATCAGAGGGGATTAGTTCCAGAACAGATCCTAAAAGCCTTTTAATGGGAATAAGAATTAGGAAAATAAGAAATCTGATTTCAGGTGAGCCTATGGAAATTTCCCATAGAAAGGTGGGTCCCCAGAATGGCCCCAGAGACTGACACATCATGGCGGGCATTCTGTCCAGTCTTTTCAGATTCCTTTGTAAAAATTCTCAGATGGCTAAACACATTGATCAGCTTCCACAGCTACAAAATGTCAAGGACACATTTCTCGCATTAGCCTCTCTCCCAAGGGAGCAAACCAACATCTTTTCTCAGAGAGGAATCAATACCACTGCGTCTGGGTCACAAGGAACTCAAACAGTTGCTCTCTTCAAACTTTGTTTGCATTAACATTACTCTTCAACATCTGTAAGTCTCTGTTTTATATTCAAATGTTGAAAACCTATATACTCTACACCAGCATTTCCTATGGAAATTTTTTTAGTAACAGAAATGTTCTGTATTTGGTTGTCCAAAAATGATAGCCACTAGCTACATGTGACTACTGAGCACTTGAAATACGGCTAGTGTGAATGAGGCACTGAGTTTTTAACTGAATTCAATTTTGATTAATTTAAATTTGAATACTCATATGACCGTAGTGGACCTGTCGTGTTGAACTGCGCAGCTCTATACAACTGAAATATAGACAAACACAAAAAAAGAGCACATGAAATAGTCTTTAATTATGGTAAAATTATAAAAGCAACATATTGTCAAAAAAAGAAAAAAATTTCAATAGACAAATGTGGAGGAGAACACTAAAAACACTCACTTCTCAACACCTAAATGTAGGTATTGTTAACATTGTGGTGTATGATACCCTTTCTAGTATTTCTCTTCAGTTTTCTGTAAGAAGGGAAAACAGTGCAAGCTGGCTAGTTTATGGTTAGAATGGTTAAGAGAACAGCATGAAAATCCCAGGTGATCCTGGGTTTCACTGATTACAAGAGGTATGCGAGGATCTGTCTCCTGCGTAGACAACAGGCCGTTGGCTGCCACTGTGGCATCAGTGACCCCTCCTGTCCTCACACAAATCTCTTTCTCATAAGCTGTCTATCATGCCCCCATTTCCCACCATATTTAGGATGACGTGTTTCTGTTAATAGCTAAATGTTATGCACAGCACCTCCTGACATTTCAGCCTTTAGTATCTTAGGGGAGCATGGTCTAGACGGTCAGACCTGAGGCTGGGACATTTGAGGGGCCTGGGCAGGTAATGGGCAGTGTTTAGCCACTGGGACAAGGAAGGAGAGTACCTCAAGGAAAGAGACTGGATGGAGAGAGATGGAGAATGCCATCCTCATACTTTAGGACAGGATCTGGTATACTGAAGGCTTTGTTTATTCACTCATTCCTGTGTTCATTCAACAAGTAATCTGTAAGTACCTATTCGATGTCAGGGTCTTTCAGAGGAGTATAGCATATATTGGGACAAAAGAGCCATGTTCACTCCCTCATGGATTTTGGAATCTAATCTAGAGACAGACAATGAACAGAGGAACAACAAAAACTCAGTTACAAGTTGAGAAAAGTGCTCCTAAGGAAACATGACATAGAGATGAGAGCAAAGGAAGAGAGGATCTCCATGGATAAGAATAGGCACAGAAGCCTTCTTGAAGAAAGGATCTTTTTACCAAGATGTAAAGATTGGGAAGGAGCTAGTCCTGTGAAGCGTGTAGAGTGTGTGTGTGTGTGTGTGTGTGTGTGTTCAACGCTCTGGAGAAAACATTTTCAGAGGCCTGGTCAGGGAGAGCTTGGAGCAGTGAATGAAGAAAAGGCGGCTGGGCCTACAGTCGGAGAAGTAAGCAGGGGGTAGAGCATGCAGGCACCTAGGCCACATAAGGGCTTCACTGTTCATTCTAAAGAAAACAGAAGATATTGATGATGTAGTCAGGAGGGTGACATGATTGTTAGCACTTATTTTTGGTGAAACTCCATGCTAATTGCTGAGGATATAGCCTGGAACTAAACCAGTAAAAACCCTTGTTCTTACAGAGCTTAGAGTCTAGTGAGAATTGAAATCATAGGAAAGCTGAGTTTAGAGAAACTGTTGAGGATCCAGCCACAGCCTTGGAGGTGACTGGAGACACTCCCTGAGGCAGATAAAGTCAGACAGGTAGGATTCCACCTGCAAGCATCAGTATCTGTCTCCCATCTCAGGAAGGACTTTTCACCTGGATCTTGGGCTCTGCCTTATCTGAATGTTCTCTTTTCAAACTGTTCACTTGTTTGCCCACCTGATAAACATCGTTCTCCTTCCAGGCAAATCAATTCTCTTTTGGTCTAATGAGGTCTAATGGCATGGCTCCGGTATTGTCACTCATTTATTTCCTAATTCAGATTAGTATGGGCTGAAAGTTTCAAGCCAGCCGAAGTCAAAAGCTTAACTGTAAACCAGTGGCAGGTTAGATAATGAATACTTCTTTCAGGAAGCATTTCATCTGCTGATTAAACTGCTAGAGAGACACAGCCAAAATCTAAGCAGTCTTAAATTTACTCTCAACTGACTTCTTGTAGAGAAGCCACAGAAATTCACTGGGCCAATGTCCAGCTCTGCCACAGACCAGCAGTTCATCCCCATCCTTGTGACTGGCCATCACTGCTCCTGCAAACACAGCACAAAACTATAATGAGGCATAGCATGACCCTCTGAGCAAAAGGACGAGATGTCCAGTTCGTTTCCCTTTCTAGATGCCATCCCCTGACAGGTGAAATGGGGTGAGGCTTTCCTTAAGCACTCCCCATCATTTGGCTATGGCCTTGAGGCAAAATTTAAGAGAATGCCAAAGAAATTCAGTAACCAACATAAATAATACTTTAATGAAATGTTTTAAAACTCAAAATTGATGTAAAATATCCATGATGGACAAAATATTGTAATTTTAACTGAAGACAATATCCACTGGGGTGAACACCATTGGCTGGGCTTCAGGGGACCTGGGGTCTTCTTCAGCTGTGCAACATGTGGTAAGTTACTCTACCTATCAGCTCCCAAAGTACAGAGGATCAAACTAAAACCGAGAGAGGTGCTCATTCTTTCAAGGAGCTCTTAATTCATCAGCTTCTCTTGAGGGAGGGGATGTATACTTGACACTGGTAGCTTTTTAAATTCTGCCCAGTATTTCTAAGTGCACTAGGGTTGAGGAAAATGACCTGGCTGGCCTGATAAACTAATTGCAACTCAAGTGTTAATCGCTAAGTGTGGATTTCTATATTTCTCCTGCCACATGTTGTCAGCACTTTGACAGTAATACTCTTCTAGTTTAGGGCAGTATGACACCAGGACAGGGTCATGGGGAAGGGTGGAACAATATTGAGCCCCTACTTCCTCTCAGTTATCATGCTGGATGCTGGTCTTTTGGTTTAATTCCCTCCATCTCCACTGAAGAGATGAAGGAACTAATGTCTGTAGATAGGAAGGCCTTTCATGAAAACCCTCAACGGACCTCACAAAGCAGATTCATTCCGTGGAGCATTAGACTTGCTCATTTCACAGACCCTCCAGAACTGCCCACGTGTCTGCACTCAGCCATGAACATTTCAGCACCATGAAAATGCTGCTTTCTATTTAGAGTTACAGAGCCCCAGATTCTCCAGCAGCTTGAAGTGACTGGGGCAGAATTCAGGAGAACAGAGGTTGAACTGGCTCTGGGTTCTGTTGAGGATGGGCTGTGTCTAGACAGACGGCATGAGGAAGTCTGTATGGGGGTAAACTGGCTCCAGCCCAGATCACCCCTCTGAGGAGAGATTTCCCAGTCCCTTTCTTCCCTTCCCTAAGTTCCCCCACTGTTAACATGTTTTGAGCTCTAACTCTGTGCCAAGCACTGTCCATCCTTTGTATAATATATTATTTTTACTCTTCATAACATCCTTATGTGGTAGGAATTATTAGATCCTCTTCATTGATGAAGAATCCAAGACTCAGTGATGTCAAGTAATTACCAGGCTTCCTGCAGGCAGTAAGTAGGATTCAAAGTCAGGTGTTTTTACGCCAGAGCCTGCACTATGAAGCATGGTCTGTACTGCAGACCCCAATACCTTTCCTGTTAGGAGCAACTATTTGAAAATTGGTGGGCTGGTGCCTTCTCAGTCAGCTGTCCAGAGTGTGGTGCAGAGGGTATCACTGAAAACCCAACAGCTTCCCATTGGTAAATAACATAAACTTTCCACCGTCTGGGTATTTTCCATTTAAGGAGACAGCATATTTTACCTGGGTCAAGTAGTAGTTGACTCACAGCTCAAGGAAATGCTAGAAATTAGGAGCTCTCTATAGTTTGTCTGACCTCAGCCCATAATTACGGAATCTTACTTCTGAGCATACCAGTAACTTTCCACTTCAGTCTAGGTTGAAAATATTCCCCACCTCCCAAAACCTGGGTATATTATTCTTCAACATTGATCAGGGGATGCAAAATGACAGCAATTTCAGTATTCAGTGCTTTTTCTTCCCTCATATTTAACGCAAATATACCCTTCATCTTTTGGCCCCATTTCCTAAAAAAAACAAACAAATAATTGGTACCCAGAGAAGATGTTTGAGGCCAAGGAGTATGTTTTATCCACCTTTGTGTCTCCAGCACATAATATAGTACCTGATGCAATGTAGGCTCCTAGGAAGTCTTTGGTGCATGAATGAATGGTATGCTCTGAATGTGAAGAAGGCGCTACTGGACCACCATTGATAGGACACAAGCAGACACATTTTTTCTAGAAGTGCAGATGGATTTTCAGTAAGCCACCATGTATGTCATACTCCACCTTGCTTCTGCTGCTTTTTCTATACTGCTTTCCTGCAGCTGGATTTACTGACACATCTCCATTGTGGTCCCAGAATTACCTTCACCCCACTAAGTCTGGAGTTAATCAAGCTTGGGACAGGAAGTGTCTCAGTGGCTTAAACGTCTCCACCACCTACAGGGGATTAATATTAGGACAAGGTCCGAAAGCAGGATTCTGGATGCTCAGCTTTATCTGCTGGGTTCATCTCAGCCCTCAAGTCTCCTAAGGCATCTCATCTGATCCTCACAACAATCCAGCGAGGTAGAGATTGTGCTTGTTAGGACTGGATTTGTCTGCACAAAACAGAAGTCCATACAAACAAGTTTCTTTTTCTCCCAGAACAAGAAGCTGTAGGACCATTCAGGGCTGGTCCTGTGGCTTCCAGTGCCATCAGGATCTTGGGCTTCATTTGACTTTCAGCCCCACCAGGCTTAGTTTGTGGCTTTGTGCTTCATGCTCGCTAGATGGCTGTTTCTCTTTCAGCATCCCGTCTGAGTTTCAAGCAGAAAAAAGGGGAAAGGATGAAGGGCAAAAGCAAATGCCAGTGGAATCCACCCCTTTTACAAGTTTTTCCACAGCTCCTTCCAGGGATTTCTGTTTACAGGTTACCAAACACACCAGGGACTCTGGGGATATTCGTGTTTTTAATCGACCACAGTGTTTCTGAAACAGTATCGGGGTCCTTTTTATAACGACAAAAGGGATATAAGGCTGGCATTTAATAATGTCCCACCACAGCATGGCAGCCACTGGGGCTGCGGGGAAGAGCCCTGGGGGCCCGTGGATTTGAGGACCATGGTGCCTCTTCCCCACCTTTGGGTGACCCAATCCGTAGCACCAGGCTTCCATCTTGCTTCCTCTCTCCTCACTCACCCTCCCTCACACCGCAATCCTTCTCCTGACCTAGAGCCCTGCCCTGAACACTTTCTGCTCCCCAAAGGCCCTCCCTTGCTTCTGCATCAGCCCCTCTCACTCACCACTAGTGAGATCCTTCTGTCTGTTGACCATATTTCCAGTGCTGATTGCTAATCTGCCTGGCCTCTGCCTTTACTCAAAGGATGGCACCCTTGCCTACATCCCCCCTTCCTCCCCAGGCACCAGGCTGGACCTCCTTGAACTTAAGACTGTCCAATTCATGTCTGAACTTGTCCGGAGATGACCCAGAGTCTGTTCCTATAATCAGGTCAGTTTCAGTGCCCAGAAAGTTGGCGGGGGGCGGTGGGGGGGAGATGTAATTTCCCGAGGTAACGCGAGGTTCCCAAAGCCTTGCATTTGGCCCCTGTTGAGGCTGGATATACCATGTTCGGAGCTGAAAGAAAGCAGCTTTCACTCTCCCTTTCACATGACCTGACTACTGAAGGGGCCATGGAGGGTTTGTTTCCCCGGCACCCAAACATAACAGGACGTAGGATTTAAGAGAGCTGGAAGGCACAGAGTCATCATCTAGTCTAACTGTTGTGCTTTATCCAAGGGAAACGGAGGTCCAGAAGGGTGGAAGTTATGTCCCTAACGGGGGCAGAGCCGCACCCACACGTATTGGGTCCCAGCCACACTGCCCACAGTAAGCATATTGGGTTGAGCTAGGAGTCTGAGACCAGCTGTTGGGATACTTTCCAGAACTCTCTCCCAGCCTCCTTCACCTGTAAGCAAACCATCCAACAAACTATCAAGAAGGCAGAGGGAGGGGACATGAGGTAGCTACAGGGGACATTTCTCTGTCCTAAACCAGGAGAGCATTTTGGCAGAAAGCTGGGAAGGCAGGAGTTTCAGGGAAGTCAAATGCTGAATGGTTGAATGGGAAGAAGTTTACACTGTAATAGTTCCAGGCAGAAACAGGGAAACAGATCGGGAGCAATGATGGATATTGTTCAAGGATGCTTAGGGCTTCAGTAACAGAGGGAATAGTAATGGCAGCTAACATTCACTGAATACCTACTATGGACCAGGCACTATGCTTAGAGCTTTACCTGAATCGATTTGCTTAATCATCACAGCAGCCCTATGAGTTCGCTACCAATGGCCTGCAATTTTGAATCCAAATTTCTTGAAGCCAAATGTGTTCCCACTTCAGAATTTTTCATATTTTATAAAAATAGTATGGTGCAGGGCTTCCCTGGTGGCGCAGTGGTTGAGAGTCCGCCTGCCGATGCAGGGGACATGGGTTCGTGTCCCGATCCGGGAAGATCCCACATGCCGCGGAGCGGCTGGGCCCGTGAGCCATGGCCACTGAGCCTGCATGTCCGGAGCCTGTGCTCTGCAATGGGAGAGGCCACAACAGTGAGAGGCCCGCATACCGCAAAAAAAAAAAAAAATTGTATGGTGCATATACTGCAATATTATGTAGCATTATGGGATTTGGGGCAGCACCCAGTAAACGAGTACATTGACATTTCGGCAGCAAGTGGGCTGGACAAAGACCATAAAAACCCTCACGTCAATCTTGCCACCAAATCCTTGTGGGTGCCCCACTCATGAAAAAACTCTAGGTTTCTGAGCTTTGGGGATTTCAAAGCTTTCAAACTGCATCATTATCCTCAGTTTCCAGAGGTGAAAACTGGCAATCTGTCTCCAGAGCCTGTGCTGTTAGTTATGTTGTCCTGCTGCCTGGTGATAATGCACGTCCATCATATTGTATACTTCCAATATCACTGTAATGCATGTAACCTCATCTAGTCTTCCTAGAAATGCTAAGGAAGAGGGAGCAAACTCTGCTGCACCTCTTTAACAAATGGGGAAACTGAGACTCAGAAAAGGGGTGTCTTGTTCAAGGGCGCAGACTGGATGGATAGAGGCAGAAGCTAAACCAAAAGTCAGGTCTGCAGACTCCTGGCTCCCCTGACTCCTATTCCTGTGCCATTTGGGCACATTTCTTACGAATTATTTGAAGGAAGAGTACTATGAAGAGAATGGTATTATTTGTGATGCTTTGAAGAATAAGTTTGAAGTGTCAGCAGAATCAGAGTGGAAACATGAAAACATTTGCTAACTTTTTGAACAAATTGTAAAAGAAGAGGGTGTGATAGCCTCTTTATCTTCTGCAGATGCCAGAGAGCAAGGTCCTGAGCAAGGGGACGGCAGCCAGCCCACACCTCCTGCAACTGGAGATTTGTTCTCTGAGACTGAGATGATCCCTCTGACGTTAGGGTTATCTGAGGTCTCCTGTTTATCTCCAAGGGCGGCAGAGAAAACAGGCAAGCAAGCAAACAATATTCTGAGCACTGGAAAATTTGGGCAAGAGGTCTCTGCTTTTGTGTCCTAGAGGCTGCAGCCCAAATATCAGAAAGCCACAGCCACAGAGTCATGAGAAGTGCTGTCTGCAATATTCAGGAAGGGGGTAGAGGAGGAGGCTGCAAAGTCAGCCTCGAGAGCAAATAGATGAGAGACGTAGATGCCGCTGCCTAGCTCTTTGTGCTCAGGATATATGTTGTCCCTCTCATGGACAGGAGAACAGGCAGGGGTGGGGGCAGGAGGAGAGGCAGGTGGCCCTGGAGGATCCTGGGAAGGGTGGAGAGATGAAGGACATGAAGAACTTCAACATTTCTCCACCTTCTCACATCACCACTTCATGGAGCATTACTTCCAGTAGGAATCTCTGGAGGTGTTTCCACTTCTGGCTACAGCTAAAATTACAAATCGGCAGCTGGTGGCCTGGTCTCATTTAAGGGTACCAAAAAGCCCCCCTGCCCTGGCCTGCAAATATCTCACCATTAGAGGAATTCCTTTGTACTGATGAATTCTCCAGAAGACACCACATGCAAAGATTTTGCCAAAGTAGTACCTAAGCACATGCCATCCATCTGTCTGGAATATTCTCACCTCACTTTTCTATCTTTTAAATTTCTACTCATTTTTCGAGACATTCCTTGGACCTGTTCCTCTTTCCTGGGTACCCCAAGAGGTTTCTTACATATGCCTCTGTCAGAACTATGGTCCCTCTAAATATCATTGCATGTTACAGGTTGGTCTCCCCCACTGGATGGTGGATATAATAATATAATTCACGAAGACTAAACAGGGTAGTGTATGTGAAGTGCTTGGCGCAGAGTAGGCACCAAGCAAAGGTTAGCATTTCTCTCTCTTTCCTTCTGTCAGTTCTTTAGTTGAACTATTTCTAGGATTCACTTCTTTCCCTCCTGCTTCCTTACCACCACCATAAGCCATTTCTCTATTACTTTAAAAGCTTCCTAATTGCTGTCAATGCCTCCAGGGTCTTTCTTTTAATATACCCTATAGGCTGCTGACTAATGAATTTCCCTGAGATGTCTCTGTCCTTGTGTTCTGACACATTCAAGGACTGCAGTGGTTCCTAGTGGCCTACTGCACCAGTCCCAACAAACACCTAGCAATATATCCAGCAGTACCATTTGTTCCTCCTAATCATAAAACTCCTTCCTAATAGAACTTGAATGTTTTTCAGGTTTTGAAACAACCCTGTGCAGATGTGTCTCAGGGGAGTTTGAAGCTCAACGATGTCCTAAAGGACCCAGGTTCATTCCAAACGTTTGCTTCACCATCCTTAGTATCTTGGCTTTTCATCCTCTTGCTCATAGCCCATGACCTCTAGATGGCTGCCGTCATTCCAGGCAGCATGAGCGATTCAAAGACAGGAAGCAAGCGGAAGGGTCAAAAGTTTTTCTCTTCTCAGTGCTTTGTCTTCTTATTTAGAAAGGGAAGGTTGCCAACTGCCTAATTATCATATCTGGACCCTTCCTCTGGGCACTATTTAACCCCACTGGACATTTTCTCCTCTTTCAGCCACTATTGTCCCTTATGGTAGGGTTGCTACATTTACCAAATAGAAATATAGGATACCCAGTTAAAACTGAGTTTGATAAACAGCAAATAATTTTTAGTATAATGATGCCCCAAATGTTGCATGAGATATACTAACAAGTTTGGGTTTTACCTGAAGTTCATATTTAACTGGGCACCCTGTACTTTCCCTGGCAACCCTCCCTTATGGGCACTGCCACGACTTTCACCAGGTACCACTGTCTCCCTAACGAATGGATAGGATGGCCTTGAGTCCTCAAAGTGCCACAGAACTGGAATGTTAAATGAGAAACTTGACCCAAATGCCTCTCTTCACCTTTTGTTTTACACTCTCTTAATAGAATAACAAAGAAAAGTCACTTGTGCCCCGTTGTCCTAGCACATTCTCAACAAAGCATCTCTTTGCTTAGAGCCACTCCTCCCTAAGACTCAGCCCTGAGCTCTGGAGGTGGAGCATGGGCAGAAGACAAACGTGAAGGGTATGCATTACGACGCACCCAGTGTTTCTCCTTCCCCCGAAGACCAAGGTGTGGCCAAGCTGTCTGCCTTCCTCGACTCTAACTTGGACATGTCTTTATCAGGGGCTCCAGACCTGTTATTTTGGGCAACATCTTTTCAGTTCATGCCAACATACCTACGCACCTGTCTACACTGACATTTCAGAATTCTAGTAGACACAGCTTAGTCCCCTAAGTGCCAAAGACTTAGTCTCATAAGTGCTATTCAGAGGAGAGACCAATAAAGGCTTCACTGCTTAAGGCAGTCTTCATGGAAATTAACATTTGGCTTGGTTCTTGAAGGAAGGAACTGAGCTGGTCAGAAGGCAGGAAGAGGCTGTGTGTGGGAGATGGAACAAAGTGTGCTTTCAGGAGTCTGTGCGGAGACCAAGACTGAAGGAGGGGTTGCGTGCTGAGGAGTTGTGGAAAGGAGGTGGGGTAAATTCAGGACCGTGTTATGGAAGACGCTGCACAGGGAAAGGCAGCTCACTCGGTGTAGTAGGAAATAGAGGACCTGCAGAGACTGATGAGTGACCATGTGATTGCTGCATTTTCATATTTGCCGACTGAATTAGTCATACAGAGAGAAATCACAAGACCATGCGTAGGCACAAAACTGAAGTTAAAAACTGTTTTACAGCCATCAGACTTTATAATCCAAAGGAAATATTTAAGATCACTCAACCTAGGCTTGTTTTTACATATCCCCTCATTATTCCCTGGTATAAAATTAAGTCACTTAAAGAGAAACCCAGAACATTTTGTTGAAGGTATGCACTCCTCTGCCAGTTAAGAAGTCTGAGCCTTTAGAAGAATTCACTCTTTCTAGTTAAATTCTTTAGTGCCTGGACTTAAGAATAAGACCATCTAGTATTTGAATAAAACATGTATTACATTATTAGATATTCAAGTTTATGTCAACTTCATCTTGGGCATTAAGGATGTTCCAGGGCAACTTTGATCATCACTAATTCTCTGACAGCCACTTCCTTCCTCCTGGTCCAGGAGCTTGTTGACGAGAGATGAGCTGGGTGCGCGTACCATTCCTCTACCTCGTATCCCAGCTGCCAATAAAACAGCCCCCACTTCACCCAGCTACCCTCCCACCACAGCACACACAGGCTTTTCCTGCATTATCGCCCAAAGAAGTGGGTGCGCCCTGTTCTCCCTTTCCTCAGGACAGCACATTGATCTGGCCCAAGGTTGTTCCCTCCCCGTTTTGTATTTTGTCTCTCTGGATGGCCCCTTGTTCACCCAGGGCACTTGGGGCTCTCTGTTCCCTCCATCCGGCTTTAAACCTTATCCCAAAAAGGATCTGGTGAACTATTTCCCATGATGCTTGGAGATATTCACATGGGGGTGGAGGGAAGCATGGAAAATTGAGAGACGAAAGCATATAATGCAGTCCTAAGACATCTTATTTTCTTCTTCTAAACAAAACAAACAAGCAAAAACCACCTCGGCTGGGATGGAGGGCGTCCTTGCTGTTACTTCTGTTTTTCCTTGGAATTTTCCCACTGTGACATTTACATGTTTGCTAGGGTAGATATGGTCACCAAAAGCTTAATATGTAATCCTTCCTAGAAAAACAGGAAGGAAACTATTTCTAAAATAAGTGGAGCTCAAATCATGCGGATTTGGGCATCAGCCTTCAGGGGTGGTACCACCTCCTTAGGCCAGGGGATGCCTCTTCAGGATGAGGAACAAAAGTTTCAGTTGCTCCCTGCTTGGTCCTTCTGCTCCAAAGCCTTCACTCGAGTCATCACAAGGGTCATTCTAGTTTAAGGTTATGTTACTTTTCCATTTATTTATTCATGAACAGATAATCCATGTACATAGCACAGAATTAAAAGTATTCAACAGGTGAGTGATAGAATGAAAAATAAGCCTCCTTCCTTTTCCTGCCCTGGCCACGCTGTCCTCCCTGGGGGTGATCTCTATGATCAGTTTCTTCATTGTCCTCTTTCCAGAGATTGTCTATGCATTTTCAGAAATAAAGAGTTATTTGAAGTTCTTTTATTGGCTTATTTACTGATTTTTTCAGAGCTCTGGGTCATTCACATGGATCAAAAATAACAAATATAAATAAATATAAAAGATGATCAGTGAAAAGTCACACACGCAACCCCATTCTCTGCCATCTCCACAGTTTCCCTATACCCCATTGAGGAACTGCTTTTATGTTCCTCTGAATTATTCCAGACTTCTTAAAGGAGCATATAAGCAAATACAATTCTTTTTCTTCCCCTCAAGGGACCCTTTAAAGACAAAAAAAGGATTATTTGAAAAAGCAAAATATGCATTAATGGAATTAGCAATATGCAATTTATGGAGCAGTCAACTTAAACACAAATATATATACAACAAACTATAAATAATAAACAAATTTAACCATATGGGGTTTCTTTGCTTCAGGATATCGTGATCCTCTTAAAAGGAACCCTCCTGATTATACTCCAATAAAGATGTTTAAAAAAAAAAGAACCCTCCTTTTTAAAAGTATTTTAAAATCCCTATGTCCTGGGCTGGACCAATCAGAACATCTGCCAGCATACACCATACAAGCTGTACCTGGTATACCATACAGGTGTGTCCTGATGGCTATCAGCTTGTTTGCTCCTGAGTCAGTCTGTGCAATGCTGGGGACCAAGGTGATTTATCACCTAGGTTGGCTCTGTGGTTTTGCCTGCCACACAGGGGTGCTGTTCGTGGATCACCGTGGCTCTTGATGGGAAGAGGAAGCTTCTGTCCAGAGCCCCACACCTTTATTTGAGAAGTTCATAGGTCCTTCCCAGCAGCCTGAAATGTTATTGTGTAATCATTGCATTTTCTCTCATGGCTGGGCAATCCCAGCCCCCCACAATAGCTGTGTAGGTTACTGCCTCATCTACCTACTTGGGAGGTTGAGACAAAGAGGGATGACCCAATTGTAGGCTCGGGAACCTAGTCGTGTCCTAGCTGCATTTGCTCCTGCTGTTTCTTCTCTTTGCAATACTCTCTCCATGCAATGCCTAATTTTCAAAATCCAACCCATCCTTTAAACTCCAGTGTAAGTATCCCCTGAAAACAACCCAGATCTCCTATTTAAATGTATTTCCTCCTTTCCTCAAACCCTTATTGCTGTTTCTATCATACTATCACATTCTGCTTATAACTGTAATCCCAGCTATAATTATAAATATGTTTTTCACCACCATAGGACTATAAATTTTGTGACCTTGGCTATGTATCTCTGTAATCCCCATGGCACAGCTTAGCATGGTACATAAAAAACAGTAGGTTCTCAATAAATATTTATGAAACAGAATTGAATTTCTTGGTTAAATCCTCACCATTAACCCAGTTGGGTCATATAGTGTGTCAGGAAGAGGGGTAGTGCTGAAAATCTCATACTCTATATAGGTCTAAGAAAAAAAGCTTTCCACTTGGACAGTGAAGCAGGATGACCCTCAGAATGGGAGAAAATATTTACAAATGAAGCAATGGACAAGTGTTTAATCTCCAAAATATACAAACAGCTCAAGGCAGCTCAATATCAAAAAAACAAACAACCCAGTCAAAAACTGGGTGGAAGACCTAAATAGACATTTCCCCAAAGAAGACATACAGATGGCCAAGAGGCACATGAAAAGATGCTCAATATCATTAATTATTAGAGAAATGCAAGTCAAAACTATAATGAGGGGCTTCCCTGGTGGTGCAGTGGTTGAGAGTCCGCCTGCTGATGCAGGGGACACGGGTTTGTGCCCCGGTCCAGGAAGATCCCACATGCCACGGAGCGGCTGGGCCCATGAGCCATAGCCGCTGAGCCTGCGCGTCCGGAGCCTGTGCTCCGCAACGGGAGAGGCCACAACAGTGAGAAGGCTGCGTACCGCAAAAACAAAACAAAACAAAACAAAAAATATAATGAGGTATCGCCTCACACCAGTCAGAATGGCCATCATCAGAAAAATCTACAAACAATAAATGCTGAAGAGGGTGTGGAGAAAAGGGAACCCTCTTGCACTGTTGGTGGGAATGTAAGTTGATACAGCCACTATGGAGAACAGCATGGAGGTTCCTTAAAAGACTAAAAATAGAACTACTATATGACCCAGCAATCCCACTACTAAGCATATACCCTGAGAAAACCATAATTCAAAAAGAGTCATGTACCACAATGTTCATTGCAGCACTATTTACAATAACCAGGTCATGGAAACAATCTAAATGTTCATCGACAAATGAATGAATAAAGAAGATGTGGTCCATAGGTACAATGGAATATTACTCAGCCATAAAAAGGAACGAAATTGAGTCATTTGTAGAGAAGTGGATACAGAGTGTCCACATCTAGAGACTGTCATGCAGAGTGAAGTAAGTCAGAAAGAGAAAAACAAATATCATATATTAACGCATATATATGGAATCTAGAAAAATGGTACAGATGAACCTGTTTGCAAGGCAGAAATAGAGACACAGATGTAGAGAACAAATGTATGGACACCAAGGGGAGAAAGGGAGGGTGGGATGAATTGGGAGATTGGGACTAACATTTATACACTAATATGTATAAAATAGATAACTAATGAGAACCTGCTGTATAGCACAGGGAATCTACTTAATGCTCTGTGGTGACTTAAATGGGAATGAAATCAAAAAAGAGGGGATGTATGTATACACATAGGTATTCACTTCACTGTACAGCAGAAATTAACACAACATTGTAAAACAATCATACCCCAATAACAAAATTTAAAAATAAATAAATAGTTTTTTAAATTAATAAAAATAAATAAATAAATAAAAAGAATTCAGTCTCTGGCCTTAGCATGATCTGAATTCAATCCAGATTCTGCACTTATTAGCTATGTGACCTCAGGCAAGCTACTTGACCTCTTTAAAATCATTTCCCCAAATGTAAAACAAGGATGGGAATAATAGTACCTACCTTATAAAGCAAACAATAAACATTCAATCATTACCATTTTTAAGAGTTTTTATTGGGCTGACTGTCACTATCATCTGTTTCTGGTCAGAAATCTTTGACAGTAGCAGCTGAAGTCAGGAGCTCTTTGAACCAAGGCTCAGACCACTTTCACTTCCAAGGTGCTATTTGCTTGGAAGGAGGGAAATTGAAAAGTCATTAATGAAACTTCAGTGAGCCTTCATTTCCCACTAGGAAAGCAGGCTGAATAATTGTGAATACTTTGTCCAAGTCTGTTCATTGGTTCAAAAATATTCTCAATCCAAACTGATATCAATACAGAAAGCCACAGGGCATATTTTTTATGTGCTATTTGGGACTAATCACTAGTGTTCTTAAAATGTTATTTTAAAAAAATCTGTCCAATTATCTCATTATAGTCTCAATAACAAATGGACAGTTGAACTTAAATATTAGGAAGTTTTCCAACATGAAACAATTAGAAAGAGCATTCAGCTGACAAAAGGACATGGAAAATGTACAATTTCTAAAGAGAAGTTTATGTGTAGCCTGCAAACACCATGAATCTCTGCAAAATTCAGGAAGCAGAGAGTTAATGATCTGGAAACTGCTTGTCAGTTGTACTGGAAATTTCCACTGCTTGTTTTGTTGGCTATTCAAGGGGTTATACACAGAGAAGAGCTGTCTCCACGTGTGTGTGTTAGTGTATGTGTGTGTGTGTGTCTGTCTGTCTGTCTGTGTGTGTTGCCTCTTTATAAATGCTCTGCAATGCTATGTCACAATCTATTTTTCTCCCAGCTTTGTTTTCCAGCTTTCTCTGGAGTCATCAGAGGACCCCCTCCTGGCTTGTTTATTGTATAACCAATGCCCTGCTATACATGGCCTTACTCCCAATCTGATCTATTAATAGTTCTCTTGCAAAGACATTATTAGTCTTCTTAATGAAATAGTTAATTAGAACATATATTGACTTGTATAAACAAAGGAAATATTAATAAAGGTCATTTGAAAGTTTGTGAAGAATGTTAGAAGTTTAATGCCTTAGAGCAGCAAGGGACCTAAAACAGTACTTAAGACAGCCCCTTTTTAAAATTTTAGATGATGAAATGGAGGCACAGAGAAAAGACGTAATGTTCCCAAAGTCACAAAGCTAATTACAAAGTCTGGCTTTCAGACTAACAGTGTACAGCCAACCACATAAAGAGTAGAAGTAGAGTGGTTTCCCACCATAATCATGACCTGCAAATTCAGAAACAGCATGAGCCCTTAAGGAGTCATGTTTGGGAAAAAGAAATACCAGTATGGCACATTGAAATTCTATTCGTGAAGCAGCACCACTGAAACAACCATTGCAGAGCTTAAATATCAAGATACGTGTGGATAAAAAGAATTGATATGTCTCCCTAACTGTCTACCTTTCTTCTAGGAGAATGCAGACCCAGGGGAGGATGGCAGCTAAATCCTGGGTGTGTGGGTGTGGCCACGAATGGAGAAATGACACATCCTGGACCCCAGGTGGCTGGTCTGGCCAGGGCTAACCCATAGGCCAATCTGAGGTAGAACTGTGGAGAAATTTGGCTAAAGGGGAAAAGAGTGACCAAAGGAAGAGGCAGGAAGACACATGCTTGCCCTGCTGTTGCCACTGTTTTGATATTTGGGGGATTCTTGAAGTGTCTGAAGAGTTCCTGCTTTTCTCTCCAAGCAGTTATTATATGAAACATCTTCTGGACCTTTTCAGCCAGTCTTTTTTATTTATAACAATGCAAATGGTGATCATATCAGGGAGACGCTGTGCTCCCCCAGCCTCTGGAAGCATCATTTCTCTTGTAACATGGCTTCCTGCAGTTAGAGGGGAGGCTAGAAGCATTCCTGGTAGAAGGCGATTGGGCTTCCAGGGCCAACTTTGTAAGGGCACAGCAAGGGGGACTCTTTGGATACAAATTCAGTTGGGTTCTCCCCAGAGCTAGGGGCATGTAGCAGGAGCAGGCTGGCTTTGCACCAGCATGGCCCCGGATGAGCACTCCAGACTCTGTCTGTAACCAGCAGCTTCCATGCTTTCCTCACAATCATGTCAGGCTTATCAGCTACATGACAGGAAATGCCTGTGCTCTGGAATTGCCAGTGGACCTGCATATTAACCTTTGCAGGACTTTCCCAGACCTCTCCTCACCACCAAAGGGGGAAAAAAATACTCATCTACCACCAGCAGCCAGGAACCCAAAATCTCTCCCGTTCTGGAGCCATTTCCTGCGGTTACGTTTATCTCAAATTTCCAGAGGAAAAAACTGAAGTTCAGAGAGATTAAGTGACTAGGAATTAATCAAGATTTGGATCTGGATTTTCAAACTGGATGTTAGTGGGTTTTGTTGTGGATTTTGTTTTGTTTTGTTTTGTTTCCTGCTCATCAGAGTATCTTCACTTATCACTTCAATGAGAAAGAGTTTATCAGGTCAGCTCTTGTGCCTGAGAAAGATGGGGGATGGGCAGGGCAGGGACACTTTTCTTGTTCGAGAGAAGGGCATTAGAAGCATTATTTCGGCCTAAGCTATGTTCAGCTACAAGCTTCAGCTCAGCTAGGGTTCTGGGACGCAGAGCAGGGTGGAGAGAGGATCTGGAGGGACAACTAAAATATATCCAACAGAGGGTGGTGATTGGCACCCCGCCAGAATCCCATAGAACGGGAGCAGGGCAGCTTGGCAAAGGAAAACCAGATAGCTGCCACCCTAAGAAGGGAGATGAGGGGGTACACAGTCCAACATAACAGATGGCCATTAACATCTCCTAGGGGAGAAACCTGCACTGAGGGGCTGTGCAGAGACCACTTTACATCCTGGATGACAACTGATGTCCCAAACCTACCTCAGCCAGGTGGAGGTCCACAGCGCTGGAAGACCCGGCTATGTCACTAATGCTCTGCCCACCAGAGCCCACCGTGCTCTCTCTATCATCTCCATCCCCACCCACACACTGCAGGGGCCCCACTCACACACTGCAGGGGCCCTGCTTTGGGTACTGCCACATGCTTTGTTGCATTGCTTATCTTCTCTTTTTGCATACACCTGAATTCCCCAACTAGATCTAAAACTGGCATCCAGCCTAGGGATCTATCCCAAATATTAATAGATGTTTGATAAATGGTTAGTGATAAAATAGCATTGACTCAAGGTAGAAGAAAGGTGTGACTTTTCCTTAGTCCTTTAAGTACTATGTCTCGCCTTTCAGCCTCTCATTAAATAAATAGAAGAGAGAGAATAAAATGAATCTGGTTTGGGGTTGGTGAAATGGTATAGTTAAAAATATTAAAGCAGTGACCTGAGCCTCAGGAGACCTAGGTAACTGCCCTCGCCCAGTAGTCTGTGTGGAACCAAGGCTCCTCTCTCAATTTCTCTGTGTCTTAGATTCTCTTCACTATTAATTGAAGTGCACTGTGGCTCATCAAACTCAGCACCACTGATATTTCTGGCTGCATGATTCTCTCTTGTTGGGAGAGGGAACTGTCCTGTGCACTGTAGGGTGTGTCACAACAACCCTGGCCTCTACTCACTAATGCCGGCAGCAACCTCTGCACCCCCAAATGGGACCACCAAAAATGGCCCCAGACATTTCCAAGTGTTCTCTGGAGACAAAATTGCACCTCCCCTGTTGAGAACTACTGAGCTAGATGGCCTCTGTACCAGCTGAGATACAGGTTTGGCTTCATGTTTCTGAGACTGAAAATAACAAAGACTAATACAAGATAAAAATTAACTTTTCTCATATCAAAGTCAGAGCTGGAAAGGCAGCTCTGCTCTGCCAAGTGAACAAGAACCCAGACTTCTTTATCTTGTCATTTTGCCCTTCACAGGCTGTTCCTCATGTCTGGTTCAAGTTACACCCACATTCCAATCAGTGGGATAAAAGAAGGAGGTTAGAGGTGAGGAGGGTTACATCCCTCCCCCGACCCTTTTATTTTTTTTTTTTTTTTTTTTTTTTGCGCTACATGGGCCTCTTGTTGTGGCCTCTCCCGTTGCAGAGCACAGGCTCCGGACGCGCAGGCTCAGCGGCCATGGCTCATAGGCCCAGCCGCTCCGCGGCATGTGGGATCTTCCCAGACCAGGGCACGAACCCGTGTCCCCTGCATTGGCAGGCGGACTCTCAACCACTGCGCCACCAGGGAAGCCCCATCCCTCCCCTTGAAGGGTTTAGCCTGTAATTTCCATTTGTAACCACTCTTATCCCATTGGCGAGAAATTAGTCACAAGGCCATATCGAACCGCAAGGGAGACAAGTAGTTTTTCTCTGCAAAATATATAGCAAATACAGTTTTTCTTATGGGCTGCCAAGTGCCTAGTTGAATTCATTGAAAATGAAAGGTTTAACTGTTCTTTTTTTGTTTTTTTTAAATTTTAGTTGTTGGGGAGAAGAGTTTGGGAAATATGTCCTTGGCTGACTCGGGGCCGTGGGAAGCAGAATCCATTTCCCTCAATGTTCTTTATTTCCTTCGTCTCCTCTAACCACCAGAGCCCCCAAGACCAGCTGTCTGGTCCATAGGAGCCTTGCAGATCTGGCCATAGAGCTCAGAGGTGGTTGAGTTCATAATGAGGAAAACTGAGAGCCAAATCTCAGTTTCTGAGTAGTTGTAGAGAAAAGTATGTCACTGCTGAAGGGAATGTGTCTGAAGCTGGGCTTAAACAGGCTTGTGTGAGAAGAGAGACTTGAAGATCAAAGTGAGCCATGCAGAGTCAGCGATTCTGCCCAGAGCTGGATGACTTCTGACAGCAGTGGAGGGAGCAGCTAGAGGCAAGTGGGGAACCAAGACTTTTTGCACTGATGGGACACCATTGGCTTTATCTCTGGCATTGTTGCCTACTGAATGAATTGATTATGGCTTGTTTTTCTCTTCCAGATAGAGGAGTTGTGTATGATAAAGAGTGTTTCCCCTCTGTTAGCTGATAACAGCACGAGGAAGATAATGCTTAATATCCCCAGTACTCTGTACTTCATTGTACTTACTACAGATAGTTAATTAATTATATACTTACCCAGTTATATAATATATAATTACCTATTGTAGTAGATAATTACACATTTGTAGAATTATCTAATTGAAATCATTTTCCCTTGATATACTGTTTAAAAAAAAACTGTTAAAAAAAACCAAACACTCAATATAGGAAAAAAAAGTGCTAAGTTAAATTGCACTTTGTTCTTAGCCCAGGAAAGACAGGATGAATGAATAAGACAATGTTTTTCTCTGTTACACAACAAAATGGTCCTTCTAAGAGTTTGTTGATTCTCAAGCTCTTAATTTCATACGTGTTTTGAGTAGGCTATGGCCACAGTGATTGCATTTTTAAACTTTTTTTTATCTTGAAGTGTCATGTACAAATAGAAAAGTACGCAAAGCATAAATGAATGATCATAAAGTGAACACTCATCTGTGCATCCAGGACAAGAGGTAGAACACTACCACCTTGAAGCCTCACTCGTACCCCTTCCCAGTCACCACTCCATTTCCCCCCAAAAGAGAAACACTGTCCTGACTTAACAGTGTAGCTTTGTTTCACCTATTTTGAACTTGATATAAGTAGAGTCCTACCTTTTCTTAAGATACATGTTTGGAGAAGCAAAAATGTGGTACTTATGTATACCACTGGGTCAGTGAGATGAGACATTTGAAATGGGGACTGCCTCAAGATCCACAACATACAGTCAGTGTAACTTTGCGTCTTTATGAAAGTTCATCTCTAGGTACCATGCTTATTCCTCCAGAAGAAAGAGCAAGGCTGATTGACCAGTCCCAGAGACCCAGGAGCCTTTCCTGGGAACCAGTAACTTACACCCAAATGCAGTAGTTATGTTACCTTTGGCAAGAATCCGGAAAGGTTTTACAAACAATCAAACACTGACAGATGGGATTTAGTGAAGAAGAAGGAGAAGGAGAAGGAAAGGGGGAAGAAGGAGAAAGATTGAAGGTAGAGAGAGGTAAGGTTTTGCCTTCTTTCTTAATTATTTTAGGAGAGGTCATTACTTAGAAACACCCATAGTCAGCTTGTATTTTTGACTTGCTTATAGATCAATAACTAGTTGAACCAGGAGAGAGAGGGAGAAAATTGAAATTTAAAGAGTTAGAGTTAACAATATTCGGCTTTCACTGAGTTCTGCTGTATACCAACCAACCTCCAAATATCAATAGCTTAAACCAATAAAGGTTTTTCCCGTTCTCACATTGCTTCAGCTGCAGTAGACTTCCCCTCTTTTCCTCATGTCTTTTTCTTCTGCAATACAAGCTTAAGGAGCCATTCTAATCTGGGACATACCATTCTTGAGACAGAAGAAAGTGAAAAAGAGGTGGCAGAGCCACTCAGTAGCTATTAAAACTTCTGCTTGAAACAGACATATGTCATTTCTGCTTAGATTTCATTAAGAAAAGCATATCACTTGGCCAGGTGGACATTAGTCCTTTCTAGGAAAGCAAATAATAGAGAAAAATGATGCAGACTATTTACAGGGGTCATTTTCTAATGAAGATCAACCAGAAAGTATAATACGAAAATCAGGGGGAAAGAGAAGAAACTCCCCCAAATTCAGTGAACTCAGTCAAAATCTATCCATTTTAGTGGATCATTTATGTAAGAAAATCCACTGAACAATTAAACGTATTTGTGTTAGAAGCCCATACAGTCCCTGTATGAACAATGACTTCTCTAGGAAACATCTTTTACTCATTGCACTAGAGTTCCAATAAATTCTTTGCTTTCTTGGAGAATTTGAAGAATTCTAAGGGTACAACTCAAATGAAAGGAAGAGCCATAGCCTAATCCCTGCTTTGTACCCAGAAGCCTCTGCTTATGGGCCGGATCTTCAGTGTCTTCTGTTCTCTAATCCTCCTCCTGATGGACTCCTCTGTGAGGATATCAGTTATCCATCTTCAAGCAAAAGTCGGCTGTGATGTATTTTCAGAAATTTCTCAATGTCTGATCCTTGCTGACAACATGAATCCTGTCTTCATACTGAAAAGACAGGAAAACAATTCTTTGTTTCTTCAGATTTTTTTTTTGGGGGGGTGGTGCATAAAATTTCTTAATTCGGACAGCATTTCCTTAGTCCTTGTCAATATTGTTTCCTTGAAGCTCTTTTTTTCTCTGTGAAATCAACATTCTTTTGCCTAATTTTCAAGGATTCACGCTGGTGGATTATCTGCCTTAAAAGTCAAGTCAGAAGACTTTGGGGAGATTCCAGCCGCAACTGGATTTCAGTCTTCAGAAATGCAAGTCTGACACCTTCTGGAAAGCATGTTGCACTCACAAGTAGTTTTCTTGTCAGGACAGTAAGATGGGCCCTAGAAACCTCATTTAGAAGAGGAGACTTGAGTGGGATTCAGGGCTACACGAAATTGGATGGGACAAACCTTACATCTCTATTTCCATAAATTGCTATTTGAATAAATTGCTATTTTCAGCTATGAATACAAGCTATCAACTCCATTAGTATTATTAACAATGTCAACAGTAGAAATCACAAATATTTTCTAATCACATTCTAGTTATTGCAGATATCTCAAAGCATTGTTTACACTCGATGTTACTTTAAAATCACCATAAACCTGCCACCAGATTCTGTTATTTAATGTGTTAGTAAATAAACACATATTAATATCTCATACATTTGATTTTTTATATTTGGATTTTTAGTATTTCAGTATAATTGGTTTCCTTTGAGATTCCATGTATTTTATTTCATACATTTACAGGCTATTTTAAGAAGGTGTTTATCATTTTCACCAGACAGTTAAGGGTTTATGGCACAGAAGATATTAAGAATGCCTGTTCTAGATGCATTCTAGAGGGGATAGAGAAGGATAAAAGAAAATACAGAACAACTCTCTTTCACTAAAATGATGATCTTTGGTTCTTTTGTATAGAATTAAATGGAAAGAGTTTCTCTTTTTTAACAAAAGGATGTTTTGATATCATATTAATCATCAATGTATAAAACTCGTGCTTTCGTCTTCTCCTCCTCATGAAACTGGACCCTAAAACTGTGGTGAGAAAATTCCTCCCTGTCCTTACTCTCCCTTCCCTCCAACCAACCACACACACACACACACACACTCACACACACACACACTCACACTCACACACACACACAATGGTGTGTAAGTATGTTTAGTTCTCTAAAAATACCTCTTTTAAAACCATGAAATTTGTTTGCAATTTGTACATCAGGTGATATTTTCTTAACACCAAATTGCACTCAAAAAGTGAGTAAGAAGAACAGACAGTAACAAATTCTCAGTTGTTCATTGAAATGCTTCTATATCAGGAACATTAGAAAAAAGCCTGAGCTCCAGGAAAGGAGCAACTGTCCAACACAGTCAGCTGGTGGAGCTATTCACGTACACAGAACGGGCTGGAGAATTGGCTGTCAGGTCTGAGTGACCTCCAAGTGCTTGGTATACACTCCAAGGAAGCACAAGACGATCCAACAGAAAGCAGAAAGTTGATAAAAAAGTGCCTTCATTCTGTCTGTTTGTTCGAAGGTCGAGTTCATCTTAGGGACGTGAGATGCCCTTGGGAGGTCAGGACGTTCTACAAAGCAGTAGGATTGACAGGCACCCCTTCTCCTTCCTCTGCTTTCCAGCGCTGAGGCATCCACAGTTTTTGTGTGCCCAGTTAAGCAGCCTCATTGATGACATTATCTAGTTTTAACTAAACTGCCCCTCACGAAATGGAGTTCCATATGAGCTCTGGGTTGAAGATAATGTTTGCAACATGCAAATTCACAAACCTATACAACTACAATGGCAGAGATCCAGTTACTCTTTTATATATATATATATATATATATATATATATATATATATATATATATATATATATACATATATTTGGCTGCATTGGGCTTTCATTGCTGCGTGCGGGCTTTCTCTAGTTGCGTCAAGCAGGGCTGCTCTTCGTGTGGTGCACAGGCTTCTCATTGTGGTGGCTTCTCTTGTTGTGGAGCACGGGCTCTAGGCACGCGGGCTCAGTAGTTGTGGCTCGCGGTCTCTAGAGTGCTGGCTCAGTAGTTGTGGCGCATGGGCTTAGTTGCTCCGCAGCAGTGGGATCTTCCCGGACCAGGGCTCGAACCCGTGTTCCCTGCATTGGGCAGGCTGATTCTTAACCACTGCACCACCAGGGAGGCCCGGTCCAGTTACTCTTAATGTGATCCCTTCAGCAACAATACAAGAAGAAAAATGACTATTTCGTCACAACTGATAGTAAATTGGATCACCCAAAGTTGAAATTTTCAGGATGATTTAATATATGGATCTGTAAACATTATCATTAGTGGTGGCTTTGCCAGTCATGTAGATTGCATCTTGAGAAAATAGTTAATAATGGTCCTACTTGTGTATAATTTATATAAATGTAGGTTCAAAATTACTTACTAATAAAAAAAATTCCTTACTAATAAAAATGTGTGACCAAAAGAGTTTGAATATCACTAAAGTTCCAAGTATGAAATTTTTGAATTAAATTTTGAAAAAAAAATGTCTATTGTGAGGTCAGAGTCGTTAGGGGAAAAAGTGCCATGTTGGCCAAAAGCAGTTTTACTGTCCGAGGATAAACAGAACTGTAATGTGGAAAAGTGAGAGAAGACACAGTTGGTTGAAAGGGATATCGAGGTACCGTGGAGTGTATTTAACCATCTCTACCTGTCTCCGCAGACAGACTGTGAACCTCATGTGGTCAAGGACTGTGCCTATTAACTCTACAACCCCAGCTGCCAGCCCCTTACCTAGGATGGGTTGGGGCTCAAAAAACTTTTGCTGGATTAATGGATTCAAAAAAACAAAGAACTAGGGGAATTTGACCTTTGCTTTATAGCAAATGTCTCTTTGCCCCTTAGCATTTCCCAGTGTGGAGGAGTTATTCCAAGATGGAAAGCTACTCTCTGTGTCCAGTAGAATTCAAACGACAGCAACAAGAGCCTGGGTTGATAGGAAGCATCAACTCCTGCAAACAGTTGGAAATCCCTCCCCACTCTGGGCCTACATTAGCCTTTGCACGTCGCTCTCTATTACAGCAGGTACAATTTTGCACCATATTTTTGTTTCTGGTTGTCTCCCACTATTAGTTGAGGAATTCCTGGAAGGGAGACAAGGATCTTACTCATCCTTGTTTTCCTAATACCTAAAACAATGACAGACACAAAGGAAAGGGACAGGGAGCAAATACATATGAGCACCTACTCTGTGCCTGGCAAGTGATATGTGCTATCTGCTTTTCACATTAACCCTGTGAAAGTTAAATTACATTCCAAGGTCACACAGTAGGTAAGGGATTCAGGATTTCAACTTAGGCTTGACTCCAAGTCCCAGACTCTTCGTACTACCCCACAAAGGGTTGATAAATGTAGGGCACATAAACTAATTGATTAATTAACATAGACTCTTCATCATGATACTCAGATGGCACAGTGCTCACCATCACGCAAGGAAGCCCACTTTATTCTCAAGACCCCTAATTATATTTTACCATCTTTATTGGAGTATAATTGCTTTACAATGTTGTGTTAGTTTCTGCTGTATAACAAAGTGAATCAGCCATACGTATACTTATATCCACATAACCCCTCCCTCTTGCATCTCCCTCCCACCCTCCCTATCCCACCCCTCTAGGTGGTCACAAAGCACACAGCTGATCTCCCTGTGCTATGCGGCTGCTTCCCACTAGCTATCTATTTTACATTTGGTAGTGTATATGTGTCAATTTTACTCTCTCACTTCATCCCAGTTTACCCTTCTCCCTCCCCGTGTCCTCAAGTCCATTCTCTACGTCTGCATCTTTATTCTTGTCCTGCCCCTAGGTTCTTCAGAACCATTTTTTTTTTTTTTAGATTCCATATATATGTGTTAGCATACGGTATTTGTCTTTCTCTTTCTGACTTACTTCACTCTGTATGACAGACTCTAGGTCCATCCACCTCGCTACAAATAACTCAATTTTTTTGCTTTTTATGGCTGAGAAATATTCCATTGTATATATGTGCCACATCTTCTTTATCCATTCATCTATCGTTGGACACTTAGGTTGCTTCCATGTCCTGGCTATTGTAAATAGAGCTGCAATGAACATTGTGGTCCATGACTCTTTTTGAATTATGGTTTTCTCAGGGTATATGCCCAGTAGTGGGATTGCTGGGTCATATGGTAGCTCTATTTTTAGTTTTTTAAGGAACCTCCATACTGTTCTCCATAGTGGCTGTATCAATTTACATTCCCACCAACAGTGCAAGAGGGGTCCCTTTTCTCCACACCCTCTCCAGCATTTATTGTTTGTAGATTTTTTGATGATGGCCATTCTGACTGGTGTGAGGTGATACCTCATTGTACTTTTGATTTGCATTTCTCTAATGATTAGTGATGTTGAGCATCCTTTCAGGTGTTTGATGGCCGTCTGTACATCTTCTTGGGAGAAATGTCTCTTTAGGTCTTCTGCCAAGACCCCTAATTATTAACTTCCTTTCATTGAACTAAACTCTACTTCCCTACAGCTTGACTTACTGCTCTGATTCTTCTCTGGAGCCACACAAGAAAACTGTAAACCCCCCTTCCACAAAATCAGCCCTAGCTTATGAAGACAATCACTATGTGTCTCCCCCCGACCAAGCAGTTCTTTTTCCATGCCAAAATGACCAAATCACTTGCAAGAAGCAGAAAAGAAGCCTGATTTTAATCTTTCAGTCACGGATCCTTTGCCTTATCTAGCTAGAAGGCTCTTGCACTCCTAACGAGTAGACTCAAATGGGACGCTTTCCTGGCATTCTTTTATGCATCAAAACATGGCAGTGAAATCCATTGGCCCTTGCCTGTTCCCCTGTGAATGTCACTTATGCTAGTAACCACTGGGTGCACGCCTAGAGGGGGCTTGTGACTCACAAGATGCCACTGAGTGGGCTCTATGGAAAGTACCTTTATCGGTTTCAAAGTGTGGTCTCTCAAACCACCATCAGAATCACTGGAGGTCCATGTTAAAGTGCAGATTCCTGGGCCGCTCCAGAGCTCCTAGATTAGAATTCCTAGGATGAGACCTGGACTCCTTGCTTGTTAATGAGCACTCCCTCCTTCAGTGATTCTAATACATACCCCAGCTTGGGAGCTTCAGATGAAAGCAGGGCTGTGTTGAAGTCACAAGGAGGTTGCCTTTTAGTGCAATCCATGTTGGTGGATGGCAGCCAAAGTCTGTCCATTTAAATAAGGAATATTTTTCTAAGTGGGATTGTCAATATTTATATAACATAAGAAAAACAAAGGCATCTGCCAAGAGAATTTAGCAGTGATCACATAAAAAGTATGGTTAAAAAATGGAATCCTATGGTTAGCAGGGCTGACCTAACAGCATAAGTGGGCACCTGCACCAGCAGATGGATTGGGTGGCAGATGGGATCCTAATGTTAGTTTGGACCCATCTGGGTACTGGATTGACAAGGGACAAAGGGGTTTCTACCAAACTCGGTGTCTCCTGCGGAGTTTTCACTGAGGCTTTGTGAAATCTTAAGGATTTCTGAAATATAAAACAAATTTCCATCTCCACTCCCAACCTATTTTACTAAAAGGAAAGGTATTTTACCTAAATTGCATAAACCCTAAAGTTCTTTATGGCTCATGTGATACTTAGATGCATTTAGAAAAAACACACACACACAGTCCATGAATCAAAGTAATGAAAAGAAATTCCATTTTCAGTTGAGTTTTTTAGAGGAATTAAGAGAGATTCAAACCCTGTCACTCAGCAATATTTAAAGTCCCCTTTCCCATTGTTCTTTCTCTCTCATATCTCTCAGCTGCCCTAAGGCTCTTTCAATTCTCTCTCTGGTAGAGCCTTTGTACTTAGTGAGGCTGAAAGGTCAAGTGTAGGGAAAAGGAACGCACAATGCAAAAGCCTTTGAAGAAATCGTGTCCTGAATTCTTAGGAGTTCCTCTCTGAGAGCCATTGTGTGACCTATCTGGGACATTTTCATCTTCTATAAAATGGGGTCTTATAATTTGCAAGGTCATTTCCATCACTGTGTTTTCATTCTGTTCAGTCTATAGGGTCTTGCATGTGTTTAAAATAGACAGAAGCCACCAGACAGGCCACCAAGGGGGTAGAAGTTCATGAACAGGATAGTTTGTGTATTTGATTTGGATGATGTAAAACGGTTAATTTTATGTGTCAGCCCGACTGGGCTAAGGGATGCAGAGAGCTGGTGAAACATTTCTGGGTGTGTCTGTCAGGGTGTTTTCAGAAGAGATTACTATTTGAATCAGTAGACTGAGTTACAAATATCATCCTCACCAATGCAGGTGGGCATCATCCAATCCGCTGAGGACCTGAACAGAACAAAAAGGTGGAGGAAGAGCAAATGTGCTGTCTCTGCTTGAGCTGTGACACCCACCTTCTCTACCCTTGGACATCAGCACTCCTGGTTCTTGGGGCTTTGGACTCCAACCCAGACTTACACCATCAGCTCCCCTGGTTCTCAGACCTTTGGGTTTTTACTAAATTCCAACACCCCACAGGATTTCTTGGCTCTCCTGCTTGCAGATAGCAGATTGTGGGACATCTCAGCCTCCATAATTGCATGAGCCAATTCTTCTAATAATCTCCATATATATATATATATATATATATATATATATATATATATATGTACACATATATAACCTATTGGTTCTGTTTCTCTAGAAAACCCTGACTAATACAAATGGTAAGCAAGCTTTTATTCTCTTAATTTCAACTGTTTTATAAAAACTCAGAGCACCCATTTCTGGTGAAATGTTTGATTCTACCCAGCAGGTGAAAAGTCAATAGGGATCAGCAAGTGGTCTCATTCCCAAATTAGATCAAAGAGCCTGGACTCTGAGCTCAAAGCAAAATATTTACATGATATCTTGAGGAGAACAACAGTATTTTGAAGAAGGACAAGGGTATAGGAAAAATCACTCAAGGATGTTGGGAATAACCTGGGATAGGGAGGGATGAGCTAAAATGTTGGGTTAGGTTTTTCCAGCTGTGATTTCTTACGGAGACATTGGGCTCAGAGGCTGGACAACTTGCCAATGTGGTAGGCCAAATCCCAGGATCCCAGTCTACTGAGAAGACAGTCTGTCTTTGCTTCTTAGTTACCATTCCTGACAACAATTGTGCAAAAATACAGATTACGTCTCAGTACCCTAGAATTTCTTCACCATAATGACCCTGGATGAATTCTGCATTAAGAAATCCAGATTTATGAAACAGCAAATTATTTATGAAAAATCTTTCAGTTTAGAGAGTCACCACAGGAATATTCATGAGTGCACTTGAAAAATATGATTCCAGGTATGAAACTCTGATTTACCCATAGCTTTTCTAGAACACATCTCCTGCATCACAAGAAACACTGCAAAAAAGACCACAAGGCCCAACCACTTACAGCAGCTGAGCAGCCCATCTGAGAAATAACTCTGAACCCCTTCATAAAAACATGCCGTGGCATGGTGACCTGGCAGTCACTGATTCCTGCCAGCTCATTTGCGACCAGTATTTTTCACAGATGCTCCCTGGTGAGTAGCAATTTCCGGATATTTTTCAAATGATTTTCATTCTGCCAGCTGGGCATAGTTCAGGGAGAACAGCTTGGAGAACTCAGCCAGATGGACCAATCAAAGACGCCTGCCAGCCTGATTTGGATTAGACTGGATTGTGTGAGTCTTGCCCTGAGGTTGGCACACCCCCTGCTTTCCTCCCCTGTTGATTTCCATCCTCCACCTTACACTTCCCTAATCCCCTTTGTGCCTGCTATGAGCTCACTATGCAGCCATCTCCTTCCCTCCCAGTACCTTCTGCCCAGGCTGACACCATTCAAGGGCAGGCAATGGGACAGAGTGAACCATATTCTAGGAACAGGAAAATTTAAATTTAAATCTAGTCCCAGTTCTGCCACTAACTAGCTGCATGGCCTTGGTCAAGTTATTTAACCTTTCTGGGTTTTAGTTTCCTCTTTGTTAAAATGAGAGTCCATCGCTAGTCTCACTTAAGGCCTTGACCAAGTCATACAAGTCATTCTATTAAGCTGCACATCTGATGACAGCCTCACCACTGAGAACCTTTCCGGAGATATTTCAGGACTAGGATTTCAGAAGAAAAGCCGTGTTAGTTGTTGAGCCTGCTTCAAGGACAGACTGGGGCGGAACATTAAATTTGGAAGAAGACATGAAATCTATTATTAATGCTGCTTGGGGCAAGAAGAGGCTGAAAGAAATGCAGCAGCTATAAAAATCAATGGTGAAATGGAATTTATCACCTCTGTGTCAGTCTGACCTCCCAGGACTTTTCCTCCTGGGTCCCAGGGTCCTGAATAATGAACAGTGAACCAAAACATGCTCTCTGTGACCTTCAGGATATGCAAAGATGGAAGGATGATAAAAGAATAAAAGAAAGGAGAAAAATTCTGGAAAGTTTAACTTTATTATTACCCTCTAACTTAAAAATAATGTTTTCTCAGGTTATAAAATAAAGACAGAGATTTGGAGACTACTGGAAAATATAAATCATAAAATCGCTCGTAATAGAGATAACCATTGTCAACATCTTGACTACTTCCTTTCACCTTTTCTCATCTGGACACTATGAAAACAATTTCCTTCATTATTTTGAAGTGTCAGTCTTATCCTCAAACATCCTGGCTCATGGAAATCTCTGAATCCTAGAGAATCCAAAGTACCAGGACTACTTTTGATTTTTTTCCCATATTACATCCTTACCCAAAATGAAAAATAATGCTAGTAGGTGAATACATGAATATGTAGCAGAACTGGGGGCAAAGTTAGAGGGTTCCTGTTGCTTCGCATTTGTAAACAAGCCTTTGTCTGTATCTCTGTTTCAGTATGGGGTACAAGGCACTTTTTTCCAATATGCACTTTTTGCTCCTCCGCTTTAAATTCTTCAATGGTTTCCCATTGTACTTTTGATAAAATTCATACTCCTTAAGAAGAGTTTCTAGGACCATCACGGTCAGACCCCTGCCTCTGCCTCTGCTTATAGCCCCCTGACCAATCTCCCCAGCACTCTCTGCTCCAGCAATACCGGTGCTTTGCCCAGGCTGTCCCTCTTCCTGAAGCAGTCTTCCTCTGCCATTGTCTGGCTAATTTTTAGTTTATCCATCCAACGAGGTTAGATCCTTTTGCTCTACCCCCCTGTAATCTTCCCATGTGAGCGCTCACTGCATTTCAGCTATGGTTTATTTTTTGCCTTGCCTACTAGGCTCTAAATACCTTGAGAGCAGTGACTAGCTGTTCTGCTCTCCACTGTATCCCCATCCCCAAGGATGGACTTTTTGCAAAGTGAGTATTCAATAAACACCCTTGAATATATTAGAGAATGGAAGCCTTCATCCATATTAATCAAGAAAGCTCTTCAAGAGAACATAGACTATCTTTCTGAGTGGGAGATTTTTTTTTTTCGCGGTACGCGGACCTCTCACTGTTGTGGCCTCTCCCGTTGTGGAGCACAGGCTCCGGATGCGCAGGCTCAGCGGCCATGGCTCACGGGCCCAGCCGCTCCGTGGCATGTGGGATCTTCCCGGACCGGGGCATGAACCCGCATCCCCTGCATCGGCAGGCGGACTCTCAACCACTGTGCCACCAGGGAAGCCCGGTACGGCTACTTTAAAAGACAGTTTGTATCAATATTCCATTGCTTTTTGTAGCCAAATAATATTCCATTTAATGGATACATCATATTGTATGGATATATCACAAATGACCCATTTATCAATTTATAGACATTTACATTGGTTCCACCATTTGGCCACAAAAAACAATGGAATAAACATGGATGAACCTTGAAAACATTAAGCTAAGTGAAAGAAATCAGTTACAAAAGATTGCGTATTATAGGATTCCATTTACATGAAATATCCAGAATGTGAAAATCTACTGAAACAAAAAGGAAATTAGTTAGGACTTGATGGCTAAGAGGTACAGCGTTTCTTTAGGGGGTGATGAAAGTGTTCTAAAATTGATTGTGGTGATGATTATATGACTTGGTGAATTTACTAAAAACTATTGAATTGTACACTTTAAATGGGTGAATTGAATATTGTGTGAACTATATCCCAATAAAGTTGTTACCAAAAAGAAAAAAAAAAAAGACAGTTTGACGGTTTCTTCCTAAACTATACATACTCTTACCAAATGATCCAGCAATCATGCTCCCTAGTATTATTATCCAAAGGAGTTGAAAACTTATGTTCACACAGGAAAACTACACACTGATGTTTATAGCAGCTTTATTTATAATAGCCAAAACTTGGAAGCAACAAAGATGCCCTTCAGTAGATGAATGGATATATAAACTGTGGTACATCCAGACAATGGAATATTCAGCACTAAAAAGAAGTGGGGTATCAAGCCATGAAAAGATATGAAGGAACCTTAAATTCATATTCTAAGTAAAAGAAGCCAATCTTAAAACACTATATACTGTATAATTCAAACATGTGACTTTCTGTAAACTATAGAAATGGTCAAAGCATCAGTGTTTGGCAAGGGTTCAAGGGGAGAAAAGGATAAATAGGCAGAGCACAGAGGATTTCTAGGGGCAGTGAAACTGCTCTGTATGATATATGATACTACAATGGTGAATACATGCCATTCTTCATTTGAAACCTAATCTAAACTTTGGAGTATGGGAGATAATGATGTAGGCTCATCTACTATAACAAATGTGCCCCTCTGTCTGGTGTGGCATGTTGTACCTATACAGGAGAGAACCTCCTGCTTAACTTTTCCATGAACCTAAAGCTGCCCTGAAAAATAAAGTCTATCTCTTTAAGATCTGGAATGAAGTTTTATAAAAACATAAACTGTATATTGATCTAAAGACTTTTTTGCAAGTTCTCATACAGGAAGAGAATCTGGGTCCCTGTGGCGTAACAAGAATGTTATATTTCCTTCCTGAAGGTGGCATTTGTGTGCTATGGTCAAAGAATGCGTCCCTCATTGTTAAGGGGGGAAAAAAAAGGAAAAAACTTTACCAGACAGTAAAATGACTCATAAAACTGTCATGAGTAATTTCAGCAGCTGGGCTGAAATGAAAGGCTGCTCACAGCACCTCTGTTTCTCTGTGACAGGGGTGAGCATTTATAGATTAAGATTATAGACTTACCTGTGGACACTGAGACTCATAACTCAATTTACAGGTGCCTTAGAGCTGAAAGAATATTTTCAGAGCTACTCTCTGGGATTTGTTACAGGCACCAGGAACTTCATGAGCTGTGGAAGGCCACAGATCTGGCTGAGACAGTCCAACAGGAAGGAGAGTTCTCAGACATGCACAGAACCTGTGACCAATTTACTCTCAGCCAACGAATGGTTGCATTGTGGAAACTATTTGAACTTGAAGGGGAAAATCCCCTAATTAAAAGGTTTCTAAACCCAGCTTCTGCATAAGGATTCCTTCTAGGGCATGTTAAACACAGAGATTTCTGGACTTCAACTTCAGAGATCCTAATGTCAAGAATATCAGTGGAGTCCAGAAGTTTACATTTAAGAAGCTTTCTAGAGTGGACAATTACTCAGCTATATAAATAAAACAAACCACTGACATAAGAAACAACATGGATGAAGTCTCAACAACAATATTCTAAGCAAAAGAAGCCAAACACAAAAGAGTAAACACTGTATCATTGTGATTATATATATATATATATATATATATTATATGTGATTATATATTATATATTTGAAGTTCTAGAATAAACACAACTAATACGTGGTGATAGAAATGAGATTGGTGATTGCATAGGGCAGAGGGTTAAAGAGTGGATTGACTGCAATGGGGCATGAGGGAACTTTCCAGTATGATGGTAATGTTCTATATCTTTATTGACTGGTAGTTACATAGGGGTATACATTTGTCAAAACTCATCTAAGTGTACACTTCAAATTGTGTGCACTTACTTGCATATAAATTGCACCTCAATAGAGTTGATTTAATCAGATACCTCCTAGGTGATTCAGATGCACATAGATGTTTGGGTACAACTGACCCTTTGCTAATGGAGGATGATCAGATCTTAAGTGCATTTGAACCACTTGGGGCTTCTTTTTTGGCATTTATATTTCCACTGAGAGAATTTCTGAGCCCCAAGGCACCTTCAGGATCAAATTATCTGCCTTCTGGGTTTTCTATATGAGAAATTGAAGCTCCAAAAAGTTGAGAGCCTTTTTCAAGGCTACACGGTAAGATGTCAGCAAGTATCACATAAGAATCCTGGTCCTGGCAGCATTTTTTCTCCTCTCGCACTATCACACTGTATTCAAGGAGTAGGAGAAGGAAGTGGCTAGTAGATGTTCCTTGCTCTAATTTAGCTTCTTCATTCTTCACTGCTGTCTGTAGGACAGAGCTACTTCATTACCTGAGCCAAAGAAACTGAGTGGGTGAAAGACTGGTTTCAGGTTTGTTCACTGACTCATTTAACTAATAATCAACACATATTTGTTGAGGGCTTGCTAGTCACAGTTCTAGGTACAAAAGATTCAGTAATGAATAAGACAGACAAGATTCCTGCCCTCAAAGAGCTTATGTTATGGTCAACAATAAAGGAATGAGCAAATACATGAGCAAAACAACTTCAGACTGTGAAACGTGCTTGAAGAAAACAAAGCAGGTGATTGCTAGAGTAACTGAAAAGAAGGCTATACTGAAGCTGAACTCGTGAGGTGGGCCGCTCTGAGGTAGTGGCCTTGAGGATCATGAGTCTAGAGATGGTGAGACTGAAGGCAGCTTGCTTCAAATGCTACAAGGGCTGTCCTGTGGAGGAGGAAGCTTGTCTCATGTTGATTCAGAAGATGAAATGAGAACCAATATGAGTAGAAGAGACTCATATTGGTTGTATTAAGATCAGTTAAGGGAAGAACTTTCCAACCTAGCAGAAAAAGAATTATTTAGTTGAGGACATTCTGTGTGCTAGCTTCCTTATTTGTAATACTTTGTTTCAGTCTTCTTAAAAAAAAACCTCTGGGTGGCAGGTGGAACAGTGTCCATTGGAAGGAGAGATTTCCCCCTCCCAAGAGGTATGGACACTCAAGTGGAATAGTTATGCATTAGGAATTCTGGAGAAGTGATCCATCACTGAGAACTAAAGAATTCTGAAGGTCTTTTCCATTTCTAAGCTAATTTAAGTCTGAACTGAATAATTTATGTTTAGCAAATGAGCATGCCCATGGATTTTAAAGGTTTAGGTGTGCTAAGTGGTATCTGTTGACCTACAGAGATCTATGATCTTTCAAATATTCACCAGCATTGGGAACACAGGAGGTACTCAACTTATCTTGGCTGAAATGAAATGAGCTCCCCGGCTGAGGTAGAGAGAGGTGAGTGGGGGGCTTCCTTAACCTTGTGGCCTTGACCCCTGCAGGTGTTGCCCTAATTATGCCATAGAAACCACTGTAAAAAGCAAGAAAGCCATACTCCATATTTGAATCCAGATAATGGAAAGTTACTAAAACTTCTTGAACAATGTTAGCGTGTTTCCAGTTTAATTAAGCTTTATCCATAAATTCTTGGGAAGACCTTTTGCTTGATATCCTCCCCGAGGAATGCAGCAGAATGGCGTTCCAATGCCTCCTTCAATGAGAAACCAGAATATGGCCAAGAGTTACTCTTGAGGACGGATATCAGCAGGAGAGGAAAGGGCAGTGAGCTACCCGTGGTCCAGAAATTCTGCCTGGCTCCCTTCTTTATGAGAACATTTGCTTGATTTACTGCAAGAAAATAAAGGCGTATATGAGAAAGCAGTCTTGATTGGAAAACTCTTAAACAGGGGTCTTTCCAGAGAGACTGGTAAGTCTCTTCCACTAAAGGTCCTGCATAGAAAAAGGAAGACATGGAGATCTTGGATTATTTGAGCATGACCTTGAAGACTGGCACAAGCAATAAATTAGGTGAGCTTAGGATTGCTTTTATTCTGTGAGTCATGGCTTTGTCAAAATTACCCAAAACCTGACCCCCTTGGCTCCATGTGGAAGACAAAGTTCAAACTACAGTACAGGCAACAACAAGATGGAAGTAGGCTGTGCAAAACACAAAGTCCCCACAGGCCAGACACACTCCCCCGTTTCTGGATGCCTGCTCATCGTGCTGCAACCGTGTCCTCTGTCTCTCATCCTATCCTGAATTCTTATTCTCTGAGACTGTGAACTACTCGAGTGCCCAAGCTCCCTGTCTGTGAGCATGCCTCCAGCACAGAGCCTAGCACAGAGAGACACAGGCACTTGATAAACTGTGATGAATGAGGGAAGTTTCATAGTCCTTCTTCCGGTGCCTAATCACTGCTAGTCTAACTGAACACCTCTGCGTGCCAGGCTCCATGCCAAACACTTTAGAGATGTTGCCTCACTTAATTCTTAAAACCAGCCTATGAAGTAGGTACTACCATCATCATCATTGTTTTAATCATCACTATTTTCATAAGAAGAAACAGACCTAGACTTGAAACCATTACTATACTGCAGATTGGATTTAGGTCTGTCGATGCTGTGGGTCCAGGGACAGGCAGTATGGGAAAATCTGTGGATTGCTTTGTTACAAATCAGAGTCAGTGTCCCAGCTTACACAACAGCCAGTTTCTTAGCAATCTGGGCGATATTTAGAGTTAACACTATTTAATACAGACGAAAAAAGCTAAGGAGCAGGGATGACTTTTTGTCCCTCATTTTCCCTTGACCTCCTCTCCTGCTTTCCAGTGCTGACAGGGGATGTTTAGACGGAAGCCTCCAAATTTAAGTGAATTCATAACTTACAATGGCCAGTGTTTTGAGGGAGTTTAGGGTGGCTGCCTAGGGCTTTGATAACCTACTGCAAAAGATGTTTCACTTCTAACTTGATAAGGTGTGAATGCTTTTAGGACTTTATATGTTCATCCTACACCTCAATTTATTTTAAAAAATAAGTGATGATGTACAGGGAGTTCACAGCGCCAGACACTGTGACAAACACTTCGAATGCATTATCTCAGTTAATTCTCAGGACGACAAACACTCCTACTGATTTAAATTGTTTTCCTTTGGCTTCGATGATATGTATTGTTTTGTGTGTAGGTGAGCAGGTATCGCTGATGGCCAAGGGCTGTGTGTTCATCTACAGAGAAGAAGGAATAAACACAAAAGCTTTGGCAGATGATTTTTTTTTTTTTTTTTTACCAAACAAAGCAAAAAGAACTGTCTCCTTGACAATCTGCCGTGTCTGTCTGGGTCAACTTGCCATGTCTGTCTTGGTGAGCCCCAAAAGAACCAAGACGGTCACAAGACTTCAGAGTCCTGCACAGCCATGTGGGTGGATTCCACTTGGCCCTCTGAGCTAGTAAATCCTTCACCTCACACAGTTCATGAGCCAAGAAGGCAAGAAGTCATCTGTTTTATGGCAGAAAAAAAAAAAAAAAACAGATCTGGGTTTGAGTTTCATCTTAAAAAACTAGTCACTGATCTCTTCTCCATCAGGCTGGGCCATCACTAACCTAAAGGTCACCTTGGCTCGGATTAAGAAAAGGTGCCCTCTGTAGGCAAACCTGGTGACTTTGGTGCAGTCCTAGGTGAGTGGATAGTACCTCTATGCCCCTTCCTCCTGGAGCACAGAGCTCTGTGCCAGGCCCCATGGCTCACTGAGAAGGGCACTCACCCCACAGCAGGTGCCCCAGAACAATTGGCAGAATTACATGTGGCAAGGCCACCATCAGGAACAACACGGAGGTCCCCAAGTGACAGTCCATGCACCCCAGCCCACTCACAGATGGGTTTTATCATCCTAATCATGTTTCAGAGACTTTGAATTTCTTGTCAACCTTAAAAATCAGGAAATTTTACACGAAATCGAGATTTCAAGCTTCTCTTGAAAAATTAGAAGATGTGGGAACACTGGGTCTGCATTCCTGCACAGCAAAATGGAGTGGAGCTAACAAGTGCTGCCTGCTTATTGTATTTACTTATTTTACCTTTTTTAATTTAACACTATATCTTGGGTTTCATTCCACATTAGCACATAAAGAGCTACCATCTTCTTACGTTAAATTATTATTTGTATTAACTTATGAACAGATAATACTTGTATCAGATTTAAAAATCCAAAGGATATAAAAGGGTTTAAACATACTGTTCCCCCAGCCGCCCAGGGCTGCTCCCACAGAGGCGGCCACTGCTACAGGTTCTTGTGTGTCCTTCCAGAGAGAGGGTACGCACACACAAGCAAATACATATGCTGTCTTTTTAAGACACCATCAACTGCAAGATACACCATTGTGTTCACTAACTAAGAAAAAAATCCTAACAAAATCATGACACCATGCCTTAATTATGGTCCTGCTCCATCCATAAATCGGTCAAGTCGGCCCCTTAGTGCTTTGAAATTTGTTTCCTCTGTTCCAAAGCACTGAACATTTTTCCCTGCCCTTCTGTTGCATTGCACGACATATGGCAGGCAATCCTTTTAGCGTAGCTGGGTTAAAAAAAATGTAACACAGCTTTATTTCTATATCAATATATATAATTAAGAGGCTATTCCCCCAAATTATTTTGGTGTAAAAAATGAGGTAGGAATCTAACTTTATTTTTCTCCAGTTGCTGTGAGTTTACTACAGTTCCTACACTTCCTATTGTCTGACCTTGGACAGCTTCACTCATGTTGCTTGTTTGACCCTTGTCAACACTGGAGCTCTCAGCCTGGACTATCAGGCAAATGGCTGGACAGTGCAATGAGCAGTCTCATTGGTGGCCCATTTGCTGTGAAGGGTGGCACAGTTTCAGCATAAGCAGCAAAGCTCAGGAATAAGAACTCTGTGATTGTGTACACAGGTTCAACTAGGAAGACCCCTTTTGGAGCCCACCCGTAGCTAGAACTGCTGGGATGGCCTGACCTGGGGCTTCAGACCCCTGCCTTCATTCAGCTCCCAGTTTCTTGCAGGTGATGTGACTAGGTCACTGGTAGGAGATGCAAGGAAAGCAAGTAATATTTACATCAGTATAAGACTCCCTAATGAAAAGCAAAGCTGAAATTTAAACCCGGGAACAGGTTTCTCTGTTTACATAAAACATGTAGTAGCTTTGGCACAAATTGACATGGTTGTTCTAAGACAGATGTGTCTATGACCTTAAGCTATGCTTTGTACTTGGAGGATGTTTCTCAGACAAATTTTTAAGGCACGAGTTCCAGTCCTTATTCTGCTAGGACTGCGCATCCTTGAATAAGCCAGTCTCTGCACCTCAGTTTACTGGTCTAGTGTACAAAGTGATGGGTTTCGACTATAATCTGGATCTAGGTTCTTAAGCTTTTTGTACAATGCATGCCTTTGAAATACACTTAATTTTGCATAAAATTGCCAAGCATTCACAGATTCCCTGATATCCATCCACTGATTGCTTTTTGTTTGTTTCTTTTTTATGGAAATGTAGTTGTACAATATTATGTTAGTTTCAGGTATACTACCATCCACTGATTTCTATACATGACTCATGCTTGCCTTTATACACATTCTATGTTTCACTGATTTTCTCTTATGTCATTGTCACAAAGACAGTATTTGATAGTCCTCAGTAGCTGTATATTAAAGATATTTTCCAACCTCTTATTCCTTGAAAAAGTATTGATAAAACAGTGTTGTAGGGGACATCCATGGCCTCAGCTTTGAGACAGAGACAGAGACCTTTCACTCCCAGAGTAAACATACCTGGTAATCATTGCCCCAACACCTTTGCAGCTAGGGCCCAGACCTCAGTTTGGTTTCTGCCCTAGATTTAAAATTAGAAACTGGTGACACAAAGGAACAAGACCACTCGCAACCCATTCTGGTGGGAGGTGGCCACTCTGTCTCTGGAGGGGGCAGTGACAACTGTTTCAGAGGCAGTTGCTAGGGTCTACACTGGAGATGCTGGCTGTGTAGTCTGCAGCATCTGGACCCAGTGCCAGGGATAGTGATGTCTTCCTGGGACAGGCTCACTGTGGCATTTTGAGCATTATACTTGGCTGATTCTTTGTCCTGACTTAAGATTCTGTGAGCTACCAATATCCTTTAATAAGTTCCTTTTCTACTTAAATTAGCTAGAGTTGGTTTCTGTTTCTTGCAACTAAAATGCTGAGTGTCACCAACTTTGACCTTCTTTTTTTTTTTTTTTTTTTTTTTTTTTGGTACGCGGGCCTCTCACTGCTGTGGCCTCTCCCACCGCGGAGCACAGGCTCCGGATGCGCAGCCCCAGCGGCCATGGCTCACGGGCCCAGCCGCTCTGCGGCATGTGGGATCCTCCTGGACCGGGGCACGAACCCTCGTCCCCTGCATTGGTAGGCGGACTCTCAACCACTGCGCCACCAGGGAAGCCCCTTTGACCTTCTTGAATGAGTACAATGACTTAGAAATAATTTTTCAACAAGAGACTTCTTGGAGAGTCAGTTGTCTTGGGAGACAGGGTAACAGAATGATGAAATTGCATAACCTAATGCAACCGAAGTACTGTACTTCTCTTTGGACACATGCAACAGTAACAACAACAAGAGTGAAACTAAATAATGAGACACCTCTTGGGTTATTCCTACACTGTTCCATCAATTCCTTTCAAAAAATGTGTTTATTTAAACTTTATTAGTCATATGGAATTTGTCGATGAAACAGTATGCATGAGTCATACATAAATTTTTTGAGTGTCTACTATGTGTCAGGAACTCTGCTAGATGCTGGGGCAGATTCATTGCAGAAAAAGATAAGTTTTCCCTTTGAAATTAGCAAGACATTTCAACATAACCTTATGGGCGTTACAGGAAGCCTATTGGGGTAGTCAAAGGAAAAAATTAAGATTGTCTGGGTTGAACTTTTTTCATTAGACCAAGGTGTGATCAGGTTGTGTCTTTGAGAGTGTGTGAGGTTTCCAAGGCAATAAGTAGTGGGAAATTTAGTTTTACCTTTGTGATTCTGAAAAGCCACTGTAATGTCTATATGAAGCTTTCTTAGTGTTCCCTAAGTTTTCTATTCCAAAGGGACCAAAGGATTTTGTTTAGGCTCCAGCAAGTCTAAATTCAGTTGGATTTGATGGTTTTCTCCCTCCTCTAAGAATCAGCATGAGGCCAACCAATTTAGAAATGTTCTGCCTGCTCTTTGCTTTGTGCATCATTGCCTGCAAAAAGATCCCAGGGTGAGAACTTAGCTGGAAAGCAGGTGTTCCTTCAGGTCTGATGAGAACAGTAGGACAGACTCGATAGAGACTACTGCTGGGACAGAAGCTCTCCTGCAACTTACAGACATCGAAAACAAACTTATGGTACCAAAGGGGAAGCGTAGGGGGAGGGATAAATCAGGAGCTTGAGATTAACATACACACACTACTATGTATACGATAAGTAACCAACAAGGACCTACTGTATAGCACAGGGAACTCTACTCAATATTCTGTGATAACCTATATGAGAAAAGAATCTGAAAAAGAATGAATATATGTATACGTATAACTGAACCACTTTGCTGTACATCTGAAACTAACAGAGCATTGTGAATCAACTATAATCCAATAAAATTTTTTTTAAAAAGTGCTCTCCTGTAATGGGAGCCTAACTTAAGGCTTACCTTTCTAGGGGTTTAGGAATTGAGGGAGACTGTGTATGGGGAGAAAAAGCAATTCACCAAGTAGTTCTGTCTCCAGGGCCACATGAAGTAGGAGACAGGCATTTGCAGTAACAAGGTGCAATGTTTATAGTCTTGTTACTGACCGTAACCACACTGAAACCTGTTCCTGGTGGATCAAGCAGAAAACCTCTCTGGCATCAGTCCTCAACTACATTTCCCACACGAAATTTTTTTTTAATTTTTTTAAAAATTAAATTTAATTTAAGTCACCATTAAATTTAATTAAATTCCTTTAATTTTAAAGGAACCATTTTATACTACTGTGAAAAAACACCCACAAGAAAATAAAAGAAACTCTGGTAGACAAAACCTGAAACAAAGGATTCTGCTGCTAAGAGAGTTAAAAAGAAAATACAGCTGTTCACAAAGTTCAATTTAAAAACGCTGGAACAGAGAGCACATTTTTTCACAGCAGCCTCCTTATAAATGGTGATTGGGTTCCCAGATGAGCCCACAAAGGACTACTTAGCTCACAATGTTCCTGGAAAATTAATCATGCTGTCTTAGCCTTGTATAATATTTTCATATCATTTGCTTTTTTTTTTTTTTTTTACTGTAGACTTTCATTTTCTACCATATAAGCTTGCTGGAGGAAACTTTAAAAGTAGATAAAAGTATAAAGAATAAAGAAAAAACAAAACTCCCAAAGTCTACCACCCAGAGATAACCATTTGAATACATTTATTCCAGTCATCTAAAAAGTTTTAACAGATTTATTAAGATATAATTGACATACAATAAACCGCAACATTTAAAAGGCATAACTTGGTAAATTTGACACATGCATATAGCTGTGAAACCATCACCAAACACAATATAATGAACATATCCATCACCTACCTCCCCCTGTAAAAAGACAGCTTGCCCCTTAATAATCCCTTCCTCTGCCCCCCACTCCCAAGCAAACACCAATCTGCTTTCTGCCACTATAGATTCAATTGCATTTTCTATACTTTTATATAAATGGGTTCATATAGTATGTATTTCTTCTTGTCTGGCTTTTTAAATCAGTGTAATTACTTTGAGATTCATACACATTAGCTTGTGCTAGTAGTAGCCTATATTAATTGTTTGTTTTTATTGCTTAGTATTATTCTGTTGGATGCTTATACAACAATTTGTTTATTCATCTATTGATGGATTTGGGGGGTTGTGATGTCTTTTTCCAACACCAATAACAAGTTCCCCAGTTCTCCAATATCAAACAGGTGTCCAACAATTCAATGCAATTCTGATACTAACCACCCAGAGTTTGCACAGACCCAACAGGCTAAGGCTCAATCCCACACGGCCGTCCCCATTTCAGACACTGGCCATAAGTGGGTTCCCAAGGAAACCCACACTTCTGCCTGGCTGACTACAAATTTAGAGCTTCCCACAACCCCTTCCTCAGTGTCCATAATTTACTAGAATGACTCACAGAACACAGGAAAGCAGTTTGCTTATGATTACCAGTTTATTATAAAAGATACAACTCAGAAAGTCAAATGGTAGAGACGCACAGGGCATGGAATTGGGGGAGAGGGGTGTAGAACTTCCATGCCCTCTCTAGGAGTGCCACCCTCCCAGCACATCCATGTGTTCACCAACCAAGAAGCTCTCCAAATCCCATTGTTTAGGGGTTTTAATGGAGGTTTCATTATGTACACATGATTGATTAAATCATTGGCCATTGGCAAATGAACTCAATCCCTAGTCCCCCCTTCTCCAGGAGTGGGGTTGAAAGTTCTAACCCTCTAATCATGTGCTTGGACTTTCTGGTGACCAGCCCTCATCCTGAAGCCATCCAGGGGCTCCACCAGGAGATACCTCATTAGCATAAAGTGAAGTATAGTCTAAAGATACTTGTTATGAATAAAAAAAGACACTCCTAACGCTCAGGAAATTCCAAGGATTTTAGGAGCTCTGTGTCAGGTACCAGGGACAAAGACCAAATACATATATTTTTTAAATTATACCACGAGGTTGTTTCCTATTTTGGGCTGTTATAAATTAAACTATTAATATTCATTATAAATCTTTGTATAGACATATGTTTTATTTCTCTTGGGAATATACCTAGGAATGGAATGGCTGCATCATATGGTGGCTGTATGCTTAACAAAATTCCAGATTTGTTTTCCATAGTGGTTGTACCATTTTACTGTTCCACCATCAGTGTATGAGAGTTTCAGTTGCTCTAAATTCTCATCAAATCTTGCTATGGTCAGTGTTTTAAATTATAGATAGCCTAATAGATATGCAGTGCTATCTCAATGTGGTTTTAATTTTCATTTCCCTAATGATTAAAGAGCATTTTTTATGCACTTATTTGGCATTTGTATATCTTCTTTGGTGAAATGTCTGTTGAAAGGTTTTGGCATTTTTAATTGGGTTGTTTGTTTCCTTATGATCAAGTTTTGAGGGTTTTTTATACATTCTGGATGCGAGTCCATTATCAGATATGTGATTTGCAAATATCTTCTCCCAGGTTGTGGCTTGTCTCTTCATTCTCTTATTTCAAAGGGCAGAAGTTCTTAATTTTGATAAAGTTCAATTCATCAATATAGATCATGCTATCTATCTGTGAAGTTAGATAGTCCAAAGATTTCCTCCTATGTTTTCTTGTAGAAGTATTCTATTTTTCATTTTATGTGTAGGCACATGCTCTATTTTGAGTTAATTTTTGCATTAGATATAAATTATAGATCTAAGCTGTGGTTTCTGTTCTCTACATCTGTGCCTCTATTTCTGCTTTGCATATAAGAGGCATCTTTGCATCTATACCATTTTTTTAGATTCCACACATATGTGTTATTATACGACATTTTAAGCTGTGGCTTTTGTTGTCGTTGTTGTTGTTTGTTTGTCTATGGGTGTCTAAATGTCTCAGCACCATTTGTTGAAAAGGTTTTCCTTTTGTTCCTAAATTGCCCTTCCCCTTCTGTTAAAAATTAGTTCACTATTTTGGGTTGATTTCTGCAGTTTATTCCATTGAAATATGTGTCTATCTTTACCACATTTTCTTGATAACTGTAGGTTTCTAGTATTGATATCACATAATGAGAGTTCTCCACATTTGCTCTTTCTCAAAGTTGTTTTGGCTATTCTGGATTCCTTGCATTTCCGTATGAATTTTAGGATCTGTTTGTCAATATCTATAAAAAAGTCAGCTGGGATTTTAATAGGCATTGTGTTGAATCTGTAGATGAATTTGGGGAATATTGTAATTTTTACAATATTAAGTCTTTCAACCCATGAACATGGGATATACTTTCATTTATTTAGATCTTCTTTAATTTCTTTCAGAAATGTTTTGTAGTTTTCAGTGTACAAATCCTGCATTTTTATTAAATGTATTCCTAAGTATTTTTGATGCTATTATATTGAAAAGAGTATACAAATACAATTGATATTGTGTATTGATCTTATATCCTGAAAACTTGCTGAAATTTTTCATTAGTTTGAATAAAATTTTCTATAGATTCCTGAGAATTTCCTATATGCAAGATCATATCATCTGAGAATAAAAGTCATTTTCCTTCTTCCTTTCCAATCTGATTACCTTTTATTTCATTTTCTTGCCTAATTGCCCTGGCTAGGTCATCTAGTACAATATTGAATAAAAGTATGAAGAGCAGATAGCCTTGTCTTGTTTCTGACTTTAGAGAAAAGCACTTTCTTTCACCATTAAGTATGATATTGGCTGTGGGTTTTTCATAAATATCCTCTATCAGGTTGAAGAAGTTCCCTTCTTTCCTATTTTGGTGAGTTTTTTGTTGTTGTTGTTGTGAAAAGGTGTTGGAAGATTAATTGATTTTTGAAGATTAAACTAGCAAAATATTTTGTAGCTATGGATAAGATGATTCTAAAATTTATGTAGAAGAGCAAAGTAAATAAGCAAAGAATAAGAGACAATGTATGAGAAACACTAGGCTATGAGCTTTCCAGTATCTTCCCAATCCTCCTAACTCTATGAGATAGGCAGCATTATCTTCATTTCATAGACGTGGATATGGGGCCATATAGAAGTAATATAATTTGACACTGACAGTAAGTAGTAAAAGTGTTTAAAAGAGTCTAACATATAGGAAGTCCTTAATTCGTGTTCATTCACCCAGGAATGCATCACCTCTCTCCCCAGAAGTAGAGATGGAGTCTCCCCAGCTTCTAAAGAGGTGAGGACAACATTTTTTTTCTCAGAGAGGAGATCTTTTGAAGGACAGTATACAGACCATGATGCTAATAGGCATCAAACTCTTAATTATCTAATTCCTTCTTTTATTTTATCCAAAATTCAGAAGAGGTCTAACGGCAATCCCACTCAGTACGCGGTAAGTTTTCTTACAGCAAACCATCTACCAGCTTCTTCTACCATGTGTCTTTTAAGCCTCCTGCACTGACTTTTCTAGAGCATTTTTTTTTCACTTGGCAGCCCCCTCACTGGTATCTTGTATCTCCAGTGGAAATGGGATAGAATTAAAATAAAGCTTTCTTATCGTATTGAAATCGCATCGATAAATGTCATTTTTGCAATCCCTTGAGTTGTCCCATACTTGTGGGCAGTGGCGAAGAGAGAGAGAGAGAGAGAAAGAGAGAGAGGGAGAATGAATTAGCTATTGTCTTTCAGAGTCAAAGCTTCCCTTCTGCACTCTGCATGCTGTTTTGTCCTCTGGCTCGTGTTGGACTGTACCACAGGGAGCATCGGAGGAAGACTGCAATGCTGGAGGAGACAATGTGACGGCTCCTTCCTGTTTGCATCTTGTTGGGTTTCTGTGCGTTTCAAGGACCTGTCAGCAACACTCTAGCATCACTTCCTTAGTCCACCAGCACCAAAAGAGCATCGCTCTCTCCGCAGAAGTTCCCTCCTCTAAGCTCCTAAGTTCCAGAAATTCCAACCCCTTCCTTTGATCCACAGCTATAAGGATGGTAGCTGCTTCCTGAAGTTGCTGCTCTGTGATACCTTAGTCTTGTCTTTTTGCCTTTTCAATTCCTCAAGCCTAGTTAACAATTATTTATTAAATCACCTCCATTAAAAAAATTTTGTGTGGTGTCCTAAATGGATTCTGAGTGACACAGAGGGGACAGGAGGAGGTAGAACCAGGAGGTTATTAAAAACCCTTTAGCAACAAATTTCTATGTCTTGTAAATGGGGCCCACTGAGTGGGGTAGAGAGCTAGGGTCCCTAAGTTACAGAGGGAAGTTAAGAGAATCTGAGCTTGAGGCCCAGGGGAAACTGGGAAGGCTCCCCAGCTCTGGCCCTTGGTTAGGCTTTAAAGCTGTTCAAAGTCCAGTTCAACTCATCCTGGTGCAATCCTGCCAGCAATAAAGAATTCATGAGAATTGTGACCCGGGGGCACCTTGCCCACATACCTTACAGGCTGGCCCTGGCACCTTCAGCTGCAGAAAGAGGAGGTAGCCACCAATCCTGGCCCCAAAACACCTGGCTTGGTCTTCCTCACCTTGAGTACGCTTCACTCAAGAGAGAGCAACGAGGGTTCAGAACTTCCAGTTCATCCAATTCCTGGAAGTTGCTGGAGTCATTGTTAAGAGTATGGATCTTACTAGCTGTGGGATCTTTGGCAATTTTCTCAACCTTTCCATGCCTCAGTGTCTTCATCTGTGTAATGAGGATAATAAGAGTACTTATGGGGTTTTATAAGAGCTTAATGAGTTACTTTATTTAAAGCACTTAAGAACAGTGCCTGGCACATGAAAAGTGATATGAAATTAGGAGCTATTAATGATCTGTGTTTCATAAGCTAAGCAGAGGAGAGATGATACGTATGGAGGAATTATTTGGGGGCAGAAAAGCTATGTTTTTAAAGATATTTTAAGTTGGAAGAAACAGAAAATGTTAAAACAAATGGCTTAAAACGGAGGAGATTTATTATCTCAAAAATAATAAGTCCAGAGTGAGACAGGGTCAACAGCTCAAGGATGTCATCAAAGACGCAACTCATTTTCATATTTCTTTTCTGCTGTTCTCAGCAGAATGGCTTTTTCCTGGGACTTGTCCTCTCCTGTCTTCAAGATGGCTACAGCAGCTCTCAATCTCACAGCCTCCAGACAACATTAAGAAGGGCATTAAGAAGGCCGTTTATTTCTCCAGTGTATCTTTCAAAGATAAAGGATAACCTTCCCCATATGCCTCCCCTCCCCCAGCTTATTTCTCCTTCATTCCCATTGGATAGATTTGTTTCCCATGCCAGTGCCTAAACCAATCACTTACAAGGAGAATGGAACTCTCAAGATCAGTTAGACTAAGCATGACTCACAGCTAGGCAATAGAGATAGAGCCCACCTCACCTGGAGCACCTGGCTGAGCAGGAGGTACATGTCCAGAGTCAGGGTTCAGTTAGGAAGGAGAGAGGGAGAAATGGCTGGTGGGCAGGCTGCCAAGAGTGACTGCTGCAATGGCCTTCGCAACACCCTGCAAATTACACAACTCTCAGCCTATGCATAAAATTAGCCCTGTGTCCACACTGGCCACACTGGCCATTAGGAGAATGTTGTGGGCGGGGGGGAAGATACACTTCTCTCCACCTCATCAGGGATATGGGGACAAAAATAGATTGTATTTTCCTAGACCCCAAACACACACACACACACACAATTTGGGGAGTGTTTGTCAGTTAGGAGGAGTGTGAGAAATGGAAAACAGTGAGGAGAGGAAGGGGGAGGCTATTGTTGAATAAATTGGCATGTCAACAAAGGAAAGAGGAGAGAACATTAGCAAGAAAGAACAAGGATGGGAGCTGGAGAGCCCCCAAGCACAGAAGCTGGGGAAATGAAGGGACAAATTCAGGAAGGAATGTTATTTAAACTGTGTGCACATCTGAGGAGCAGAAAAACCAAAGGAGCCACACAAAAGGCTGAACAAGAGAGGGGAGCCTGGGAGCGAGAGTTAAGAGGAGGGCTCTTTCAGAGCAAGTGTAAAATGATGTTATCGTTTCAACAGCAATGACCCAGCACCAATTCTATTTTTTCTTAGCATGAAATCTCTGCTGTTCTGAAATTATATGACTGTAAGCTACTATTTCTATGAGGCAGGAGGAAAGTGTGAAAAGGAATCCAATCAAGCAGATGCTGGGAGCTGGGACGGCGTGGCAGCCCCTGGCCAGAGACATGCACGGACACCCACATGAACAGCTCCTGATGGGGAGGAGGGTGGGAGCTCTGTTTATTTTTTCATGCCCAGACCTTCAGGGGGCCCTTAGGGCAGTGTTTTTGGAGCCCAGATCTCATTCTTGGTATCCCACAGCGCTAAGGCTAAGGGCAGGAGGTTTTGAAATATCTGGAATCTCTTTGACTCCAAGTTAGTGGCTGCATTCTCTGATGAATACTTTTAATCATCGAGCCCAGAGATGGCAAACTCAACCCTTCTGGGGACTGCTGCTGTGAGAATAAGGAGAATAAAGAGAATTCACTGGAATTATTCTTGGAGAAAACATGGTATTTGTTTACAAGAACATTTTAATAAGTCAGTTAAGGTTGAAGGTATGACCCTAAAGCCATCCTTAAGTCACAGACAATGCTCTAAAAGCTGCTATGCAAGGGATAGGGGAGCAATTTTTGCTGCTTCTAATGGGAGGTAGAGTAGTTGGAATTCCATGTGCCAATTAGAAGTTATCTGTATGTTTCTTTTCATTTTCTCAATAAATTTTAGTTTTCTCTTGTCCTTCTAGACATCTTCCATAGTGGAGTCCCCAGGACATGTTTTTGGTCTCCAGCTGTGACTAGCACACAGACTCATGCATAAGGACTCTGTTCAATCTGTATAATGGGTAGAAGGAGATGGTGAGATACTGCACTCAGCTGACGTAGCCCTCCTACCATCCCCAAATGTTTAGTAAAAGTCTGCTAAGACTCTCAAAGCATTAGGCATGAGAGGATATTTTTCTGGAAACTGGAGCAGAAGCTGAATCTTGCTCCTGAGAAGTAGGGGTGAAACAGTCAGGATGTGAGCATATGAGAGTCAGAGGGACACCTCTACTGATGTCTGGAGTCACTTGGGCAAAACACTGTCTCAGTGTCTGAAACAGGTGGGGTCTGGGCAGCTAACAATCAATCAGTCAACCAATCAATAAACCAAACAATGGGAATTTACGAAGCTTTTGCTTCATGCTGGACAGGTATGATAGCAGATATGACAGATACAAAATATGGGAAAGACATGGCCTTCAAGGAATTTATAATCTAACATCCACACCAAACCTGAGCCTAAAAGGGGTGAAAATGTGCACTCATGACCATGATTACAATAGAGATCAGAGAAGCAGGGGGTAATAGAGTCAGAAGTAGGGAGAGTTTTATGAAGGAGGGTGGCTTGAATGCAGAGGTACGATCTAGCCAGAGAGGAAGATGAGAAGGACATCACTCCAGGCAAAAGACCAACCGAGACAATGACAAGGAAGCAGGGATGAGACTGGCAGACTTGAGGGGCACTTGGTCCTGCTGCTATGAAACTGGGCAGCCTCTTAACCTGATGTCAAAGGAAGAGAGAGGGACCTTCAGGGCCAACACAGTCTCCATAACTCAGAGAGGGAGGACATCCCATATAAGCCAGCAAGGTCACATACTAGACAGGGTGAGTTTTCAGAGCAGGGGGGTTGAGAGGAGGTCCTTTCTGTGATTCATAACTCTGTGTGACCCTAGACAATGGCTGCTCCAGACCCCAAAGTGCCACTTCAGAGAACAGAGATATGTTTCTTCATAAAAATGTGATTTTACCTTAATGCAAAAGTCAGAAAGATTAAATCTGGACCAAAAGGAGAATTGCTCACAGAGATCTCTGGTTTCCCCTTGAGGCTCCCGGGGGCTCCCAGCCCTGCATCCAGCCTGCAGCCTGTTGATCCAGCCTCTGCCTTGAGATGAGAAAATTACCAATTCCAGTCTCGCACGAGGAATTAAGCTTGGGACAATACAGTATTTTACAATCCAGTACAAGCTGCATTTATCCAGGGCTTTTCATGCATGGCATCTTAAAGCTCTTTATGACCCTTTTTTTAAAAAGGGGAAAGAAAATAAAGAGAATTTAAAAGAGAAAACCTTCTAAAAACCCAAACCCCCTCTGAACTAAATGAGCCATTGAGAGTGAATAGGCCTTAACAGTGGCCTTCAGAATGGAAACAGAAGTCCCACTCGGATGGAACAAGAACAACAGAATCAAAGAAAATCACAGCTCAGAGAGGGCTGCACAGGGCCTGAAATGTACCCCTCAGCCCCTGGGCACTGACGGGCAGTGCTGTCTGCCCCTGGCACAGTGAGCTTTGGACAGGGGTCAAAAGACGGGGTACGACTCCCATGTAAGTGCAGGCAGGACAAGAAGGCCACCTCTTGGCCCTGAAGATGGTCAGCGCCAGCCTCAATATTTCTGTTACTCATCCAAGCATCACCCTCCCCAGTAGCCACTGCACAGGAAGTGGTTCTGCTATGGGTCTTTGGACTCCATCCTAATCATAGCTTCCCTTCCCAAGCTCCCAGGGCCCTCTAGCTGGGTGGCTATACAGCCCTGGCCACGCCTGCCCTCCTTGGAAGCCCCTCATGCCTTGAGCAGCCTTCACACACCTCCTCTTGCTCTCTCTCAGCCTATCCCCCCATCCACTACCCCCGGCTCTTCCTCTGGGTCCTGGTTCTTGCACAGCCATCTCTCTGCTTGCCACGATCTGATCCATTCATTCTTTTAGGAGTGTATAAAATGATAATCCCTTAATATGATACTTACCTTGAAAACTATATTTATGTCTTAAAGACATCTCCAATGTTGTAACCAGAGAAGAGACCTGGAATTTCCATGGAAGTGGATGTTGCCGACTAGAGATGCCCAGGGTGGCCTTAGTGCACTGGAGGCAGCAAAGGAGTTTCTTCGTGTACATGGGAAATATAAGTGATTCGTCTTGGGCTGTTGACAAAGTAAAACCATTGGCCTCCTGAGTCAGTCCCTAGGCAACCCAGCTACTGTAAATTGAAAACTCGAGGTTATGAGTTCGTTTGCATTTTTTTTTTTTCCTGCTGAGTGGGAATGAAATTCCAGAACAAGATGAGATTGGTGATTTAAAACAAAATCAAGAAAGGACTTTGGAGGGATAAAGTTTGAGTTGTATATATTCTAACTGCTCTATGACATCCACCTTCCAGAGATTTTGTGAAGAGTAACGAGATACCTCTAAGCCCCAGAGCGTGGCGTTTGGCACATAGCAGGTATTCAGTAATTGCTGACTCCCTTTACGCTCCTTTCTGGCCCCGCCCCTCCCCTCTCCACCCTGTTTACCCTGTACTCCCAGCCTGTGCTGGTCCAGTGCTCTTTAACCAGTTGTGCCAATAGCTCCTGCGGGTCACTTTCCTGAGCCCCTGGGGACGGGTAGTGTGGGCAGCAGCGTGGCCAGGGGCGCAGGCACGAGAACTAGGAGGCCTGCTGTCCTGACTGGAACCAGCTCTGTGACGTTGGATACATCATTTCACTCCTCTGGTCCCCGGTCTCAACATCTGTAAAATGAGCTCATTGAATGAAACGATAATACCTAAGGTCCGGGCTTCCCTGGTGGCGCAGTTGTTGAGAGTCCGCCTGCCGATGCAGGGGACACGGGTTTGTGCCCCGGTCCAGGAAGATCCCACATGCCGCAGAGCGGCTGGGCCCGTGAGCCATGGCCGCGGAGCCTGCGCGTCCAGAGCCTGTGCTCCGCAACGGGAGAGGCCACAGCAGTTAGAGGCCCGCGTACCGCAAAAAAAAAAAAAAATTAATACCTAAGGTCCGTCATGGATCTAATATGCCAAGTTTGGGGAGAAATCACGTGATGATACCATTAAATATGTTCAACCCCTCTGGATCATGACTAGTGGCTTTTGAACTCCCCACCCCTTCTGTTTTAAATGCAAGCACTGTTTCCTCAATCCTATGAGTCCTAAGACTGATACTGAGATTTGGAAATGAAAGCCAGGAGCATCACAGGCAATGTAATGCCCTGCAGGGTAAGTGTGTGGTTTGCTGAAATGCATACCCTTGTTAGCCACACAGCTAATGTCACAGTAACAAGACAGTGGAGACTGCTTGCTCTGCGAGGCTGCAGTCTCTGGAACTTCCTCGATTCCTAGGGCTGAAGGAGCCAGTGACCCTCAGTGTCCTCCTGACGGCTAATTGTAGAGAGGAATTGGAGGGAATGGAAACCAGAGGCTGTAATGGTGTTGCAGATGCCCTCTACCATTTGTGCGCCCACCAGTCTGACTCTCCACAGCCAGTGCACACCTTTGGCTCAAGCTTTTCTTCGGCCCATCAATTCTCAGCAGCTGCAACTGATGACACCCTGGGAGCTGTCCTTTGCCAATGCCTGATGGGAGCAGGTGGATAATACCTGCATGTTCCCTCTCCTTCACCCTTCAGGTGGGGTTACTCTTGGGGGTGTCCATACTCGGCTCCTCCAGCTTCCCAGCAGGGCTACGCGGCCACTGTCCACAGTGGTAATTTGCTAAATGAGGTGTCCTCTACTGGCTGCTTTCCCCTGCCTGCCCCACAGCCTTATCCTCTTGTCTTGTTTTTTTTTTAATTGAAGTGTAGTTGATGTACAGTATTATATGTTACAGGTGTACAATATAGCGAGTCCCAATTTTTAAAGGTTATACTTCATTTAAAGTTATTATAAAATATTGGCCATATTCCCCATGCTGTACAATATATCCTTGTAGCTTATTTTATACCTAATAGTTTATACTTACTAATCCCCGACCCCTTTATTGCCTTTCCCCTCTTCCCTCTCCCCACTGGTAACCACTAGTTTGTTCTCCATATCTGTGAGTCTGTTTCTTTTTTGTTATATTCACTAGAGAGTTGCATTTTTTAGATGCCAGATATAAGTGATATCATACAGTAGTTCTCTCATTGGTGTTTCCTGGGATCACCTCCCAAAGGAACTATTTTTACTCAACTCTGTGTCTCAGCCTGCTTTGTGGGGTATCCAAACTAAGACGAATGGTTCCGCTCCTAAAGCTATAGCTTTGATCTAGGGTTTCATTTAGTATCTCATTTATTCATTTGACAAGTGTTTGTTGTCTTCCTGTGGGATCAGGTCCTGAGCCCAGTGCCAAAAAACTATCCGTACATGTTCTGTGAAAGATGAGTAGATGGGTGCTTGGCTGAAAATCTTCCATGACAAGTACAGTTATCTGTGACTGGGCAAGGGATTAAGGGACCACGGAGGTGCCCACCCTTGCTGGACACGGCAACGTCCAGATGCACTGGCAGGCTGAGTATCTGAAGACGAAAGAGCTAGCTGGGAGAAGTTTCTAATCCAACACGCACTCTCTTCCCAGCCCCCAACCACACAAAAGCCTCTTTATGCTGGGAGGCCTGAGAAGGTAGTTCAGGCAAATTTCGCTCAGGGGAATGTGTAGCAGGAATAAAGAATTACGGTGCATCCTTTGTGTTTGTCCAGGTGTCTGTTCACATCAGAGGCACTTCCGGGGACTGACCTGCCACAGGGGCTCATCCGGGCTTTTGAAGCCTGCAGCCCTCTGGCCAGTAGTCATGCCCCGCAGCCTGGGAAACGGATATTGCTCCAAGAGTGAACCTGAGCATGTCACAGAGGGCAGTTACCCCCGACGGGCAAAAGGAAACATGCAGACCTCCTTGTGTCATCCAGGGTCCTGAGGAGAGCCCAAGATTTTTTAAAAGAATCATCAAATAAGAGTGACAGGGCTTCATTGCTGAGAGAGTGATGAGGCAGCAACTGAATGAACGCCGCTCGCACACTCGCCTTCCGGGAGGACCCGGGGATGCGCACGGTGCCTGAGTCCCAGATGCGAGAGGGGTCTCCTTCCTTCCATGCCGCAGAGGCGGACGGAGGGCCTCTGTGTGCGCTCAGGGCGGCGAGCTCGCCCCAACCCAGTTCAGGAATTTCTTCCTTGGATTTACCTAAGCCAAAATGACATTCCCAGACCTCAATTTTAATAACCATCTGTTACCAGGAACGCGAGTTGGGCTAAAAGCTAAGGAAGTTTAGTACTGAAATCAAATAATACAAACGCCAATTTAAGCACATTTTCGTGATTCCCTACATTAAAAAAAAAAGAAAGAAAGAAAGAGAGAGAATTGTATATTTCTGCTTCTTTTCCTAAGTGGCTCTTTTCCTTTGCTTTGGCTTCTGCCCTAAGGCCAGACTGTTTTACACTGGGCGGCACTGGGGAGGTCCAGGGAATATGAACATGGGAAGCAGCAGATTCCCTTTGCTGTTCGATGCAGCCACGTGGAGGCAAGATGGACAGGCCCAGAGGGAGGCCACCGCCAAGCCGCTTCTGCCACCAAATCCACTGAGCCGTGGGCCTGGGAAGTTGTTGCTCTGCTGCTGCTGGCCACCACATTAAAGAGGTCACGGCGTGAGTTTGTTTCTCCTAATGAGAAGATATCAAGTATTGTGCTCAGAAATTAAATAGGACCACTTATTAATGGATTTTAGTAAGTGGCATTTATTAAATTCATTCGACTTTTAAAATTAAAGGTCAAATCTTTAACAAATTAATTTTGGTACTAAAGTTTAATATGAGTAAAGAAATGGCGTGAGAGGAATGGGTAAAGTCAGAGAACGTGGTCTAGATTCTGGAGTTTTGTTTCTCCCAATAGAAGCACTATTTGTGACCGTGCACTAGGCTTGCGGGGGAAGACAAGAAGGCAATAGGACACCGCTCCCACTCAGGGAGCTGACACTTTGGTTAAGGGACTAAGGCAAACCCCAAAATAGTAGACTATAATTTAGACTATAATAAGTAGCATAAGAAAATAGCCATCAAAGTGATACAGGAACGTTGAAGAGGTAGGGGCCATCTTGGTGTGGGAAATGCATTCACTCGTTCATTCAACAAATGGCACCTACTATGGCCAGGCACCATTCTAGGACATCGAGCTAACAGTGCACAGAGAGACCTCCCTCATGGAGTTTACAGTCTAGTAGAGAGATATAGATAATAATCAGTATGCACACCGAATAAGAAAATTACCTGTTTTTTAAAGAGGTCTTACATGCCAAGAGAAAAAGGAAATAGAGCAGGAGAAGGCATTAGTGCATCTGGGTAGGCTTCTGCAAGGATCTTGACTTTCACACTGAACGGAAGTGTTTCTGAGCAGCAGAGTGACATGATCTGATTGACATTTTAATAGGGTCGCTCTGGGTTGAGAGCAGCTTCAGAAGGTGTTTGAAGCAAACACTAAAACCATCATAGTTAATGTGTGTTGAGCAAATTCTACATGCCAGATAACTTGATAATCGAGTATCATAGATTTCCTAGTGCATCCTCCTATCAATGCTATGGGGTAGATACTATTTTATCCCTAATATACTGAGAAGGAAACTGAAGCTGAAAAGCTAAACAATTTGTCAAAAACCTCACAGCCAAAAGGAGGTAGGGCCTCACAACTGTCAAATGTTCCAACCCCTAGCCTCCCTGCTTCCAGGCAGTTCTGTTACACTGGGTATCAGGCTTCCCTACAACTCACTTTCCTATGTGCATTTCCTGTTCTAAAGCCTAAAAGTGTTCCCAATATTTGAGGCCCTCCTTTGGGAAATCTCTATTCCACCCAAGCCAAGAAATACTTGACTGTAATGGTCAAAGCACTACTGAAACGAATACAAAAGATAAAGCATATCATGTCAAAGATTTTGTAATGTAATATAGCAGGAGTTATAAGATCTGTGTTTAAAAAAAAATACAATTCAAGCAAAAAGAGTCAGGCAAACAAAAAGTTAATTGAGTTTAGAACACTCAGCTCATTGTCCTTCAAACATGCCTTGCCCTTGCTCATGTGTCAGTTTATGCCTGGCTCTTGCACACTGGCCCTCACACATCTTCTTACCCTTGTAAGGAACTTATAGCTAAGCACTAATTGTTATTATTCCCAATTTAGAGATGAAGAACCAAACTCAGATATGATTAACTGCCAAGGTTACACAGCAAGGTGGCATCTTGGAACCCAACACTGTTTTTGATAACTCCAAATTCCATAGGCTCTTGACTATACTACACTGTCTTTTTTTTTTAGCATCTTTATTGGAGTATAATTGCTTTACAATGGTGTGTTAGTTTCTGCTTTATAACAAAGTGAATCAGCTATATGTATACATATATCCCCATATCCCCACCCTCTTGCGTCTCCCTCCCACCCTCCCTATCCCACCCCTCTAGGTGGCCACAAAGCACCGAGCTGATCTCCCTGATTACACTGTCTTTTGAATGAAGGGAGAGGAGAGGGAAAAAAAGAGGCAGAGAAGAGAAGAGAGGGAAGGAAATAGAGAGAAAGGTGGTCTAACACAAGGAACAAATGACAGCCAGCAAAGTTAACGGCTGCCGAAAAGAGCACCCAACTGGGTACAGGGTGAGGTGCCTCTTACCCAAAGATGCAGAAACCAAAGCCAAACACAGCAATAAGTACAGCAAGCTGAGTCTGGAAGGGGCCAGATTCCAAGATGGGTGATAGGTCCAAAAGCAGGGAAGGATTTGCCCAAAGCCTAGGTATGAAACCCAAACTGGGGCTATTGGGACATACAACAGCAGAAGAAATAGGGAGAATCTTGGGGAGAGGGTTGGGAAATCAGGGTGCTTGATAAAAGAGAAGGGCACAGAATGTCACTGAGGGGACTCGATAGCAATTCCTGAGTAGACATATGGAGGAGGAGCAGAACCTCCGTGAAGGTTTTAAACGAAATGCCAGCTTCGTGCAATGGAACAGAATGACACGGGCAACACCAGGTCATGGGTTGGCTGAAGACCTCTGTGGAGGGGAATCCTCCCCCATGTTCAGACTGAGAGGCAGGATTGTCTTCCACAGACCCATGCCGAGGCCCTGAGGTGTCTAAGGTCTGGGATATTTACTATCCAGGGTACCTGGCCACACTTAGCCATATCATATCATTATTTAACTCATCCGCTCTCAATGTTATGGGACCTTTACAAAGAGATTTATTTAGTAAACTGAAGTGACTTTTCTCTGTGCAGAACTTGTCTCAAAACGGATTCGGCTGTAGATATTTTAGATGAAATCTTGTAATATTTTTATCCAAGAGTGCTTGGATTTTGTGAGGTTAGAGGATTCAAAGAAATTCTTTCAACATTCTACTATTTTGCCATATATGGAAGATCTGAGGATATATGAGGAACAGTGTGCATGATTCCTGTAAACTCCCATGTCTTGTTTTTAAACCTGGATGTTATTTGGGATAATCTCCTCAGCCCCAAATGATGGGTGATAAGTCCAGAAGGTTTGGCAATTATTTACTTTATTTTACCATAATCAAACCCGTGCAGGATTCTGAAGCATGAAGAACACTGTTTAGAAAAAAATACCTAGTAAGGACAGATCATTACATTCATCATGTTGCATCTGATGTTCAGGGTTCTCTTCCTTTGTTAACACCCCACTGTTGCCCATGTGATCACGTGGCAGCCCTTGCACCAGGCAGGGCAGATAGGAAAGGTAGGCAACAAGTGCCTGGCTGAAATCACTCATTTTTCCCTCCTCAAAATTGGCTGAGTACCCAATCTCCTATTTAAGTATTAATATAATACAAGCTAAGGCTAGGGTTTTCTCCCCCTCCCCTCCCCCAGCTGGGTAAATAAACTTCTCAAAGGAGAAAACCAGAAGGGAAAGTTAAGGCACATCTACATTTCAGTTTCTGGAAACATGAGGACAGGGCATGGCTTGATGGATTGGTATCAAATTTGTCTTTAGTGACTCTTATCATACATTCCTATCTGATTACAGGCAGCTGCAGAAGAACCAGCAATCCCAAATGTACCTTAAAGGGCACAGGAGGAATAAATAACGCATGAAGGATTCCCTGGTCAGACAAATTTTGGAACTTGCCGGACATGGCTCAGAGTCTCTGGAGTGACAAGCCCAATGAGCGATATCACTGATATTCAGAACTTAATTTTTTTAAGGGAAAAGCTATTTCAGCCTTGAAGCCTTTTATTTTCATTTTACTGTATTTTATAGTCCAGAATTGCACTGTCCAAAATGGAAGCCACTCAATGGCTATTGAACACTTGAAGTGTGGATAGTCCGAATTGAGATGCTATACGTGTAAAACACACCCCAGATCTTGAAGACTTCATACAAAGAAAGAATGTAAAACAACTCATTAATAATTTTATATCAATTACATATTGAGATGGTAATATTTGGGCTATATTGGGTTACATAAAATATATTATTCAAGTTAATTTCACCTGGCTCTTTTAGCTTTTGAATGTGGTGTCTATAAAATTTTAAACTATGTTTCTGGCTCACCTGAGTGGCTTACATTACATTTCTATTGTACAGCAGTGATCTGGAGAACACTTCTCTCTCAAGAGTATGAAGGGTTTATGGTTTTACTCCACTTGCAAGTTAAGAAGTCATCCAGCCAGAGTTTAACGGATGTCGGTAAAGATATGAGACTCGTGGGTCAGAGACAAAGGATAGTTTATTTCTCACAGCAATAGTGGTAGCCAGAGTATCAACATATTTGCATCAGTTCATCAAGCCCCAGTTACACAGGGTGATATGGAAAGTGCAATGTGTTGCATTACAGGAGAGGAATTTGGCACATAGAGAGCTCAGTTCTTTGATACAAAGTACAGCAAGCAAACCTGCCATGTGCTCTGGAGGACAACTGTATCTTCCAGGCTGTTAATGATATAAACATACTTTAAAAAGATACTCCAGAATAAAGGACAGTTAGTGCACTGCTTGCAAAATATGCAGAAATGCGAGACACCCATGGAGAACGATCTACCAACATCCTCATTTCCTTCGTCTTCTTTTCTTATACTATATATTTCTCTTGGGCGTGTTATATTTCTACAGACTAATTTAATACATATTGTTTGAAAACCAACATTAGTCTCTAACTCACTGTAATTTTCCAAAGGGTTTATCATTTCCTTACTGAACTGTACACTATGATAGATCTTAAGCCACACTTCCCTTCCCTGAAAAGAACCCATTTTCCTGAAATCATGACATTCAAAATTTACTTACATTGGCAGTATTGTAGAAAAGAAATACAGGAATCAGAAAACTCAACTAAAATAGGCCAATTTTCTGGGCACACACATTTAAGAAACACTTGGAAGCACTGGCACTTTAAAAAACATTTGTTTAACTAAATAGGGATTGAAAGTCTCCTCAAAGCCTAGACTCTGGAATCTCAATTCCCATGGCAGCACACAGGTCCCAACAGGCTCTGCCTTGTACCCTGGAATGTTGCACCTTCAAAGCATCTCACCAGTATCAAGTCATTGGTTTTCACAATGCAGAAGTGAACTTGATTGTTAAGTACTGTTTTCCAGATTTGACTGGCTTAATTCACTTGCCTCAGGCCTCAGAAGTCAAAGTCAAAAGCAAGAGGTGGGTCTAGAATATCAGGCTTCCCTGCTGTATTAACATCCTTGGACTATGTCTAGTTTTGCAGATAAAACCAATCCTCCCTACTCTTTTAAATACAGACAGTAAGTTCCAGCTCGCTGTGTAATACTATATGTTTTTATTCTGTTGTTTAAAGACTATTTTATTTTAGTTCTTAAATTATCGCTATTTCACTTTTAATTTTTCATTCATTTGAATAGGTAACAGATGCACACAGGAAAGCAAAAAAAGAGGGAGTGGGGATGCATTGAGAAGTATTCTGCATTCCTCCTCTGTCACCCCACTTCTAGTTCTCTCTGGAGGCAAGCCTCCTTGTGAATGACTCCAGAGATAGACCATGCATTTACAAACATGTCCCTTATATTATGCAGTAGATATGCATGCTATACACACCTTTCTGCACCTTGCTTTTCTCACTTAGCTTTAATCTTGGCGATCGTTTCATAACAGTATCCTCACTGCCTCATTCTTTTAACTGGACCATATTATATTTAGTCAGTTTCCTACTAGGGGCATGTAGATTGTTTCCAATCTTTGCTGTTATAAGCAGCACTTATTTACTTATTTAGCTCACACTTACCCAGTGCTTGCTTTGCTCCAGGCTCTGCAGTAAATATCCTTATACTTATGTTATTCCCAGCATATGCAAATAGGTAAGAGACACAGTGGTTCTGCTACTTTTCAGCTGTCCTAGGCAAACTGGTTAACCATTCTGAGTCTCAGTTTCTTCATTTACAGTATGAGGATAATAATAGTACCTACCTCATAGGCTCATTGAGAGGACTAAATGAGTTAACTATATTATATATAATATAAATGTTTATATATAATATATGTAAAGCATGGTGTCTAATACAAAATAAGTATATTCATTACAGATGTAATTTACATTTCTCTAATTGAATTAATTTGAGCATCTCCCCAATTGTCTGTTTATATCCTTTGCCTGTTTCATTAAGGTATTGACCTTCTAGATATTGATTTGTTAGGCTTTTAAAAATGTTTTATACACACACACACACACACGCACACACACACATATATACAGTAAATATTGTGTTCCCTAAACTGAGCCCAGATTCCTGACCCACAGAAACCATGAGATAATAAATAATATTGTTTAAGCAACTCTGTTTTGGGGTAATTTGTTATATAGCAATGGAGAATGCAATACACATATACCCTTTTAATATATAAATACATTTATATACATATACACATATATAAACACATTTATATATAAATACATATATCTTTTTCAATTATATATACATATCCTTTGCCTATGTATGAACTGAAGATATTTTCCTAGTTTGTAACTTGTCATTTCATATTTTTCCCACCATGTAGATATTTTTTATTATTACAGAATCAAATTTATCCACCTTTTTTATATGAGTTCTGAGGTTTGTACCTTACTTGGAAAAGTCTTTCCTATTGTCAGATGATAAGAAAATTTATTTTCTATTTTTTCTGGTACTTTATACTTTCTTTTCTTTACAGTTAAATCATTGATCCATCTGCAAATTATTTTGGCCTTAGGTGAGACACTTTCTTTTTTTTCCAGATATATGTTATAACGCTATTCCAATGCCATAAAGATGTTTAAGAAAAAAGTAGTTTAATTTTAGAAAGCTTTATAATTTACTAATAGCACAAATTTTATTTTACCCAGTGTGTGTTCTATAGGAGGATGAGAACAAGTGTGGCCTATCTCATCCTGCTCATTATTAATAATAAGTATAGTAAGTACTCTCCCTCGAGGGCCAGGGCACAATTACCGATCAAGGCACTCAGCTACAAAAGGAAGATGCTAAGAGCCCCAAAGCCAGAGGACCCAGCTAAGCTGTGCCAGGATTCCTGATGCACAGAAACTATGAGATAATAAATGACATTGTTCAAGCCACTAAGATTTGGGGTAATTTGTTACATAGCAATAGATAATACAGCCAACATATATCAAAGTGGGGAGGTCAATGCAGAAGTGGAAGCCAATGGCAGTTTTTTTCTGCTTGCTTCTATCTTCTCAGTGAGGAAGGGAGCAAGGTCATCAGCTGGGAGTGAGGGTGCAGCAAGAGGTAACAGAGGTTTGGCGAGAGATAAGAAGGTATAAAATAGAAGCATGGGAGAGTTAATGGACCAGGGAAGCATAATATGTTTGACAGGTATCATACAAGCTGCAATAAGCAGTCATGAATGTAAAGTGAGAACAGTCAGCCTGGCCGTGTCACCCTCTGCAGCCATGGTCTCTTGAGTGGGTGCAGCCAGCAGAGGTTGGGCTGTAGGCAGCACTAGGGTTTTGCCAGATGAGCATGATAAAGAAAGAGGCAAGGGATCTGAGGCAAAGGAATGAATATTATGACAGATTGCGGACTATAGGCTGGGTAAGTAGGAAACTGAGGAAAGTAAAAAGATGTGTTCAATGGTTATAGGTCCTAGGGATGGCAGAGAGTTTTTAACATCAGAACTTAGTGGAAGTGACCTGGAATAATAGGAAGTGATGCACAATTTCTTTAGGAAACAAAACATCATCTGGTAAAGTTGAACATTCTTATGCTCTTTGACCCAACAATTCTGCTCCTAGAAAAAATTCTTGCAAATATGCACCAGAAAACATGTACAAGTTATTTATAGCAGCAGAATTCATGACATAAAAAAGCTGGAAACAGCCATGGAAGAAATTAATGAATAAATTTTGTAAATTCACACCATGCAATATTATACAGCAGTTATACCAAACTATAGCAAGGCCCAACAACATGGAGACATCTTATTTATAGAATACTGTGGAAGACAGCAAGTTCCAATAGACTACCTTCAGTCTATCATTTTCATAAAGTTCAAAAAAATGACTAAACAACACACTGTTTAAGAATACATACATATATAATGGAGTCATTTTAAAAATCAGGAATTAAAAGCACAAAATTAGGGATAGTGGTTACTTCTGGAGAGGAGGCAAGGAAATGGGGTGAAGAAAGAAGACATAGGTACATACAAATAAAATAAACAAGATAAAAAGTAGTGGTCAGATATTGGGAGGCTTGGAATTAAGATTCTGGAGGGGATACGACTCTTGGTGAGGACAGGGTCACCTGGTATGACTATGTGAGTGAATGGTTGAGCTAGGATGGAGTATGAGATGTTTGGAGGAGCGGAGGTCAAGAAGATGAACAGACAATGTACTGGAAGATTCATCTATATGGATATTGAAAGCACCAAGAATACGATGGGCATAGTGATGGAGAAAGTGACAGTGAGCCAGGAAGAGAGGAAGTGATGCTGGAGTCAGTGGATATTTGTCAACATGAAAGTGGCAGATGACACATTCTGATGTTATGAGTTTCAAAGATGGTCATTTTGATGGAGGAAGGTGGGACAATGGTTTGAGACCAGCAATAAAGAAACAAAGAGAACATCTATCTTGTTCCAGGTCCTGTGGTTCCAGAGATGAGAGAAGAGAAAGCAACCTTATTGAAGACTGCAGAGGGAACAGTGTCCTTAGGGGAGAGCCAGTTAGAACAAGAAGGTGAAAGACACATTGGGAAGAAGGAGATTTCCTGACTATTCATTGGGTTCCAGAGGCACCAAGGAAGAGTTTTGAGAGTTGGGGAAGGATGAGAGATGGGGTCAATGAAGGAGATATATAGATCTTTCAGAAATGAGAATCTGGAGGATAAGGAATGACCAGGGAAACTTGGGTATCTAGTGGTAACCGAGTTATGCAGAATGAGGTTAGTCCAGAGGATCTCAAGGAAGATATGGCCACTGAGACAATGTTAATGGATAGGGAAGAGTGGGTGTCTCGCCAGAAACATGCAAGAATGTCTAAAGTCTGGGAATTTCTTTAGGACCTGTGATAGAGGCAGGGAACCTGGGGCTGGGGTGCCTCTTACTTCAATCTCCTGCTACAATATTGATCCAAAAAAGTTAGGAGGGTTCCACTCAGACTCTGTTTCTGTTTGTCAACCACATCCCTCTCTCATGCTTTTCCAGAATCACAGCCAAAAGCATTCAGAGCCTGCCAGCTGTTACATAACACTCACCATTCTTTTTATTTGTCATTATCCATCAAACCCATTGAAATTATACCCACTGGCCAGAGACCTTGGGCCTATATTCAAAACCAAAAAACTCAAGAATAAAACAAGCAAAAAACCACTCATATGGGAACTGTTCCTAAGGGTAGGGAGCCCATCCTGGGGGACAAGGAAAGGGGCCAGGAAGTGAATTACTCCACTCAGGCATGGATTCAGGCTGGGGGTCCAGGGTGAAGGAGACCTGAAAAGGTCAATCAGTTCCCTTTGACTGTCCTTAGCACTCCTCATTAGGTGTTTCATAGAAGAGCTTTGTCCTTTGTAGGTCATTCAACCCTGAATGGCCCAGAATAACTGCACCATTCAGTAATGTGTGCCATAATGGACCACAACCTCCTGGATGGTTGATGTTTTAAAAAGTAATAATAATATGTGGGCAAAAGTTAGAAAACAACCACATAATTCCAGTCCTTACCATTGAAAATAGCCATTATTAATCATATGTCATGACTCCTTCCAGAAAGAGTAAAATTGTGTGGCTGTACACTGGTATAAACTTAAAATTTGTCCATTATCCCTATTTTAACTCAATGCAAGAAATATCTCTTTAGTTTCTTCTATATACAAGAAAATGTGTCTAGAAAAGAGATAGAAAAAACAAAAAGGTCATGCTTTCCCTGTCTTCAGGAATCTTACAAGAGAGATAGATAAGTAAATGGGTATCTATAACATAGGGAAGAGTGTTGTCCATCTTGGGGTTCTACCAGAAGTAGATCCCGATACAAAGTTTCAAGTGCAAGTAGTTTGGAGGTGAAGGAAACGTTGACAGAGGAATGGGAAAGTGAGACAAGGAAGGGAAGGCAGCCAATAAAGGGGTTATCAAGCCAGCAACCACTGTGGGGAACCCAGCTTATTCCAACTGGGGAAATGCTGGGGCTCCTATGAAACGCATGTCTCAGGGTTGTTCCACCCACAGGGCAAGGGAACTGGGATATTTATACACCTTCTCTTAGTCATTGGTTGAGGGCTGCTCCTGATCTGTGTGAATTCCTCCATCTTTTCAGCCCACAGCACAGGCAAACAAAATCAAGCTAAGTGGCCAGAAAAAGCCCTCAGGGGAAAAAAATATGCTATTATGGCAGTTGGAAGTCAGAACCAGAAGTAAAACTGAGGAGATTTGGGAGGGATATGAACTACATCTGTTGTAATGATAACTCAGTAAATATGCAAATAACATATAACTGAGAGACAAAACAAAGAGACCTTAATTCTTGCTGTAGTTTTAGAGACGGTTTCCCAGGTGAGGAGACTTTTAAGCTGGACCCCAGTGTAATGAAAGTTTATCATTCTTCTTTGGATCTCTTCTATATATTTGAATACTCTTTCTGTGTGGAGGGACTTTCCCCACTTAAGTCTATGCCTCCTTAAGGTAGAAGCCAAAACCTTTTTCCCAGCTTCCCTTGCAGCTGCAGAGTAGACATGTGACCTGGGCTCTGCCAGTCCAATATACCTATGGCAAGACTTGACTTGGAGGCTCATGATGCAAATAAGGCACCAATCTGGCTAGTCCTGATGAGGGCGGTGGCAGACACCCAGCTTCCAACACAGCAGCAAGAGAAAGTCTAGCACCCCCTAGTGTCAGAGATGGAAACTGTGTTCTCTGTGTCTGGCTGCAGCAGTCCTGTCTACCCTGGATCAGTCCTTCAGAGCGGCCTTCAGTCAGGTGTTCTGGCCCTTCCAAAGCTTCTGTGAAATCATCTGATATTCTTTATAAATTACTCGTCTGCTAAAACAAACTAGCATGGTTTCTGTTGTTTGCAACAAAACCCTTGATATGATTTTAAATTTTTTAAAGATTTGCATAGGCAGAGAATTGTGGGCAAGGAACACTAAAGTCAGAGAACAGCACAAGCACAGGCATGCAAGGGTGAAAACCCAGAGGGTGTTGTTAGAAATATTGGCTTATCGCTGTGGCTGAGTAAGAAAGGAGCCCAGAACTAAGTGTTGGATGGTTCACCCATGTTCCTGGAAGAGAGTAACACTATGAAACTGAAGCCACACCTTGAGGAATCATGATGTGTGTCAGAATTTGATACTAGCTGTAATAAGAAAGAGCAAAGTGGTATGAGTGGCTTTTGTGGCTTCTCATAGAGTGGGGTTGTTAACCAAAAGTAGGGCAACAAAGAGCTGGAAGATGAAGGTGGGGGCAACATGGATTGGACTTCATCACACTTCAGATCTCGGTTTCAGTTCTGTGACCACTTACTATCTATAACCCTTGGTACACTTTATTTAACCTTCTTGAGACTCAATTTCCTTATCTTTTAAAAACAGGAATAATAAAGCCTACTTTCCTAGTCTCATCAGCTTAAGCATTCCAGGGACAAACCTGTATGCCAACAGAAGTGGATTTATTGATCCATTGACAAGAGGGAGACCACACCAGAGAACTGTGGGATATCTCACTGAACAAAGGAGAAGATAGATTTATTATAGGGTTTGGGAGAAGGGTAGAGTTAAGTAAAATTTAATTGAAGTAGTATTTTGATAGACTCAAAGAAGTCAACAACAAGCCTGGACTGCAAAGTGGACCCAGGGTCCTGTTTCCTTGGAAATGACCAAGTTAAGATGGATCTGAAATGCTGAGTCCAGACACCTCTTATCTCAGGCTCTGCACCTGGGTTGGAAACCAAAACTACTCCTCTGTGTCAAAATCACTTACATCCTCTGGGCAAGAGTGAAATGTTTTATTCTTAACCAACCGCATTTCAAATAGCAAAGTTTCTCATTGAATAAGAAAACAGCAGTCACTCAAATAAAGGAGTCATTATGATACTTTGTTGTTGAAGCATGTCCTTGGAAGAAATACAGCTTTCTATTTACTCTACAACTAACTTTATCTGTGTTTTCTTTTTTTCCAGTCAGTTGAAAGGCAAGGCAGATTCTTATCCTCCAAATTCATTTTTATTTCTCAGTCTCCCCTGTTGGCCAAGGAATGACAAGATCAGCCCATAGGATATTATTCTGTGAAATCCAGATCTTCACCATTGTCCAGGTCCCATTGATTAAGTGGTTGTCTGGAGAGGTGGACTTAAGTCAATCCTTTATATTTTTTCATTGTAATATGAGCTATTGGGCCATTTGATATGATAATGACTTCGTCGTACTTAAGACTTAAGCACTTTAGACTCTACAGATCACATATTTGAGCAGTGTAACACAGACTAATAAGAAGAGAAATAGGGACTTCCCTGGTGGCACAGTGGTTAAGAATCCGCCTGCCAATGCAGGGGACACGGGTTCGAGCCCTGGTTCAGGAAGATCCCGTATGCCACGGAGTAACTAGGCCCCGTGCACCACAACTACTGAAGCTCACGCACCTAGAGCCTGTGCTCCACAACAAGAGAAGCTACCGCATTGAGAAGCCCGTGCACTGCAACCAAGAGTAGTTCTGACTCAACGCAACTAGATAAAGCCCGCACACAGCAACAACAAAGAGCCAACCCAGCCAAGAAAAAAGTAAATAAATAAATTTATTTTTGAAAAAGAAAATATTTGATCAAGGTTTGTATACTTGATCTCAAGATCATGTGGGCTAACATCATATATAATCACTGTAACCATACAAAGTTTGTCAGAAGGATTTTTGTTAATATCTGAATATTCACTTTCAATATAGTTAAGTATTCTAGTTGTAATTTGGAGTAAAACTGTCTTTGTGTGCTTTGTATGTTGAAATTATATCAGCAAGTTGAGATTTAAATGTATATTTATTTTTCCAAGAATAAACTGCAACAATAATTAAAATGATTACATGGGTGTATACAACAATTCACCAAGCTATGCACTTAAGATGAATACACTTTATGTTTGCTACATCTTAATTTAAAAAAAATTTTTAAGAAAAGAAAAAGAATGGAAGAGTGTAAATTAGGATAAAAGTTCCTTGCCCAAGGTTATACAGCATTTAATTGCAAGAATAAAATGCAGGAAAAAAAAAAAGGAAAAAAAAATACTGTGAGACTAATTGTAAAAATATTCTTATCTTTGAAAGTTCTGTACTGTGTACATGAAAATAATAACACAAACACTCAAGAACTTTCAAAGGTAAGTAAATAAGGAAATAGGTGGGCATTAATTCAAACTTTAAGAGACAGTGTGGTAGCTTCGTGGTTGAGTTATGATTTGAAACCAGGTTGTCTGAATTCACAGCCTATACTGTCAACCATGAAGTTATATGAAAAGAATACAAAATATGTAGTTAACTGCCTAGTTGACTGTGAATATCTTAAACATAGTCATCATTTTGGAAAAGTTGACTTGGCAACGTGACAGCCCTAAAATGAAAACCCAAATTCATTAGAAGGGCTTAAAAAAAGAAAAAAGAAATTGAGGTCTTGCATTCAATGAAGAAAAATCTAAAAGGGAAGCTTGACATTTCTCAAGGTTTTTATGATCCCCAAAGGAAGACATAACTGAGAGGAGAGATAAGTGGCCTCAATTATTTGAAGGTTCCTCAAATGCCAAGTCAGGACATATTACACCCCAGCCTGCAGCTTGTAGATCACAAAACACCACCACTCCTGTGGGGACACATTCTTGTGGTCAGGAAGAGGCAGCATTTTGATCTAGTCGGTGCCTATTTTGCTGAATCTGAAATTCAGGAAGTGCATTTTTCCCTAGTGGCATTCTTTACAATCTACTAAAATGTTTTTAGAGTTGGTCAGGACCAATGTCCGTCATAGTCTAGCCTTCTCCAGTGCCGCTCAACCAATGTTTAAGGATGCTGAAGCTGATCTCATCACTGACTAGAAGCTCTGTGCAGGGTCTCACCAGCAGTGGGCTAAATAGAGCATGCTACCATTTGTGACATCCCATAAGGCTCCTCCAAATGACAGTTTTGGGAACCAAGGCTCCACTGCTCACAACTCTTCTCAGCGTCGCTCACCACTCCATCAGGTGGCTCGTGGAGCTATGCTAGGTCTTCCACAGAGTGAGCTCCCTAAACACAGGTCTTGTCTTCTAGACCAGGGGCTGCAACATCTCAGGGTGGCATGCAGACTCTTCTTTCACCGGGAGTGTGGAGAGGTCAGGGTATGCACAGAGAACAAGTTGAACAGCTTCCACTAGAGGGCAATGCAGAATGAAGTGGCCTCTGTCCTATGCAAGGAAGGGTCTCAGACCCCAAAGAAACACATCCCCTAACAGCCAACTTCAGAGCAGAAGGAAGGGGTACAGTTGAGTACAGCCTCACCACTAACATTGTGGACCCTGGACATGAGGACAAATGGAGGCTCGCACGTGTTCTGATCATTTTAAACAGTAGCATGAAATTGCAAGATTTGATTAAACGTATTCAAGTTGTGGTGTTGATGAGAATAATTTTCTTGCTCAATTTAATTTTTTGATCTGTAATTAGAGAATTTCTCACCTATTAAAATGACTAAATTGAAAGAAGGAAACAAACCCAAAAAACACTTCACTATACCAAGTGCTAGCAAAGATGCAGAGCAAGGGAATTCTCACACACTGCTGGTGGATGTGCAAAATGAAGCAGCTACTTTGGAAAACACTTTGGCAGTTTCTTACACAGTTAAAAATACACTTACCACATAAATCTGCAATCCACTCCTAGGTATTTACACAACAGAAATGAAAACATAGCCACACAAAACCTGTAAAAGAAGGTTTAGAGCAGCTTTATTCATAATCTCCCCAACCTGGAAACAAGCCAAATGTCCATCAACTGGTGAATGGATAAGCAAATTGTGTAGTGACGACATATAATGGAATAATATTCAGCAATAAAAGGGAGAGATCTATTGATACTTGCAACAACATGAATGACTCTCAAAGGGGTTATTGTAAGTGTTAAGAAGCCAGACACAAAAGATTATATATTGTATGAATTCAATTTACATGACATCCTGAAAAAGACAAAATGATAGGGAAAGAATCCGATCACAGATTGCCAGGAGCTGGGGACTGGGAGAAGAGTGGGAAGGGGATTGACTACAAGGGGCACTGGGGAAACTTTCTGGGTTGATAGAAATACCCTACGTCCTGATTACTGTCATGATTATGTAATAGTATACATTTTGTCAAAACACATAAAACTGAACACCTGGAAAGGGTGACTGCTACTATATGTAAATGATACCTCAAAAACCTGACTTGAAAAGAATTTATAATGTCCTGTTTGCAAATTTTATGCAAGTCATACCCAACAGAAGCCTGCCAGCTTTTCTTCTTAATAGTTTTTAAAAATTTAAGCACACTGCTTCTTTGAAGATTTACTTATTTTTCCTTTATAGCTCTTTCTCTCTTCTGAACTCCAGGTTTGTATTTTCAGTTTCTATCACAATTGCATATTGTACTCATTCTCAATGATCTAAAGGATTTAAAAGCTATGAAAGTAATATTCAAAATTTACAAAACAAACATATTTTCATCAAATTCTGTAAGTTCAAAAAAATGGAAAAGTAGGGAGTTCACTGGTGATCTAGTGGTTAGGACTCCATGCTCTCACTGCCATGGCCCAGGTTCAATCCATGGTCAGGGAACTGAGATTCCACAAGCCATGTGGCACAGCCAAAAAATAAAAAAGGAAAAGGAAAAATGATTTTTCATAAGTTTTCCAAAGAAGTTGTTTTTCTTCTGAAGTATTCAAAATTATCTATTAAAAGTAAAAGATAAAAGATAATTATAGTTGAACTATCAATATTTAAAATTAAAACTATTGGCCCTGAACCAAGAGGGCAGAGTAGAAGGACGTGCTCTCACTCCCTCTTGAGAAAACACCAGATAGGAAGACACTGGAACTCACCAAAAAAGATACCCCACATCCAAAGACAAAGGAGAAGCCGCAAAGAGACGATAGGAGGGGTGCAATCACAGTAATATCAAATCCCATAAATGCAGGGTGGGTGACTCACAAACTGGAGAATGCTTATACCACAGAAGTCCACCCACTGTAGTGAAGGTTCTAAGCCCCACGTCAGGCTTCCCAACCTGGGAATCTGGCAATGGGAGGAGGAATTCCCAGAGAATCAGACTTTGAAGGCTAGTGGGATTTGATTGCAGGATTTCGACAAGACTGGGGGAAACAGAGACTCCATTTTGGAGGGCACACACAAAGTAGTGTGTGCATCAGGACCCAGGGGAAGGAGAAGTGACCCCAGGAGAGACTGAATCAGACCTACCGGCTAGTGTTGGAGGATCTCCTGCAGAGGCGGGGGTGGCCGTGGTTCACCATGACGATAAGGACACTGGCAGCAGAAGTTCTGGGAAGTACTCCTTGGCGTGAGACCTCCCAGAGTCCGCCATTAGCCACACCAAAGAGACCACGTAGGCTCCAGTGTTGGGTTGCCTCAGGCCAAACAACCAACAAGGAGGGAACCCAGCCCCACCCATCAACAGTCAAGCAGATTACAGTTTTACTGAGCTCTGCCCACCAGAGCAACAGTCAGCTCTACCCACCACCACTCCCTCCCATCAAGAAACTTGCACAAGCCTCTTAGACAGCCTCATCCACCAGAGGGCAGATAGCAGAAGCAAGAAGAGCTACAATCCTGCAGCCTGTGGAACAAAAACCACATTCACAGAAAGATAGACCAGATGGAAAGGGAGAGGGCTGTGTACCAGATGAAGGAACAAGATAAAACCCCAGAAAAATAGCTAAATGAAGTGGAGATAGGCAAACTTCCAGAAAAAGAATTCAGAATAATGATAGTGAAGATGATCCAGGACCTCAGAAAAAGAATGGAGGCAAAGATTGAGAAGATGAAAGAAATGTTTAACAATGACCTAGAAGAATTAAAGAACAAACAAACAGAGATGAACAATAAAATAACTGAAACGAAAACTACACTACAAGGACTCAATAGCAGAATAACTGAGGCAGAAGAATGGATAAGTGACCTGGAAGACAGAATGGTGGAATTCACTGCTGTGGAATAGAATAAAGAAAAAAGAATGAAAAGAAATGAAGACAGCCTAAGAGACTTCTGGGACAACATTAAACGCAACAACATTCCCATTATAGGGGTCCCAGAAGGAGAAGAGAAAGAGAAAGGACCCGAGAAAATACTTGAAGAGATTATAGTCAAAAACTTCCCTAACATGGGAAAGGAAATAGCCACCCAAGTCCAGGAAGTGCAACAAGTCCCATAGAGCATAAATCCAAGGAGAAACACGTTGAGACACATAGTAATCAATTTGGCAAAAATTAAAGACAAAGAAAAAATATTGAAAGCAGCAAGGGAAAAATGACAAATAATATACAAGGGAACTCCCATAAGGTTAATAGCTGATTTCTCATCACAAACTCTACAAGCCAAAAGGGAGTGGCATGATATACTTAAGTGATGAAAGGGAAGAACGTACAACCAAGATTACTCTACCTGGCAGGATCTCATTCAGATTCGAAGGAGAAATCAAAAGCTTTACAGAAAAGCAAAAGCTAAAAGAATTCAGCACCACCAAACCAGCTCTACAACAAATGCTAAAGGAACTTCTCTAAGTGGGAAACACAAGAGAAGAAAAGGACCTACAAAAACAAACCCAAAACAATTAAGAAAATTGTCATAGGAACATACATATCTATAATTACCTTAAATGTGAATGGATTAAATGCTCCAACCAAAAGACACAGACTTGCTGAATGGATACAAAAACAAGACCCACATATATGCTTTCTACAAGAGACCGACTTCAGACCAAGGTGCACATACAGATTGAAAGTGAGGGGATGGAAAAAGATATTCCATGCAAATGGAAATCAAAAGAAAGCTGGAGTAGCTATACTCATATCAGATAAAATAGACTTTAAAATAAAGAATGTTACAAGAGACAAGGAAGGACACTACATAATGATCAAGGGATCAATCCAAGAAGAAGATATAACAATTATAAATATATATGCACCCAACATAGGAGCACCTCAATACATAAGGCAACTGCTAATAGCTATAAAACGGGATATCGACAGTAACACAATAATAGTGGGGGACTTTAACACCTCACTTACACCAATGGACAGATCATCCAAAATGAAAATAAATAAGGAAACAGAAGCTTTAAAGGACACAAAAGGCCAGATAGATTTGATAGATATTTATAGGACATTCCATCCAAAAACAGCAGATTACACTTTCTTCTCAAGTGTACATGGAACAGTCTCCAGGACAGATCATATCCTGGGTCACATATCAAGCCTCAGTAAGTTTAAGAATATTGAAATCATATCAAGCATCTTTTCTGACCCAGCACTATGAGATTAGAAATGAATTACAGGGAAAAAAAAGTAAAAAACACAAACATTTGGAGGCTAAACAGTACGTTACTAATTAACCAAGAGATCACTGAAGAAATCAAAGAGGAAATCAAAAAATACCTGGAGACAAATGAGAATGAAAACATGATGATCTAAAACCTATGGGATGCAGCAAAAGCAGTTCTAAGAGGGAAGTTTATAGTTATACAAGCCTACCTCAAGAAACAAGAAAAATCTCCAAAAAGCAATCTAACACTACACCTAAAGGAACTAGAGAAAGAAGAACAAACAAAACCCAAAGTTAGCAGAAGGAAAGAAATCATAAAGATCAGAGCAGAAATAAATGAAATAGAAACAAAGAAAACAATAGCAAAGATCAATAAAACTAAAAGCTGGTTCTTTGAGATGATAAACAAAATTGATAAACCATTAGCCATACTCATCAAGAAAAAGAGGGAGAGAACGCAAATCAATAAAATTAGAAATGAAAAAGGAGAAGTTAACAACAGACACCGCAGAAATACAAAGCATCCTAAGAGACTACTACAAGCAACTCTATGCCAATAAAATGGACAACCTGGAAGAAATGGACAAATTCTTAGAAAGGTATAACATTCCAAGACTGAACCAGGAAGAAAGAGAAAATATGAACAGACCAATCACAAGTAATGAAATTGAAACTGTGATTAAAAATCTTCCAACAAACAAAAGTCCAGGACCAGATGGCTTCACAGGTGAATTCTATCAAATATTTAGAGAAGCGTTAACATCCATCCTTCTCAAACTCTTCCAAAAAATTGCAGAGGAAGGAACAATCCCAAACTCATTCTATGAGGCCACAATCATGCTGATACCAAAACCAGACAAAGATACTACAAAAGAATAAAATTACAGACCAATATCACTGATGAATATAGATGCAAAAATTGTCAACAAAATATTAGCAAACAGAATCCAATAACACATTAAAAGGATCATACACCATGACTAAGTGGGATTTATCCCAGGGATGCAAGGATTCTTCAATATACAAAAATCAATCAATGTGATACACCATGTTAACAATTTGAAGAATAAAAATGATACGATCACCTCAGTAGATGTAGAAAAAGCTTTTTACAAAATTCAACAGCCATTTATGATAGAAACTCTCCAGAAAGTGGGCATAGAGGGGACCTACCTCAACATAATAAACATATATGACAAACCCACAGCAAACATCATTCTCAGTGGTGAAAAACTGAAAGCATTTCCTCTAAGATCAGGAATGAGACAAGGATGTCCACTCTCACCACTATTATTCAACATAGTTTTGGAAGTCCTAGCCACGGCAATCAGAGAAGAAAAAGAAATAAATGGAATACAAATCGGAAAACAAGAAGTAAAACTGTCACTGTGTGCAGATAACATGATGCTATGCATAGAAAATCCTAAAGATGCCACCAGAAAACTACTAGAGCTAATCAATGAATTTGGTAAAGTAGCAGGATACAAAGTTAATGCCCAGAAATCTCTTGCATTCCTGTACACTAATGATGAAAAATCTGAAAGAGAAATTATGAAAACACTCCCATTTACCACTGCAACATATAGAATAAAATAACTATGAATAAACCTACCTAGGGAGACAAAAGACCTGTATGCAGAAAACTATAAGACACTGATGAAAGAAATTAAGGATGATACCAACAGATGGAGAGATATACCATGTTCTTGGATTGGAAGAATCAATATTGTGAAAATAACTATACTACCCAAAGCAATCTACAGATTTAATCCAATCCCTATCAAATTACCAATAGCATTTTTTATGGAACTAGAACAAATCATCTTGAAATTTGTATGGAGACACAAAAGACCCTGAATAGCCAAAGCAGTCTTGAGGGAAAAAAACGGAATTGGAGGAATCAGACTCCCTGACTTCAGACTATACTACAAAGCTACAGTAATCAAGACAATATGGTACTGGCACAAAAACAGAAACATAGATCAATGGAACAAGATAGAAAGCCCAGAGATAAACCCACACACCTATGGTCAACTAATCTATGACAAAGGATGCAAGGATATACAATGGAGAAAAGACAGTCTCTTCAATAAGTGGTGCTTGGAAAACTGGACAGCTACATGTAAAAGAATGAAATTAGAACACTGCCTAACACCATACACAAAAATAAACTCAAAATGGATTCGAGACCTAAATGTAAGACCGGACACTATAAAACTCTTAGAGGAAAACATAGGAAGAACACTCTTTGACATAAATCACAGCAAGATCTTTTTTGATCCACCTCCTAGAGTAATGGAAATAAAAACAAAAATCAACAAATGGGACCTAATGAAACTTCAAAGCTTTTGCACAGCAAAGGAAACCATAAACAAGATGAAAAAACAACCCTCAGAATGGGAGAAAATATTTGCAAACAAATCAATGGACAAAGGATTAATCTCCAAAATATATAAACAGCTCATGCAGCTCAATATTAAAAAAACAAACAACCCAGGCTTCCCTGATGGCACAGTGGTTCAGAGTCCGCCTGCCAATTCAGGAGACACAGGTTCGTGCCCCGGTCCGGGAAGATCCCACATGCCGTGGAGCGGCTGAGCCCATGAGACATGGCCGCTGAGCCTGTGCGTCCGGAGCCTGTGCTCCAAAACCAGAGAGGCCACAAGAGTGAGAGGCCTGCATACTGCCAAAAAAACAAAACAAAACAAAACCACCCAATCCACAAATGAGCAGAAGACCTAAATAGACATTTCTCCAAAGAAGACATACAGACGGCCAAGAAGCACATGAAAAGCTGCTCAACATCACTAATTATTAGAGAAATGCAAATCAAAACTACAATGAGGTATTACCTCACACCAGTTAGAATAGGCATCATTAGAAAATCTACAAACAACAAATGCTGGAGAGAGTGTGGAAAAAAGGGAACCCTTTTGCACTGTTGGTGGGAATGTAAATTGATACAGCCACTATGGAGAACAGTATGGAGGTTTCCCAGAAAACTAAAAATAGAATTACCATATGATCTAGCAATCCCACTACTGGGCATATTCCCAGAGAAAACCATAATTCAAAAAGATGCATGCACCCCAATGTTCATTGGAGCACTATTTACAATAGCCAGGTCATGGAAGCAACATAAATGCCGATCAACAGATGAATGGATAAAGAAGAAGTGGTACATATATACAATGGAATATTACTCAGCCATAAAAAGGAACGTAATTGGTTCATTTGTTGAGACGTGGATAGATCTAGAGACAGTCATATAGAGTGAAGTATGTCAGAAAGAGAAAAACGAATATTGTATATTAACGCATATATGTGGAACCTAGAAAAATGGTACAGATGAACTGGTTTGCAGTGCAGGAATTGACACACGTATGCAGAGAACAAACGTATAGACACCAAGGGGGGAAAGTGATGGGGGGATGGTGTGATGAATTGGGTGATTGGGATTGACATGTATACACTGTTGTGTATAAAATGGATGACTAGTAAGAAGCTGCTGTATAAAAAAATAAATAAAATAAAATTCAAAAATATAAAATATAATTACAACTATTATTTAAATAAAGCTGAAATTAAGTTTTTTAGATCTTAAATAAATCTTACTAAATATTTTTATAAAAAGCAAGCCTTTGCTATTCTGGAGTTCAGTATTCATCTGGCTATCAAAAAAATCTCTATCATACTTCATGTATGCCATGTCTATACTGACATAAATATAGCATGAATTGTTTGATGTTGGAAAGTTTTTTCAATTGCCATTTACCAGGGTTGCAAATATCATGCTAATTTATGAGTACCTCCAGAACCACTCACTGAAGCATGGAGAAGAGCAAGAAAATGCATGTTCAGCACTACTGGAAAACAATGCATCTCTTGAATTCATGCTTTCAGAGTGGGAAGATGGGAGGCCCCCGAAACAAGCTCCAGGACCGTAGAAGGTTGACTCTGCCCTAAAAACCCACACATGTGCTCCAGGATATAGGTATTCTCTGAAGCGCAGATATATAGAGAGCCTAGATGTGGAGACTTATGTATAAAACACAGAGTAGAATAAAAACATTTCACCAAGGGCTTCCCTGGTGGTGCAGTGGTTGGGAGTCTGCCTGCCGATGCAGGGGACACGGGTTCGTGCCCCGGTCTGGGAAGATCCCACATGCCATGGAGCGGCTGGGCCCGTGGGCCATGGCCGTTGAGCCTGCGCGTCCGGAGCCTGTGCTCCACAAGGGAAGAGGCCACGGTAGTGAGAGGCCTGCGTACCACAAAGAAAAAAAAAAAAACATTTCACCAAGACCCAGTGGTTCACATAGAATTAGAGGATATTGTATGTTTGGGAAAGAGAGACAAGTAAATATGTAATCTGTAGTTTTCAGATATTTAAAAACATCTTTAAATGCCCATTGTTCACTTAAAATTTTTAGTGCATTGGGGGTATATTCTGCTTTGAGGGAGGTTCTTTAAAACATAAATTCAATCCTATCATCCTCTCAATAACAGACCATACCATGGCCTCAAGAGCGCTGAATAATTGCCATGTATACACAGACTGCCACCCTTCCCCTCATCTCATGGACCTCATGAGCACCATGGGTCAACCATGGGATCGTCTTTCAATTCTTTAGCAAGTTGCTTCCTGCAGCTGAGCCATGATTACACCTTTGTTCTGCCTAAAACCAGCATTCTTCTTCCCCCTTTTGCACAGCCGACTCCTTATCATCCTCATGTCTCACTTTAAATGTCCCTACCTCAGAGCATCCTTCCCTCCTGGTCACCTCAAGTAGGAAACACCCTCACATACACCTTATTCTCTGTCCTAGCTCCTCCCTTCTTCCTTTAACACCCTTGGCTCCACATGTATTATTTGGTAGATTTACTTGTTTTTGCCTGGCTATCCTAGAATGTTAGCTCCATGATCTTGTCCTATCTTGTTCCCCGTGGTATCTTTATTGTGTCTAATGGAATTCTTGCATTAAGTAGGGAGATGTGCTTAATAAGTACTTCATTAATTAAAATTAGAAAATCCGAAAAGAACTGCAGTGCCATGGAGAATATTATTGATATAATGGATACCCCATAAGTACATTTCCTTCCTTAGGTAAGCTTACAGAGTACTGAGCAGAACTCAATGGCAAAACAAAACGTATATAACCATGAGCTCTGTGGGAAGTGAAAGTTTGAAAGCTGAAGATCATGGCCTCAAAATAGGTAGTGTCTTTTAATATTGGTGTGTCATTTTAATATACTGGAGTAGAATTCACTATTGCCTGCACTTCCCCTATTCCAATAAGTTACTATTGAACAGGCCACCCATTCTTTACTTATTTTTAAGCTGTGTGACTCCTCAGAGCCTTTAACATGCTAATATGTAATCAGAACCACAGAAACCTTACTGTTTTTTGAGCACAGATTAGCATTTCCTGGAACTAGTGTTCCCAGCGTACAGCTTGGGAAATGCTGTGGAGGTCATCATTCTGCCTTTTGAGAAGCTGCAAGACCAAATTACATCCTGCTGAAGAAAATACTAGAAAGATAGGTAGGGAAACAATATGATCCAGTAGACCAGAGCATGTGTCAAATTTGCCTGGTATGATCCTGATTCTCTGTATTTCTCCAAAGAACATCTCTCCTTCATTTACTGCTTCTCCGCAGGTTTTTGAAATAGAAACAGCATTCCTGGATTATTAAAACATACAAAGAGATTATACAAATATCTTCCAGGTGGTCAGGATCCTGGGGGAAGGTAAGGAATCCACATAGACTGTCCAACAGGGCTCATTTTTATGAGGTGTATATGGAAAAGTGTCCAGAAATGTAAGTTCCCATCATTTTTCTGATTGTGAGATTGAAACAGTCTCATTCATTTATTCAACAAATATTTATTGGTTGAATAATATTTCAAGACACTAGTCAACATAATACTCAACATATTCACTGAGGGCCTACTACATGTCAAACTATGTTCTAGGTGCTGGGGATCCATCAGTTAAAAAAACAAACAAAAATTCTTGCTCTGATGGAGCTTATAATCTAGTGGAGAAAGACAAATATTAACCAAAATAAAGGTCACCCACATAGTATATTAGGAAGTTATAAATGCTACATAAAAATATAAAGCGGGAAGAAGGGCTAGGCAGTGCCAGGGTTGCAACTATGACAGAATGGCCAAAAAGACCTCAATGAAATGCAAAGATGTGAAGGAAGTGAAAAAGTGAGCCGTGTGGCTACATTCCCATCAGAATAAACTGCAAAGACTCAGAGGCAGGATTGAAACGGGAGGTTTGAAGACTCGCAGGAAATCTAGTGTGTCTGGAAGAGAATGAGCAAGAAGAGAATAGTAGGAATTGAAGTCAGAGAGGCAGGGGCTAGTCAAAAAGCAGAGAGAGAAATGGGACCGACCATGGGCACCGAGGAGAAACATGATATACATGATGTTTTCACAGCATCCCTCTGGCTGCTGTGTGGAAAATGGACCACAGGCAGCTGAGGGAGGAACCTGGGAAACCAGATCATCGCGTAACAGTCCAGAAAAAGAACAGAGACACATAAAACCCCTAACTGTAAAAATCTCACGTTTTCTATAGTTAATGAAGCATTTTTGTATCCATTATCTTGTTTGACTTCATGACTCCACATGCATCTTGACAACACGTTATTATGCGTGTCTTAACAGCTGAGAAATTTGAGCCATAAAAAGGTTAAGGGTCTTGCCCAATAACATGCAACTCTTACGTGAAAACCCAAGAATCAGTTCTAGAATCAGGGATACTGTGAATTGAGAACTCTTGTCACTACACTACAGTTTGTCAATTCCAGAGACCAAAACAAAGACTTCTGAAGTGCTAAGTGTCTGGGGAAATGCTAAAGGTCGAGGGTGATGGGTATGTTAGAGAAAGTGAGACTTTAGCAGTTATTTTTTTTCTTTTTTTTAAATAAAATTTTCATTGAAGTATAACACACATATAGAAAAGTACACAAGCCCAGGCAGAGTTCTGAAAGAAAAATTTGAAGTTTCCAATCTGACCACCAATTTGAAGAGCCTGAGAGCACATGCAAAAATGAGAGTAATAAATTCTTGGAAAGACATTCTTTTAGATACACATGAAACCTCTCATTAATTCTGTGCCTGACCTTCCAGCGTTAGAGATTATACACTGCTCCACACACCACAAAAATGACCGCCTTGAGAAATTCTTTGCAGTTCAACAGCAAGTTCAACCCAAACCTTGCTATTACTGTTAGGATTGAATAGCCAAGTGATGGAATGGTTGGGCTGCATTTAAAGAAAATCACAAGTGTTAATTTTCAAAAAAAGTGACTTTTTAGAGCTATGAAGCTCAGGCCCTTTATTGGTTTTTTGCTTGTTTCTCTGAGGTGTCTATATTGTGTACTGAAAGGCAGAGCACCCCTTCTTGGAAACAAAAAAAAAAGCAACCTGCAGCCAAGAAACTGGAGAGAAAAATGGCTGAATTTCTTCTAATTCTCCTTCTCCTCTCCCTCACCATCTCCATCTTCAACTCCATCTCCAACTTCATCTCCATCTCCAACTTCACCTCCAACTCCATCTCCATCTCCATCTCCATCTCCAACCCCATCTCCATCTTCATCTCTATCTCTATCTCCAGCTCCATCTCCATCTCCAGCCCCATCTCCATCTCCATCTCCAACTTCATCTCTAGCCCCATCTCCATCTTCAACTCCATCTCCAACTTCATCTCCATCTCCAACTTCACCTCCAACTCCATCTCCATCTCCATCTCCAACCCCATCTCCATCTTCATCTCTATCTCCAGCTCCAGCTCCATCTCCATCTCTAGCCCCATCTCCATCTCCATCTCCAATTTCATCTCCAGCCACATCTCCAACTTCATCTCCAGCCCCATCTCCATCTCCATCTCCAACCCCATCTCCATCTCCATCTCCACCTCCAACTTCATCTCCAACTCCATCTCCATTTCCATCTTCATCTCTATCTCCATCTCCATCTCCAACCCCATCTCCATCTCCATCTCCAACTTCATCTCCAACTCCATCTCCATTTCCATCTCCATCTCCGTCTCTGTCTCTGTCTCTATCTCTATCTCTATCTATCTTCCTTCTCTCCTTCCAGGACTAAGGGTCATGATATTGTTTTTGTGTAGGACAATGTCTTTATTTTTAGGAAAAGCATGCTTAAGTATTTAGGGGAGATTTGTCATAATGTCTACAACTTACTTTCAAACACCTATATGAGTTAAGCAAGTATGACAGAATGTTAGGAAATGTTTGATTCAAGGTCGTAGGTATAGGAATGTACACTGTACACTTCATTCAACTTTCCCCTGTGTTTGAATACGGTTATAATGAAAAGATGAAAAAAATACATATAGACCAAGCAACATACAATTTGTAAAAGCAAATACCTATGGAGGAAGAAGAAGGTGAGTGGGGAGTGAAAATATAAGGGAAAAACAAACATCAAGCCAAGGGAGGAGCCAGGTACTGACAATGATAATAGCGGGCAATGGGCAAAAAATTAAAACTGACTCAACTCTACACACCTGAAAAAAGAAAAAGAAAGAAAAAAAAATCATCAAGTCAGCCAAGTGAGTCCCTTCCCTCACAGCTGGCAGAGCAGAGATACATACATGAGTGGACCCGTATACGTGCGGCAACAGGCTGACTACCTAGAGTTTCTCGCATTGCAAGTTGAGTCTGGATGCTTTCAAATCCATTTGGTAATGCAGAGTTATCTCCCTTATGTAATGAAGGCCTATGTTATTTGATTTACAGCTCCTCTCACAATGAGAGACTTGTTCAATAATTCCCAGGCTTGTAACTGAATACCCAGGGACATACTTATTCACTTGGCTGTAGTCAAGGCCCCAACTCAAACACCTCTATCCCCTCTGGGTATGAAAGGATGATTTCTTTCATTTGTTTAAGGTGGCTCATCAGCTTCCAAGCATTCTGGGAGGACTCTTTTGTGTGGCCTCCCTGTGAGTCAGGTAAAAAAGAGGTTGTGAAGATCCCTCAGGCCTCATCCCTTGTGGAGAAAATGAGATGCTAACTTTCTTTCAGATGCATTGCCTCTGGTCCTTGGAAAAATGGCCAGAATAAAAGTCCATGCCAAGAAATACCCCTGCCAAGCAGTGATGACACAAAAATCAAAAGAACGTTGTCTTTCGGGAGAGCTGCATAGTGATCCTAAGAGGAATATGCTGAGAATTCCAATAGAAATCTTCCAGAGAGCAGGAAACCCATCTTCTTATATCCCAATGCCCAACCCAGTTCTGAGAACATGATCGGTGCTCAGTACATATTTGTCAACTGGGTAAATGAATCAGTAAATGATTGAACAATGCATAAATGATTCAGGCTGGAAAGGACAAGCAAATGTGTCAGAAAACCATGATGCTTTTTTCTTAAATTAAGTAAGGGAATGATTTGAATAGCAAACAAGAAAAATAAAACAATGTAGCAGATATCTTTAGTTACCAGTTTGCTTTTGTGGGTTGAAACAATGTTTAACTAAACATAATAAATGGAAATAACGTTGTCTATGCAAGTGAGGTACAAGTTAAATGACTAGAAACAAATTGTTCATTTGTGCTAGAAACCAAAAGGTTACCTTACAAAGGTCCAAAGCTGAAGACTTAAAATCTCCTTAGATCATGCTCTGATATTCCCAGTCTAAGAGTAGCAATCCTCAGTCCTGGTTCTGTCAACCACAAGGGTTTCCATTTCACCCCCAGAAGCATCAGAAAATTTTCCCTAATTTCTCAAAAGAAACAATTATTTTAATTTTAATTCACTAAATTGTTATGGAAACAAGGTGGTAGTGGAGAAGGGAGTGTTGTGAAATCAAAGAAGCAATGATAATTCTCCCCAAAATTTCAAAGCTCCTCTCTAGTCTAGACAGAAAGTTGTTTCTGAGAATATCACACTCCCCAAAGCTAGAAATACAGAGTGGAAAGTTTTTTTAAATTCCCCCAATTTTTTTCCCATCCTGTAGGGCTTTTACTGGGGTTATTTTCCTCTTCTCCATAGCACAAAGAGGTGAGTCTTGCTAAATGACAAAAGCCAAGTTTGCTGGGGCTGGCATAAAGCAACTTTTTGCCTTGCCTGAATTACTTTAAGTAATTGAAAACATCACTCTGATAGACAATGCCACAAGGCACCATGTAGTGAACTCAGGAAAAATCAAGGGCTGTGACCTGAAATTCAAACCTGGCCTAAGTAGCTGATCAAGACAATTTGAACATTCTAACTTGGAGACAGTTGCTGTTTTAAAAAGTGGAAAATTAGAGAGAGATTCCAAGTCTGCCCTCATTCTATTTTATCCACCTCTTTAGGTAAACCCCTTTCAAAGAGATCCATCGGCCTGGCTCCCATCTTCATGGGACCTTTTCTTCAGGCTTCCTCACAGAATCAGTTGGTCTTGACTCTGCTAAATACAGACCCCATTGCACTCCCAGTTCCTTCCTAAGCTTCCCCTAAGCAGAGCAACCATTCCTGGCCTCTGATTATGACTGCGTTGGTCTAGTTCAAGCTCTGATTCAACCCCAGGGCTAAGATGGCATCCAACTCTGAGTTAGGTACAGTGCTGGAAATCATCTCCTCTTTTGTCAGTATCGGATGTTTGTGAACATTTGTCCAATGTCACGGTCCTAAGAATCAGATTAGAAGAGAGCTTGCTTTTCCTGTTCCTTTTTTTTAAAAATGCATTTTATCTTGCTCTGAACATTATTTCTTTCTTCCTGCTCTTCCAGGTTAAAGCCAAGAAATCTCCAACATCTGCCAGTCATCCAGAAATAAAACAGGCTGAAATCCATTTGGATTCACATTTCCATTTCCTAGGGTTTTTAATCCAAACTCTCAAATTCAAATTCCTGTGACAAGCAAAGAACTTACCGTCCTTTGTTGGACAAAGGAGCTGAGGCATAAAGAATTAATTCCTACACTGAAAAGTTAATAATGCAGAATCCTGGGTAACAGCCTCAGAGATGTCAATGCAATAGATTTGTCAAAAGACCAAAAGAAAAAAAAAAAAAGGTACTTTAACAGGCATTCCAGGTGATTCCAGGGAGGTGCAGCCCATTTTTGAGAAAAGAGGTCAGTATAGCAAGAGCTGAAAATGGCTGGAGTGGGGGAAGAAAGTCCCATGGAATTGGTGATGTGCAGCCTCCTGGGAAAGGGGGTGTGTGGAGGCCCTACATGGAGCAGAGGGTTGCAGAGTATAAAGTCTGAGCTCTGTTGCTCCACCTTTGGGCTGCTATTCACCACTAGACACCAGGCAGTAAGGAAGGGGGAAGATGCAGCCACTGTGCCAAACAGCAGGCAGTGACCTGATTTCCCAAACTCTGTCCCTCTCACCCCACACCCTTAGGGTGATTTCATGCCTCACCTGTAAGCTCAGCCCCACTCTCAGCTTCCAGAACTAGCAACTGTAAGTGGGATGAAAGCAACTTCAGTCAGACTGGAACCTCAAGTAACAGGACAGTAATCCTCAACCTTTTTTCCCTTGACATCCCTCAAAGCAATGGTTAAAAATTTCTCACTAGGGCTTCCCCAGTGGCGCAGTGGTTGAGAGTCCGCCTAACAATGCAGGGGACACGGGTTCGTGCCCCGGTCCGGGAGGATCCCACATGCCGCGGAGCGGCTGGGCCCGTGAGCTATGGCCGCTGAGCCTGCGCGTCCGGAGGCTGTGCTCCGCAACGGGAGAGGCCACAGCAGTGAGAGGCCCGCATACCGCAAAAAAAAAAAAAAAAAAAAAAAAAAAAAAAAAATTTCTCACTCATTTCTAAGTTGATATCTAAATTTTTCATCATAAGTTTAAATTGCTGCAAAAGATTACTTTCTGGCATATTGTATATTTGGACATTTTAAAATTGAACTGTCACGTGATTCTTTTAAACATACTAAATGGAATCTAAAGGTTATGAGTTGGTGCCTGCCAGCATTCATTGATCTGTTTAAAGTATACATGAACAGGGAATTCCCTGGCAGCCCAGTGGTTAGGACTCGGTGCTTTCACTGTCGGGGGCTGGGTTGGATCCCTGGTCGAGGAGCTAAGATCCCGCAAGCTGAGCAGCATGGCCAAAATCAATCAATTAATTAATTAATAATTAAATAATTAAATAAAATAAACCTGAACAAGTCCTTTAATTAATTAATTTATTAATTAATTTATTTGATTTGATTTATTTATTTAGCTGCACTGGGTCTTAGTTGCAGCATGCAACTGACCCATAGATCAAACCTGGGCCCCATGCATTGGGAGCTCGGAGTCTTAACCACTGGAATGCCAGGGAAGTCCAAGTCCTTCTTTAATAGTCAGAAATTTTATAGCAATTTGTTTTCCTCTTGAACTCATATTTCCATCTGACTTCCCCCATATAATTTCATCCTAATACAATATATCTTTTTTTCTTTTAGTCTTTTATTGATCATTCTATCATACGTATTTTCTCTACTATAATATACATTTATGTTTATATATATTTTTGTATTTATGCATTTTATGTATATATAATCACATATATATAATCTGATATTTAATATTTTTTAAATTTCCAATGACCAAAAGGATCTGAGTTGAAAAACGTCTTCTGAATCTAATTATCACTATAATTTCAGTAAAATCAACAAAAATATATTACAAATCATTGCACACAGAGAGTGAGTGTTATTGGAAAGGCATCTCTAAATGAATAGGACTTATTCTAGTTATTCTATGGATAAATAACACTTAATATTAGAATGAGCCAGAGTTCAGAATCATTTATATTAATATTTTCCATTTTTATATATGAAAGTCCTGAGAAATCTTTTTCATATAAATAATTATATGGAAATGGAAGGGGCTTGTTATAGCAATGCAATTCAGTTCTTTGAATCTTTCTGAGCTAATTTTAATCATTTATCAACTGACAACGTGATTATATCCTTGAATTTTCTTAAAGCAAAGAAACAGAAACCATATGCATTGCAAAAGTTTTATTGTGCAATCATAAAATCATTTAATTTTTCCCACCAGTACCAGTATTTCAAATAGTACCTTGGTGCCCTATAACTTTTTACTTTCTAGGGCATGTTTTCTTGACAGGGCCAAAAATTGGTTCTTGAAGAATGAAAAAAAAATCTTACTCTTTTTGTGTATAAAGAATAGATATGCATACAGTACATGAACAAGTATACAAAGTATACATAGGGTATTAAATTTTTATGGGGGATGATTAGGAAAAAATAACTAAAAGCCTCCTTAGGAGGCCATGATGAAAAAAAGGTTGAGAAACACTGCTCAAAGGCAAAGTCTCACTATAAGATTTGGAATAGGGGAGAGTTGTGCCTTTTCCTTAAAGCAGGAGAAATGCATTCATGAGAGGGGAGTGAGAAAGAAACCAGCTTTAGCCACAGGCTTGTTCTAAGACAGATTAATCTTAAGAAAGAGTTCATAACAAGTTATGTTAAATAACTTAGTATAAGTAAAGTACTGGAACATAGGTAATTGCTAAATATTATTATTATTGGTAATTGTTGTTTGAACATTCTGAGCATCTGGAAATTGATTCCCTTAAAACTATAAGTCTTTATATCTCATGGAGAATAGTTATCCGCCAGGAAAACTTAAACTTCACTTTCAAAACAACTAAATTAGGATAGAATCAGATGCTTATAATGGAAACCCAAAGTAATAATGGTTACACTAGATAAAAATTTATTTTTTGTTGCACAGAAGTTGGAGCTGGTATGGTGACTCCTCTCCAGCTGGTCAGGGTTCCAAACTTCTTGTGTCTTGTTGCTTGGCCAGTCTCTAGGATTTCGTGCTTATATGCATGGTCACTCCCACCCTTGCCTTTACTCCCTGCAACCACCATTCCACCCTCTTCTTCTATGAGTTAGACTTTTTTAGATTTCACATAAAAGTGAGATCATGCAGTATTTGTCTTTTTGTGTCTGACTTATTTCACTTGGCATAATGTCCTCTAGGTTCATCCATATTGTCACAAATAGCAAAATTTCCTTCTTTTTTTAAGGCTGAATAATATTCCATTGTGTATGGGGTAATGCATAACCTCCTCCTACACCCTCTCATATTACATAATTAAAAATTAATTGTACAGGTAAATCTGAACGTACTGATTGACTGCTCTCCTAATGTCTTAAGACCTGGATGGAAAAGGAGTAGAATTCAGGGAATGAAATTCACATGACTCTTAAGAGTGTATTATATGGAGGCTGCAAAAGACATTGCAAACAAGCACATAAAGCTGTAACTGCCTTTGAGTTCTAAAAGGCTATCGTGAGCCCTAAGATGAGCTGAATGTGCGATGTGATGTTATTTGATGAGAAACCTGTGTAGACACAGGTTATCACTCGTGCCAGTTAGAAGGAGAGTCTTATTCTTATGACCATATTTGTATCTAAGTAGAGGTAAATAATGATCAGGTGAAAGGGATAGTTTAAATTCAGTTGACAGTAAAAAAAAAATTATTAAAAAATATTTAGTAAAAAATACTAGTTGATGGTAAGTTTAAAAAATGTATCAATCAGGATAGGTTAGATTATGATACAAAAAAAAACCCTTATTCAAAATCTTAACAACAGCAAAAAACAGAAATATTCTTGTAAAGCTCTAAAGCTCTAATCATGGCCACATAAAAATATAGGAGAGTTGCTTGGGTTTTGGGTTTGAAACGATAGGGTACCTCATCTAAAAATAATTTCTGTGCTAAATTTACAGGGAAGGACAGGGAGTGGGGGAGAGGAGTTCCACCCTCAACACAACAGTCTTTCCCAGTGGAGATGGTATAGGTAGTGCTCCAGACCAGAACCCTTGATTTTCTCTGGGTTGAGATTATAGAATTCCCTCTCTACCTTTCCACCCCAGCCCTCAGCCTCTGGCACTGTCACACATTCAGCAAGATCCCACGCAGTAGCATTGACAAATGGAGAGAATTAGTCCTGAAGCTGGGGTTCCTGCAAATTGCAGCCTATCATGGCAGCCTATATGTCTGTTAGAAAATCTCCTAGCTTTTACTTGCCCCAGAGCCACTCTGTGCATGTCCCTCCTGCCACTTTCACACTTACAAATGTCTCTAGAGGCCCCCATCTCTTCTCTCCTGGGAAGGATTCACCCTCTCTGGAATTTGATTCCTTTGGATTTATTTGTGCCCATAGCTCTGCAAGTTTTTTATAAGTTACTGTTATTTAATAATCCTTTAGGCATCATATCACTTGATCTTCTCAATAGGGGTCTTTTCCCCTAAGAACTCCAGTACCAGCCCTGTTGCTTCTTTTCTTTCTTTTGCATTTTCAAAAGCAGCTTTATTGAAATATACTTTACATATCATAAAATTCATCTAGTTTAAGCATACAATTCAATGCTTTTTAGTAAATTTACAAAGTTGTGCAAGCATCACTACAATTCAGTTTTTTTTAAGATTTTTAGAAATTTCATGTAATGTCTGAAACATTTATATTAACATATTTCCATACAAATAACCCAAAGAAAGTTTAGTATTGGTTGTTTTCTTTTCTTTGTTTTTTTATACTACAGGTTCTTATTAGTCACCAATTTTATACACATCAGTGTATACATGTCAATCCCAATCACCCAATTCAGCACACCACCACCACCACCCCACTGTGGTTTTCCCCCTTGGTGTCCATACGTTTGTTCTCTACATCTGTGTCTCAACTTCTGCCCTGCAAAGTGGTTCATCTGTACCATTTTTCTAGGTTCCATATACATGCGTTAATATACGGTATTTGTTTTTCTCTCTCTGACTTACTTCACTCTGTATGACAGTCTCTAGATCCATCCACGTCTCAACAAATGACTTAATTTCGTTCCTTTTTATGGCTGAGTAATATTCCATTGTATGTATGTACCACTTCTTCTTTATCCATCCGTCTGTCGATAGGCATTTAGGTTGCTTCTATGACCTGGCTATTGTAATAATGAGCTACATGAGCTGTTTATATATTTTGGAGATTAATCCTTTGTCTGTTGATTTGTTTGCAAATATTTTCTCCCATTCTGAAGGTTGTCTTTTCATCTTGTTTATGGTTTCCTTTGCTGTGCAAAAGCTTTGAAGTTTCATTAGGTCCCATTTGTTGATTTTTGTTTTTATTTCCATTACTCTAGGAGGTGGATCAAAAAAGATCTTGCTGTGATTTATGTCAAAGTGTGTTCTTCCTATGTTTTCCTCTAAGAGTTTTATAGTGTCCGGTCTTACATTTAGGTCTCGAATCCATTTTGAGTTTATTTTTGTGTATGGTGTTAGGGAGTGTTCTAATTTCATTCTTTTACATGTAGCTGTCCAGTTTTCCCAGCACCACTTAATGAAGAGACTGTCTTTTCTCCATTGTATATCCTTGCCTCCTTTGTCATAGATTAGTTGACCATAGGTGCATGGGTTTATCTCTGGGCTTTCTATCTTGTTCCATTGATCTATGTTTCTGTTTTTGTGCCAGTACCATATTGTCTTGATTACTGTAGCTTTGTAGTGTATTCTGAAGTCAGGGAGTCTGATTCCTCCAGCTCCGCTTTTCTCCCTCAAGACTGCTTTGGCTATTCGAGGTCTTTTGTGTTTCCATACAAATTTTTTTTTTTTTTTTTTTTTTTTTTTGCGGTACGCGGGCCTCTCACTGTTGTGGCCTCTCCTGTTGCGGAGCACAGGCTCCGGACCTGCAGGTTCAGCAGCTGTGGCTCACGGGCCCAGCCACTCCGCAGCATGTGGGATTCTCCCAGACCGGGTCACAAACCCGTGTCCCCTGAATCGGCAGGCGGACTCTCAACCACTGCGCCACCAGGGAAGCCCCCTCCATACAAATTTTAAGATGATTTGTTCTAGTTCCATAAAAAATGCCATTGGTAACTTAATAGGGATTGGATTGAATCTGTAGATTGCTTTGGGTAGTATATTTATTTTCACAATATTGATTCTTCCAATCCAAGAACATGATATAACTCTCCATCTGTTGGTATCATCTTTAATTTCTTTCATCAGTGTCTTATAGTTTTCTGCATACAGGTCTTTTGTTTCCCTAGGTAGGTTTATTCCTAGGTTTTTTATTCTTTTTGTTGCAATGGTAAATGGGAGTGTTTCCTTAATTTCTCTTTCAGATTTTTCATCATTAGTGTATAGGAATACAAGACATTTCTGGGCATTAATTTTGTATCCTGCTACTTTACCAAATTCATTGATTAGCTCTAGTAGTTTTCTGGTGGCATTTTTAGGATTCTCTATATATAGTATCATGTCATCTGCAAACAGTGACAGTTTTACTTCTTCTTTCCAATGTGTATTCCTTTTATTTCTTTTTCTTCTCTGATTGCTGTGGCTAGGACTTCCAAAAGTATGTTGAATAATAGTGGTGTGAGTGGACATCCTTGTCTCGTTCCTGATCTTAGAGGAAATGCTTTCAGTTTTTCACCATTGAGAATGATGTTTGCTGTGGGTTTGTCATATATGACCTTTATTATGTTGAGGTAGTTTCCCTCTATGCCCACTTTCTGGAGAGTTTTTTTAATCATAAATGGGTGTTGAATTTTGTCAAAAGCTTTTTCTGCATCTATTGATATGATCATATGGTTTTTATTCTTCAAATTGTTAACATGGTGTATCACATTGATTAATTTGTGTATATTGAAGAATCCTTGCATCCCTGGGATAAATCCCACTTGATCGTGGTGTATGATCCTTTTAATGTGTTGTTGGATTCTGTTTGCTAGTATTTTGTTGAGGAATTTTCATCTATATTCATCAGTGATATTGGTCTGAATTTTCTTCTTTTGTAGTATCTTTGTCTGGTTTTGGTATCAGGGTGATGGTGGCCTCATAGAATGAGTTTGTGAGTGTTCCTTCCTCTGCAATTTTTTGGAAGAGTTTGAGAAGGATGGATGTTAGCTCTTCTCTAAATGCTTGATAGAATTCACCTGTGAAGCCATCTGGTCCTGACTTTGTTTGTTGGAAGATTTTTAATCACAGTTTCAATTTCATTCCTTGTGATTTGTCTGTTCATATTTTCTGTTTCTTCCTGGTTCAGTCTTGGAAGGTTATACCTTTCTAAGAATTTGTCCATTTCTTCCAGGTTGTCCATTTTATTGGCATGGAGTTGCTTGTAGTAGTCTCTTAGGATGCTTTGTATTTCTGCAGTGTCTGTTGTAACTTCTCCTTTTTCATTTCTAATTTTATTGATTTGAGTCCTCTCGCTCTTTTTCTTGATGAGTCTGGCTAATGGTTTATCAATTTTGTTTATCTTCTCAAAGAACCAGCTTTTAGTTTTATTGATCTCTGATATTGTTTTCTTTGTTTCTATTTCATTTATTTCTGCTCTGATCTTTATGATTTCTTTCCTTCTGCTAACTTTGGGTTTCATTTGTTCTTCTTTCTCTAGTTCCTTTAGGTGTAAGGTTAGATTATTTACTTGAGATTTTTCTTGTTTCTTGAGGTAGGTTTGAATAGCTATAAATTTCCGTCTTAGAAATGCTTTTGCTACATCCCATAGGTTTTAGATCACCATGGTTTCATTGTCATTTGTCTCTAGGTATTTTTTTTATTTCCTCTTTGATTTCTTCAGTGATCTCTTGGCTATTTAGTAACGTATTGTTTAGCCTCCATGTGTTTGTGTTTTTTATGGTTTTTTCCCTGTCATTGATTTCTAATCTCATAGTGTTGTGGTCAGAAAAGATGCTTGATATGATTTCAATATTCTTAAGTTTACTGAGGCTTGATTTGTGACCCAAGATGTGATCTACCCTGGAGAATGTTCCATGCACACTTGAGAAGAAAGTGTAATCTGCTGTTTTTGGATGGAATGTCCTATAAATATCAATTAAATCTATCTGGTCTATTGTGTCATTTAAAGCTCCTGTTTCCTTATTTATTTTCATTTTGGATGATGTGTCCATTGGTGTAAGTGAGGTGTTAAAGTCCCCCACTATTATTGTGTTATTGTCAATTTCCTCTTTTATAGCTATTAGCAGTTGCCTTATGTATTGAAGTGCTCCTATGTTAGGTGCATATATATTTATAATTGTTATATCTTCTTCTTGGGTTGATCCCTTGATCATTATGTAGTGTCCTTCCTTGTCTCTTGTAACATTCTTTATTTTAAAGTCTATTTTATCTGATATGAGTATAGCTACTCCAGCTTTCTTTTGATTTCCATTTGCATGGAATATGTTTTTCCATCCCCTCACTTTCAGTCTGTATGTGTCCCTAGGTCTGAAGTCGGTCTCTTGTAGACAGCATATATATATATGGGTCTTGTTTTTGTATCTATTCAGCAAGCCTGTGTCTTTTGGTTGAAGTAATTAATCCATTCACGTTAAAGTAATTATTGATATGTATGTTCCTATTACCATTTTCTTAATTGTTTTGGGTTTGTTTTTGTAGGTCCCTTCCTTCTCTTGTGTTCCCACTTAGAGAAGTTCCTTTAGCAATTGCTGTAGAGCTGTTTTGGTGGTGCTGAATTCTCTTAGCTTTTGCTTTTCTGTAAAGCTTTTGATTTCCCCATCGAATCTGAATGAAATCCTTGCCTGGTAGAGTAATCTTGGCTGTAGTTTCTTCCCTTTCATCACTTTAAGTATATCATGCCACTCCCTTCTGGCTTGTAGAGTTTCTGCTGAGAAATCAGCTGTTAACCTTAAGGGAGTTCCCTTGTATGTTATTTTTCATTTTCTCTTGCTGCTTTCAATAATTTTTCTTTGTCTTTAATTTTTGCCAGGTTGATTACTATGTGTCTCTGCATGTTTCTCCTTGAGTTTATCCTGCATGGGACTCGCTGCACTTCCTGGACTTGTGTGGCTATTTCCTTTCCCATGTTAGGGAAGTTTTCAACTATAATCTCTTCAAATATTTTCTTGGGTCCTTTCTCTCTCTCTTCTCCTTCTGGGACCCTTATAACGTGAATGTTGTTGCGTTTAATGTTGTCCCAGACGTCTCTTAGGCTGTCTTCATTTCTTTTCATTCATTTTTCTTTATTCTGTTCCGCAGCAGTGAATTCCACCATTCTGTCTTCCAGGTCACTTATCTGTTCTTCTGCCTCAGTTATTCTGCTATTGAGTCCTTGTAGTGTAGTTTTCATTTCAGTTATTGTATTGTTCATCTCTGTTTGTTTGTTTGTTCTTTCATTCTTCTAGGTCATTGTTAAACATTTCTTTCATCTTCTCGATCTTTGCCTCCATTCTTTTTCTGAGGTCCTGGATCATCTTCACTATCATTATTCTGAATTCTTTTTCTGGAAGGTTGTCTATCTCCACTTCATTTAGTTGTTTTTCTGGGGTTTTATCTTGTTCCTTCATCTGGTACATAGCCCTCTGCTTTTTCATCTGGTCTATCTTTCTGTGAATGTGGTTTTTGTTCCACAGGCTGCAGGATTCCACAATGTTTTATTTTAATGCACTTTCTTTTAAGCTTATCCATTTTTGTCTCAGTGTTATAGAGAAAGCAATGGTCTGTTCCAACTATCTACAGTCCAACAGGAAGGATCACTTTGCAAAAGTAGATTTTACCCTCCCTGGTTAGGCTCATACAGTGGAAATTACACTGGCTGTTATTCCACAGCCTCTAGTGATTTTGTTTCGGCATCATTTGGAATTTTCTTTCTCACATGTGCTTTAGCTGAAAATCCAAACTCCCTGAACATAATTATCTAATGCAGAACGCCCAGACTGGTGGATATTTTCTGCAGATATATTTTCTTTGGCCTGCACTGTGTGTGTGTGTGTGTGTGTATGTGTGTTTACACATTTAACTTGAATTTTTTGCAGTATTTAAAAATTGAAATCTTTCACATGAACATTTCTATGTCCATATTTTCATTTATCAAGAGTGACCTCTAAAAGCACTAGTCTTGCACTACTGCAAGGCCATGACAACCTGGAGCTGAACAGTGACCACCACCCACAGGACATGCACTCTCAATTACCTGCACTCTCATTATCTGTACTCTCATTACCTCTCATTAGGCATTTAAAGTTGCAACTCCTAATGTAACGAGTGAGTTGGAACTGACATGAGGAAAGGATGCTATCCCATTGCACTTAGAATAAATCCAAGACTACATCCAAGTCCATACCATGACCTAAAAGGCCCTCCAGGCTCTGGCCCCTGGCACCCCTCTGACTCATCTCTTCCCCCTAACTTACTCCGCTGCCTCCTTCTTGTCCCTCAGACCAGCCAAACACACTCCAGCTTCAGGCCTTGGTTATTTCCTCTGTCCCTCGATTTGCACTCCCCACCATGAGTCTACCTGAATGGTAGCCTTTTTTTTACTCAAATCATTGGTTTCATGATTTTCCTCTTCAGAGCAACAAGGAAGTTGAACTTCATCAACTCGAACATCACTTCGAACTTAAACAATTTGTTCTTCTCACCATAAGCTTAATAATGATTTGTAGGTTTCACTCTAGCCTCCCTGTACTCTTGGAAAACACCCAAAATGACCATTTTACAAACAGACATAGAGAGAAATGTCAATAATTTAATGCCAGTGATAAAAAGAAAGACAGGCAACTTCACATGCAAAGGAGGAGAACCAAGGCTGATGCATTCCCAGAGCGGTGAGATGGAGGTAGAATGGAGAAGTATCCTGACCCATGGTCGTCAGCATCCTGATCAAGATACAGACAAAAGAGGCTCCCTCAGTTTGTAGGGGAGTATAACAGGTGAACTAGAGATGAGCTTCCTGACTCCATTCTAGAAACCCCAGTGGCTACAGGCTACTAGAAGCTCTGTAGGGCCAGACATGCCTGATGAATGAATGGATGAAGAAATGGATAAAAGCAGATTTTAACTCCAGCAGAAGCTGCTTAAGGGTGTGGGCCAATGTTGACTTGTTCTTGCCCTATGTCCAGATTGGAGCTGTCCAAGATAGGAGCCACTAGCTAGGTGTAGTTATTTAAATTAAATCAATTAAAATTAAATAAAATGTAAAAGTCAGTTCCTTAGTTGCACTAGCTACATTTCAAGTGCTAACAGCCACATGGGGCTATTGGTTACTCATCAGGCAGTACTGATCATAGAATATTGTGCTCAAATGCTCTTGGGCCATTCTGACTAGATGCAGCCAATCACCTGGCTTCCCACTATCCGACCCTATATCCCAGTTGCTTTTAACTGGAATTCCCACATTCTCCCTTTCTTGTTATAAGAATTCCCAGTCTGTGAGAACATGGCCATTAAACAAAATGGAGGCAGTGAAGTTCTGAGAAACAGCCCAGGACTGGCTGCAACTTTTCACAGTTTTTGAAATGGCTGCTCAGCACCCAAGTTCCATCCTGGGCTCACTTCTTTGGAACTGCTATGGATTCTATGGCACCTATGTGTCCTGGGAGCTCAGGTCCTTCTCTGTGGCTTCCCGCTGTTCACAGGAGCCCAGACGCATTACTCAACCATGTCCCGCTGAGCATTACAAATCACACTGTATCTTTAAAAAAAAAAATTGACTCACTGGAGTTACTCCAATTCACTTTCTTTCTTGGAATTCACAACCTCTTTTGATGTTTATCAATACATCCCTACCTGGCGTGTTTGCCAAGATCATCTCTAGGTTTTGGTGATGTATCATCTCCCCGTAGCTTATTGCAGGAACTTCCCACCCCTTTTGGGGTCCAAAAGATCCGTGAGCAGCATAAGATGGCAAGGTACCAGGAAACAAGGACTCTGCTCTCAACTCGACATCTTATTCAGGAGCCCAAGCAGCCTTTGAGAGTCAGTACGTCTTGGGGGAGGATTCCAGGAAGATGTGTGGCTTAGGAATAATTACAGAGGTCAGCTAAGTAAGTTAAATAAGCCTGGAAATCATAATTATGGCCAACACAAGACAAGGTGATGAAGTCAAAGAGTTTATCTTTGGCTTCTCTCCAAACTCCCTTGAGAAACTTCTCTTTCATTTTTCCCTTTTGTCCCCTTCCCTCAAGCTTGCCCAGGACTCTGTATCTTGGTTGCTCACCCTTTCAGGGCAGCAACTTTGGGGCTCTTTTTCTCTCCCATGGAAACTTAGTTCCATGTCCATTAGACTTGGCTAGTTAAGACAAACCAGCTAATAGGACAAGCTAATTTACTTAAAGACAGGAATCCTTCTGCTGGTTCCAAAGATGGGCTTCAGAGGGCAGTGAAGACCCTAATATACTGTAATTTTGCATGTGCATTTTTATGGAAAAGAGCCATAGATTTCAGCAGATTTTGAAATATTCTATGACCCCAGAAAAGGCTGAAGCCACTGCTGGTGAATATTAACAGCTGATCTTTGCAGGGGGTTTTCTTCTCAGGTAATGTTTGCTTTTTAACTACAGTGTGATGGAGAAACAATCATCTATTAAATATCTCTGCCTCAGGAAATAATAATAGGAGAGTTTTCAGGCCAGAGGCAAGAGAGATTGGAAAGACTCTTTGGAGCAAGAAACAACCTCTTATTGCCTTTGGGATACTACCCAATCTCCTCCACTTAGGATGAAGGGACACTTCTGAGTGTTGCCTTGCTTTTCTTTGAATATAAAACCTTTCCACTCTCCATAAAGAAAATGCACGTTTTCCTCAGAAATCTTAAAAAAAAAAAAAACTAATCAGGCTTAGGAAGCTACTTATTTTCTTCATTAAAGATAAATTCTGTGAAGAAGTGGCAGCATGGCGTGGTGAGGGAGCGGGAGACAGTTTTAGTCCCCACTCTGCCGCTCATTTGCTGAGCAACCTTCTGAGAATGCTTGGCCTCTCTGGGCCTCAGTTTCCCCATTTCTAAAAAATCTAGGCAATCCTCTCCAGTCCTGTGATTCTAAGAAAGCTGCCAAAAGTCTATTTTAAATAAAAATTGTTTACTGCCCTTTTATTGAGATGGAGCAGTTGTTTTCATAGTTGGGGAGTTGGGGGTGGATATCCAACCAAACACTAAGTTGTTTTCTTCCTTTTTAGTATGTTAGCATCTTGTCCGAAGTAGCAAAACCTGCTCTTGAAAGCTTCAGAACAGTTTGTGGTGGGATTGCGATTCTTGTCTCAGAAAGATTAATTGGAAACAAACTCTAAGGAAGAAAATTCAAAGCCCATCTCTATGCTTCCTGCCTTTTAGATCTTCTAACATATAAATGGACCATTACAAAGAGGATTAGTCATTAGAATGGTCTGCGTGAAGACCAGCATTCAGCTCCCCTTTCCTCCTCGCCAGAGTCCAGGGTGATCAGCATCCTAATGCCCTTCTTTTCAATTTGCAGGAGGATGAGCTGCATACTAACTCCAGATTCTGAGTCCCCAACTTTAATTAACCACAGTCTTAACAAACTGGAGGCTCTTCCCCACCCCCAAATGGTGCCTTAAATCAGAACAAAACGTGCTAGCAGTGGGCACTCCAGACATCCACACTCAGGCACTATATATATATATATATATATATTTTTTTTTTTTTAACTTAAGAAAGCTGCTTTTTATCCCTGAATTCTTGTTGGTCTTTCCCATATTTGCTTCTGCTATATTTCTTATCTGCTTCATCTTTTTATTCTTAAGTGCTAGGTTTGGGGGGTTTTGTTTTTGTTTTCTTGGCAAAATTCCCTAGATGACTGTAGTTTTCTGATTGTTTAATTCTCCCCCATCACCGGTCTTTTTTCCCCTTTCTCTCTTCTTCTAATACAGAGACACCTCCTTTCTCAGCGATGTCAGGTTTTCTAGCATGACTGAGAAGCAGGAGGCAAGCCAGCAGCACCACTGAATAGACAACAAAGACTTAATACCAAAGTTGTGATAAGTTAGCCTTTACTCAAACCAGTTTCCTTTCACATTACATATAATTCTATATAAGAAAAAAAAATGCAAGTGTCAAGCATATAAGTGTGTGGTGGAAGGAAGGCCCAAGCAGGCATGGGAAAGAGGAATGCTTCAACCACTAGACTGACAGGTAATGAGACAGAAAATAGAAGGCAGTGAAAAAGTGATAAAAGGAGAATCAAAGGATCTAGGATATTTAATAGTGAGATAAACAGGACCATTTACCCCAGTGGTAACTATTCCAAACAGCAGCATATCTAGAATGGGAGTAGAATAGATTATCAATTTAGCTTAGAAACAGGACAAATAATAAACTGATTGAGAAGAACTATTTCACCTAAGCTCCCCATAACCACCCTTCCTTTTTAACTTTAGTGTAATAGCTGAGCAAATGATTGCTGAGAATACTTTTGCCATCATCTTGCAGTTGGGTATGGCCAATGGGATGTGCATGGACATAATATGGACAATACTCAGGTCACGCCCTTCTTTGAAAGGAAGACTCATGCTTTCCATTCCCCTCATCTGCTGCCTTGGATGTGGACCTTGTCCCCAGAGTTGGGACAAACAGTTGCATATTGAGGATGGCAGAGCAACAAGAAAGAGTCTGGGTCATTGACACAGTGAGCCACCATACCACCTTACACTGCTTATGTTTACTCTGTTTTTTGATAAGAAGGTAAACTTGCTGTGTTTATGCCACTGATATTTTGATTTTTAGCAGAAAAATCTACATCCTAACTAAACAACTAATGAAACTTCTAACTAGGGCTAATATTTGGGGGATCCCATTGATTATGCCGCCACATTTCACTTTCCCTTCTCTCCTTCGGCAGTGGCTCTGTAGTAAAATGGGGAAAAAATGAGATTTGAAGTCCAACCTTGGCGCCGCTACTTACTAAGTTTTCTTTATTTATGAAGTGAGAATCATGAGAGTTAATATTTAATACATGCTTCTGTACCATGCTTGCTTATGTACATTATCTCATGCAATTCTCACAACAACCCTATGTGGTAGGTACTGTTATTATTCTAATCTTATAGATTCTTTCCTAAGATCTTTCAGATGGTGAGAGGCAAAGCTGAGATTCGGGCAGAAAGAGTATCCTGAGAACTAGCAGCTCTTAACCACTTCCCTCTGCATTGAACTTTCTGTGCTGGTGGGAGATTCAAGGCTAAATACAGCACCTAGAACACAATCATCTCTTTACAAACTGGGGTTGCTACGGAATGATACTGATTGTGTCCTGACCAAGTCGGTCTCTCTGAGCTACTGAATTACCTGCCTAAAACCTCCTCTTGGTTAAAACATTCTTCCATTAGCCAAGGGAGTTAAAAGTCTTTGATTAAACTACAATAAATCACTTCATAGTTAACCGAGGAAATTTTCTTTCTCCTCCTGTTCTTAATTCATTTTAGTCAAAATCTCAGGGTCCTACAACTCTCCAAGGCCACTGCCTATAATGATCATTCTGAGTCATCAAGGAAAGTTGACATTCTGTTCAAAATGCTTTGGAAGGCAGGAAAGGTACCCTGATGACAAACACACATGCTGAGAGAGGGCTCCCCTCCCCCCATGAGGGAAACAGACGTACTCCAGCCCTCTGGACTTTCTTTTCTCACACAGGCAGGGAAAAGAAGAAATAAACACTGCTTTGATACCAAAAATGAGACTGTGGAACTTGAGTCCTGTTACTGCTCAGAAAAGGAAAAAATTAAAAAGAAACGCAAGTGTGAGAGGAAGGAGGAGAAAGAGGGAAAGAGAGAGGAGGAAGGAAAGTATGTAACGCACAAGGATTTCTCCTAAAATGGGTAAAGGAAAAACCAGGGGTGCTTTAAAAGGTAGGTTCTGTTTCACTCTCTCAGGATCATTCTGCTCCCACCTCCCACTGTATAGACGTGGTGAATGGGCTTAAAGGCGGGTGAGGGAATGCCATGTGGGGACCCCTGAAAACCACCAGGGGCACCAGACTCTGGTCCTTCTCCATTTGGTCTAGACAGCAGCAATCTCTGTCTCATGGTGCGAGAAAAATGTATTGTCCCATTTCACAGACAAGGAAGCTGAATCTTGAGGATGACAAAAAACGTATCCAAGATATGTAAGTATTAAGTGGTAAACATGGGATTTTGAAACCAAGGCGATGAAATGCCAGACGGACTGAAAAATAGGATTCATTTGGTATGAAGCTCCAGCTTTCTCCTTAGATTACTTCCTATATTAGCTATCTATGGTTCCAGTATCTTTTTTCTTTCTTTTTTTTTTCCATTCAACATTTATTAAGCACTAACTATGTTGCTAAGATATAAGAACATGATTCCTCCTGACATCAGATTAGCAGACTGATGGAGATGGCAAAGATGAAACACATAAGGGTAGTAAAGTATTAGACTGTTACAAGCACTACAGCAATTGTACCTGCAGGATAGAGGAACTACAAAGGTGGTTACAGGATAGAGTAACAACAAAGGTGGTTACCAGTCACTGAGTGCTGACTTTGATCTAGGCACAGTGCTGAGAGCTTTGTCTGTGGTATTAGCGAAGGGAGGCCAAAGACAGGGGAAACAATTTTACTGAGGGTGGGGTTAGCTTGCCCGATTTAGCAAATGAAAATATAGAATCCCCAGTTAAACTGAATTTCAGACAAACAACAAATGCTTTTTTAGTATAAGTATGTCTCATGCAATATTTGAGATATACTTATACTAAAACATTATTCATTGTTTATCTGAAATTCAAATTCAACTGGGAGTCCTGTATTTTATCTGGAAATTCTAAGTGAGGAGAGTAAGAGAACAGTAGAATATGTTTCATAGAGAAGGTGAGTCTTGAAGATGAGTAGTTTTTCTCCAGATTAGGGGTAGTGGGGAGGGAAGAAAAGAGAGAAACAAGGACTGTCGAATCTCTAACCTCAGATGAATCATAACCATGAGAAACTATATACTTTCAAAAGAAACACCAATAGCATTGCTTTCATAGGGATGGGTTAAGCCAAAATCATTTCAAAACCATTCCTTTTTTGGAAATAAGTAGGGAATAAATTAAAACATACATTTAGCTACTTTGTAATTATAAGATCTCCCACTGAGTTAGGTGGAGGTAGAAATAAATAGGTCGAGTGAAAAGCTCACCGTTGCCAAGCAACCACTCAGGATGTAGGCTCCTCCTCTTCATGAGTAATGGGGGTGCTGTGCTTTAAAGGAATACCTCCTACTCCCTCAAATAAAAGATCCAAGTGAAGAAGAGTAGGTAGAGTAGTGAAAATAGCAGTTATCTCACTCTCCCATGCCTGACCAGGTGACCTGGGCTAAGCTACTTCCCCCTGTCAATTTCAGCTTCCTCCTCTGTGAAATCACAAGGTCCCCCTGACTGATATCTAAGGCCACCTCCAGTCCTCACAATGATCTAGTTTTAAGTAGTAAGGCTGAGTCACGTCAGCTCTCAGGCCAACCACATGAGGAGACAGCTCGGTTCTCCAGCCTTGCTGACAATTCTATACGCTACCAATATTCCTCCAGAAAATGAACTTCTGCTCTTTTTAGCTGGAATTGGCTTCTGCTGCTTTCAACCAAAGAAACAAAGAACTTCAGATCACTGTGGGGCGGGGGGAAAGAGAGGTATTAAGGTCAACTACATTTTTGAAACTCAGGGTTAAACAAAGCCACACCATATTCTTCACTGAAGTATTTCCCACACCGTTTAACATGGTCATGTCTTTGTGACTGTTTCTTTAAAAGAGAATATAGTATTTGGAGTTTCACAGACCATCTTTATCATAGATTCTTTTTGTTGCTTGGTTAGAGCAATTTTCAGGACCTATAGCCTGCAGTTCTTGACTCCTAAGACTTTTCACTTTTATCTTTAAGTGTTATAGATATGTAAAGTCTGACCTATTAGCCAATTTTAGGATCTTAGGTGAAGAAACTGTCTCCCACTTCTTCTTCACCCCCATGAAGTACTAGGCATGAACAGATGACTATAGTAAAGCAAAATTGTACTTCGGACTCATTGCAAACCAGCCATCCCATAACCACAGATCACAGAATGCTCTTTTGGAGGCCAAGAGAGTTGACCCATGTCACTTTGCCAAAAGGCAATTTTCCTGATTACTTTCTGCCTGCCCGGATTCCTGTGGTTTTCCCTGGTAAGGTGATCCTTCAGAGCCCGACGTTGTTACTTTCATACTACCATTGCCTGCACTGTGTCACGGGACCCTGGAAGAGCTGGCTGCCTGGCAGATAGAGGACACGTGCTCTAGGCATGGCCGAATGTGGATTATCCACAGCTGGTTCAGCTGCAGATCCATCAGCAAATGTGGTTATCGGTGACTCGTTTGCTAGCGCTAAGGGCACTCTGTGCAACCCAAACACATGAATTTCTGGAACATATAAGCTCCTCTAGTATATTGTCTAGAAAACAGGGACACTGACCTGAAAGCATTCAGATTCTTACTCATCAGAGTGACTTTTGGGTATCTCTGGCAGGAACCCCTCAGCATTGTGTGTTTGAACAACAAAAATAGAGGCACAAAAAATGCAGGCCACAAAAGCTTCAACATACAAGAAAGACTGGAAAAAAATCTCTGTAATAAAAATATTGGTCTAAAGTTTGGGCTAGAAGTTATTATTAATTCGTAAAGACTTTCTTCAATAAAGGAAATTCATTTAATGCAAAATTTCTGTTGATTAAAAAGAAAAGAATAGGACTTCCCTGGTGGCACAGTGGTTAAGAATCCGCCTGCCAATGCAGGGGACATGGGTTCAATCCCTGCTCCGTGAAGATCCCACATGCCATGGAGCAACTAAGCCCATGCGCCTGGAGCCTGTGCTCCACAACAAGAGAAGCCACCGCAATGAGAAGCCCGGGCACCGCAACGAGGAGTAGTCCCCACTCGCTGCAGCTAGAGAAAGCCCGCGTGCAGCAACGAAGACCCAACACAGCCAAAAAATAAATTAAAAAAGAAAAATGGAAAGAATGCATTCTACTCCGTAGGATTAATAACCAAGCAGCTTGCTAAGGGGGTTACATGCATATATCACCTGCACGTTTTTATATGTAAAATAGACATTATAAGATAGGTACTTTTATTATTTTCCTCACTTTACAGAGGAAGAAATTAAGACAGAGGAGGTTACAAAGCTTGCACAAGGTCGTATAGTTAGCAAGAAACAAAGCTAGGATTTGATACAGGGCTGTCTGACTCCAGTGCTTACCATGCCCATAACTGTTGAGCTATAGTCCTAACAGTTTTGCTGAGACATTGATCCCATCAGACCTCCTGGGGCAGATGGAGTTCCTAAGCCTGGATGCCTCTGGACATGAGCAGTTACATCTGTTCAACCGTCTTCTGTCCACCTCCCCCGGCCCCACCCTTGAGCTGTACAAACTATCATTTTCCAAGTGTTCCATGACATGGAAAATGTTGGGAAGCATTAATTTAGCCAGCTAGGAAATCACTTTCTGATTAAAAGGTGAAAGTCATTGGATGGATGGAAACTCAATGACTGCCCATGTGCTAAGGGCCCCCCTCTTTCCTTTAGACAAGGACAACTAGGCTGAAAGGTCAGGAGCAGATGGGGGTGTGGGACAAAAGGAGGCTGTCATTTTTGTGTGCACTCGGTAGGGGAATTAGGCTAAGCGCCCCTAATTGAGCAAGAGTTGCTTACGTCAAGAGAGTCTTCATGGACGTGGTCAGAAAGCTGCATCAGTCCAGAGCAGAGTTCCATAAACTATGACCAGACCTGAGGGACAAATCCAGCCCATGGTCTGTTTTTGTACAGTCCACGAACTAAGAATGTTTATTACATTTTTAAAGGGTTGTAATCAAAACAAAGAAGAATGTGTGACAAGGGACCATTGGTGGACCTCAATCGTAAAATATTTGCCGCCTGACCCTTTACAGAATAAGTTTGCCAGCAACCCCTGGTCTAACTCACCAGCAACCACTCTGTGATCATCACAAGAAAGCCATGAGCCAGGACTTCCCTGCTGGTACAGTGGTTGAGACTCCACACTCCCAATGCAGGGGGCCCAGGTTCAATCCCTGGTCGAGGAACTAGATCCTGCATGCCACAACAAAGATCCTGCGTACCTCAACGAAGACCCAGCACAGCCGAATAAATAAAATAAAATAAATAAATAATTATTTAAAAAGAAAACAAAAGAAAGCCATGGGCCAATGAATGTGAAGCCAGAATAAAAATCCTTGTAAGATGTCAATGGCTTCACTGACAATTGTAGAGCCTCTTTAAGGCAGATTTACCTTAGACTTTGGGAACAAAGGTTCTATATTTAATAGGAAAAGAGAAACAGGAAAATAACATCCTGTTCCCCAATTTACACCTTTCAGTTTGATAGATGTCCAGGTATTTTATGAGCCATTTCCAGGCAGATTCTGTAAGAATGAACAACTGTAAAGAGATGTTTCCACGTTCCAAGAGGGGACATGAAGAATCTTAATCATAAGGAAGAAAGAAACCAGTTATTTAAAGTCTATGGCATACCAGGAACTTTCACACCTACTAAATCAAAACTCTGTGCACTCTGCTTTCATTTTATAGATAACACACTGGGTCTAAAAGGGCTAAGTGACTTGTCCAAGATCAAACAGCTGGTAAGTGGCAAACCTGGGCTGCAAATCTCAATTTTCTGATGCCAAGTCCAGTGTTCCTTTTTCTACACTTGGCTCCTTCCTAGTGAATTTGCTCCAGATGGAGAATCCAAAATCCTGAATCCAGGGTCCCAGTGAGACCTCATCTGATTAACGAGCATGTGAGACTGGAGGATTGCAAGGTCCCTCCTGAGCCATCCTTCTCTGATTGTTTCTGAGAAATGATGCAAATGAAATCGAAAAGGAAACTCAGGTAGACAACTTTATGCTCCTGGCTTGTCTGAAGTTCCTTGGGCTATTAGGTCAGTGAGGGTTGCCTAGATTAACTTAAGGGAGAAATGCATGACCAAAATATGAGCACGAAAGGCTTCCAATGCTGACAGTACGGCAGCCTGACTTAACAAAGGCTCCCTCCCACTACAAATGCATGTAAATGCTGGATAAATATTTTACAACTTTAAAATCCATAGCCTGAAAGAAAGCCAAGACAGTTCCCAGGTGCCAGAAACAAAAAGGAAATTCAAAACCAGAGATGTAAGCTCCAGCTGACACATGAGGGACCAGGAAAGAACCAGGCCTGGATACAGGTCCCACAGTAAATTTGGCCTAGAGGCAGTTTGGGCTGGAACTGAGACTTTTGCTTGAAACCGGGACTCTCAAAAATCCTTCCCAGACTCGAAAGGAGAACTAAAAGAACTCTGCCTAGTGCCCAGAGAAGGAACAAGGAAGTAAGAGCCGTCTTTTCTGGGCTCTGGGTGGGAAAAAATATGCATCCTGTGAATAGTTCCAAACCCAGTCTGGATATGGGGTATGAATTTAAGCTATCTACATGTTATAAAAATCCCAAGCAAGAAATTAACATAATCACTGGTTCATGACCAGTAGAAGCGATGAGAACCTGTAGAGTAGTAAATACAAAACTACTTTGCAGGGAATTATTCACAATCCAGGGTACATGGGACCCTCTCCAGAAGAAAAGTAAAAGTTCACAGTAAAAAAATTACCAACTATGTGATGAAAAAGTACCAAGGAAGAACATTAGCTGATACAACACATGGAAGAATAATCAGCCCAAGAACTAGAAATAATAGAAAAATCTGTAAGACATGGCAAAATAAGTAACTTGAAATTGAGGGGATTAAGAAGGTATAGGAAAAGTTAAGAAGATAGAACTTTTAAACATTTAAGTGAAGAATCTGAAGAATAATAAAACAGAACTTCTAGAATTGAAAAGTATACTCATTAAAATTTTTTAATCAAATTAAATAGCAGATTAAACACACTTAACAAGAACTAGTGAACTGATTTGACAAAATCATCCAGATTGAAACATGGAAAGATAAGAAGATAGAAAATATCAAAGATAGTTTAAGAGATATGGAGTGTGGGGTAGGGGGAGTGGAGTTGACTGATATATTTGGAGTTTTAAATCTAAATCAAATATAAAGTCCAGAAGAGAATGGAGGGAAAGGGGTTGGAAGCAACTCAAAGAAATAATGGTTGGGAATTTTTCAGAATTTAAATAGGTTATTGAGTCCCAAGTAATATAAAAGAAGAGAAAACAAACAAAAAAGCCATGCAGCTACATACATTGGAGTCAAACATTTAAACAAAAAAGAAACTCTTAAAATCTCCTGAAAAGAGAGATAACCTAAAAAGAAATGACAATTAGGCCAACCTTAGAATTATCATTAGCAACAATAAAACAGTTTCTCTTATATCCAACTAAACTATTTTTTCCAGAATGAAGGTGAAATAAAGGTATTTTCAAAAATAAGGCTAAAATTTTTTTTTCACAGACATCCATGGCTGAAAAAATTACTACTTTGGTGTGTTTCAGAAAGAAGCCAAAACTGAACCCTTAAAGAAGTAGGAAGAAATGATGAGCAGAGAAATAAATAATCATTGACTTAAAACAACAGCAATAATAAGAACTATTGCTTTTGGAAGAGCCAAAAGCAAGTTTAATACTACTGAGGAACAATAGATTATAATACTGAGGAACAATAGATTATAATTTGAGGAACAATAACATGGAAAATAAGAGGAGGTATTTTATGTTCTTGTGTTTGGGGGAGGGAAAACAAAAAATTAGTGAAGTATGCATGAGAAAAAAAAATATACTGTAACCAGTAAAATATTTGAAATATAAGGAATACTTTTCAAGCCAATAGAGGGAGGTGGAGGAATAGTGTAATGAAAACAAACAGTATAATAAAAGGAAGAAAATAGAAAGAGGAGGAGGAGGAGGAAAGGAGAAGAAGGAGAAGGAGAGACACAAGGGCAAGGAGTTCTGGATCCCCTTACAAAATCAAATTCTAAATTCATCTCAGTCCCTGTTGCGGTTTGGTGCCACCTGCTGGTGATTGTCTACTGGGAGATTTCTGGGTCTGGTGGCTGGGGACCCACCTCCATTGCCTGCCATTTCACCTCTGCCCAGCCCCCTTCCACCCACACAAAAGATGAGAACTTTAAAATTTTAAATATGTAAGTAATATTATGCCAATAAAGTTTAAAACGGATTAAATGGACAATTTTATTATATTTTTAATAGTTAATCATTTCATTTGTTTTTACATATATGAAAACATATACAGAGCTATTCATGTAAATGATTACACGTTTGATCATGTACATTTTTTTTTTTTTTTTTTTTTTTTTTTTGCGGTACGCAGGCCTCTCACTGTTGTGGCCTCTCCCGTTGCGGAGCACAGGCTCCGGACACGCAGGCTCAGCGGCCATGGCTCACGGGCCCAGCCGCTCCGCGGCATGTGGGATCCTCCCGGACCGGGGCACGAACCCGTGTCCCCTGCATCGGCAGGTGGACTCTCAACACTGCGCCACCAGGGAAGCCCTGTACATGATTTTTTAAGTGGCCTTATACTTGCTTTTCTGTGTTTCGACTTACCTCTTCCCCCACATGCACATACATACCCAAAGATGTCCTATGTGTATGACAAGATACACATTTATTGTGAATAAAACAAAAGGTATTTCGTTTTCTTGTCATAATAAAAGTTTCTGGAGATACTCTGCTACTGGCAATTCTTTAGACCTTTCCTTCATGGCCTCAAAATGGCTGCTGCAGCTTCATGCTTCAAGTTCACATCCCAGTCAAGAAGCAGAGGAAGGGAGACAGTAGAATTAGCTCTTACTGTTGTTAAGTCAATGCTTATTTGTTTCTCTACTCATAGTTTCTTCATATTTCTTTTGGGGTTCAATGTAGGCTTCTTTTTTAAGCCAGAACTGTGTCATATGGTCATCCCTGGCTGGAAAGCAGCTAGGGAAAAGGGGATTGGGAATGGTTTGGGGTCAACAAATCAACATCATTTGCCATACCATGTTCACAAGTTAATTTGTATCCTTGTATATTTTTCTTGATGGTTCTATAATCCTATACAGAGATATATTTATACACACATATTCACACATTCACTGTTACAATGAGGCAGGGAAGTTCGAGGAGGCTAGAAATGTACTGCTCCTTTCCTTCTTGTGTAAAATCAGCCTGCTGAGAAGTCAACGTAGGAACCATGAGAATGCATGTAACAGAACTCCAACTACAGAGAGTGTAGCTATCTGAGGGTCTTGGCTGCTGGCTCTGAAATCAGGCTGTGCTTCCCACAGGCTGCTCCTGTCAATGATGGAGCCCTGCAGTGACAATACGGTGGGCCCTTCCTGGGAGATGTGGGATTCCTCTGATGGCTGACTTTGGGTCAAGGGCTCTCCAGTGGCCTTGTTGAAACTTCCTAGGACTGCACAGCTGTCTAGGGCTATCCCACCCAAACTTCGTTCCCTCTAGTTCATCTAGGGTCAGATTTGCCTCACAGTCTGACCACTCTCCCAGCCTCACATGATTCACTTTCTTTCCTAGGCCTTTGCTCCAATAAAATCCCTCCATGTTTAACCCCATCTTGGTGTCTGCTTCTCAGAGGACCCAGACTAACAGTCAATTACCCATGTCAGTATGGTGGCTTTCTTCTTGCCGGCTGGAACCTGAACACAACTGTAACTTGTAGTTCAATGAGAACCTTGCTTTGTTCCCTGACAAGAGACGCCTTTGGGGACCAGGATCTTCAACCTTACAGAGATCAGATTTATAGAAACAGGAAGCACAAATATCTACCAGTGGAGCACTCCTGTTTCCACCCCTTGGTTTCCAGATCCATTTGTTCTTCCTACTGGTGATGCAGCATCATAGAGGCCTATGACTTAATACATACACTACATGCTGGAGGATGGTACCCTGTCAACACAGAGTGTTGCCTCTGAGCTGGAGCATCAGCTGCAATTTTAGATGCCTCTTTCACCTTTCCAAGATACCAGCTGCTTCTGGATGTCTGGATGATGCAGTATGTGATACAAAAATAGATCCCATTATCATGTCCCACTCCCATACCTCCTTCACTATGAAGTGGGTCCCCTGTTCAGATGCTAAGTTGTGTGGGGCTCCATGCCTGTGAGTAGGTGTTCCGTAAGTTCCTAGATAATGGAGACTAGATAAAGGTTCTGCAGGTAGAAAAGCAATCTTATACCTAAAACAGTTATCTGTGGTAATCAGCCTCCAAAATGGCCCCCAGTAATCCTCTCCTACTGGTACTCATAGCCTTGTGGAGTCTTTTTCTCTTTGAAAGGGCTGACCTGTATAACCAATAAGATATCGCAGAAATGACATGTGTGATGTCTGAGGCTATGTCATAAAAGCCATGTGGCTTCCAACTTGCCCTCACTTGGATCACTTGCTCTGGGGGAAGCCAGCCCCCAAGTATTAAGACATTCAAGGAGCTTTATGGAGATGTCCACATGTTGAGGAACTGAGGCCTCCTGCTAAGAGCCAGCAACTGACTGCAACTTCACGCAGTCCCCTAGCCAGAACTGCCCAGCTAAGCTAATCCCAAATTTCTAACCTATAGAAATCACAAGAAATGATAAGTGATTCTCTTCCATTAAGCCACTCTGTTTTGAGGTGATTTGTTATGCAGTACTAGATAAGTGAAATAATCCTCAAATTAGCCTAAAGTTTTGGGCATCAGTACCCACCTGGCTCCTGACCCTACTTTGTCTACATGGAAGTTAAAAACATTCTAACAATATGCTAAGATATCCTCTATAATTAATCTGTTTATTCTGTATGATTATTTCTCTACAGTCCTTCAATTCTGGACTGTATAAGAATTACAAAGAAGGCAATTCAATATCCTGAGTTATAAAGAATAGACACTTTTTCCATGGGATTTTTCCAAATGTTCACATACAAAACATACTAAAACAACAATCAGAGAGAGATTGAAAAATTGATGCCATTAATTGCCATCTTCCATCTTGTTTTATTCTGTGGCAAGTAGGCCACCAGAGCACTACAAACACTATTGTTCTAAAAGATTTCCAATATTTAAAACCTTTTTCTGATTATTTAGTGGTAATATTAACAGATATGATAGCTTGATATTGCATAATAACTATGATAACATTTGGAAATCAGCACAACTTATGAACCAATATTTCTCAGATGACTAATGCATGATGTAACAAAACTATCCATAGGTAAAAGATATGTTAAAAATGCATGGTAGAACAATAGATTTTAGTGTACAAAATATGAAAAGTTTATTGATATGGTTTCAGATTCCACATTGCAACTAATCTTTAATAAACTCTCACTTTTCAAGTTTTACGTAGCATCAAAAAAAAATATCCACAATGATCTGAAAAGACTATGAAAATACTCCTTTCTTTTCCAGTTAAATACCTGAGTGAGGTCAGATTTTCATCATATACTTTAACCAAGACAACATATTATAGTAGATGGAATGCAGAAGCAGAGATGGGAACCTAGCTGGCATCTAGTAACCAGACACAAAAGAGACCTACAAAAATGTAAAACAAGGTCACACTTTTTACTAATTGCTTTTTGTTTTGGAAAGCATGCTAATTTTCACAAAAATATGTTATATTAATATGTAATGGTTTAATGCTTGTTATATTTAAGTAAATTAATGTTTTAATGTCCTTATTTTTAATTTCTAGTATAGCATACATTGATAGATTTAACCCACAAAACCCAAAAATTATTTGGGGTGGCAGGGTCCTCATTAATCAGAAGACCAAAGAGTTTGAGAACTGCTAACTTTTTACCACCCCACAAAGCTCGAAATTTGTACTCATCCCCATTCTACAGACAAAGAAACTAAAGTTTAGAGAAGGTAAGTAATTTGCTCAGGGTTATGCAGAAGATGACGAGTAGCAGAGGCAAGATTCAACCCAGGCTGCCCATCTTCAGAGCCCAGATTCTTCACCTCTGCACCCTATTGCTGGGCTCTGTCAGACAAGGCAGCTCCAATAGCCCCAAGGTTTGGCTTCATTATCACCCTCAATTTTGCCCATTTTCAGTGGCACAAAGTCCCATTCTTGCTCTCCCAGGATTACTGGAAATGGCAGCATACCCGTCTCGGGATAGGGCCTCTGTGAGTGGAAGCAGGTCGGTGACTGCAGAGGTCGGTACCATGCTGGGTACAGGGAGGGGTGCGAGAGGTGGTCGATTCTCATGAATTGTCCAAGAGCTTCTAGGTGTATGTCCAGATGCTACCAGCTCTTAGACTTGGTGTTTTCCAGTGGGGTTGATGAAAAGTGATCTGATCTGGGACCAGGAGCGGATCAGGTGCTTCCCCCATCTGGCTCCGCCTTACCCCGCAATGTAGACACTGGTCTCATGTAGCTATTTAAATTTAAATTCAAATTAATTAAGATGCAACAAAACGAAATCTTCAGTTCCTTAGTCTCACTACCATATTTAAGGCGTTCAAGAGTCACATGCCGCACATATATCTTGCCGTCGCTGGGGTCCTTGGAAACTCATGTGGTCTAGTGAGGAATGTGCTGGCTTCGCAGTGAGTTGAACCTGGACGATTACGCAATGAATATTCCCCAGACGGGGATGGTGAGGGTGGTAAGGGGGACGAAAGTCACTGAGGAGCAGCATCTGCCCTTGGAATTGACCAGTATTGGCTTTCCCACAGCGTAGTCTGTAGACTCTGCGTCTGATTCCCAGGTGGACCTCAGCTGGGCCTCAGCCAGGATGTCTGGAAACAGGAGTCAGGGATTCTGCCTCTTTGACAAGCTCCTGGTTATTCTTAAGTACTCCAAAGTTTAGAAGAACTGTGATAGATTAAGGCTGTGGTAACATATTAAACATCATAGAAAAGAAGTAAGACCCGGGAGTTCCCTGGTGGCCTAATGGTTAGGATTCCAGGCTTTCACTGCTGTGGCCAGGTTCAATCCCTTGTCGGGGAACTGAGATCACACAAGCCGCAGGGCGCAGCCAAAAAAAAAAGAAGCGAGACCCTTCAGCTCTCTGGGAGTTTTATAACCCTGAATGTCCCAGCAAAAATTCCCACCCCAGTCCTCTATATTATCCCAGTTCTAGCCCTTGGGAGTTTGGCTCCAGGGAACACAGCCTCTAGGTGGGAAGATCCCCAGCCTCTACAAGACACCAGAATCCCCAAGGCCAGGCAGCAGCATCTTTCTTCTAAGAAGGGCCTCACAGGCCTACCAGGGGGAAGGACCAAGTGCCTATTGGACTCCTATGCCATCTGGCTACACTAACATGGCCAAGCTCAGGGCCAAGCTCTGGCTAGGAAGACTCGGCCTTCTCCCATCTCCGTTGGGATTTATCATGTCCCAGAACCCAAACCCCTTAAGCCTTTCTGTGTTTCCTAGAGGTACTGACACAGGGCCTCAGCCCTCTCCTGGGTTCGTGCTTGATAGACTAAGGCCGAGATGGTAAAGCATTTCAGTGGTAAGTCTGTAAGAACCTAATAGCCTGAGCCTCTCCTTTCCTTTACCATATTGTTAGGTTTCCTTAGGAATTATTATCGGTGTAAACTCCAAGTAGGTGTGACCACAGCCAGGTGTGTGTTCCCTCTCCCCTAGGAGATGGGGGGAGACTGGAATGCGTTCTGAGTGAGCAGGGAATCTCATTAATCACTTGGGTGGGGCTGGTGGGGAAAAAAATGTTCCCACAGTTGGCAAGCTCGGAAGGCTCAGAGAACTTTCTGAAATTCTCTTCAAAGCATGCAGGTGGGTATTCTGGTTTCATGGGATCTTTGCTATAACATGACTTTTCTTGGCTCAGAGTAGAGGGCTACAGACGCCTTCACTGGGCCCTACACAAGGAAGTCAGTTTAGCAAAAGTACCAGAAGTACCACCTGAGAACACAGTGTCACCTGGAACTTGGGCCTGGAAAAGGTATCCCAAGGGCAGTCCTCCTGCAGGGTTCCGAGCTACAGCTGGACCAGATGGGGAAGTTCAGGATGAGAGAAGACACCAAGCTTTGTGGGACCAGGTGGCTGTCATGCAGACTGAACCTTCCGGAACCCAAGGCAAGGCTCACACAGGCAGAACTGCTGCTGGGCCCCTAGCCAAACGCAGCTACTCTCTGCCACTGCCCAGGAAAGCCGTGGCTCCTTCCTTCCTATGAGGACATCACCCATCAGGCATTTACGAAGCACGTGGTACGTGCAAAGGAGCATTTCTTCAGAGGTGGGGAGGAGGAAAGAAATCCAGCAGCACTTTCTCAGCCATGAAGCCGTTTATGCTCAATTATAGGTCAAAAGTGTGACTAAGAGGGAAAAATAAGTAAACGTGAAATTATCTATTAAATGTGGTACAAACACATTAACGTGGTTTAAGGAAAGGGACTCAAAGGCAAAAACACAAAAACAAACTTCTTGATGATTATATTTTAATAGAGGATGGTTAAGATGACAATCTAAAAATGAATCCTTGGCTAATTTGTAGGCTGGGAGCTGGCAAAGAGGGGTGTGTGTGTGTGTGTGTGTGTGTGTGTGTGTGTGTGTTTACACATGGAGGCACAACCCAGAAGCGTAGAAGTTGAGCCGCATCCCTCTCTCCCCAGGGTCCGCTTCCTAACTATAGTTTGTTTCTTGCCCTCTCACCCTCCCTCCCTCCCCTGCACCTCATTCTTGCCTTCCCAGGGCCCACTTGGGGACCTGTGACTTCACTGATGAACGAGATTAGAAAGCATGATGGTCTCCTCCTGACACAGAATTCTTTCACTGCCCTGCACCCTTCTGTGCCTTCCACCCCCTTACCTAGCCAAACCTCAGCCCCACGTCTTGCTCTGACTGTTTGGGATTATTTCCCCGTGTGTGGTAAAGGGAGTTCTAATGCCAGCAATTCCATGCCATTTTTGGATCCAAATAAGCTGGCAGCGAAAGAAACGCAGGCCAATTACAATCGAGCCTTCCAGGGAGCCAGCCCCGCTTGGATCACCCCACGGTTCCACTCACACTTCACCCTTACTCTTGTTTTCTCCTTCGTTACAGCAGCAAGCAAACAGCACTCAGATGCCAGCCCTGGGCCTGGTGAAGGGTGTTGAGGCCCGCATCCCTTTTCTCTGCACCTTCTGCGCTCCCCAGGACCTCCCTGGCTGGGATGGATGGCTTTGTTCTCCTGTGAATGAGAGCACAAGGCAGGGAGGGTGTGACCCAGCCCCAGCCCTGTGGGTTAGAGGGTCTCCTTGTCCCTTGGTCCACGTCCAGAGTCCCTGTTGCTGCGCAATAAGTCCCAGTCTAGCAGTCGTTTGGTATGGGCACCAGTGAAGAGCCATGGGGAAAAGAATCTCCCTCTTCCACAGCTTGCCCCCTTCCTGGAGCCTCGGGGAAGTTGCGAAATGTCAGTGGTTATTATGTCGCTGCTGTTTTGGTCTGGGTGGGTGGGTCCACTTGGCCACACTCGCTGGTACTGGTGACGTCAAGAATCAGTCCCCAAAAGGTCAGCAGGTCTCGTATAAAGAAAAATGTGCTGTGTGGCCCCGACTCACCCTGTCCTCAGTCAAGGGCTGCGGAGTGTGGCCTCCGTCTGGCAGAGGCCGAGTGTAGACTGGTTTAGGTCATGTTCATCCTGGAGACTTCAAAGGAAACATCCGGCCCAGGGCTACTGGCAGCAGCAGGAGCAAATAAAAGCAATCACGTTAGCATCAGAACTGTTTCCTCCTCTTCTCTCTCCAAGCCCTAGCTTGAGATGCACAACAGTCCTTCCCCAATCCCTTGGGCAAATGCTCCTTTATTCGTTTTCTTGCATACATCTGCTTGTTTAAATGGACCAGAGACAAAAAGCTGCTTCCACACATACCCACAGACAGGCTGTGGGACCTTGGGCAGGTTACTGAGCCTCTCTGAGCCTCAAGCTCTGCATCCATAAAGTGACAGTATGAAAGTATCCACATCACAACCCCACATTGTGACAATCAAATTAGGTAAATCACGCAAAAGTGCTATGGCAATTTAAATTGACGCAAAACTTCCATCATTGTTTCTCAAGTTTATTCCTGCTCTGGCAAAGAAAAGAGGCTCTTTCCAAATACTTCCTGCTCAGCGATCAAAACTACCCTCTCGGGCTTCCCTGGTGGCGCAGTGGTTGAGAGTCCGCCTGCTGATGAGCGGGTTCGTGCCCCGGTCCGGGAAGATCCCACATGCCGCGGAGTGGCTGGGCCCGTGAGCCATGGCCACTGAGCCTGCGCATCCGGAGCCTGTGCTCCGCAACGGGAGAGGCCACAACAGTGAGAGGCCCACGTACCGCAAACAAACAAACAAACAACAAACAAAAAACTACCCTCTCCAATCCATGAGAATCAGATCTGCTTGAAGGAAGGCATAGTGGTTCTTCTAGTCCAGATATCTGCACAATAATTATCTGGATAAGAACCAACTAAATCGAAATCATCAGAAGTAGACTAGGTGTACATATTTTTTTAAACTTCTCAGGTAATTCCAAGGGAAGTCAGGTAGAGAGGCCCTGGGCCAACCCCTCAGTACTCACACGCCCCTTAGCCTAGGGATAAGGCTCACCTGGGGTACCTGCTGAAAATACAAATTCCCACACTCCGTCTCAGACACTCTAAATCAAATCTTAGGGGAAAAGGCTAGAAAGTATGTGAATCTTATCATCTGGAAGTTGGGAAACACTGCCCAAAAAGTTTCTCAAATGTTTAATGTGTATAAAAATTAACTGAGAACCTTTTTATTAAATTGAAGTATAGTTGATTTACAATATTGTGTTAGTTTCAGGTGTACAACAAAGTGATTTGGTGATAGATGATAGATAGATAGATAGATAGATAGATAGATAGATAGATAGATGATAGATAGAGATATAGGTATTCTTTTTCAATTCTTTTTTATTATAGGTTACTATAAGATATTGAATATAGTTCCCTGTGCTATATAGTAAATCCTTGTTGTTTATTTTACATACAGTAGTGTGTATCCATTAATCCTAAATTCCTAATTTATCCCTCCCCCCAGCTTCCCTTTGGTAACCATAAGTTTGTTTTCTATGTCTGTGAGTCTGCTTTGTAAATAAGTTCATTTTGTATTATTATTGATTCTACATGTAAGTGATATAATATTTGTCTTTGTCTGACTTCACTTAGTATGATAATCTCTAGGTCCATCCATGTTGCTGCAAATGGCATTATTTCATTCTTTTTTATGGCTAAGTAGTATTCCATTGTATATATGTACCACATCTTCTTTATCCATTCATCTGTCGATGGACATTTAAGTTGTTTCCATGTTTTGGCTATTGTAAATAGTGCTGCTGTGAACACTGGGGTGCATGTATCTTTTCAAATTAGTTTTCATCTTTTCCAGATATATGCCCAGGAGTGGGATTGCTGGATCATATGGTAACTCTATTTTTAGTTTTGTAAAGAATCTCCATACTGTTTTCCATAGTGGCTGCACCAATTTATATTCCCAACAACAGTGAAGGAAGGGAGAACCTTGTTTTTTGAAAGTGAAGTTGGCTAGGCATGTCTACTCTAAAACTCAAGAAATTTTAATTTGGGAAATCTGTGGGGAGCCCTGGGATTTTCACTTTTAACTAGCATCCTCAGTTGATTTCCAAGCCTGCTACTCCATGGACAAATTTTCTCCAAACCTCTGGAATGACCTCAGAGAATGGAGATAAGTCCTAGGTAATGCCAGCTCCAGCTCCCAAGCCTGCCCTGAACACTCTTGTTTGAACTTCCTGGTGGCCATTGAGGAGGACTGACTAATTCTGAGAAGGAACAATCCTGAGTCATTCCATGTCTTGGCAGCAAAAGCTGTAAAGTGGGGCACATGGCATGACATGCTGAGACAAGCAACCAGAGAAGCTGCATCCCTAGGGCTGCTTCCTCAGACTCCACTCCCGTTAAGCTGTGAGTCAACTCACATGTGCCACTGCCTCCAGGAAAAGCTCTCCTGCCCTGTCACTGTGGATATGTGCAAGGACCCACCAACTGTCAACACACCTGGGAAGCTAGGTAGGTTTTCCTGAGACAGCCATCCTCTCATCTCCCTCCCTGCTGCCATCTTGGATCCCAGGCCACAGAGTGTGCACACCCAGGGTCCACTATGAATGAGAACCTCTCAGGGCACATAATGTAGTCCTTGCTTGAGTTTATTTGTATCCCCAAACAAGTAGCCATTGGTTGTAGAAAATGTGAAGGTTAGGGGCATTTACTTCTTTTCCTGAGTTCCTGTTAGCACACAAACTAGAATTTCTGCCTTCTCTAGTGTACTGAAGAAAAAGCTGCTAATTTCTTGTCGCTTCTCACTGGCTTTTCCCTAGGTGATAATCAGTTTATCAGTGTGGGAAAGCTGTTATTGGACTTCTGCCCTGAGCTGGAGACATCTATCCAACAAGGAGCTTTACCCCTTTTACTCTGCATCCTGGAGATCCCATGGCTTGCTCCTTTGACAATAAGAATTTTAAGGTATGGATTCAGAAAGCATTAGGTAAAAGCTTCCTTCAAAATACAAGAGGGGCTGGGAATTCACTATTTGTTCCTGAAAGATGAAGGGGTAATCTTATTTCTGCACTCCCACCTCCCATCTGCTTTAGTATCTCTTTAGAAACCGAGATCAACTAAAACTGTTGTGACTAACATATTTTCTCCTTGTCTTTAATTTTTGTCAATCTGATTAATATGTGTCTCAGTGTGTTCCTCCTTGGGTTTATCTGGTATGGGACTCTCTGCCCTTCCTGGACTTGGGAGACTGTTTCCTGTCCCAGATTAGGGAAGTTTTCAGCTATTATCTCTTCAAATATTTTCTCAGGCCCTTTCTTTCTTTCTTCTCCTTCTGGGACCCTTATAATGTGAACGTTGGTGCACTTAATGTTGGTTGTGACTAACATAGATGAGGAATCCCTGAGCATGGGGAGCTGGCCCTTCCTAAGACACTGATGGACAGACTGACCAACCGACTGACAGACTGATTGACCAACTAGACAGATGGTCAACTGAACACCCATCCCACTTATATTGGTTCCTACTGTTGTCATCGTCACCAACTAAAGAGAATTCTTTTTAAAAATGAGAGAGGTGAGTTCTGGTAAAATCCACAGATTGAACACAGCCTTCTACTTTCCTTCCCTCCCAAAACACTACTAAAAATGCCAGTAAAGGAATTATTTTCTTAAGGTATAAATCTAAAAGGCTGGTTTCCATGAGAGGAGGCACTCAGAGCAAAATTTCAGAAAGTAGAAAATACATGAATGTGTTCCCTACACCAGAAAGCTGAGAACTAGTGTGATCTGCACCAAGAAAACCTCAAAAGGTTGAGAAATTTACAGCAAAGTCACCTCTAGGAGTAGGTGCTGAACAGGGTAGCTGAAATTAATAGGATTGGGTGAAACTCTATATTTTAGTTAGACCCCCAAAGCCCCTCCCAGGGCAGTCATGTTATACAATTTGCTGCTTTTCTAACAAATCATATAGACCTCTCTGATCCTTTAAACTATATGTATTTATTACTTTTTTTTTTAATGAAAGGAGGGAAGGAAAGTGATTAGAAGGGATTCCCCACTGATGAGCATGTTGAGGGCTAATTTTCCTCTCTTCCTCTCTCCTCTGGATATGCCCTTTTTAAGACCAGCACACACTGTCAGCTCAAGATCCCAAACAAATGGCTGCAGTGTGAGGAAATTTCATGGTGAGAAGGGTTGAGGGCCGTGGCACATTACTCAGTAGCTTGGCTTCAGTTTAAAGAACACTTTAAACAGTGCCACCCGGGCACTCCCCATCTTCCTTCTTTCTGCCAGGCCACAGGCCCCTACTGGAGGTCCTGACCCTCAAAGCTACTGTCCCACTGGCCAGCATAGCTGATTTCCATGCCTCTGGCCAAGGCTGAGGTCATTCCTTTAGTCCCATCTTGGTCCTGAAGAAGACACTTTCTCACCCTGATCCAGGACTCCTTGTTGAACTTGAATCCCACAAGTCACATTCCTCACCACCTAACCTGCTAGAAGCCCATTTTTTCCTCAGTCAATTCTATAATACTTGCTCTTAGCAAGGCTCCCCTTGCCTGGAGTCACCCAATCTCTCCAGTGTCAAAACATTCATTCTGGATTAAATATATGCTCAACTTTCTAGGCATTTTTCCTTCTGCAAAACTGCTTCTTCTCAGCTCTGCCTCAGGCCAGCCTTAGCATGCCAGGTCTTGTTTAAGGCGCTCTGCACCCAAACCCTCAAATCTCTCCATTTTCAAGATAAAGAAAATGATTTGGCTCTGAGAAGCCTGGTGGACTAAAATCATGGCTCTTTAGGATCCTGTCTCATTTGCATTTTAATGCATACACCTCTGGTACCTGCCTGAACCCTAGTCATCATCTTTGGGAGAAGAAGGATTTCTAAACATGTTCTAGAAGCACAGTTACCTAAAATAGAAACTTTGTGATCATTCTGTTTATTGGAACTCTAATGTCTCTGGATGCTTCTTCCTGGGAAACTCTGGATTCTAGTCTCACACTGGGAACTTTAGTCTACGCTCTGCTGGAGCACCTATAAGACATGTGAAAGCTCACTAATCCATACCTATTTCTCATAGTCTTAGCCCTGGAGCAGCCTACGGGAGATGGCCCCCTGCAGCACTGTGCGGTCATTAAGATGATACTCTGAGGCCTTGAATCCTGATTCTGTGACCTTAAGCAAGTTACTTAACTTCTCAGTTTATCCATCTGGGGAGAGTCATAGTACTTGTCTCATGCATTTGCTTATTAGTTAATGTATGTATGCACTTAGAATGGTGCCTGGCTCAGGAAATACTGTGATGGTTAGCCCCTCCTGCCCTTCAAGGAGGGCCCAGCCATCTTCAGTTCCCCACTCCTTCCTCTGCTGACCTCTTTCACTAGGCCCAGTGTTGCTTGCCCACCCCAAATGCTTCCAGACAGTGACCTCCTGAGGACAAGAGCAGTATCTTAATCATCTTTACAACCCTCAGTATCTGGCACCAAGCTCAGCATTTTGTAGATGTGCGATAGCTATTTGTGGAATCAACGTCTTTTAGAGGATAGAGAAGAGCAGGCAGTTCTGAACTGCTCTGCAGAAGGCTCGACGACCTTGATTTTCAGAGAACCCAAAGGAGGGTGTCCTCTGGCGATATCCTTGTGGCACCTGGGACATTTTCTCATATGATTTTGACTTCCTTCTTGTTTTTATGGAGGAGCGGTAAAACATCTGCAGGGAACATCTGTGGGGTGCTGGGAGCAGCAGCGAGGGAGGGAATTGAGTCAAGTGAGTGGCTGATCCCAGTCAGCAAGGCAGCCAGTTGCATTGCTTTGTGCTCTGTGACCTTTTTAAGATGTCATTTTCCAAGACTTTCCCAGCAAGAACACCCTGCCTCCCTTAAACTTCCCTTTGCATTGTTGTACCACCCCGGAGTCTGTTGACCACAGAGTTTTGTTTACAAATACTATGGTAACCCCAGGAGCTCTGGCAAATCTGAAGTAGCTTGCCAGCAAATAAGGCACAAGGCTGGAACCATCAAAGCCCTCTGGGCTCCCAGCCTCACTGATAGGCTTTTAAAGATATCTGTTTTATGTTCCTGAGCAAGCATTTTCAGGGCAATTTTTTCCTTCAAAGGACTCGTCACTGTCCTAAGGAACGTTTTAAAAACCCATTCTTCTTGCCAGTAACTGCCTTACACTTTAGCTCCAGAGCTTCACTGGGGGGATTCTCAACTTTCTTTTTGATGCTCTGATTTTAATGGGACGGTATATCAAATGTAATGTTTCATTCTGTTCCTATCTCCTTCCCTTTACCTGCTTAGTTTGGTTGCAGATCCTGATATAAGGATTCGAGTATAAGACGTTTTGGGGGGGGGGTGAGGTTGACCCCAGGAAACACTGGAAGAAGAGAAGGGAAGTGAGACAGGAAAGAGAAGGCAGTGAATGAACAGTGCATGATGGAGCTGTGAATAACTCAAGTATAGAACCATTTTGGAACAAGGATTCAGAAGATGTGCCTGGAAGTTACCAAATCCAAGAGGTGAGGGAGCTGAAGGATTTATACACAACTTTCATCAGTCTTTAGTTGAGGACTACTGGGTGGGGCAGATGAGACTAATCCCCAGGCACTGCTCACCTGCTGAAAGAAAGCCCTAGGGTGTGAGAGGTCTGATACTACAATGTTAAGGCCAGAGGGGTTATGTACAGGGCACAAAGACAACCCCTAGATACTCCCCTTGGGCCATATGGCGGAGCTGAGGGATTATGCCCTTTATACTTCTGTATTTTTGGTTTTCCTATCCAAGGCAGAAAGGTCATTGGTGATATGCACATGAGATTTATCCTTGGCAGTTGTTCCTTTCCCACTACCTGTGGGTCACATCTGATTGTATGTGCAGCACCCATATGGGACTAGAAAGATGAATAGGTCTTGCAAGTCCCCCATAACGCATATTTCTACCTTTTGTTTCAAATCTCTTTAAATAGTTGAGTATGGCTATCTTGCCTTACAACATCTTTGCTTCTCCAGATTGAATATTCCCCAAATCCCTTTTAAATACAGTACAGTAACACCACCTGGTGTTTGTACATTGCTTTACGTCCTCAGGAATCACAGAACATGGTCCTACTACAGTTGCCACTCACTCTGAGTCCTGCCATGTCTCCCCATCTATGCCACTTTCTATAAGTTGGGATCTTGTTGGAATAAGGAAGCATAGTCAAAATGCCTGTGGCGTAGGTAATTGTATCCAAGTTTACTGTCAAAAACTATGAAGGATCTGATATTTTACCCTCTTACAAGCAAGCAAGATAGCCTGACACAGTTTCATGGATGCTGGCAGAAGACACAAGATTCCTAGGTCAGAAACAAAGGATTTTATTACTCATGACATGGCAAACAGCAGAAACATCAGACTATTTGTGGAAACAATGGATTTGATTATTCATGACATGGCAAACAGCAGAAACATCAGATTATTTGCGCCAGTTCCCCAAGCCCAAATTCCCACATGGCAATGAGGAGAGGGCCAAGTGACACCTGCACATGGGGTGGGTTGCTTTACAGGAAAGTTTAGGGAACCTGAATCTTTTATAATGGCTAACAAGCAAACCTGCCTAGCCTTGTCTCCAGTGGAAGACATTTTTTTTTGTATCAAACTGTAGGCAAACCAGTCTTCTGTTCTAGAAGAAGATTCTATCTCTATCTTCCAAGCTGTTTGCTATATAGACATTTGAGAAGATAGTTAAAAACCAAGGTCAGTTAGTATCTCTGCTCATAAGGCACACAGAAACATGAAAATTGGAAAACTCTCTCAACATTTACATAATAGGTAGATAAGTGTAGGTGAGAACATTAATTTTTATAAACAGGACTAATTTCTAAATGACTTCCATTCTTATTTCAGAGGTACTGCATTTTGGGAAATGGCATCTTTACTTTTGTTAACAGATTCTAGCCATCATCCTCTACCGAGTCCCTTAATGAAGGAAATACACAAACACTGAAAATATCATAGTGGAGTTTCTAATTAAATAAACACTGAGTTTAAAACAAAAACTAAATGAAAGATTATAAAACTGCCACTGGGAGCTAAGATGAAGTAACATGGACTGAAATTACCTTCCAACTTGAAACAACTAAAAACCCCACACAAAATATATGAAACAATGGTTTTCAGGACATTAAACAAGGACAACAAACGGTAAAAGATGAGAAACAAATGAAGCGAGTCCTATAGTTTTCATGGCTTATTGCCTAGAGAAAGTTTCCAAAATGTGGGACAGGAATGAAAAATTTAGGTGGAGCCAGCATTGTCCCCAAGTTGAAGAGAAGGAGCTGTGAGTCAAAGAGACCAAAGTGGCTAAAGTTTACAGGGGAGAGTATTGGAAAGAACAAGGCTTCACAGAGAGCTCTTGGGATCTGCAGATGGTTCACCAAGTCTGCCGTGAGTACTGAGCAATATTTGTGTGTGAGGAAATGTCTCAAGGCAGGGGTGAAATACCCAATGAGATTAGAGGAAACAGTACCCAAAGATCCGACAATGTCAAAAAAGCAAAACAAAACCTCAGTCCTGTTTCCATAAACCAGAGGATAAAACCTCATGGTTTTCAGGGAGCATGTACACAAAAAAGTTTTACCTTGATAATGGGGAAAAATTAGCCACAGACTAAAAGCTGTCCTAGTCCTGCCTAATAAAACTTAAAACAAGACCCAAAAGGATCATACTGTTATATCAGTAAACTAATGACACTATAATAGAAACTATTCAAAATGACACTATAATAGAAAAAAGACTGAAAAAAAAAAAGATGAACAGAGCATCAGTGAGATGTAGGACAACTTCAGGTGGCCTAATATATGTGTAACTAGAGTTCCTGAGTTAGGAAGAGGAAATAATAATGATTAATAATAATAAAAATAATTGTTAGAAATTTAATGAAAACTGTAAGCTCATAGATCTAAGAAATTCAACAAAATTCAAGTACATGAAACATGAAGAAAACTAACTAAAGTGCATCATAATGATATTGCATAAAACCAATGATAAAGAGAAAATCTTGAAAGCATGGAGGAAGGTCATTGTGTGACCTTTACAGCCTATTAATACAGTCATTATGTGCAAAAAAACAAAGTTAAGAATTATAGCAGACTTCTAGTGAAAAGAATGCAAGTCAAAAGGATCTACAACAATATATTTAAAGTACTCAAATAGAATCCTATACCCAGAAAAAAAAAGCTTTTTTAAAAATGTAAAGTAAAGTTGTTTTCAGAGATATAAAAACTGGAAGAGTATATTACCAGCAGACCTTCACTAAAAGAAATATCAAATGAAGTGATTCAGGCAGATAAAAAATTGTATGTGACAGAAATCTCAATATACACATGGATATAAAGAACACCAGAAAGTGTAACTAGGTAAATATATGTGAATATTTTTCCTTATTATTTAAATCTCTTTAAATGACAATTGACTTCAAAAAAATGTGTTGTAAAGTTTATAATGTATGTAAAAGTAAGAAACAGATAAAGAACAACAAACAATGATAGCACAAGGTCAGAAAGAAGAAATGGAAGTATTCTAACATTGCTTATGAAGTGGCATAATATCACATGAAGGTATATTGTGATAAGTTAAAGATGTTTGCTATAGGGAATTCCCTGGCAGTCCAGTGGTTAGGGCTCCACACTTCCACTGCTGGGGGCAGAGGTTTGATCCCTGGTTGGGGAACTAAGTTCCTGCATGCTGTGCGGCAAAAAAAACAACAACAAACAAACAAACAAAAAACATGTTTGCTATGTTGAAATCCCAATGCCCAAGTTGATGATATTGGGAGGCGGAGTCTTTGGGAGGTGATTAGGTCACAAGGGCAGAGTCTTCATGAATGGGATTAGTGCTCTTATAAAAGAAACTCCAGAGATATCCCCATCCAATTCTACTATGTGAGGATACAATAAGAAGTCTGCAACTGGGGAGAGGGCCTTAACTCAACATTCTGATTTCAGACTTCCAGCCTCCAGAACTGTGAGAAATAAATTTCTGTTGTTTATAAGCTACCCAGTCTGTAGTACTTTTTTTTAGCAGCCCAAATAGATTAAGGACAAAAAGAAGAAAAAGAGAACAAAGAATAGATGAGACAAATAACAAACACAAAGCAAAGAGAAGATTTAAACTCAACTGTATCCATAGTCACATTAAAGGTACAATAAACCTACTTTAAATGTAAGAAAAAATAGGTTAAAAGTAAAAGAATGGTATGGTATGACAGGCTGAATAATGGCCCCCCAAAGATATCCATGTCCTAATCCCTGGAAACTGGGAATATGTTACTTTACATGGCAAAAGGGATCTTACAGGTGTGATTAAATTAAGGATCTTGAGACGGGGAGATTATCCAGGTGGATCCAGTGTAATCACAATAAATTTAACAACTTAGGTTTAACGGACCAATTCTTTGAAAAATACAAACTAATAAAGTTTACTCAGCAAATAAGAGAAAGGCAGGAGAGTCAGAGTCAGAAAAAGTCATGTGCCAATGGAAGCAGAGATAATTAAGGGGATGTAATGACACTATGCTGTTGGCTTTAAAGATGGAGGAAGGGGCCATGAGCTAGAAAAGCTAGAAAAAGCAACAAAAAGGATTCTCCCCTAGAGCCTCCAGAAAGAACCAATTCTGATAACACGTTGACTTCAGCCCAGTGAGACTGATTTTGGACATCTGACCTCCAGAACTTTAAGGTAAATTTGTATTGTTTTAACCCACTAGGTTTGTGGTAATTTGTTACAGCAGGTATAGGAAGCTAACCAAAATAAAACTAGTGTGACAATTTTAATATCAGACAGTAGTTTCAGAGTAAAGACTATTGCCAAGGATAGGGAAGCTCATTACATAATGATAAACCAGTTGTTCTGGAGGACATGACAAAAATGTAAGTATCTAATAACAGAGCTTCAAAAATGTATGAAACAAAAACTGACAGAACTTCAGGAGAAATTAACCAAATCTGTAAGATTTCAATGTCTATCTCTCAATAATTGTTAGGAAAAGTAGACAGAAAATCAGTTAAAATACAGACATCTTGAACAACACTTATCTATCAACTTGACCTAACTGATATTTCTAGAACACTCTCCACAGCAAGAGAATACATTATTTTCAAATACATACAGAACATAGACCATATTCTGAACAATAAAAAAATCTCAGTCAATTTGAGAGGATTCATATCATACAAAGCATTTCTCTGCCCAAAATGAAACAAATTAGAAATCAATAACAGCAAGATAGCTGGAAAATCCCGAAATATTTGAAAACGAATTAATACATATTTTTGACAGCTTTAGTTAGGTATAATTGACAATAATTGTATATATTTAAGATGTATATGTAATACACTTCTAAATAATCCATGGGTCAAAAAGAAATCAAAGAAAAATTAAAAGATATTTTTAAATGAAAAAGAAGAAAAGAAAACATGACATCAAAATGTGTGAGATAGGGCTTCCCTGGTGGCGCAGTGGTTGAGAGTCCGCCTGCTGATGCAGGGGACACGGGTTTGTGCCCTGGTCCGGGAAGATCCCACATGCCACAGAGCGGCTAGGCCCGTGAGCCATGGCCGCTGAGCCTGCGCATCCGGAGCCTGTGCTCTGCAATGGGAGAGGCCACAACAGTGAGTGGCCCGCATACCGCCAAAAAAAAAAACAAGTGTGAGATACAGCTAAAGCAGTACTTAGAGATAAATGTATAGCAGTAACTACCCATATTAGAAAGAAGAAAGTTCTCAACTCTATGGCTTCAGCTTCCACCTTAAGAAATTTAAAATAGAAAAGCAAATTAAACCAAGGAATTAAAATAAAGCAGAAGGAAGGAAGTAATAAATACCAGAGCAAAAATTAATGAACAGAAAACAGAAAACCAATAGAGAAATCAATGAAACCAAAAGTTGCTTGCCTGAGATCAATAAAATTGAAGAATGTCTCAGCAGAATAATCAGGGGGAAAAAAAACAGAGAAAACAAAAATCAATAATATTAGGAATGACAGAGGTGACGGCACCTTAAATTCTACAGACATTAAAAGAATAAAAAGGAAATATTATGAGCAACTTTATGCCAATAAATTTAACAACTTAGATAAAATTGAACAATTCTTTCAATATACAAACTAATAAAGTCCACTCTATATAGATAAATCTCATAATAATTGTGCTAAGTGAAAGAAGCCAGACCCCAAAAAAGTATATATGTATGGCTTATATAAATTTCTAGAAGATGAAAATGAATCTAATATGAAAGAAAGCAGATCTGTGATTGCCAGGGGAGTGTGGAGATGGGTGGGCAGGAAGAGGGGAGAGGGATGAACTACAAAGGAGCAAAAGGGAACTCTTAGAGGTGATGAATATACTCTTTATCTTGATTGTGGTGATGATTCCATGGGCATATACTTACACCTAAACTTTAAGTACATGCAGTTTATTTTATGTCAGTTGGTAAACCAGTTACCAATAAAACTTTTTCTATTTAAAGTTTGAATTTGAAGGACCATGTAGCTATATTAAAATGAAGCTCACTTGAAACAAGGAGATCTTTGCCAACGGTATGCACATTTATTCTGAAGAGAAGACAGGGAGGGAAGCTGGGATGAAGCGAAGGGAGGGCCTGGGCAGAGACTTGCTGGAGCTACCAAAGTGCTACCAACACACACACAAAAACTGTTTCACTTGCCCACTCTCTCCCCAAGCAGTAGACAGGGTACAGAGTAAGTGAAATCTATTTTCTTTACTCCTGGCCTGACATAGCTATTCCCTGGCCTGAAGCAGGAGAGCGTGTTCCAGCTTGCTTGCTAGTTACACCATCCTGGCCAGGCCACACGCTCAGCAAGCTCCATTCCAAGTCCCTGTGTCCTGGCTAAGCCCCCAAGGGCATTGCTTGGGACCTTGCTATAGGCCGGCCAAAGATCTGCATTTTTGTAGCTGGGGGAACTTTACGGAGTGGATCAGTCCGGGTGTCTGGAACACACAGTGAAGTTTTTGTTTGATCTATTAAGGCAATTGAGATGTTGTAACTCATTTGCAACTGATTTGATTTTATTCCAAAAGTATTTCCCTCCAGCCTAGACTTGGCTTAGGTATCCTGGAAATCAGGAGAACTGTATGTGGGTAAAAAGTAATGAGGTCTGATGGGTGACAAGAAAAGAACTCAAGGTCTCCCTGCATAGGAATATTTTAATTACTGTAGAAGTCACGCCTCCCTCCATCCGTTGGTCAGACAGTGGCATTTCCTTCCACTGGGGTGGGGAATGGAGCTGCTGGGAATGCTGCTGGGGCTCTCAGAAATGCCACCATGGTTGCCATTGGCAATCCTTTTTTGTGCAATGCCTTTTCTCAGGAAGATGAATACAAGCTGTACATACCAAGTGTCGATCAAACTCTCAGCAACCACCGGTCTCATTAAGCAGAAACTGAAAGGACCTGGGGAAAAAATAAATGCCACTGAATGTGGAGTTCAGGGGAGAAGGGAGCAAGGGAAAGAAACTTCCTGCAACGTGGGGGCCATTTCCAGGCAGAAAACCTGATCCAGTACAGTATATTTTCCTCCCTCCCAAGGATAAATGTCATTTTAAATTCCATCTCTTTGTCAATCCATTTCATCGGTAAAATTCCTCATTTGGGACCCGCAGGCAAAGGATTTGCCATGGGTAAATGTCTCCCGTGCTGGACAGGACAGCACTTGTTACACTTAGAACAGAAGATGCACCTGTGGAAAGAATGGTGTACCCAGATTTTTCTAATCTAGATCTGCCTTGTAAGAGAGGAAAAATCAATTTCCCTCTACCCTTCTGAGTTCTTAGCTGAGACCCCTGTAATAAAAGACAGATTAACAAGAGAAAAACAAACAGAAGTTTATTGACATGTATACTCATATTCACGGGAGATACCCAGGGAAAATGAGTAACTCAAAGAGGTGGCTTTAGAATTCAGGATGAAATACCATCTTAACAGGGAAAGGGGAGAGGGATGTAGACCTCTTATGGGAGAGCAAATGATTTGGGTAAAAGATGAACGGGCCCTTAGAAGAATAGATGGGAGTTATGATCGTTTGTGGCAAAGTGTGTCTGTGTGTGGTGTCAACTTCAAGGCTCCTCTCCTGTGATAAAAGTTTTAATCTTCCCCAGTTGGTGAAACTCTGGGAAGGGGACTGATGACAATTGAGTTCCTTTTGGAGGATCTACCTTCTGGCAGATAAGGGGAAATTGGGGAAAGCCTCTTCCTGCATTTACTGTCTTTCAAAAGCCTACATCTCAAAATAATTGGTATAGCAAAATGGTGTATTTTGGGGTAGCATGTCCTGAATTCCCACAGTCACATTTTGGGGTGTCACTTTCTACTGCTCTTTGGCCTTGAAAGAATTGTGAAACCTCGTGTAAGTTGTTTACCTCACTGAGACTATCTCTCCAACTGCAAAATAAGAAGATTGCGCTCTAGTTTTCAAGCTTAATGTTCCATAATCAAAGATTTAATAAAATCCACTCTGGTTGCTCTCTGGAACTCTGAGCTCTTAGGAAATAGTCAGAATTTAGCAGAAAGTAAACGTTGTTTGCTAAGGAGAGCCATTCTACTTCAATTTGGTTTTGCTGTATTTTACCTTTTGTGTAATAGACTTGGCACGTTACTGACAAACGAAAAAATCGATCTGGGCTACAAGGAGCCAAAATTTTAAGGGCAGAAATGATTTAATAAGAAAAACTTCTCTTGGTCTTGTGCCCAAAAAACTCCTTTCTGGGTATAGTGATCAGGCCACCTCTGAGTTTTCAGACTCTTAGTAGAAAGAAAGAAATTCCTATTTTGATGTTCCATGCAGCACTCAGGACTTGGTTCTACACAGGTTATCCTAACATTTATTGTTATTGTTTTGATTTACCTGGTCTTAATTCCTTGTAATAACGTAAGCCAAATATATAGCAAAACGTCACTTATCCAGCATCATGGAGGTTCTATCAGTCAACGTTCTTAGTTGTACACCATAGAAGCCACTCTAGCTTGTTTGAGCTGAAGAGGAATATCTTTCTTTAAGGATATCACTGTGGGAAGGATTTTTCACCTGTGACCTTGTGATCAGGGACAGTATCCAAATCATACCACTAGACTTTTGCTGCTGCTACCTGGGTAAACTAAGTCAGAGGAACATTAGCTAACCTTTTCTTTAATTTAAAATTTCCATTTTATTAAGCTGTAACTGACATATAACATTAAGTTTAAGGGTTCAACATAATTTGATATATGTGTCGATAGTGAAATGATTATCACAATAATCTCAGTTAATTCATCATCTCACATAGTTACAGTTTTTTTTCTTATGACAAAAAGATTTAAGATCTACTCTCTTAGCCACATTCAAATAAACAATATAATATTGTTAACTATAGTCATCATGCTGTATCTTACCTCCTCAGAATTAATTAATTTTATTACTGGAAGTCTGTACCTTTTGACCACCTTCACCCAGTATTTATTGAAAATAGAGGACAGTCTCCCATAGGCCAACATGACCTCAACTCTCAGGAACCTGTCTGGGGAACCAGGAAGCTAGTCCAGGGCAAGGAAGGCAGATTATGGGACAGAAATATAAAACAGTGTCCCAGGCTTGGAACACTTTGTGGAAAGTATCAAATGCATAGGGAGCCAATAGCAAGATAAAAGGCTAGCAACTGAGCGGCAACAATCCCAAGAAAACTCTAGAAGACAAATTTGAGACAAGTATAGAGAGTCAAGGAGACATGCACAAGTGCTATATAAATGCAGAAACAAGATGCCAACACATACTATTTTTGCCACTTGCTAGTGGCCAAGTGTCTCCTATTGTTTTCTTCTTTTCTGAAGGTTATTTCTTAGAAAAATCTCAGACACTATCATCATAAAGGAGAGGGGAGTGGAGATATTTAGAAGCAGAGCTTCTGTATGGTATTGAAGCTAAGTTGGTATCAATTCAAAGTAGACTGTTATAAATTTAAGCTATTAAATGTAATCACCATGGTAATCATAAAGAAAATATCTAGAAAGAGATACACAAAAAGAAATGAGAAGGAATCAAAGCAGTTCACTACAAAAAAATCAACTTAACACAAAAGTAGGCAGCAATGGAGGAAATGAAAGAAAAAAAGGTGTAAAACACATAGAAAATAAATAGTAAGATGGCAGAAGTAAATCCTTCCTTATCAGTAATTACATTAACTGTAAATGGATTAAACTCTCTAATCAAAAGGCAGAGACTGGGGGCTTCCCTGGTGGCACAGTGGTTGAGAATCTGCCTGCCAATGCAGGGGACACGGGTTCAAACCCTGGTCTGGGAAGATCTCACATGCTACAGAGCAACTAGGCCTGTGAGCCACAATTATTGAGCCTGCGCATCTGTAGCCTGTGCTCCGCAACAAGAGAAGCCGCGATAGTGAGAGGCCCGTGCACCACAATGAAGAGTGGCCCCCACTTGCCACAACTAGAGAAAGCCCTCGCACAGAAACGAAGACCCAACACAGCCATAAATAAATAAATAAATAAATAAATAAATAAATTTTTAAAAAGGCAGAGATTGGAAGAATGGACAGAATAACATGAAAACTATACGCTGTCTACAAGAGACTCATTTTCAATGGAAAGACACAAAAAGTTTCAAAAAGAAAGGATGAAAACAGATATTTCATGCAAACAGTACCCGAAAGACAGCTGGGGAGGCTACTCTAACATCAGACATAGTAGACTTTAAGTCGAAACTCTTGTAAGAGACAAAGACAGACATTATATACTGATAAAAGAGTCAATCCATCAAGAAGTTATAATAAGGGAATTCCCTGGTTGTCCAGTGGTTAGGACTCTGGCATTTTCAACGCCGGGGCCAGGGTTCAATCCCTGGTCAGGAAACTAGGATTCCACAAACCGCATGGCATGACCAAAACAAAAAAAGTTATAATAATTATAAACATATACATCAAACAACAGAACACAAAAATATATGAAGCAAACACTGACAGAATCAGAGGAAGAAATAGACAGTTGTACAATAATAGTTGGAGACTTCAATACATGACTTTCAATAATAGAACATCTAGACAGAAGATCACCAAGGAAATAGAGGACTTGAACAACTCTACAAACCAACTAGACATAAATATCTTTGGAACACTCTACCCAACAACAGGAGAATATAAATTTTTCTCAAGTGCTCATGGAACATTCTTAAGGACAGACCATTACTGGGTCACAAAAAAAGACTCAGAACATTTTTTAAAAGATCAAAATACTTTAAAATTAAAGTATCATCTCCCACTACAATGGAATGAAGCTAGAAACCAATAGTAGAAGAAAAACTGGAAAATTCAAAAATACGTGGAAATTAAGTGATGCACTCCTAAACAACTAATGTGTCAAAAAAGAAATCACAATGAAAAATTTTAAATACCTTAAGATGAATGAAAACAAAAATATAACATACTAAAACTTACAGAATGCAGTGAAAACAGTACTCAGAGGGAAATTTATACCTATAAATACCTACATTAAAAAATAAGAAAAATCTCAAATCAATAACTTAAATTTGTACCTTGAGGGCTAGCAGGGTGAAAAAGGAACAAAGGAGCATATTAAACCCAAAACTAGCCAAGGAAGGAAATAATAAAGACTACAGTAGAAATAAGTGAAATGGATAACAGGGAAAACAATAGAGAAAATCAATGAAAGCAAAAGTTGCTTCTTTGAAAAGATCCACAAAATTGACAAACTGTTAGCTAGACTGATCAATAAAAAAGAGAGAAGACTCATGCCCTTCCTTTCAGAGCCAACAGAAATGTGGATTAAAAATAATACCGAAGAATCAAAGTGTAGTTTAGAGGGAAACCACAAACTTGTCTCAGATAAGAGATGTGTTAGTTTGGGTTTTCCCCAAAAGTAGACATTTTAGTGAGATAAGCACTTTTATGCAAGTGGCTTATATAGAAAGTGATTCCAGGAAGCACAAGTAAGGAAGTGAGGAATTGAGAAGAGGGAAGTAAGAAAGGCCCATAAAGGAGGAGAAGTGGTATTGATCAGGTTACTGCTATGGGCAACTGAGGCTCAGTATTCTGGAACCTTCTGAGAAATCGTGTGGAATGCACCTCAGAATTGTCCCACTGGAGAACAGAGACACTAAGGCATTGAAGGTATCAACTCCCCCACACAGTGGCACGTAAACTCAGGAAGGCCAAAGGGATATAGGGAATGCCATCAGCAGCATCTTCTACCATCACCCTAAGTGGTTCCCAGATCTGCTCATGCCCCACTCTGATTCCATGCTTTTAATGATACTTAAAGGTGAAAGTTGAAGTCCCTGCTGCTTTAGCTAAAAGGACTAATGGAGGGAAGTAGAAGTCCCTTTGGCTTCAGCTAAACTCAAGTAACTGATTTTATTTTCTCCTTCCCTTCTCACTCCTTCTGGTTTTGTCTCACACTCAGCCAGAACTTTTGCTACCTAGGTTGCTCTCCTGTGAGGCCATCTCTGGGGTGTCTGAATCCCTGATTGCCTTGACATCATCAGTTCTTAGCTGCAGAAATTGCCTTTCTATCAGGTGCAGAATTATCAGAGGCTCCCCAGTGGATCCACTGAGTTCCAAACTATGCCCATTGTTGTAAGAAAAATGTTAGATTCTCATATTATCAGGGTTTATTACCTCCACAAGTATATTAACTTTTTCTAGCCTGATCGTCTATTGACATGAGATTCCAGAAATGGTCCAGCAACAGTCATAACTTTAGGTGCAATGGAACCCTAATTGTATCCCCTAGTAGAAATGTCCCCCCAGGGACCAGGATCTTTAATTCTAAAGATCCTAAAGTTTTAGGAATAGAAAACAAAAATTTCCTAATTGTGACAGTGAGGGTGAGGGTGAGAAGAGTCAGCTCAACTTCTATGCATTGGTTCCACCCCTGCGTTTTCACTAACAAAGACAAAGCTCTGTATTATAGTCTATTGGAGACACAGCACTATGTAAAATACCTTTACCTTTAAATGTGTTATTCTCCAAGCAAGAAATTTATCTGTATCTTTAAGATGGCATTCCAACTTCTTATCATGCTAGCAGCTTCCAAGTGACGCAATATTTGGCAGGAACAATGGATTCTATGGTCATTGCCCATTGTTACACCTCCTTATGGTAAAGTAAATACCTGGGTCCCTTGATCCAAGGCAACATTAAGCAGGATCTTATAATAGTAAATCGGAAATTGTACCTTCAGTTAGTGGTGCTGGCCAAGACTTTGTGGCAGAGATGGCAAACTACTACTTGGAATACTTACCAATCTCAACAAGGAAGAATTACTTTTCTTCCAGCATAGAAGGGGTCCAATGTAGCCAACTTGCCACCAGATAACTGGTTAGTCTCCTTGAATGATTATATCAAACCAAGTGCTCAACACCGTTTTCTGTGCCAACACGTTGGACATTGAGTAATGGCAATTACTAGATCAGTCTTGGTGAGAAACAGCTCAATTTGTTGGACTCCATATAGAGTCTCCATGCTTGACACCATTGCTACACTGTTCATGGACTCATTGTGCAAGCACGATGGAGGCTGAGGACAGAAACCAGCTGATCTCTAATGGCTGAGTTATCATGTTCACCTGCCCAGTATATTCTCTGTGGTTAAAACTCTCTAATGAGCATTTAGTCACTGACTCTCATCCCCTGTCAGTTAAGGGTTTCCCTCAGGAGCATAATTCCAGTCATACTTCTGGAGTGTGCTTGCACACAACCAAGTAAACTCCCATAATACCAAAGAAGGGCTTCAGGCAGTAAAGAGGAGAAATGCAGGTGCTTGAGAAGTTGTCAGCATGCCAGGAACTGTCTGCAGCTTCATGTATACTCAGGTGAGTAAAGGTAATAGGGGCTGGGGTATTAAAAGCATCTGCTATAAGTGGCAAAAGTGTCAAGGCTCATGTTATATTACAGAAAATAAAAGTTTGGATAAAAGATTCCCAAGCATAAACAAGATTAAAAGAAATTAAATAGAAAGTATATATAGTTTTGAGGAAAAGAAGATATAGGAATATAGCACACAAAAAATATGAAGGACTCGGAGTGGAATAGAACTCAAGAAACAGAAGCAAAGTCTCTTAGAATGTGTACTATAAAAGAACTTTAATAAGAATATTACTTCAATAACTTAAGAGTGCAAAAGCAAGGTGATATAACAACATGACAATGGAAAAGGAGATGGAGAATGAAGAAAGCATATTAAGAATACAAAAAAACCCTCACCATTTATACTGATAAGTAATCTAGGTCCAACAAGGGATAAAAAAGATATGGCCAAATTTTAAATTAATGGTATGGAGGGACATCTTGAAATAAAAAGAGTAAATACATAAGAAAAATAAAAGAAATGAAATGAATGAAGCCAATATAATAGACATAGGGGACAAAGACAGTTCAACCTAAATATATTTATTTCCTTGAAGAAAAAAAAATGATATTCAGAGATATATAATCAGTTAGAATTACCCTGAAATAAAGAAGGATCAGAGTCTGTGAACTTGAAGGAGCATAGTACATACCAGGTAAAATTGATACAACATAACATTGTGACATAGTTTGGCTAAACTATTAAACTTCAAGAATAAAGGTATTTATACATGTACTATATTTCATATCAAAATATGTAAGTTTAAAAATAAATAAAGGAAGACATCCAGACAGGAAAGAAATTTATAAATAAAGGCAAAAATTCAAGATGATCTCAGACTTGTCCACAGAATATTTAATTCTGGAAGACATTGGAATAATATGTACCAACATGTGAAGAAATGAAACGATCCAAAAATAGACAAGTTGTTAAGTATAAAAACCACAGGTAGAAAATTAAAAACATGAAAAATCTCAGGCTCCTTTAAGTCACATTTTCAAAGAAACTATTGATACTTGATGGTGAAATCCAGTCATGAAAGCAAGGAATCAAAACAAAGAGTTAGGGGCTTCCCTGGTGGCACAGTGGTTGAGATTCTGCCTACCGATGCAGGGTACAGGGGTTTGTGCCCTGGTCTAGGAAGATCCCACATGCCGCGGAGCGGCTGGGCCTGTGAGCCATGGCCGCTGAGCCTGCGCGTCCGGAGCCTGTGCTCCGCAGCGGGAGAGGCCACAACGGTGAGAGGCCCGCGTACCGCAAAAAACAAAGAGTTAGGGAATTTGAAATGGCATAATCAGTGTAAAAGAATTAGTGATGAGCCCCAAATCTCTTTAAAGCATCTCTAAGCAACCAGATAAATACATTTTGCCTCAGAGTAAAATAGAAATATTGATTGAATAATTAAACAAAAATCAGTAAGAATATAATGAGCTGAAAACAATACAAACCCACTCGACCTAACTAATATCTATAAAACACTATATCCAACAATTGCTGAATACATAGCCTTTTTAGTGCATGTGGAATGTTTATAAAGATACACCGTACACTAGGCCATAAAATAAATCTCAATAAAATGAACTGTACTAAAATCATACAGAATAATATCTGTGACTATAAGAGAAATAATTAGAAACCAATAAAGGAAGATATTATATCTGAAAAATACCCAAATGTTTGGAATTAACATTATATTTCTAAGCCCATGGGTAAAACAATAAATCACAATAGAAATTAGAAAATATTTTAACTGAATGAAAATGAAAAAAAAAAAATTTTTTTTGTAATAGTAATGTCATTTTTTAGTTGAGCTTTAATGTCTCTTTATATATTAAGAAAGATAACTCTACATCTGTCACTTTATCACATATTCTGTCACTCACCTTTTAAATATATATATATTTAAATATATATGTATATATTTGAAATTAAAATATATTTTCTCCCTACCTAGATTGTTTTAATTTCAAACCTTTCCTCCATGATTTGTGCTTTGGTGCCTTCCTCACCTCAAGATGATATTTTTGTACTTATATTTCTTTGTGTATTTTATTAATGTTCTCTTTTACTGTTAAGACTTTAATCCTGCAGGAATATATTTTATTGTAAGCTATGGACTAGTAGGCTAACTTTCTTTTTTTCAAATGCTTAGCTAGTCTTTTTTTATCATATATTAAGTTCAAATATATATATACTTGGGTCCATTTCTATTATGTTTCCATTTATCTGTTTTGTCTATTTCTGGACCAGTTCCATACAATTTTATTTGTTATAGTATTATATCTTACTCTTCTGATACAACAGAGCCTTTTTATTCCCTTCCTTTTCATCATTTTCTTCAATTTTCACCTATGTTAATTGTTCCATGTGAACTTTAGAAGCATTTTTGCCTAATTCAAAGAGAAATCCTATTGGCATTTTGATTAAATATGTTAGTGCTATAGATATTTGGGGGAAGTTGACAACTTTACTATATTAAGCCTTCTATCCACTAACATGACCTGGTTTTGTATTTAATCAAGTCTTCCTTTAGTTCCCCCAAAACAGTTTTTAGTTTTCTTCATATAGGACCTATACATTTTATTTCTAAGTATTTTGTATTTGGATTTTTTCCCAATGGTATGATTTACTTTTTATTAAAGTATAGTTGATTTGCAATATTATATTAGTTTCAGGTATACAACATAGCTATTCAGTATTTTTACAGATTATAGTCCATTATAAGTTATTACAAGACAATCGCTAAAACTCCCTGTAGTATATAATATATCCTTGTTGCTTATCTATTTTACATATAGAATTTGTATCTGTTAATCCCATACTCCTAATTTGTCCCTCTCCCCTTTCTCTCTTGCCTTTGGTAACCACAAGTTTGTTTTCTATATCTGTGAGTCTGTTCCTCTTTTGCATATACGTTCATTTGTATTATTTTTTAGATTCCACATATAAGTGATATCATACAGTATTTGTCTTTCTCTCTCTGATTTATTTCACTAAGCATAATATTCTCTAGGTCCATACACGTTGCTGCAAATGGCAGAATTTTATTCTTTTTTACGGCTGAGTAATATTCTATTGTGTTTATACCACATCTTCTTTATCCATTCGTCTGTTGATGGGCATTTGGGTTGCTTCTGTGTCTTGGCTGTTGTAAATAGGGCTGCTATGAACATTAGGGTGCATGTATATTTTCAAATTAGTGTTTTGTATCATTTACTTTTTATTCCATTTTATTTTCTAACAGAAGTTTCACTTTTGCATTTTATTGTCTAGTCAATCTGCAGATTAAATTAGCTTATGGGGTGAGATGAACTAATTATTTTTTTCCCCAAAACAATAAGCAGTTTTTTTCCAGTAGTAGCTTCCATGGAACACTTAGTCATAAAAAAATGAATACAAATACACATACACTATGGTTGTAATTATGTAAAACATGCATTCCAGTTGACAAAGATTAGAAAAGAATATGGAAAACCTGGTTTTCTTTATAATCTTTTCACCGTCAATATAAGCTGAGTGTTGAAGAGTTCATCTCTCCTTTTTCATTCATTTCACTTTTTCCTTTAAGTTGTTTACCAATCATAATTTGTGTGTAACCATTTCTTGTTATTTCACATTACATATTTAGTGCTTAGCATATGTTCCCTTCAGGTGTTAAATAAGTGGCATCTCACACAGTAGACAACCTGGTGCCTGCTTAGAATTAGCACAGATGAGGAGACACCCAATATTTGTGCCTCAAATATTAAATTCTGGAATTGGGACATCTTTTATGGCCTGAGTCATACAATGTTTTTCTCCTTACCTAGAAATCTGAATCAAATATTGTTCAGTGTGGTATGAACATAAAAAGGTGTTCAGAAGAATCACATGTTCTGTTGACAAAAACCTGTCCCTCCATTGCCTTAAGAAAACATCCTCAGCTTCTACCCAGTTGCATGTCTCTATTTTTCTCTCCTGTGAAATCTATTCTATTCCTTCATTAGGTGTGTAAAAATCAGAATTGTGCTTTTTAGCATCACTGTACCCTCAGCATCACTTCTTGTCATTGCTTTCTTCTCTCGACTTCTCCTTTGTTTGTTTGTTTTTGTTTTTGATTGAGGGAAATTTCCAATACAGATGTGCATAAAGGCTCTTTATGAGTTAGAATTAGTAGAAGATTCTCCTCCTGCTCAGAAGGAAGCTATGGAGATAGAAGAACATCTTGTCTTATGTTTTGTGAAGTAGAAACAGAACAGGATATGATTATTACTATGCATGTCAAAGATAAGTGGTGGATTTTTTAAAGGATTAAAAGAAACAATTGACATACCAAGACATGCTAACACCTCCGTGGCCCAGCATCATTTGGAAATAAACCAGTTCACACCGTAAACTTTCCAGATAACTGAAAATTCTCACTGCCAACCCAATGGTTACATTTCAGTACAATAGAGGGGTGAACTCAGTGCTTGTGAGCTTGACTTGCCCCTGAATTCAGTAGCCTCATGCTCCTACACTTCGCTAAAGTTAAGCCTGCCTTTTGTCACACTTTACGTTGTTCCTCTTTTTTCTATCCGAGTCACCTTTCTCCAGCAGCAGCCCACCTATGTGCCTCCAATTTACTTGTACTGTACTGTAGCATAGAAACCAGATGACCATGCTTGCTGAATTGTGCCCCAAATAAAAACCTAGGGAAATTCTGGGTCATGTTACTTAATTGTCCACCTGCTACGGCTTTAGGAGGTCTGATGCCTCTTAAAAACCATTCTTGCTTGGTAGGGCTACAGTGGAAAAACATCATTCATTCATTCATTCATTCAACAAATTATCATGTGCCTCCACGCTCCATTTAGCATTCCAGACACTGGACACACAGTCGTAAATAGAGCAGACATCCATTCCTTTGCATGCATAGCGATTAAAATCTAGTTGAGTAAAGGGATACTGTGAAGAAAGCTTCGAAAATACCATGAGAGCAGGAAGCAGGGGAATTAATCTATATAGATGACTCAGAATTCGAATTGCAAAAAGAAAAAAAAAACCCTACATTTCAAAAGGACAACTTTGCAGCCAAGAAACCATAATAGTTCTATTAGAGGCATGAGTCAGAGGCTCTTCAGGGAGTGAGTTGTTTCAGGCAGTGGGGGCCTGTTCTGGAAGCAGGTCCGGTCCCGCGCACAGCCTCACTTCCTGGGGATGCAACAAAAGACCTGCCCCCAGTCCCTTCACACTGCTCCCATCCATCCATCGGCTCAGCTGCTCTTCAAACTGAATCTGCCCCAGCCCTTGTGCTCTAGGAGAAGGATGTGAATTCAGTAGTGGAGGGGACTGAATTTGCCTCCACTTCTGGCTGCACCGGGCAGCAGAAATGTGCCATGACACGTGGCTTCTCCTCCAAGGGGTTTCAGGAGTCTGCCAGGGAGCCTCACTCTCAAGAATGAATAAAATAAAGGAATACAGAGCCTGCTCCAACAGTTTCAAATTTGAAAAGACAGCTAAGAAAGAGAAGTGTGAACATTTCTGTGAGATGAGTATTATGGTCACTGGTAGAAACATCAAGTTCTCAATTTAGTTTAGGAAAATTTGAATGAGTATTTCTATTCTTTCCTTACACTTCCAACTCTTGTGCCAGCAAAGTGAAAAGCCCTACTCTCCCCACCCCTGCACCTCCCCAAACCTCCCACTTTGTGTTTATTTGTGAAAAGAATATGAGCTGTTGGCTGTGTCTACCAGCTCTTGACAATAAGCAGGACAATGGGCTAAATTATTTAAAAATGAAAAAAATTTTTTGGGAAAAACACTTAACAAGCTAATGGTGGTTTCTGACATGTTCCAAAATGAGAAGCATGAAAAAGAATGGCCTCTCTGCTTCCCTATTCAAGAAGGAACTCAAGATATCAAGTCCCAAACCAGGGCCCCTGGAGCAGTAAGATGAGGTCACAGCTGACCACATGAGTGGACCTTATCCAAGAAAACTCTTTGAAGGTATCCCTTTTGGTGACTGAACAGATTGTCCCCTGAGATTGAAGCAAACACAGATAAAAAATATTCGGGAAAAACCACTACACATGGCACAGGGATGATAAAATGCCTGCTGATTTCAGCTACTGACTGCATGCAGGCTTCGGACAATTTTTCCTTAACTCATTCCTATGCTTATCCTAAACTCCAGAACCTTCAGTCATGAAGAAGAGGTTGATTAGTGTCAAATGAATTTGCTTGGCATGAAAATGATACAAAGGCTCCACTTCATAAGAACCCAGGAGTTGAGAATACTTATATATTGAGAGACTCCAAGCTTCCCATTCATCAAAATAATCTTCCTAAAATGTCACTTTCCCTATCTAGTGCTCAGAAGCTTGCAGTGTCCTTCTACGTGGGATATAAATGCTTTATAAATAGCCTTGCTGACATGAGCCTTGTCCTGAACATAAGTGCTCTGTTCATTGGAAACCAGTTGTCACAATTTCCCACCAACATGTGTCTCATTAATTTCCATACCTGTGCCTGAGCACAGACTCTCTTCTCTGCCAGGTGGACCTGCTCATCCTGACTACACCTCAAGGTGAACTTGAGTCCTGTCTTTTTCATGCAGCCCTCCCTCCCACAGTTGACAAACACTTGACTTCTACTCAATTTTTCATGAATATTTTTACTGCAAGGAGCTGGGACCCTCCAAGCCACAAGAAACACCAAGGTCATGGTGCCTGTGACCTAACAACCTGTAGAAAATGAGTTGCCTGAAAACTTGTCCATACTCCTAGGTAAGGATGAAGGGAGGGGGTTCAGTTGTATTCAATCTTCTCACTCCTCCTAGTATCTGTGGACATAGAGATCATTGATGAGCCATGGGCTGCTCGGGGGTCAGAAATCTAGCTGATTCTACCACTGAAAGAGGTGGTCTGAGTTCCCCGCCTTGTCCATCCTCCCTGGCCTGCCTTTGAAAAGTTTCCATAGAGATGGTGATAAGATGTCCACCTTTCCACCTGCATCTCCTTCCTTGAGGGGGTCTAGTCTTGATAGTAAGTTTTACACCAACTTATACCCACTCCATACACATCTATACTTCCAAGCTTTCGCCTTTGTTCTTCCCAGCATTTGGAACATCCTTGCCCTCCTTTCCTACCAAGTAAATATCCCCCCAGCCTTTTCAAGTTTCAGCTCAAATTAACTCCTTTCTTCTCCTTCCCTTTGCTGAACTCTTAGACAATATTAGCTACTCTCTTCCCTATTCCCAAAGTATATTATTCTTCACTCTATTTTAGAACTTAACGGTTGTGTATAGTCAGTTGTTTATACATATGTCACTCCCAGCCCCGGGGGGAGAAGGACTCTCTTAGTTAATCTTTATATCCCCAGTTCCTAACTTTGTGCCAAGGACAAACTAGAAGTTCTGTTAATACGTGGGATTGAATGTGAATAGCCTAGAGGTTCTTGAAACGGACCCAGGGGCACACTGTCCCACACAGGTAGAAGTCAAGCCCGGGGCAATATTCTGCTACTCCTGATGCTTGCTAGGGAACCCCTCCAACTCTCCCACATCAACTTCCTTTCTCTTCTTCTTATCCCAGCTCTGACACTTTCTTCTGGTTATGTTTACTCTGCAGGCCCCATTGCAGGCCCACTTTCTCTAGTCTTATTTTTTGGAACTCTCTCTGCACAAGCCTAAGTACTTGCCTGGTACCTCTAAGCCTCAGTTTCCTCATCTGATGAAACCTATTTGTATCAGTGTTGTACATAGAAATATGAGATATGTATGTAAAAAATGTTTTGCACTGAAATATCAAACAATAATGCAAATAAAATAAACTTTAATTACATATTTCAAGGTAAAATATATTTCTAGTCAAAAATAATGATGATACAAAAATAACTCAGAATATAAATGCAAATGAGTCAGAAATATATCTATGAGTGGCCAAATATCAAGAAAGAAGAAAATTATAACAGTGGGAATATGATTGAAAAAATAGACTGGGCTGAAAATTACTGAATATTACCAGTTGTAAAAAGAAAAAAAACAAAAATCTTTCTTCTTATTCCATGCTTACACATGTAATATTATCTCCCCATAGACACCTCAAATCCAATATGTTCAAAACTAAACTCAGAATCTCTTACCCACTCCCCCCAACTAACTTGCTTCTATTCTTATACTCCTTCTTTTGATCAGTGACACTACTATCCATCACCCCTAAAACCCCAATCCCTATTTCATCTGCCCATCCTATTCTAAGCCACCCAAGTCCTGTGGAGTCTAAGTCCTGAAATATCTCTTGTCTCTGTCTCCTCTTATACAAATTCATTGCCCCCACTTCCAGGCCCTTACAATTTCTCACCCATTCTGCTTCCATTGTGTCCTATTAGATCTTCTATCTACAGTTCATCTTCCATAACACTACTAGAGAGAGCTTTCAAAGACATAAACCTTAACATGCCACTTAAAAATATTCTATGGCTCCCCATAATTCAGATTAAAGACTGAATTCCTTAATATGTCATTCAAATTATTTCATGATTTAGGCTCTGTTTATCTTTCAGCTCATGCTTCTGTACTTCTTTACGTATCTTCTTCTCTTTTTAAAAAAAAAATTTTTTTATTTTTGGCTGCACCAGGTCTTAGTTGCAGCATGTGGGATCTTTTTTTTTTTTTTTTGGTTGCATCATGCAGACTTCTTAGTTGTGGCATGCATATGGGATCTACTTCCCTGACCAGGGATTGAAACCGGGCCCCCTGCATTGGAAGCATGGAGTCTTACCCACCGGACCACCAGGGAAATCCCTATATATCTTCTAATATAGAAAACTTTCTCTGGGAATTCCCTAGCAGTCCAGTGGTTAGGACTCTGCCAAGGGCCCAGGTTCAATCCCTGGTCAGGAAACTAGATCCCACAAGCTGCACCTCGGGCCAAAAATAAAAGAAAGAAAACTTTCTAAGGTCTTCTCAAGATGACCTTTCTCCCATACACCCCATAACACTGTGTGCTCACCTTAATTTGAGCATCCATCTCAAACATGGTCATCTCTAATTAGATATCTTCCCTGCCAGACTATACACTCTTTGCTTGTCACCTAAAATTTTCACATAGAGACATTAAGTGGAATTCTTCCATTGCCTCCTCACCCAGGCAGGCAGTGCATGAGTAAAGTGATAGGAAATAGAAAAGAAGAACAATAGGAATGAAGGAAGAAAGACAAGGTTAGTCCTGACATTGGACAGAGAAAAGTCCAGGGCCTTGTATCCTCTGATGGTGGGTGAAGAAAGAAAAATACTGAACCCAGCATAAGCTTGAACATATGACCCCAGCAAGGATCACAGAATTTAACCCTTGATATGAATCATATTACAAGAATACATACAGGGCTTCCCTGGTGGCACAGTGGTTAAGAATCTGCCTGCCAATGCAGGGGACACGGGTTCGAGCCCTGGTCCAGGAAGATCCCACATGCCGCCGAGCAACTAAGCCTGTGCTCCACAACTACTGATCCTGAGCTCTAGAGCCTATGAGCCACAACTACTGAGCCCATGTGCCACAACTACTGAAGCCCGTGCTCCTAGAGCCCGTGCTCTGCAACAAGAGAAACCACGACGATGAGAAGTCTGTGCACTGCAACGAAGAATAGCCCCTGCTCGCCGCAACTAGAGCAAGCCCGCACACAGAAACAAAGACCAAACACAGTCAAAAACAAAAACAAATAAATTTTTTAAAAAAAGAAAAAGAATACATACAGCAAGTCTCCCTAACAGGACCTCTGGAAAAGGCAACTGACTACTAGACAAGCTTTTGCTTGATGGATATGGACTAATTCCAAACAACAAATGTTTCATTATGAATTATGTCTTATCACTTGCCAACAGGTGATTGCATTTAAAGAGCTATTGAGGGTGGGTTTTTTTAAGAGTCCTTAAAATGTGCTCATCATTGAAATCTCCAAGGGCAGATAAAGACTTCAAAATCAACACATTGGCCCCAACAGAATAAATACAGATCACAAAAACAGTAACCTCTGGTAAATTTAACCAGTTAAATTTGGTTCTCTGTGTTCCTCTCTCCCCACAAACATCCTCATCATTGGTCTCATCATCTAACCAAGCCCAAGTTGATACCATAAAAAATAAGACATTCTAAAATTCTACCTTCTTTAGGGAGAAGACTTATACAAATGAAATGAGGATTTTATCCACTTAGTAAATGTGTTCTCAACCAAATTTTCTGCTCTAAAAGCACCAATACTTATAGAGAACATAACACGGACATAACATAGAGAACATAACATAGTTCTAGTGCTATTGTTGTCTCTGCAGCCTGCAGTTTTAAATATGCCTCTTAGCTATTCTTGTGATTGATATGCCCCTCTTTACCAACATGCGATATAAAATACGGATATCTTTTAAAAATATTCAAATTAAGTAACTATGCATCTTACTCCTCTATTGTGAAAAAGTATTGCCTCTCTCTTCAGGGTTGTCTCACCTCCAATGCCAAGGGAAAAAACCCCAAGGAGTCTTACTCAGTCCAAGGGGTCAGTCCTGTTTTTACCATCCTCATGATGGAAGAAAACTGGAATCTATGATGAGTCCATCCACTGATGGATGTCAGGATTTGCAGCAGTTGCTGCTAAGGGAATATCTATGAAAAGTGGGTGGTTTAATAATGTGATACAATTCTTCCTCATTGCTGTGAGAACCGTGGTGTCTCATGATACCTTTGCTGGCCACCAATGCCTTGAAGAAGGGGACCTGGATACCAGTCCATGGCTATGCCACTGGTCTGGCAGGTGTTTCTCCAGGTAGAGTATGGAAAAATAGAAAGACATATTAAGATAAGCAGTACTCACTACACAACATGACTAGTTACCTAGCTTGTTCTAAATAGACATGGCTGTTGTTCAGAGGTACATCCACAGTGCCAGGGAGACTGCATCAGGAGGAACCTGCTGCCTTGGCCACGTGCTATGCTCCAAGCCAGCCCTTTTCTTGTCCTTGGTTCCCTCCCTCATACTGAATGTCCCTAACCACCAGCTGACCCTCAGTCTAAGCCGTCTCAATTCATCAGAGATGATCTATTAACATTATCCGTAAAAGAGAGGGTATTTGAGTCTCCAATCTAATCCTCCTAGAAGGCTCCCTGGATCTTTGCAAATTGCTTACTACTGCAACCCACACACATCTTACCCGAGGGGGTCTTAGTCAGAGTCCTGACAGCAAAGAAGTGGCACACACATCATTTGAGGATAGTCAACGAAGTTGTGTGGGCAGGAAAATGCAATATCATGCTAATAACAAAGGCCTGGAGGACAAGGGAACAGAGTAGATACCAGAACCGAAAGAAGGTAGCTGTAATGAGATGGCTACCTGACTGTATCTCTGGCCTTTAGTAGAGGGACAGAAACACAACCAATCTCCAGTGACCCATTAAGAAAGGGCTACAGGACTAAACACATCAACCTGACTATTCTGCCCTTCCATCTCCTTCTGGTTGTCTCCATTGGTCAGATGCAACAGGAAGCTAGAAGGCAAGAGATACATGTCAGCCTCCTGAGGACAGAGCAGAGCAGAAAGGGTGAAAAATAAAACTGGAAGTGAGGCAAGGGGGAAATCCCGCCCAGAGAGCTGGGGGAGGTTTTGTGTATCAGTGCTCTGCATAGTACATTTCATGGACTGGTGCCAGTCTGTAAGATGTTTGTGGCTGAATTGCCATGAGATAAGTACAGAAATGGAGGGCATGCCTTTAGAAACCTTGATAGCACAATTTGATGCTACCACATGCTCAAATACCCAACCATACACCCCGTTCGTTAAATAGCAAATAGAGCCACTCAGGGGCTGTTGACTCAAGAGGTGAACTGCATGTGGCATGTGCTACATTCTAGTGATGCACAAATAGGCTCGAGTTAACACATGGAATATTTTAAGGTAAGTTTGTCAGCTGTAACCCAATTTTTTTTTCTTCTGTTTTTTGGCTGTGCCGTGTGGCTTGAGGATCTTAGTTCCCCAACCAGGGATTGAACCTGGAGCCACAGCAGTGAAAGCACCAAGTCTTAACTACTGGACTGCCAGGGAACTCCCCCAAATATTTACTAAAATTTTTTAAATTTATTTATTTTTACAACTTTCTATTCTACTGATTGTTTTGCAGTTATATATACATATTTATATCTATGACATATTTTTCCTTTTTTAGGTAAATTTGAGAATAATATTTGTATTACCGTTTCCATATCTGATATTGACAAAATAACTTGTATTTTCTGCAGATAATGCTGCAAAAAATATTTTTAAACAGCCATTTGAAAGCTCTGGAGATCAATCAAAAGCAGTAGAAACTGGACAATCTTTGAAAGAGAACTAAGTTGGATAAAAGTTGTGTTTATATAGCTTTTTTGCCTGAGGGTATTTTTAGTCCACACAGACAGAAGTCAGCTAGAACTTAAGCAGACCGTCCCAGTCTTATTGGTTTGAAGAATCACAGTATGGAGTTTGAAGAAAGGGTCAATGAATTTGAAAATAGGTCCATAGGAAGTATCCAATATAAAAAGAAAAAAAAAAAAAAGGGAATTCCCTGGCGGTCCAGTGGTTAGGACTTGGAGCTTTCACTGTCGGGGCCCAGGTTCAATCCCTGGTCAGGGAACTAAGATCTCACAAGCCACACAGCATGGTCAAAAAAAAAAAAAAAAAAAAGAGAGAGAAAGATTGAAAAAAGGTGAACAAACCTCAGAAATGTATAAGACAATGTCAACAAGACCAACATACTTGCAATTAGATTCCAGAAGAAGGGAATATAAAGAAAAGAAGAAAAACTACTTAGAAATAATGGCCAAATGTTACTAAATTTTATGAAAAACAGCACACAGATCCCAAAAGCTCAGCAAACTCCCAGCAGGATAAACACAAAGAAAAATACACGTAGGCACATCATAATCAAACAGCTGAAAATCAAAGATTAAAAAAAATTTTGAAAGCATTAAGAAAAAAAGAGACATATTACTAAAAAGAGAACAATGATATGAATGATGCTAGACTACTCATCAGAAACAATGGAGGTAATAATATCAATTTTACACAAGTTCTATCAAAAAACTATATACTCTAAATGGGCTAACTTGAACCTGTGAACTTGAGAAACCATCTGGACCTATTCCTTCTCTAACTGTTATTTAGGCTAAGCTGCTGAAATAAAGAGAATTAACAATAGTTGAGTAGTTTTAAGAAGACAAAAGTGTATTTGTCTCATCTGATAGTCTGAAAGGAGCAGTCCAGGTCAAAAGGCTGCTTTCCTCCATATGGTCATTCAGAAACCCAGGATCCTTCCTTCATGTTCCTCCACCATTCCTTAGTGCCTGGTCTTGAGCCTGGGAGGGAGATGAAATGGCAGAGTAGGAGGACCTTGAGCTCACCTCCTCTCACAAGCACACCAAAATCACAACTAACTGCTGAACAACCATGGATTAAAAAAAGACTGGAATCTACCAAAAAAAGATATTCTACATCCAAAGATATAAAGAAGAAACTGTAGTGCCTGGTCTTTATCACATGATTAAAGTCAGGTCACTGTCACATTAAGATTGCATCTGGCTAACAGGCAGAAGAAACTGTAGTGGGACATAACCCTAGACTAGGTCAAAAAGTGGCACACATCACTTCCATTCACATATTTTTAGAGAAAATTTAGTCACGTGACCATACTTAACTTGGAAATAGAACTAGTTGTGGGGCTGGGGGGGTTAGGGGAGTGGAGAATGGAATCTGCCTCAATATCAAGGCAGCAAAATCATGCTAAAATAACTAAAAAGAAAGATAAATGAGAACTAAAGATGTGTATCTATATAACTTGGATTTTTTAAATTGTCGGTGTCTTTTTCTCACTGAATAAAAGTAGGTATAATATAAAAATATCTACCAATAGCTAATTCACGTAAAGATTCTCAGAATTCTCTAAAAACAGTACAAAGCATATTCAAATTCTTTAGGGGAAAATGTGTAATAAAGTATAAATCATCAAAAGAAAAACCCCAAAAAACTATATACTCACCCAGCCACTGCAATAAATCAAGAAAGTGAAATAAAAAGCAAAAAGATTTGAAAAGAAGAAAAAAAAACTAAAACTGTCCCAAATCACAGACAATATAAATGTTAAGTTGGAAATCCTTAAGAATCTAACAAAACTATAATAGAACTAATAAGTGATTTCATCAAAATCATAGGATTAAAAAAAATCAACTTAAAAAAATCTATAATGTAACATTTCTACACACTAGCAGCAAACAACTGAAAATGAAGTGTAAAAACAATTCAATTTACAACTGCATCCAAAAACATAAAATATTTAGAAACACGTTTAGCAAAAACATGCAAGACCTCTATACTCAAAACTACAAAATATGCTGAGATAGGGTTTCCCTGGTGGCGCAGTGGTTGGGAGTCCACCTGCCAATGCAGGGGACACGGGTTCGTGCCCCAGTCCGGGAGGATCCCACATGCCATGGAGTGGCTGGGCCCATGAGCCATGGCTGCTGTGCCTGTGCTCCACAACGGGAGAGGCCACAACAGTGAGAGGCCCACATACAGAAAAAAAAAAAAAATGCTGAGATAAAAATTAAAGACCTAAATAAATGGAGGAATATGTCATGTTCATGAACTGGAAAAATTAATATTGTTAAAAATGTTAATTCTCCACAAATGGATCTATAGATTCACAATAATCTGAGTTATAATTCCTACAGGTATTTTTATGGACTCTGATAAGATAATTCTAAATATATATGGAAAATTAAAAAGGAACTAGTATAAACAAAACAATCTCTCTTTTCTTCCTGTTTTGTTTTTGTTTGGCCACACCTTGTGGGATCTTAGTTCCCCAGCCAAAAATTGAACCCAGGCCCTCAGCAGTGAAAGGGCTGAATCTTAATCACTGGATCACCAGGGAATTCCCCCAAAACAATCTTTAAAAAGATGACAAAGTTGGAGGACCTACACTACCTCATATCAAGACTTACTGTAAAGCTACAATAATCAAGACAGTGGGATAATAGCATAAAGCTAGAGAAATATCAATGGAAAAAATAGAGTCCATAAATATACTTACAAATTAATATTCAGCATGGGCACCAAACAATAAAATAAGAATAAATGGAATGTCTTTTCAACATATGGTACTGAAACAACTATATGTATGAGGGAGACATGATCCTTGACTCCTATCTCACCATTCACAAAACTTAATTTGTTACAGGTCATAGACCTAGCAATAAACCCTAAAACTGCAAAACTTCTAGAGGATCTACAAGAATATCTTCATGACCTGTGTATGAAGTTTTAAGACAGGTAAATTCCCAGGTAAAACTGGGAATTCCCTGGCAGTCCAGTGGTTAGGACTCCATGCTTTCACTGAGGTGGGCAAGGGTTCAATCCTGAAAGCTGCGTGGCCCAGGCAAATCAATCAATAGATAAATTAAGTAAAACTAAATTAAGGTGGTTTTAAAAAATCAGAAAGAAAAAAATCAACCTTTGAGTATGTATGCTGCAGGAGGGACTTAAAGGGGCAAGAAGGAATTCACTGGAATAATAGAAATGCTCTTTATCTTGATAAGGGTATATGATACACTGGTATAGCCATTTGAAAAATCCCATCTCATTGTACACTTAAGATTCTATACTTCACTGTATGTAATTTTTACCTTGTAAAACTGTTAATATATATTAAACTCTAGAAAATTTGCTTTTCACAGTGGTATGGCTGAGCAATTCTGAAGCTATTTTTTGTGTATGCTAAGCATGGGCAAGTGAGTAATTACATATTGTAGATATGGTGAGGGAGAAGACTAGAATGTATCTGTGGGATTGGATTGAACTGGAAGTATCAGCATAAATTCATGGTTCTATATACATACATACAGAGAGAGAGAGACATTTGTATATGTTCGTGTGTGTGTGTGTGTGTGTGTTAGCACTACCACTGAGAAGGCCTCTAAGCAATGACACACATGTATTATAACAATCAGCACACCTAGTTCTCAGATCTTGGTTTATAAATACCATTCTTTACTAAAAAGCCAGGGCTGCTTAGAGAAAAGGCTGATTCCAGGCTTGGAGCAGTAAGAGCACAAGATGCTCCTATAATACCTTGTGCTGAAAATTAAAAAAATACATAAAGAATAAGAGATCATATCAAAAGAACATGGAGCCAGCTTGAAGGAGTTCCCATTGGTCATATCTGGGACAACTGATAAAATCAACTGGCATTAAATATAGTGGGTAAAAATTACATGATGTCCAAGTAATTCTCACAAAACATATCTCCACATTTCAAGGGAGAGAGCTGGTGGACACCACCTCATCCAACTGATCTATGTCAACATCATTAACATTGGGGCAAATTGACACCATGTGTCTCCAGATGTGATGCACTGAGAAGGACATATCACTTTATCCCTGCCAAAAATGCATGGCCTAAAATTAATCACACCCAGATTGAGAAGCATTCTACAAAACAACTGGCTTGTTCTCTTAAGAAATGTCAAGGTTAAGTAAGACAAAGTAAAACTGAAGAACTCTTTCAGCTTAAAGGATGCCAAAAAGACCTGACAACTACTGCTTCAATGATAACTGGATTGGATCCTGCACCAGAAAAAAGTAGCTATGAGAGATATTATTGATCCAAGAGATGAAATTTGAAGATGAAATTTGAATGTGAACTATGGGTTAGATAACAGTGCTATAGTAATGTTGATTTTCCTAAATTCAATATCCTTATTTTCAGAAAATTCACATGAAATGATTTAGTAGAAAAGGGACATGATGTCTTGAACTTACACTGAAATGGTTCAGAAAAAAATATTTTATACACATAAGTATGTTGATATGAGAGAGAGTAAGAGAGAAGGGAAAATGCTAAAGTAAATGGAGCAAGGGACTTCCCTGGTCCACTGGGTAAGAGTCCACACTCCCAATGCAGGGGGCCTGGGTTCAAACCCCGGTCAGGGGAACTAGATTCCACATGCATGCCTCAACTAAGAAGTCCACATGCCACAACTAAAGATCCTGCATGCCACAAAGAAGACTCTGCGTGCTACAGCTAAGACCCAGGCACCCAAAATGAATAAATAAATAAAATAAAGTCATTGGAGAAAAATGGAAACTGGTGAAAGAATACTGGAGACCCTTGTAATAGGCTTGCAACTTTTCTATAAGTTTGAAATTGCATCAAAATAAAAACTTAAGACAAGAAATTAAAATTACATAATATTTTGAAACATTGATTAAGTGACCAACAAAATTGTGTTATATTATTGGAAAATTTATGCATTACTTCATTAAAAATTATTTTCAAAAATAAAATTCTTTCCTAAAATGTTAAAATAATGTATCTGAGTATATTAAGACAAAACTTTCCAAGTCCTTATAATAATTATCTAAACATTAAAAATAATAAAGGTGAAATAATTACCCTTGGTACATATTTATGTATTTAATCAATTTCTTAGCTTTATCTGTCTATAATACCATGTCATGGGTGTTTTTGTAAAGAATTTTAAAATAAGGATTTATTATTTTTACTTTTCTTATAAAATTGCCTGCAGCATTCTTCATAGTTGAATTTTATGGTTAATAAATTTGAAATTCATGATAGCTTCATTGATCTCTTTGGCTGTAGTATTTTTTTTAATATTTACTTATTTGGCTTCGTTGGGTCTTAGTTGCAGCACGTGGGCTCTTCGTTGTGGCAAGTGGGCTTCTCTCTAGTTGTGGCGCTCGGGCTCTAGAGTGCACTGGCTCAGTACTTGTGGCACATGGGCTTAGTTGTCCCGTGGCATGTGGGATCTTAGTTCCTTGACCAGGGATCGAACCCGTGTCCCCGGCAATGGAAGGCAGGTTCTCAACCACTGGACCACCAGAGAAGTCCCTGATTGTAATATTTTTATTCAAGAAACTACACTCTCTACTGGTGCTGAGCACTCCACAGGCAGCTCTGAGCAAAGTCTGCCAAACAGAGCTTATTTTCAAGTTTTAATTTTTAAATTGAGATCTGTAAATATTTCAAACCAAATATTTCACAGGTACTTTTTTTTATCCCAGAGTACTTTCTTCAGCAAATATCTTTTACAAAATAAATTCCTTTTAAAGGGTGTTCTTTTTATAATTATTCTAAATATTTAATCTAATTTAGATTATGAAAATCACAGGTCTTCTTAATTTCAGTGCATTCCAGAATAGAATAAAAACTTATCAAATTAAAAATAAAATCTTTTCAAAAGATTTTTTTCCACATGTTGAGCTACTCCACTGTTTGAGCACTTATTAACTAATTTGTTCACTTCTTTCCTTGCTTTTGTAAGGATAAATATTAATATCTCCCTGTTTACAAACTTTGTTTTTAATCATTGCAGTTTACTATAAACTTTAAAAGCTAAAGGTGTGGTTGTTCCTTTTATTGAATAATTTGATTAAATATTTCCAAATGATTTTGAACAAAATGCAATCAAAATTTGGAGGATTGGGCTCCCCTGGTGGCGCAGTGGTTGAGAGTCCGCCTGCCGAAGCAGGGGACACGGGTTTGTGCCCCGGTCCGGGAAGCTCCCACATGCCGTGGAGCGGCTGGGCCCGGGAGCCATGGCCGCTGAGCCTGCGCGTCCGGAGCCTGTGCTCCGCAACGGGAGAGGCCACAACAGTGAGAGGCCCAAGTACCACCAAAAAAATTTAAAAAATAAAAAAAATTTGGAGGATTTAAATGGTTGAATTCCCCATGGTTGACATTTGAGTTGATTTTCCAAGCAATTCTTCAAAAAGCTCAAACATTTATGAGATTCAAATGATGATGCATGATGAAGAGAAAGTACATACTGTCATGCTGCAGTTTTTGTTTGCTTTTTAAGGTCAGCTTCATCACACATACACACAAAAAAAATTGTAATTCAGTTACTCTGTGTTCAAATTTAACCACTATCAGCTTCTATTTCAATTACTAACATATTGAAATTTGTTTGGATGCAATTAGGAGTTGTGTGTGCACCAAAATCAATTCCAAGTACATTTCTGCTCCATAGAGAGCATGAGTAGAGCACAGTTTTTACCATGGTGCTATGCTCTGCTAAAATTTATATTCATAATATCACCACAGCAACAAATAATTTCATCTTCAGTGTTGGATTTTTAACGGAATTTATTACAATACTCACAATGATATCAAGTGTTTCACCTTCAACAGATGAACCTCTGGAAGTTTTACTTTGATTTCATGAATTGTCAGATGGAAAAAGAATTGAATCATTAACCGCAATTAGGTGATTTCCTGTTTGAAATATCTGATGATCCTGACATAAAACTGGAATTATTTAACTGTTCACCAAATTCTTATTGCTAATGGAGCCAACACTCTAACATTGCTTTGTAAGTGCACAGGAAATCTTGAAACTGAAAATGATTGAAATTAATTTAGAAGAACAGATATCTGATCTAAATGAAAAGTCACACTTCAAAGAGTGATGTGTTAACATACCTTTCCACAGCTGCACATGTTTAATTGTTTGCTTTGGGCATAATCCAGTTAAAATAACATCTAACATTGAAGTAGGTGCTTTGCTTCTTCAGCAGATATGTCTTTGCTTTTTATATGTTTAGTGATATCACTAAAACCCCTGATGTCAACGAACATTTTATGTAAATTTTATATTTGTCATCAACTATCTTGATAAATGAACATTCAGTACTTTATTTTTCATTAAATGTGCTCTTTCAGGTTTTTGGCTTGGTTTTGTGGTGATGTTGTTTTTGTTTTTTAGCTTGTTGCTGCTGAAAGTACAAATTGCAAAATTTTTAAATAGAGATGCCAAGTAACAAATGACAAAACCATCACAGCTAGAGTTCATACTATTTTCTGTATATCTACCTGTGTTGGGACTGTTCAGCCATTAAATCCAGCACATAATTTGTATACACCTTACCTGCAATTTCCTGTGTTTCCCACTGATGGACAATCTCATGGCTTTGTAAGCCTCCCTGGCTATGGCACATACCTGGGCACAACTGGCTGGTAGACCAAATAGCCGTCAGAGGCATCCACTTGTCAAAGAAAATAAGGAGTTAGCTCAAGTGTGGATGCACTTCTTTTCAACAACTAATGCTCTACATGCCATTCTTTTTTTTTAAGGTAAACTATTTTTTAAAATTTATTTTATTGAAATATAGTTGATTTACAGTGCTGTATTAATTTCTACTGTACAGCAAAGTGATTCAGTTATGCATATATATACATTCTTTCTCATATTCTTTTCCATTATGGTTTATCATGGGATATTGAATATAGTTCTCTGGGCTATACAGTAGAATGTTTATCCATTCTATATATAACAGTTAGCATCTGCTAATCCCTAACTCCCAATCCATCCCTCCTCTACTTCCCCTCCCCTTTGGCAACCACAAGTCTGTTCTCTATGCCTGTGAGTCTGTTTCTGTTTTGTAGATAAGTTCATCTGTGTCATTTTTTAAAATATTTATTTATTTATTTGACTGAGTTGGGTCTTAGTTGTGACACGCAGGATCTTCATTGTAGTGCATGGGCTTAGTTGCCTGCACCATGTGGGATCTTAGTTGCCTGACCAGGGTTTGAACTTGTGTCCCCTGCATTGCAAGGGAGGCACCAGGGAAGTCCCTTGTGGTACGTTTTAGATTCCACATGTAAGTGATATCATATGGTATTTGTCTTTCTCTGTCTGGCTTACTTCACTTAGTATGATAATCTCTAGGTCCATCCATGTTGCTACAAATGGCATTATTTCATTATTTTTTATGGCTGAGTAGTATGCCATTGTACCTACATGCTATTCTTGAAAAGGAGGGGTTAATTATATTGCATCCAGAAAGGGTTGGGAAAAGAGATATGACTTGTCTATCATTAGTCCTCTTTCAAATTTAACCATATGTTAAAGTAAAAACTCTGTTCACTGCACATGCATCTTTCACATGACCGTGGCAGAAGCTAAAAGCACAAGGTAGAGGGCTACTATTAGTTTTCTATGCTGCTAACAAATTTTCCTCATCCATAAAATGGGAATAATAATAGGACTACTTATGAAGTTGTTGTAAGGAGTAAAAGAGTTAATATGTATAAATATGTCTGGGTCAAAGGAACTGTTTTTATCAGAATTAGGTACTATTGGGACTTGCCTGGTGGTCCAGTGGCTAAAACTCCATGCTGCCAATGCAGGGGGTCTGGGTTCGATCCCTGGTCAGGGAACTAGATCCCGCATGCTGCAACTAGGAGCCCACATGCTGCAACTAAAGATCCTGCATGCAGCAAGGAAGATCCCACATGCTGCAACTAAGACCCGGCACAGCCAAATAAATAAATAAATAAATAAATAAATAAATAAATAAATATATATATATATATATATATATAGAAAGAATTTTAAAAGAATTAGGTATTATTATAATTATTACTGCTTTCTAGAAAAAAAAACCACTATGATTCCTCATTGTTGAGATTTTTAGAAACCAATATATTTTCCAGACCCTTCACTGTCATGAATGCTCTCTTAGTGTTCTATTTACTAATTCCTATATGGTTGTATTTTGGCAAATATTACTTCTGTTGCTGCAACCACAGCAATTAGCTTTCATCGGCAGCCATGTTACAATTTGTTGGCTCATATGAAACTCAAACTAAAAAAAAAAAAAAAAGTAAACCTAAGTGTATACCACATAAACTGTTAGTAAGCCATATCTTCTCCAATTCAGACACAAATAGCTAGTTTTATGAAGGTACATTCAGAAATTTCCATCTCTCCCCATTTTATTTAATCATGTTAGTTTCAGTCCATAGCTCTCTTTCCTTTGAGATCTTTCTGATTATCCAAATTATTAGCTTTGAATTACCTGTCATTAAGAATAAGTTTGGATTCAAATAGTCCTAGGCTTAAATACAAGCTCTGCAGTTTATTAACTGTGTGGACTTGGGCAGCTTCAATCTATGTCTCACTTTTCTAACCTGTCAAATGGGATAACAAATATTTTGTAACACAGGATTCTTGGGATGATGAAATGACATAATAACTGATGTCTCTCTCAATATCTTATTATAGAAATAAAACATTGTTATAAATATATTTATTAAAATAGCATACATTACATATTTTAATTATTTACCATGATAAAAATTATTACATAAAACTATTCACCAAGATAACATGAAATATTTATTATTTATTATAATGATTAATAAAATATTATTATGGAAAATGTTCCCCAGGATAAGAATGATCCTTGTGATAGTCCAACAGAGACTTCCTTCCAGGTAGGTATATGACAGCTTAACAGCTACAAGTTGACCTATTAACCAACTTTAAAACCCTACTGGTAAGAAATGAGATTACTACTTTGTTAAAACAGTCAGCACAAATTTGGGTTGACTTCTTATGCTCAGATGTTTCTTTTCTGATGCACTATTTTTTCGTGCCTTACTCCCATTTTATTCTCCAGTTCTTTGTGTATGTCTAAATCAGTGTGTCCACTGGGGAAAGTAACTTCCTGGGCAGAAAACATATACTCAATCCAACACCAAAAATAAGCATAGAGGGCTTCCCTGGTGGCGCAGTGGTTGAGAGTCCGCCTGCCGATGCAGGGGATACTGGTTCATGCCCCGGTCCGGGAAGATCCCACATGCCACAGAGCAGCTGGGCCCGTGAGCCATGGCCGCTGGGCCTGTGTGTCCGGAGCCTGTGCTCCACAACAGGAGAGGCCACAACAGTGAGAGGCCCGTGTATCGCAAAAAATAATAGTAATAATAAGCATAGAGCATAGCATCATGGACACGTGAGGGTTCCGGAAGCATTTGATATTTTGATCTTTCTGACAGCAGTTAACATTTATAGAATAGCTTCTAAACACAGATATTTAATTACAACAACAATGAAAGCCAACACTGCAGAGCTCTTACCAGGTGCCAGGCAGTCTTCTCAGTGCTTCCCATGTATAAACCGATCTAAGAACAATCCTACAGTTGATACTACTATTATCCCATTTTACAAATGAGGAAACTGAGTCCCAGTGGCAGAGCCAGGTTACAAAACCAGAGAGTGTGGTGCCAGAGTCCACATTTTGAACCTGTAGCTATGCTGCCTCTCTGCCGCCTACCCCAGTGACCTAACCAGGCATCCACACTACCCTGGAGGGAGCGGACTGGGACGGAAATCTGCTACCGCGGAGAGCATGCACAGGAAGAACACTCCAAGATGACACGCCCCAAGCTGCTGCAAATTTGTTTCTCTTCCTTTTAAAAAGGCCGCCTATTTCAGCTCCACACACAGAGTGGGGCTTCGCCACGCCGGGGTGGGTGGGGGGTGATAATATTCATTGCGCTGCTTTGTTTGCAGTATCCTCCTCCAGTCCTGGAGCCTCGCAAAGGTACCCGAGGATATAATCCTGCCTTTTTCCTCTCTGAGCCCACTTTCTCACCTTCTGCGTTTTTTTTTTCAATGCACACTATACCCCTACACCCTCCTCTCTCCTCTCTGTCTGCGGGGACTTGGGGAGGCAGGGAGGAGGGCTGGCAGGGCGGGTCCCGCTGGATCTTGAGCATCCTGTTTGAACGCGAAACAAAGCGCAGCGCTTCTCAGGGCACTTCTCCCTCCTGCCCAGGCCGGACACTCAACCCAGCTGTCCGTTCACTAGTGTCCGGGCAACCCCTGCTTAGGTCATCTTTCCTCTGCCCTACTTTTCTTAAAGGCCTTTCATCACAGCTTTTCCCTTTGGAATAGAACGACGAGGGGCAGAGGTGGGACAGCGATGGCCGCTCCATGTCCTGTCTCCGTGGTGCTCGGTGGCCGGCCCTTCCTGAGCAGCCACCCATCCCCACCCCTGCCCTGACCTATCGACCTTTCCCTGCTGGCACTTGGGACAGTCAGACTGAGGTGTGGTCAGCTGCCCTGCCCTCCCTGCCCCCAGCTCCCCGTCCCCTTTGCTCCATTTCCGTTTCCTCTGAGTGCTTTCGCCACCACTACCGCTGCATCAGGCCCAGTTCCAGCAACTGCTGCTGCACGATGCCCTCTGCCAGAGAGCCACAGCTGCCAGGTGAATGCCAGAACCTTCTTGAAAAAGCCTACTGGAGACGTCCACTCTTTCAGATCCCAGCTCACATCCTCCTTCTTCCTGAACTATGGTAATGCTCTGGCATGTGCCAAATGCCTCCATACTCAGTACTTCATCTATACTCCTTCAGGGAAAAGTACCTTCACACCTTTAGGGTGTGTAAACTGGAGGAAGGGAGAAAGGGCCGTACTCCAGCTCTGCATGCATTTATCTCCAAGTGAGTGTTCCTGGGGCTGTTTACTGATACGCACAGCTTTCAGGCAACCCATCCTAGACTCTGGAGCTGAACCTTCCCCTTCCAGGTCCAAACCCAGAGTTCTTTCCACCAAGCCAGAAAGAACACTTTCTCCAGATCTCTCAGGAGTTAAATCCCTCCCTTCCCAGCTCTCCCATAGAAGACTGCAGAAATCACTCCCACCTCCTACAGCCTCAGTTACTTCTAGGCTGCCCTTCCCCATCAGTGTCTGGGAGGATGAGGCCAACGTCTTGTTCATCCTTATGGTCAGCACCCTCTCTCCCATCTTGAAGTTCTCAACAATATTTGCTTTATGGAGATATTTTAAGACAGACAAGGGTCTCATGGAGAGACAGATTTCATTAATCCTCAGGATCAGTGGTTTGAGGAGAGCTAGCCTTGTCTCCTAGGTGACCTGCTTCTAATCTGTCCCACTCACCCAGCACCATAAAAAACTTAACAGGTATCTCCTTCTCCTGTCTTCCATGGGATTTAGTGATAGCCTCTATTATGGCACTTATCAGAGTGTATCAATATAATTTTTTCCTTGTTCTGTTTATCCACTAGACTGGGAGTTCTCAAGGACAGGGGACCATGTAATTCATCTCTGTGATAAATGACTGGTAGGTGCTGGAAAAATGCTTCTTGAATGAATGAATGAATGAATTGGAGATTTCATGAACTAGAGTCTCCACTTGAAATAGGAAGTGGGGTAGGTTGATACTGGATATGAACTCGTCAGAGTCTTTGGTCTGTAGAATGCAAGCTTCGATGTGAAGCCCAACTCCTCATTTTACCTAAGGAGAAGTCCAGGAAAATTGAACAACTTGCCCAAACTCACAGTCAGCCATTTAGCTGGAAGTAGACCTCAGGTCTTCCCAGTTCAGTGAGTCACAACCCTTTGAGAATCTGAAACAAAAGGAGTGAAGACAGAAATCTCCCAAAGTGTCATCCTTTCTCCTTCAGCCTAAGCTCCCTTAGAAGCTGCTGTGCTTTCTCAAAGGCCTTGTATCAGAGACGGTCACAAGAGGTTATGAAGCATCTGGGCTGAGATGGACGAGGAAAACTCTCCCTCCACTGATGTTTTCCTTTCCCCCAATGATTCCTTCCCCTTCCAGGAGTTTACCTTCTTATAAAGGTGGACAAAGTTATATCTTCAGGCATTTTTCATTACAAATTATTTATAACAGCAAAAATTTTACCCAATATAAATGTCCAAAATAGGGGAATAGTTAAATAAATTATGATACAGTTATACAATGCCAGCATATGCACTCATTGAAAAATCATATGTTGATGATATAATGAATTCATGCATAACTTGAAAAATATTCATATTACCAACAGTTAATGAGTGCTTACCACATGCCAGGCACTAGCTAAGAGTTTTTCATATATTATCTTATTGAGTCATGGCAGCAATCTTGTGAAGGATTATTGATCTCCATTTTACAGATGAATATACTGAGGTTTATAGAGGTTAAGTGACTCACCCAAGCTAACACAACAAGTAAAAGCAGAGCTAGAAGTTTCAGAAAAATGTCTTCATTATAACGTTATGTTTCAAAAAGCAGATGCACAACTTTATGGATTATTCCAACTACTTAACCTTTTTCTTAAAAGGAAATACCATCTAAGGTAGTTGTCCACAGCCAGTGGAAGCAGGCATAGCTTTTATTTCCTAAAGATGCTCAATATTTTTCAAGCATTCCACAATGAATAACGATTTCTCTTATTTGTTTGTTTAGTTTATTTATTTAAAGATGCAGGGCTTCCCTGGTGGCGCAGTGGTTGAGAGTCTGCCTGCCAATGCAGGGGACGCGGGTTCGTGCCCCGGTCTGGGAAGATCCCACATGCCGCGGAGCAGCTGGGCCCGTGAGCCATGGCCGCTGAGCCTGTGTGTCTGGAGCCTGTGCTCCGCAACGGGAGAGGCCACAACAGTGAGAGGCCCGCGTACCGCAAAAAAAAAAAAAAAAGAAAGAAAGAAAGATGCAATAAAGCTCTCGTAGGGCTTCCCTGGTGGCACAGTGGTTAAGAATCCACCTGCCAGTGCAAGGGACACGGGTTCAAGCCCTGGTCCGGGAAGATCCACATGCCGCAGAGCAACTAAGCTCATGGGTCTCAACTACTGAAGCCTGCGCCTAGAGCCTGTGCTCCGCAACAAGAGAAACCACCGTGATGAAAAGCCCACGCACCACAACGAAGAGTAGCCCCGGCTCACCGCAACTAGAGAGAGCCCGCGCAGCAACGAAGACCCAACGCAGCCAAAACTAAAATAAATTTATTTAAGAAAAAGAGCTCTTGTAAAAGTATTGCTCCCAAGGAAATGGCAGCTACATCACCAGAATTTCCAAAGGAGGAAAAGAGAGGATACCTCAGAAAAAGCTCATGGGAAAATGAGAGGCTGAGCCATCCTGCTGCCTGCACCCCATTCCCAACTCCTCCAAGCCTCCTCCCCAAGATCTAGTTCAGGTCCTGCTTTCACCCATAAGAACTGTCCCAACTCAGGACCTGGAGTAGGGAGACAGGAGCTGCTTGCCTTGTAGTACCAACTACCCAAACTCCTACCTTGGCCATTGCCCAAAAACTTTCCCTCAGAAGGGAAGTCCCCTGCTCTGAGCTGTATTTTCCATTAGAAAGTAAAAACCCACCTCAGTCTTCTTAACTCAGTGAAATCATCCAGTCCCTGTGCTCAGCATTTCACATGATAGCACAAGGGATATTATGGAGGAGGCCAGGAAGGCCAGAGGTGGACCCCAGAGTCCCTTGCCCATCTCCTTCTCTGGGTCAGCTCTGCCCAGGTTTCCAAGAATGATCTGGAGTTTGGGGAATGGCATAAAAAGGGCCAATTTGAAATGTACCTCTCTCTGACTTCCCCCAGTTTGCAGCTTGGACAGCCACACGGTTCTTTCTGAAGCACTAGAATTATGCTGCTCGCTTTCTTTCAGAACATGCACTTCTGATGTCCACCCCTTGCAGGAACATGCTTGTGCACACACTCACAGACACACGGAGGTGCACTGGCAGAGCCACAGCCACAATCACCAGCACATATCCCCAGGGCAGGGCACCCCACAGATACTCATAAAAGCCTGTACATGGAGGAAAGCAGGCAGATAGGCAAGCTTCTGAGAAGCATTGGTCCAAGTTGGCAGCTGGTGCTCCAGCCATCAAGTGCACATTCCAGCCTGACATCAGAAGAAAGCAGGGCAAAGCTATAGGGCCACCTTCTCCTTCCTTTTAAAAATTTCTAAAAGTGTCCTACAGCCTGTCCATTTAGATTTCTTTAAACGAAACTTTATCACATAGCCAAACCAAGCCATAGGAAAGGCTGGAAACAGTCTATGTTCTAAGTGTCCAGTTCCCACCTAAAAATTATAGCTCCATTAATAAGAAGGGGAGAATAGATATTGGAAGGCAATCTGTAATCTGCCACCTAATTGTATTCAACTGAGGACTAAGAAAAATTTGACCTCCTATTTTAAAAGCCCCAGATCCAACACTTACCTCTCCTCCCACTCCCCGACCCCTACTCCTACCTTCAAAGCACCTACTGCGCATTTATCCATCAACTTTGGCACAATTAAGGAGAAGATGAAATTGCCTTAAATGCATTAAAGCTTAACACCATCTGGCTTCTTGTCAAATTTTACTTTTTAGCATATTTTGTGGCCACTGTGTAGCCTTTCTTATCCCTTCATAAAAGTGTTTGATATTATACTACACGTTATAGCCAAAACAAAAACAAAAACCCCATAATTATCAATCACCGCAACTAGAAAATAAGGCCTATGCAGCAGGACTGTGTTTGTGACAGGTAATGTTGTTTCCCATTCCCATCTATGACTTCAAATGCATAGCTGTGGACCACTGACCGGATAGCTCCTCTAAATCACTCTGCAGTCATCAGAAAACCTGAGTGTACTCCATTCCTTAGGGTGTGCAGTGCTAGTGTACATGTGCTACTTGTGTATAAATGTGCCTAAGCTTACATGGTGCCAGGTGGCCTCTGCTTCTGTGTATACTCAGGACTTGGTATGTGGTGTTCCCACTGGACCTGGTATTCTGGACCTGCCTAATTCTAAATGTATTATTACATAGGCTTTGTGTCTGCGCACTTAACATTCCTCCACATAATTTGCCCACCTACATAGTATTCCTACCTAAAGAATATTTAGTTCTTGTTTTCTACTTAGGTTACGATGACCTCTGAATTGCAGCACTATTTACAAGAGCCAGGACATGGAAACAACCTAAATGTCCATCGACAGATGAATGGATAAAGAAGATGTGGCATATATATATATATATATATATATATATATATATATATATATAATGAAATATTACTCAGCCATAAAAAGAAATGAAATTGGGTCATTTGTAGAGATGTGGGTGGACACAGAATCTGTCCTACAGAGTGAAGTAAGTCAGAAAGAGAAAAACAAATATTGTATATTAACACATATATGTGGAATGTAGAAAAGTGGTACAGATGAACCTATTTGCAGGGCAGGAATAGAAAGGCGGATGTACAGAACAGACATGTGGACACAGGGAGGAAAGGAGGGTGGGATGAACTGGGAGATTAGGTTTGACATAAATACACTACCAAGTGTAAAATACATAGCTAGTGGGAACCTGCTGTATAGCACAGGGAGCTCAGCCCAGTGCTCTGTGATGGCCTAGTTGGGTGGGATGGGGGGAGGGGAGGGAGGTCCAAGAGGGAGGGGATGTGTGTATGCGGATGGCTGATTCACTTCACTGTGCGACAGAAACTAACACAACATGGTAAAGCAATTATACTCCAATAAAAAAATAATAATAATCTGAAAAATAAAGAATGAATTATAAAAGAAGAAATGCAGCAGTTCTAAGATGATTCCAGAGTTATACATTTACACCTAGGTGACATTTTTTATTTCCAATCTAACAGATTTTTCAGTCCATGACAATATTATATGCCACCATGAAAGGGAAGAAGTTCTGTGCTATCTTTGAATATCTAGGGCTGTTTATTTTCTCTGAGATCATTTAATCACCTAGAAACCTCAGAGTTATCTTCAACTCCTCTTTCCTATGCACATCTTATGACCTTGTTCAGGTTTTGTGTTCTACTTGGATTATTGCAGAATAAAGTGTCTAAAATGTCCAAAATGTCTCTCTGCTCCAGTTTCATTCTCTTCTAATCCAACCCCCAGTAACACCACACAAGTCTGAATATGCCTTTGTCTCTATCAAATAACTTCCCATAGAATTTCTAGTTGACATAATAGAAGAAGCACAAGCCTAATTCTACCCCATCACATCAAAAGGAAATAATAGATAAATATTATTTAAAATATTTTTTAATGTGGTCATTCTACCACTGACAATGACAGATTAAGTAGTACCAGACCAGTGCTCAGGCCTCAAATAACCAAGAAAAGAAAACAATATGTGTGAAACAATTATTTTTAGATGTTGGACAACCAGCATTAGAGAACTGTAACCCGTGAGAGAAGAGAAATAAATGAAATGATTCTTATTATGACCCCGTATTTCTCTCTCAAGATATTTGCCAGACTCCAGACCACAGAAGTGGAAAGTAAAGTAAGTACAGCACAGTTGTCTCACTGAGTGCAAGAGACATTAGATGAAGTTTAAGTGAGCTGAGGTGACTGAAATTTGCAGGGCAGAGAGGAGGGAAGCTATGCAGAGATGTAGCTTTAGGAATCTGCATAGATATCTCCTTGAGTCTTTGACTGGATATTGGTCTGTGCAGGCATAGGGTAATACAAAACGAGTCCAATCAAAGAAAAACAGAAACTCCACCAAATACTCTGGATTTTTTTTTTCACTGAAGACCCCCATAGCATTAAGGCCAAACTAACCCTAGAGTAAAATCTACTCCAGACTTACTTTAATAAAGCTTAAAAACAAGCCTCAAAATGATGAAGATAATTTGCCAGTAAATTAATTACATGACAGAACAAATCTATCCACTCTTCCATTAAAGGAAGATGAAAAGATATATCCAGGATGAAATAGACCAACATTTTTTCAAGTTTAAAGGGTTAAAAAAAAATTCAACCTAGAATTCTATATTAAAAAAAAAACTTTCAAAAGTGAAGTTGAAATAAAGACATTTTCAGGCAAACAGAAGCTGAGAAAATTCATTGTCATTGTTAAAGAAGTGCTTCAGGCTAAAAGGCAATAGTTTCAGATGGGAATTTAAACCTCTGGAGATAAATATAAAAGATATTTATTTCTCATTTTTAAAGTCTTTTAAGTAATAATTGACTTTAAAAACAAACCCCAAAAAAGTGCTGTGAGATTTATAACATATGAAGAAGTAAAATCTATCACAATAATAGAACAAAGAAAGGGAGAGGGGAAAAGAAGTATATTGCTATAAAGTTTAAAATTCTATGGGAAGTAGCATAAAACCAACTTTTTACCTAACTCTCTTACACTTACACTTTCTTATTCCATCAAATTCTAAAGAACCCAATCTTTGTCCTCATTATGACTTTCAGTTCCTACTCTTCAATGCTACTAGAATCATTCCCTTACCTTCCAACTCAGCAGGACCCTGTGGCCACAACATGGAATCATAGATGCTACAGTGCTAAAGGTCAGCCATTATCCATTGCACCCTCACTTTATAGATAAAGAAAGAGAATTCAGACCTCCAGCTCCTTTCCCTTTAATGATGCTCTTACCATGATCCTTTGCTTCTATGACCAGTGCTCTGCTTGTCTTGCTAATTCCTGTGCTGTGCAAACGCCTCCATTTAATTTCTCCAACTTCATCTTTTTTTTTTTTTTTTTTTTTTGGTGGTGGTACATGGACCTCTGACTGTTGTCCAACTTCATCTTTTTATACTCACTGCTGCAGTTAATTGCTTAAGAAATCATTAATCGTATCAAGAGCTTCTATTGCCATTTTCTGCATCTAATCTCAGCCAGGCTTTCAGTACTGGCCCACATTCTTTTTGTCCATCTCTATTTAGTTCCCTAGTAGAATTTATAATTTCAATTTTAGAAATTTACCTTCTTCCTTTTTTTTTTTTTTTTTTTTTGGCCACGCCATGCAGCTTGTGGGGTCTTAGTTCACTGACCAGGAATCGAACCCAGGCCCTGGGTAGTAAGAGTGCAGAATCCTAACCACTGGACCGCCAGGGAATTCCCCTCAGATGCTTACCATTTAGTTTTCCTATGTCTGCATTTGTCTTCTTTCTTCCTGCAGTGGACATTGTAAGGTTTTGGGTTTCCCAACATTTGAATCACCCATACACCTTCCTATATTTGGGGAATTTCCCATTGTGGGAGGCAGATTTCTAAAATAGCCTCCAAGATTGCTAGCCCCGGTGTACCTGCACCTTCTCCGTTATTCAGACACTACTGCTGTGAACTCCCAGTTATTCAAACATGATTTTCAGACGTAATCAAGTTCCCAAATCAACTGACCTTAAAATAGGGAGATTAGCCAAATGAGTCTGACCTAATCACAGTAGCCCTTTAAATCTGGGTCTGGTGGTCAGAGACAGAGAAAGTCAGAGAGATGTGAAGCATAAGAGAGGGATTCAATGAGGGAGAAACTCTCTGTTGCTGGCTTTGAAGATGGAGGGGCCACTTGACAAGGAATGTAGGCAGTCTCTAGCCTCTGAGAGTGGCCCCTGGACAGTCAGCAAGGAAACCACATTACATAGCCAGCATTATAACCACAAGGAACTGCACGTTCTACAACCACATGAGTTTGGAAGAGGACCCAGAGCTCTAACTGAGAATGCGGTCTGACCAACACCTTGATTTGAGTCTTGTAAGACCCTGAGCAGAGATCCCAAGATTTCTGACCTACATAACAATGAGCAAATGAGCTAAGGGTGTTGTTTTAAGCCACTAAGTCTGTGGTAATTTGTTCCAAAGCAGAAAGAAACTACTACACCCTCCTTACACCTTTGGGTAAAAGCAGAAATCAATCCCTTGCAGGATGAAGACATATGGTTTAGGATTACCTTTATTAAAAATAAGACAACAGGCCCAAAATGGAGTCACTTATGCTAAGCCCCATGTAACCAGACTAAGACTTAATTTTAATTATAATCTCAGCTACCCCAGAAATGGAATCTTAAACCAGTCAATCAAGAATCATGATCTGGGGGCTTCCCTGGTGGCGCAGTGGTTGGGAGTCCGCCTGCCGATGCAGGGGACACGAGTTCACGCCCCGGTCCGGGAAGATCTCACATGCCGCAGAGCGGCTGGGCCCGTGACCCATGGCCGCTGAGCCTGCGCGTCCGGAGCCTGTGCTCCACAACGGGAGAGGCCACAGCAGTGAGAGGCCCACGTACAGCAAAAAAAAAAAAAAAAAAAAGAATCATGATCTGCATTAGTAAGACAATCTGCCTCATAGACAACTGCCATCTCCTAAAGGAAAGTAACTTTGCAATAACCAACCTGCTTTTTTTGCTTCATACAACTTCCTTCTTCCTGCTCCCTTCTACCTATAAAGTCTTTCATTTTGTGCAACTCCTTGGAGCTCCTTTCTTCCTGCTAGATTGCATGCTGCCTGATTCAAATCCATTTTTGTTCAAATAATATCTTAAAATTTTTAATATGCCTCAGTTTGTCTTTTAACCACTCTGGTATCAGAAGAGGGAATCAAGGGAGATCCCCCCCATGAGGAGCCCCCAGGAACAAAGAGCAACCAGACATAGGTACCCATGGAACCCCTTGACCTTGCTGTTTTCTTGCAGCCCCTGGAGGTGGTTGGCAAGTCCCTCTCAGGTCCTACCTCCCCAGCTTTTGAATTATGAATTTTCAGACTTTATTTAAGCTTTTTTTTTTTTTTTTTACTGACTGAGCCCAAAAGGTGACAGGAGTTCAACATAGAAACCTGTCTGGGTTGGACTAAGACTGACTTAGTAATGGGTCTGCATTTAGGTTCAGACTGGGGTCCAGCCTAGAAACTGGACTGGGTCCAGTGTGAGGTCTCAGGTGAGTAAAATTTTGTTTTAAGGTTGAACAAGCAGGTTAAACTTACCAAAGATAATCTTGAATTACATTGGCCAAAGTGGAGAACTTTTAATCTAGATAAGCTTAGCCATTCATGAGGTGCCCCTAGAGAGAAAGGGGTCTCAGCCAAGCACTGACCACAAAGGGTAGAAGGAAAATTATTTTTCCTCCTCTGTAGCTTCTGGTGACCAGGATGAGACCCACTGGGACAGCCCACTTGCTCCAGAACCTGCAGAGGGGGTAAACTAGCAGAAGTCTTCAAAGGGGGAGAATTCTTACCCAAGTCAGCTCTCCCCTCTCCCAGATCTCTACCTGTGGTGCCACGTCAAAAGAGAAGGTAAAATTTCACATTGTCCCTTCCTTTTAGATTGGCAGGCAAAAAAAAAAAAAAAAAAAGTAAGAATTAGATCTTTAAATTGTGACTGGTGAATTTGCTTTCAGGTACCCATTGGTTGTTGATGCTTTCTCAGAGACACTTACTGACTTCCTATTTGTATTGTTTTGTGTCCTGAGAACTTGACTTGAAAACCTCAGGTTAGGGGTCTCAAAAATACGGCTGGACAGAAATGTGGGTTGCAATTCATTTGGGGTTTTATGAACTGTTGCCAACTCTCAGGGGAGTTATCTGAGTCTCTTTTTTGATTATCTGGGAGTGGCTCTGTAAACAAGCAGGACCCGATGGGGTCTTCCCGGGACAGGCTTTCCCCCATATCCTACGCTTTAGCTCCTCTGAAGTACCTCGATAATAGTATATGATGCACATTTCCTGAGTTGTTTTGCAGATGTGAAACTCCCCCTCCCCAACAAATGGAAAATGCTAACTACTTGACGACCATAAGCACATGACCCCAGGCCTCCTGGAGCCTAAGGACTAATAGTGTTAACCCCTGTGACACCACCCTGCTACCTCACCATCAGCCAATCAGAGAATTGTGCACAAGCTGATCACATACCCTGCGAGCCCCTGTCCCTCACCTGGCTTTTAAAAGTGCTTTGCCAAAACCCTCTGGGGAGTTTGGGGCTTTTAGGGCATAAGCCACCCATCTCCTTGCATGGCCTTGCAATAAACCTTTCTCTATTCCAAACTCCAACGTTTCAGTTTATTTGGCCTCACTGTGCGTCAGGCACATTGTTAACAATTTTGGCGAGCCAGCCAGGAGTCCATGCCAGTGGCAAGTCAACCCCAGCCTGGGGCAGCCCCTTGCCTGAGCTCCCAGCAGCTGCCGGAGTCCATTTCGCTCTGGGGATCTCAGAGGGACTGTCCCCATCAGGTGCTGGCCGTCCATGGCATGAGGCTGTTTGGAGCCAATAAACACCTGGAGCTGTGGTCCACATATGGTGTTATTGGGTGAGTCGCTCCAGCTTGCGCAGCCTGGGAATTCCCTCCACTCCATATGGGCTGTTTCCCTTGTGGGAAGTGAGCCACTCTGTTTGCTTGAGGGTACGTCGCTCCAGTGTGTACAACTGGGAATAACTACGCCCCCTCAATTTGCGCTTTCCCTCTAAGGGAAATCTTGTTTGATTGGGGTACCCTGCTGGAGAGGGGAATTGTTGCTGGACTCTCCCCAATTTGGGAACCGGTTCATTTTGAGAGCCAGGCCAATTTGTTTGGAGGCCTCCATTTGGGAGTAGAAGTGGATTTTTAGACTACACCTCCTCTGATTTTCTGCCTGTGTGACCATAGCTTAGTTGTTGTTTGTGTTTTTGTGTGTATCATTTTGGGGTGAGGCACTTGTGGTCCATTCTTTTTCGGGAGCCAGAACCCTCTGGAGCCTCCATCTGGGAGGTGGAATTTCTGGGCTATGCCTCATCTGATTATTTGCTTTGGGGATTGTATGTGTATTAGTAGTTGCATTGGCCAATTGAGACGTCTTTGGTGAATAATGGGCCCCATGTGTGACAAATACAGGGTATCCTTCCCTATTGCACTGGTTTTGCCTGTGGCAGAGCATTGTTTGGTATTTTTTTCCTTTTTGGGACTAGGGAACCGTGACCCTGAAGGACCAATTTGAATTGCTGTTTGCTTGATATTTGATAATACCTGCTGTGAATAATTAAGTATGTATGATCAGAGTTCTGTTCCATCTTACTCAGTACTTTTGCAAAACTAAGAGATCTTTAGCTATGCTCCCTAAATGAAAGGAAATGCCTCAATACTCCCTGAGATCTGGAGGGCAAAGGCCCTAATGGCTCGGCTGTTATATCAAAGTGGGTCTTTTGCAATTGCTTTTATATTGGGAGTATATGTGTATGTATGTGAATGAGTGTTGCAGTACCTGAGTCCAAATCCCTTTTTCTCTTCCTGGTTTTGCTGAAAAAGGGGCCTATGAATGTGAGCAGGTGATAAGTATTATTTATTGTATTTATTTATTTATTTATTTATTTTTATTTTATTTTTTTTTTTTATCTGTACGCGGGCCTCTCACTGCTGTGGCCTCTCCCGTTGCGGAGCACAGGCTCCGGACACACAGGCTCCGCGGCCATGGCTCGCGGGCCCAGCCGCTGCGCGGCATGTGGGATCTTCCGGGATAGGGGCACGAACCCGTGTCCCCTGCATCGGCAGGCGGACTCTCAACCACTGCGCCACCAGGGAAGCCCTATTGTATTTATTTATTACTGTCATTTGTTTGTTTAAACTGCAGTGGATATTTGGGAACTGGAAAAAAGGAAGTTCCCTGAAAATAGCCTAAGATGGTTGGGTTTTGTATAAGTAGTTAGAGGAGGAATTCACATTTCTCTTCCTGTGCCTTTGAGATGTAAGTGATCTATCTGGCCTCTCTGGAGCTTATCTAATCAATCTGTGTTGCTTGGAACTGAAGAAAAAAAGGGATGCAGAAATAACATTTTTTAAAAACCTCATAACTTCTGGGAACGCTCCCTCAGCCCAATTTTAATTCATAAGCTTCATAAGGGATATCAAGAACAAATAGTAAAGGCTTAGTCATCTGAGCAAACAATTTTAATATATTCCAACTGTTCTTTGTAAGCTAGTAAGTTTATATTGTAATACCTGATTCATAACTGAGGTTTTTTTTAAGTGCAGCTATGAGATCTCTAGTACTGTTTGTTTATATGTCTGTGTACACATTATACATATGAGATATCTCTACCTCTGGAAAGTATTATCAAAATTGAATTTATAGGGACTTCCCTGGTGGTCCAGGGGTTAAGAATACACCTTCCAATGCAGGCAACGCAGGTTCTAAGATCTAACTAAGATGCCACATGCCACAGGGCAACTAAGCCTGTGCACCACAACTAGAGACCCCACATGCCAAAACTAGAGAGAAGCCCACTCACTGTAATGAAAGATCCCACATGCCACAACTAAGAACTGATGCAGCCAAAGATAAATAAATAAATAAGTATTTTTTTTAATTGACTTTATAAAGACCCCTGTTTAATTGACTTTAAGCATGTACTAATTAAATATAAAAGAAGCTAGACAAAATGAGTTTCAAGGGACTTCCCTGGTGGTCCATTGGCTAAGATTCCACACTCCCAATACAGAGGGTTCGATCCCTGGTCAGGGAACTAGATCCCACATGCCGCAGCTAAAGATCCCATGTGCCAAAACCAAGACCCAGAGCAGCCAAATAAATAAATAAATAAATAAATAATCGTTAAAAAATGAGTTTTAAGTTCACGTGAAAGGGGAAATACTCTATTAAGTTAATACCTTGTATTAAGGTTAGTTTGTTTGTTGATCTAATTAACATAGATCTGTCTTTAGAGTCATCAACGTTAAGTATAATACTTTCACTGCACCTAGGTTTAATAGAAGTTAAATGAAATCTTGTTATATCTGTTGAAAATTTGTCAGCAAGAAAAATAACTTGGTATGATGAAATTTTTATGAGTGAATTAAATGCAAATGAGATAAGAGCTTTTAGGTAAACTCTATAGGAATAATTACATTCTGAAAAATATCTAAAATAATCTCTCCAGATTTTGGTAACTATTACTTACCTCTTGATTTTCACTAGAAATTGAGGTTTTTAAGAGTTGGGGATTCTAATTTAAATATGTAATTAAAGCTACTAAAAATAATAAAACATTTCACTATACAGTAGGAAAGTGGGATATACATTTTGAGTAAAAAAGGCGTTTTAGGGCTTCCCTGGTGGTGCAGTGGTTGAGAGTCCGCCTGCCGATGCAGGGGACACGGGTTCGTGCCCCGGTCTGGGAAGATCCCACATGCCACGGAGCGGCTGGGTCCATGCGCCATGGCCGCTGAGCCTGCGCGTCCGGAGCCTGTGCTCCGCAACGGGAGAGGCCACAGCAGTGAGAGGCCCGTGTACCACAAAAAAAAAAAAGGCGTTTTATGCATGGTCAGGCTGAGATTAGATTAAACTTAATTGGGTAAATGAATTTTGTTGTTAAAAGTAGACAGGTGCAGGACTAGATCTGGTTCCTCTCTGCTAAGAGAACAAGTTTACTTAGAATGCTGCTCTTGATGACAGATTGTGTGAACTTCCTTGCCTTTCATTGATCTGTATTTGTTTTTAAATATTCACAGTGACCTATGATTCTATCTGACCAAATGTTTAAAAAAACACTTTTTGATAGTTTTGATGAACTTCCTATCAAATTCTAATTAAAGTTCTTTTGACTTCAGCTAGCTTTTAGATGCTTCAGAGGGCCCCTGAGGCACCTCAGAATAATATATTAATATTAATTAATAATAATATATATATATATTAAACTGACTAGAATTAGTTGGTATGCTAAATTACACAGAAAGCATTGTCAAATGAGTGATTATACATTATGAATAAATATTATTAATATAGACATTCTAGAAATTATGCAAAATTTCTGAAATTTGTATACATCCTGGTATAATGTTATAATTTTGGTTGTTATTGTAAAATGTTGTATGTCACAACAACTTGGATAAGCTTCTTTGCCAAGAAGAATTGTAATCAGATCTTTAACCTTGCCTTTTTAAGACCTTTATCATTCATAGACAGCTAAGCTGATGCTTTGCAAAATTGCCACATCTTCAAAAAGAGTCATAGAAAGGATGTTTTGATGAAAACAGGTTTCTGATAACTTTTAAATCATACTGCTAAACTAGGTAAGATATTTTAAAAGTCTAATGGAAACTCCGATTCCATAAAACTGTTAGTAAAAAGGATTAAGTATATAGGACTGTGTAAACTGGTGAATATGGTTATAATTGTTTGGTTTTGCCTGAAATATTACTGGCTTTTAACCTGTGTTTCTCCAGATGTAAGGAAGTCTTTCCCCTTAAGTATAGTTATGACACAGTCAAAAAGTTAAATTTAATAGATAAGTATGGGAACTGGAACCAAAAGCCTAAGTCCAATTACAAGTTAGATAACAACAGGGCTAAGGGATTTCATCAGGTTCAAATAATTATAGATAAAGAAAGGAAGAGAATTATTCTATTTACTAAAGATTCTAAAGAATATTCCATGCCCAAGACTGGTCAATTCCATTCCACAATCACCCTTCATCACCCTGGTACAGCAGGAAGTAGCCAAGAGTGGTTGTTGCCCCTTTCCCCACAAGACTGTGGAATGGGCATTGACCATTGGGAATTGTAATAGGGAAGAACAAATCTGACTCCATATTACATCTGTTTCTTTTACTTTAACCTTTGTATTCTATTGCTCTTCTACAAGTTAATCACTAAAGGTGTGTTGCCTATAGCTTAAAGTATATGTAATGGCCCATCTCAGGAACCCTGCCCCCATGCTTGAATGTTAAACTAAAATACCTTTGTTCAGCTCACAAGGAACATCCTGACCCAGCCTACCTGTGAATGGTTGCCGGAAAGAAGAAATTAACACATCCCCTCCTGAGTCTGGCCAAAACTAGGAGATATTTGCGACAACTTATAACCTATATTGTCTTTTTTTGTTGTTGTTTCTTGCATTAACAAATGTGTGACTGAGCCTCTGATAAAATGATAATATGTAGTTCCATATGAGATCAATTATTGTAATAATGTAATTCTAGATATGGGAAGAAGCAACAAGAGGGAATCTTTTCCTGGACAGTAAGAGACTAATAAGATAGGTGGTCTGGAGATTTTTGTGCTGTTAATAAGGCCTAGTCCAGTGATAGCATATTGAGTGGCCTATCAATGAGATCTTCATCAGACCTGGGAATGAGCATTCCTAGCTCAAAATGGTCATGATATGCCCCCCAAAACCATGGTCAAATTTATGACCATGAAGGGGCCCTGCTGGCTGAAAATTAGCATTTGCCATCTACCTATCCTCTGCAGCTGCTGACCTTCAACACCCCCTGAAAGGAGTTCAGGGTGGAGATCAGGAATGACGCACTCTGTGCTCCGGGAAAAACGGGCAGAACAGGCCTTCATATAGTTAGATATTTTCCGAAGATTTTAGGAGCCCAAATTCTTGCATCTTCTCATATCTAGAAAAGCATTAAAATCACTAATGGTGACATCTGCTTTGGCCGTTGAGGAGAGAAATGCATTTGGAAGTAAAAATGGAGTAGCTGTGTCAGACTCAGACACCACCAGCCATTCTCAAATCAGTGTCTGCCGGAATGTGGGTACCTCTGTCAAGTTTATGATTAACCTCCTTTCTGAACCTTTATTCCTTTTCTTGTTCAGAATTTGTTCTCCTCGAGATTGAGGAGTATCAAAGAAAAGGGGGGAAGTGTAACCCAGCAGGACCCCATGGGGCCTTCCTGGGACAGGCCTTCCCCCATATCCTCTGCTTTAGCTCCTCTGAAGTACCTAGATAATAGAATTTGATGCACATTTCCTGAGTTGTTTTGCAGATGTGAACACCCACCCCCAACAAATGGAAGATGTTAACTACTTGACGACCATGAGCACATGGCCCCAGGCTTCCTGGAGCCTAAGGGCTGATAATGTTAACTCCTGTGATACTGCCCTGATACCTCACCATCAGCCAATCAGAGAACTGTGCACAAGCTGATCACATACCCTGTGACCCCCCCACCGTCCTTCACCTGGTTTTAAAAGTGCTTTGCCGAAACCCTTTGGGAAGTTCGGGGCTTTTAGGGCATGAGCCACCTGTCTCCTTGCATGACCTTGCAATAAACCTTTCTCTGTTCCAAACTCTGATATTTCAGTTTGTTTGGCCTCACTGTGTGTTGGGCACACGAACTTTCATTAACAGCTCTAGATCTTGGAAATGTAGTATCTTTTGCACCCTCTTCAGTAACTCCTCTGTATTCATGGAGTCATTTAATACAGCCAGGAATATTTGCTCTTTTTACCAGGTGAAACCTGACAAGATATTTGAAAAGATGTTTTTCTTTCTCTCTCTCTCGCTCGCTTTTTTTTTTTTTTTTTTTTTTAATGATCTCTATGTTCAGAAGCTGGCCATGTTGGAAGCTGATATTGAGCGCCTGATAGGAACTTTTTCTGAGGCTTTCTCCCCTAAGGTAAAATCAAACTATGTACTCTGAGGGAAAGAAAAACTTTCTGAAGCCTTTGTGGAAGGATTTACTAAAACATTCCAAAAACACTAAATCTAGCCACAGCTCTAAATTTGGAACATAGGAGTCTTTTGTTTTTCATCTTAGTTGAAGATCTCCTTGATACAAAGAAGCAAATTGAAGATGACTAGTTGAATGGGTGGGGCAGCCTCCATATCATTCAGATTGCAACCCAATTCTTTAAGGAATTGAAAACAACAGCACTTATTTTACAAATTGAGTCTTTATAAGAACAGAAGTGTGACTCTAGAAACAATTCAAAGCCCATCTATCCTTTTTATCAACCCCCAAACCTCCCCTATTCATCTTAAAAGACTTGCAGATATTGTAAAAAATTTGAACTTAGGAAACAAAAGTCCCTCCTGGTGGAACTTGCACTCTTTCTCTGTATCTTTTGATATGTAAGTATTCTACTGGTCTTCTCCAGGAACCAGGGTAATTCTTATCAGAAGGAGAAAAAAAGAGGAAAGGGTATTTTGCAAAGTAAGCCAATAAAAAACTAAAAATCTCTTTCACAGAAATTAGTAAAAAACAGGTAATCTTAACTTATTCCATCTGCCAGAAACACAGTTTAGATCTAATTGTTCTTTTTTAAACTAGTGAGTTTTGTATTGTCATACCCATCTCATGCTTAAAATTTCAAAACAACAGCTATAAGATCTCTGAGTCTGTAAGTTTATTTATGTCTATGTATGTATTTATAGATGTGTGAAATTTTTCTACCAGGGGAAGGTATTGCCAAAATTAATTTGTAAAGAGCTCTATTTAATAGGCTTAAAGATAAGCAAGCATTTATATAAATCAAGTATACTCTCAGAAGTGTAGAAACTAATTCAAATGCTTTTCAAGTTCATGTGATCTAGGATAATCTTCAGTAAATAAAAGCAAGTTTAAGTTTGTTAGTTTAATTAAAACAGGCATATCTTTAGAGTTATCAGCATTAAGTATAATACTTTTATTCTACCTAATCAAATGCAAGTTCTTGTGCCTGATGCAGAGTGAGGCCAAACTAACCGAAATGTCAGAGTTTGGAGCAGAGAAAGGTTTATTGTAAGGCTAAGCAAGGAAAATGGGTGGCTTGTTCTCAAAAACCCCAAGCTCCTCCATGGTTCTGGGGGAGAAGTTTTTACAGGCAAAATTTGGGGTGAAGGCTGCAGGGTTTGTGACTTTCTTCTAATTATTTGGTGGTGTGGTAACAGGATGGTGCTCCAGGAATTTTGGGCTTAGCCTGAAGTTACCATCCTCAACCTGGGTGGGGTACCTTAGTTCTAGAAGAACTCAAAGGTATTGTTATGTATATCTATTGAGGAGGAACCTGGACCTTGCCCATCACTATAATTCTATTAATATTTTTTTCCTTTGGCTGAGCAGCTTGTGGGATTTTAGTTCCCCAACCTGGGATTGAACTCATACCCTTGGCAGTGAAAGCGCAGAGTCCTAACCACTGGACCGCCAGGGAATTTCCTGCAGTATTGTTTCTTGACTGCTCCTCCTTTGTTTCTGCATTCCCTTACTTCCCTGATTAACAACTGTTGAATCTGCTCTTTGGTATTCAGGAAGGTCTAGGAGGCGGAAGCCTTTTTCCTACAAATGAGAAATGGGGAACATGGAAAGGATTTGTGCCTGAGAGGCCCCCACAGGGTCCTGCTCTGTTTCATAAGTCTACTTGAAAATAGTTTCCAAAATCTTTTGGTAACTTGAAACCTTAAAGTTACAGTGAGATAAATTAAATGATGGGTATTCATTGACTATCTAGATCATTTCCAAAAAAGATAAAATACCGAAACATTAACTGCTGAACATAGGTTTACCCATGTCACCAAACTGAGACTTAATTATAGTCTCAGCTCTCCCAGAAGTGGAATCTTAAACCAGTCAACCAGGAATCACCTGATGTAGCACCAGTTGAGTAATCTGGCTCATAGACTCCTGTCATCCCCTAAAGGAAAGTAACTTTGCAATAACCAACCTGCTTTTTGCCTCATATAATTTCTTCCTACTGCCTTTTGCCTGTAAAAGTCTTTTGTTTTGTACAGCTAATTGAAGTTCCTTTCTATCTGCTAGATTGGATGCTGCCTGATTTGAATCAATTTTTGCTCAAATAAACTTAAAAATTTTTAAATAAGCTTCATTTTATTTTTAACACCTCTCAGATCCATTTGTGCCATACTCAAAAGCCAGTGGCCCAATAAAAAGGGATTGTGATGTTCTCACTCTCCCAGTTGTATTAGTGGCAGCTGCTAAAAAATTAAGTTCCCCGTGTAGAAGTTATGGCCACACAGGTGACTGGCTAGTAATAAACAGTAAGAACCAACATTCCCTCATCCTTACCCGGGATTATCTGTGGCACTGAAACATTAATTTTTCTCTTCATTTACTTGTTCAACAAACTTTCATTGACCACCCAATATGTGACTTTTTCCCTAAGCATGAACAATATAATGGTTTAAAAAAAGACAGGTCAGGTCCCTGTCCTCACAGAGTGTGATGGTCCAAAACATGTCCACAAATTCAACAGTCCTCCCATCAAGCCCTTAACATGAACTGGTCTTAGAAATTCACTTCTACTGAATTGAATGCAGAGAAATGCCACTGTGTGACTCCGTCATTAGCAGAAATACTGTTCAGCTTCTCCTTAACTTTCTCTAGGATGTGTGTCCTTGGAACCCAGTCACCATGCTGTGAAGGACTCAGGCCACGTGGAGAGGTTACAATCACATGGAGGTGCTCTGGCCAATAGTCCCAGCTGAAGTCTCAGTGGATAGCCACCGTCAGCCATCAGACATGTGAGTTTTTGAGATGATTCCAACTCCAGCCCTTGTCTGGCTATAATTGATTGAGAGAGCCTGAGTGATAATCACCTAGCTGAGCCCAGTCATCCTTTGGAACCATGAAGGACAATAATAATAAATAATTTTTTGTTTTATGCCACAAAGTTTGTGATGGTTTGTTATGCACCTACAAATGAGTTTATAGTCATATGTGTTAATGTCTAGAGCAGACATCAGACAATTATCCAAAAACATAAATTCAACTATAAGGGTACCACAAAGTTTTTCCTTTCCTGGCTCACAAAACACTACCCCATCCTAGCTGTTATCTCCCTTCTTCCCAACTTCCCTGTCCTTGTTAACGGCATCATCATCCTGACTAAAACCAAGCATGAAAAATTTGAGTCATTCTTGACCCATTTTCCTCATACCCATGCTCAATCAGTTATGATATCCTGTTGATTCTATTTCCAAATGTGCCTCCCACCTGGCTCCATCTGACCAATCCCACCACCACCTTGGCCCAGTTCAGGCCCTCAAAATCTCATTGCTGGCTTATTGAAATGACTTCCCCAATTGGTCATTCACCTCTTTGCCTATTCACCCCTGTCAGATATATGTTCTTAAACTACATCCCCTGTCTTCCCCGCCCCTGCTAAAAAAAAACAAAGCTGTACTTATCTCTTCACTGCCTGAGAAGTACAGTCCAAATATCTCAGGCCCTTCATGGACTGCTGCTAACCTTTGCTCTGGCTTCGCTTCCCACAAGATGCTGCTATTACATGCTACACTCCAGATAATCTGAACTTCTCAATATGTTCTGATCATGCCCCCTCTTAAATACCTCCGAGCTCTCTCTCCCTCCGTTGAAAATGTCTTTTTTTCTTACCCCATGTGTCCTGTGATCTTCTGAGGCTCCCACAGCACGATTGTCATTGGTCCTATGGCTAGGTAACAGTGATAGTTGTGGCTGAGATTGTTCGTGGCCAACCATTTTGCACAGCAGAAGCTCTGAGTTTCCGCTGAGCAACGCTGCCAGCTAGACGCTACAGTTCCCGCCTTTCTAATGTAGCTTGACACAGTCATATGACTAAGTTCTGGCACATGGGATGTAACCAGAAACAGAATGTGCCACTTCTAGGTTATTCCCTTAAAAGGAATAAGCATGTCCCCCCAACACCCACCTTGCTTTTTTCCTTTCTTGCTGGCGAGGATGTGATAAGGGCTGGAACAACCATCTTGGCCTTAGAGATGAAACTACATTTTGAAAATGGCAGAGATACTCTAGACCTCTTGGCTATGAACAGAGAAAATCAGTTTCTATTATGCTGTGCTACGGGATTTGGGGGTCTCCTGTTACAGTAGCTTAGTCCATATCCTATCTACTATGATAGCTAATCTTTATATTGAAAGTTTATCATGTAGCAGACACTGTGCATCACATCATTTAATCCTCACAATGATATCATGAGGAAAATAGTATTAGAGATGAGGAAACTGAAGCTCGGAAAGGGTTTGCAATGTGCCCAAGGCCACACGGCTAGTAGGTGATGGAGTTAGAACTCAAACCTACACCGATTGCTTTCAGAAACTATACCTTTAATCACTACTTATCCCTTTGCTCTGATTCACTGCCTTAAAGGCATAGACAGACCTCACCAAGGTTTGCCAAGTGTCCCCATGAGTACCTAGAAAAATGTTTCATATATAGTAGATACTCGATAAATGTTTGTTGAATGAATGATCAATTGGTTTTAGGAAAACAGGCTTTTTTGGAAGTTCCTAACTACAATCATATGATACATTTAACTGTTTCTGGGGAGCCAGCAGCCCTGCATCCCTATTTTATATAGAACACTCTCCCAGCTGCTTAATACCAGACAATTTTCTCTCTGAAGAATACCATATAGTGGACATCCCTGGTGGCACAGTGGTTAAGAATCCGCCTGCCAATGCAGGGGACACGGGTTCCAGCCCTGCTCCGGGAAGATCCCACATGTCACGGAGCAACTAAGCCTGTGCGCCACAACTACTGAACCTGAGCTCTAGACCCCGAGAGCCACAACTACTGAGGCTGAGTGCCACAACTACTGAAGCCCGCATGCCTAGAGCCCTTGCTCTGCAACAAGAGAAGCCACTGCAATGAGAAGCCCGCACACTGCAAGGAAGAGTAGCTCCCACTCGCCGCAACTAGAGAAAGACCGTGCACAGCAACGAAGACCCAGTGCAGCAAAAAATTAATTAATTAATTAATTAAAAAAAAAAGAATAGCATATAGTCCCATACTTTGGGTCCATGTCCTTATCTATCCTACACACAATCAACAGAGAGCCTATGGAAGTGTAGGAGGCAATTGGGGAAAGCATGCAGCCAGTTGTAGTCATCTGTATTTATTTACACAGCTGTTCTTCCCCTTGTTCAAGCAGAAGACTCTGGCCCAGAAATCAGAGACAGAAATAAAATTAGGGGGCTTTTTGAAGACTGCTGTGCTGTATCCTGGATCCCGGGGTCTCAGCAGGGATGTGGGGTCCAGGGACGTTCAAAGTCTTCCTTTGTGCTGTGTTAAGGGTATAGTACAAAGTGAATAGTGCTGAGAGCTTGGGGCTGTGGAAGAGGTTATTATAAAGCACTGACATCCTGCTGTAAGGGCTGAATGTGTTCCCTTCTTCAGGGCTCTTATCTGGAGCCCTGCGATAGAAAAGGAATAGAAGAGAACGCCTGAACTGTTCTAAGGTTACTTTCAGCCCTCCCCTGGGAAAACTTTAAGCAATAAACACAAATCAAGAGGAAACTGAAGAATGATTTTCTGAAATAGGTCTTCAAACAACCAGGCTTTATTTTTTCAAGTGGAGGGACTAAAAGGAGAAATTAAAGCCAACTTTCTTTCTAATTAAGTTCCATGGACCTCCCAAAATACAGATGCCATGATGAACATTAACAACATGCTCTTCAGTGGAGTGTGCTTGAACTCAGTAGCACTAAGACAGAGAACGATGTTTAAAACTAAAAAAAAATAAAAACAAACCAAAAACCCACCAAACACAGAGAGAAACACCATAAAAACTTGTTGTAATCATGACTTGCATTAGCTGTTTAGCAGGTTATGCAACAAAGCTGAATTCTTTTTCATCAGCACATTCTTCTCTTTTGATTCCAATAATGATGTACACTTGAGAGTATTCTTTCTCTTCCTATGGGGACCTACCATATTAACATATCTATTTAAAAGTAAACATTACTTTGTTTCAGAACATATGTTTGGGTATACTGTCCCTGCCCTGGAATTCCACAGAGTCATGTGTCTCAGGGGTGGGGTGCCAGCATTGGAGGGCTAAGATGGATCTACTACCCAGAGGAATATGTGGCTTAGGAAGACCTAAGTGATCATTGAAAAGGCATGTTTGATCCACCATGTTGGGTCAGTTTTAATGCAGCCAGATCCCAGGCGATAGGAGTAGCATGGATGTAAGGTAGGTGATTCTAACTTCAACTTCAGAAAATCAGAGATGATTTGAGGGTATTTCTCCTTCAGTTTTAGGGTCCACAGCAATAATTCCATAGATAGCATCAAGGATATGAAAAACACACCTTGTAGAGGGAACTGGGCATGGAAGTTGACATCACTTCGGGGTTAGTTAATTTGAGATAAGAGTCAGACAGAAAGAAGCTATGTGGTAGATGCCAAGAAAGATAGATGATGCTATCCTGAAACTGAAAAAAATTGAACTCAATGTCAGAATTCCAAATGGAAGCAGTTCAAGGTTGGATTGAGGATTACTTGACTGTGAGACTGTATTAAATATTATTTGTAAACCATGTCAATGAAGAAAAAGATAATGGACAAATTTATCTTTATGACTTCTGTCATGTTTACATTGGGCTGAGAGAAGATAACAATGTAATTAATGTAGGGGATTGTTGAGGGGATCTGTCAAAGGCCACGAAGGCTTTGCATAAGGAGTGAACTGAAGTAGAAGATGGAGGTTTCTGTGTCTCTTCTTAACATTTCTGTGTACTATGTATCTCACCTAAAAAAGTGGAATAATAATTTACTCCACCCAACATCAAATTGTTAGAAGGGAAGGGCTCAGTTTTCTTTCCTGCAGAGGATTTTTAAGGCCTCTTTTACACTTGTCACTCACTCCTCCTTCTCCTTCTCTAGCAAATTTGGGAAGAATAAAGTAGACTTTCTTGGCTTTATTCCTTCCTTTTTCTTGGAAGTGAGCAGGCCATAAGGATGATAGTTTCAAGAGCCTCACCTGGACAGCTCCCACCTCAAGAGGCCATCCCCAGACCAAGGTTGCCTGTGGCTCAGGAACATATCTGCCTAATCCTGAGATTCTGTTTACAAGGCCATTTGGAAGTACACTTAGCTATCCAACTGAGCTGTGTCTCTAATAATGGTTATATTTGATTTCCCACATGCTTAATTCTTTACCCTTTTTCTCACTTTGTTTGTAACCTGGACAGAGAAAAAAAATGCTATATATTGGGCTCCCTGGGAAATCTGAACAAAATAATGAGAAATTGCAATGTATAAGCTGATTCTAAAGTACATGTGGAAAAATAAGCAAGCAAGAATAGCTAAGACGGGCTTCCCTGGTAGCGCAGTGGTTAATAATCTGCCTGCCAATGCAGGAGACACAGGTTCGAGCCCAGATCCGGGAAAATACCACATGCCACGGAGAAACTAAGCCTGCGTGCCACAACTACTGAAGACTGCGCACCTAGAGCCCGTGCTCCGCAACAAGAGAAGCCACCGCAATGACAAGCCCGTGCACCACAACGAAAAGTAATCCCCTCTCACCGCAACCAGAGAAAAGCCCGGGTGCAGCAACGAAGACCCAACACAGCCAAAAATAAATAAATAAAATAAAATAAAATAAATTTATTTTAAAAAAAGAAGAATAGCTAAGACAATTGTGAAAAGCAAAAGTAATGAAAGAACGTCTTTACAGTATAATGCTACAATAATTAAAACTGTGGTATTGGCACACTGAGTATGCAGACAGATCAATGGATCAGAGTAGAAAGGCAAGACATAGACATAAATATATGTGGAAATTTAGTAGTTATAAAGATGATATTTAATATCAATAGAGAAAAGAAAAAGTATTTAATAAATTGTGTTGGAGCTGTCATCTGGGAAAAAACTGAGTCCTTACTTTATGGCAAGATAATTCCAGATAGATTAAATATTTAAATTTAAAAAATGAAATAATATAAATTCAAGAAGAAATCACTGGAGTCTTTTTATAACCTTAAGTACCATGCAACTTCCCAGAAACCACAAAAGGAAAGATTGATCATTTCAATTACATAAAAATCAAAATTTATGTATAGCAAAACCCATCAAATATCAAAATAAATGACAAACTGGTCAAAATATTAGAAACTTAAATCACAGAAAAAAAGGCCAACATTTTCTAATATATACAATCTATACAGCAAGAAAAGGCTAACAACTCAATAGATAAACAGGCAAAGGATATGAAACAGAAATCGTTCTTAAAAATATGAAAAGACACCCAGTAACAGTCTTCAGAAGAAACATGTAAATAACTCTAAAATGACTTGTCATTTTTTGCCTATTAAATAGACAAAAAAAAAAAATACACCTGCATAGAACAATGCATGGAGGAACCAGCACTGTCAATACATTATCGTTGGGAGTATAAATTGATTCATCCTCTACCAAGAATAATTTGATCATATAGGTTACAAATGTATGCACCCTTTGACCCAGAAATTCCTCTTCTAGAATTGTATTCTACCAATATATTTGCATAGGTGCAAAATGACATACATAAGGTATTTATTAGAGCACTGGTTATAATAGCAAAAGATTGAAAATTAAATATCCATTATTGGGAAACTGGTTAAATAAACTATGATCAATCTCGTTAGAAAGTAAGCTTTATGAGGGAAAAGATTTGTGTTTGTTTTGTTCACTGATACGTCAGAGCTTAGAAAAGTACTTCAGGGCTTCCCTGGTGGTACAGTGGTTAAGAATCCGCCTGCAGGGGACACGGGTTCGATCCCTGGTCTGAGACGATACCACATGCCGTGGAGCAACTGAGCCTGTGTGCCACAACTGCTGAGCCTGTGCTCTGGAGCCCGTGAACCACAACTACTGAAGCCCATGTGCCTAGAGCCCGTGCTCTGCAACAAGAGAAGCCACCGCAATGAGAAACCCACGCACTGCAACAAAGAGTAGGTCCCACTCGCCACAACTAGAGAAAGCTGGTGAGCAGCAATGAAGACACAACACAGCCAAAAATAAATAAATTAAATAAATAAATTTATTTTAAAAAAAGAAAAGTACTTCACACATAGTATGTTTTCAATACATATTTGTTGAGCATATCAACACAATAAAATTCTAAGTTGAAGTAAAAGAGAATGAAGAATATTTTTAAATACAGATATGGAATAATGTCCAAATATATTGATAAGGAAAAACAATGCATATTATATATTATTGTGTGTGTACATGTATTTGCTTATATATGCATAAATATTTCTATTTTTGAAGAGTCGATCTTTTCCTCATTTCTCATATTTTTAGTACTTTTACTGAGGTATAATTGATATAAAATAATAAATATACACATAAGTAAATATCTCTGTAAGGATACAAAAGAAACTAATGACATTGATTGCCCTCCAGAGAGGGCAATGAACAATTGGGCCTGGGATTGGATATGGGTAATAAAAAAACTTTTTACAACCTAACACCTTGTGTCTCTCAATAAAGCTGCTAAAAATATATGGTAAGTGAAGAAAAGGTTGACTGTTCAATAAATGGTGTTGGAATAGTTGGCTACCATTTTAGGAGAACAAATTAAAAAGTTAGATTCTTACATCACAGAAGACATAAAAAGAAATTCCAATTAGATTAAAGTCCTAGATGAAAGAAAAATAAAAGCCCTATTAAAATGCTGGAAGAAAACATTGAAGAGTACAGTACTTTTATAACTTTAGAGTGGGTAATGTCTTCTTAAGAAATACTGAAAACCAGAAGCCGTGAAGAAAAATGTAACAATAGCAGACTTCACTGCCTAAAATTTCAAACCTCAGATGAGAAAAGACACCATAAGTAATGATAATGTCATTAACCAAAGCCTCAAGATGTCCAGTAGAATATCATTACAGTGTCTTCAGGAGTGTTATGGTGCCAAGAAGTGGGAAGTACATGGCAAAAATTCAAGACACAAGTTGAGAGACAACAGGGGTTCTCCACCTTTCTGCACCATTGTCCCCTTTGGCAATCTAATTAAGTCCCTTCTCACAATAAGATAAAAAACATGTAAGTATAAAGCAAAAGATTACAAAGGGAAACAATTATCTTGAAATACAGTTATATGTATATATGCTTCTTTACCAACACAATAAAGAAAAATACAGTGTCAGGTCTAATAACTACTGCAATTTTGAAGTACTGTTGAGATATCTGAAACAACTGTAAGGCAATATAATAACATCTATTCTTTCTATTGGTGACAAAGTCCAGATACTGCTAATATTAATATGGTTTGTTGCCTACACTCATAAGTGAAGGAATTGCTGAATTTCAATGAAAAGTTAATGAAAATAAAGTTATAATATTTTTCACATCCAAGTTCACAGATGCCTGGGTTCTATCTGTAGAAGACCCTTTGGACAACTCCTCCAACACCAGGTTCAGAATTCCACGGAAAGATCTTGACACAACCTCCAAAAATAAAGAAATGCAAAGTCCAATCAAGTGATGTGGCTCCCCTGTGGTTGATTAAAGACTCCAACCTCATCCTCTGGGAGTTGACTTATGTGACCACCCCACTCTCTACCCTTCAAATTCATGACAGTGAGACTTAAAGAGCATCTCACAGCATGGCAGTCAGGAGTTGAGAAGCCATGCCCTGCTGTCTGCTGCTTCACATATCACACCCAGCCAAAATCTCTGGTCAATGTGCCACACTGATTAGCTGGGAATGTACAGCTAGAAACATAATTTCAAAATATTCCTTTGGGTAAGCAACCCCCCAATCCTTTGGATTACATAATTATTTTCTAAGCAGGCAAGTATATATAATCCTGGGGAGATTTAGAATTAAGTACAGAGGCCATGTAATTAACACCTAAGGTATTCTGTGCTTGCATTAAATTTCAAAAGAGTCTCTGACTCTTTGATATTTTAAGTACCTGTAATGTTTAAAATAATGTGGCATATTAGACAACACTTCTGCTTTTTCCTTGCTTACCATGTGGTCTCCGTTCCAATTCCTCCATAGTTTTTCCATGTCTAGGAATTGGAGCGCCTCGGGCCCATTCCTTGATGATCAGTTCTTGATTATATATCTCTTAGCTACACTAACACCCTGTGGAGATGAAATCCGTGTTGTTAATATTAAACTGTGCCCTAGCTTTAAACACTGTCTAGAGATTGATAACACCAAATCTAATCTCCAACCAGACCTCTCCCTTGAATTCCTTCTTTTATGTCTAACAGCCTATTCAACATCTCCACTTGATTATCTTTTGATTTCCTGCCCTGCCCACACCCCACACAAGTCTGTTCCCACTCTTCCCCAAATCAGTAAATGACAACCACAGTCTTCCAGTTTCTCAGGCCAAAAACCTTGGTGTCATCCTTGTTGAGCCAATACATGCTTATAAAAAATTTGGCTGACAATATGAGGCAGAATAATAGAGATTCCATTAGATATAATTTTAGCCTTTGTACTAGTGTTTGAGCATGTATGATATTAAGCAAAATAAACTGGACTCTTTAATTTTTAGTTATTCCATTCCGTTTCAGTTATCAATCTTCTGCTCTGTCTCTGTGCACACTTGTGCACTCTCTTGGCATGCCCTTGCAGCTGGAGCTTTTGTGTGGCAAGTCCCAAATATTCCAGCTTTCCGTCTCTCTTGAATGCCCTTGCCACCTGGCCATCTCCATTTGGAGATGTGAGAGGATCCAAAAGCTCTTCATTCACCTACACCTAACCTGAACCTTAGGCTTTCGACCCCATTTCAGTTAAACTCTACTTACCTAGCTCCTCAAGCCTAAAACTTGAGTGCCATCCTTCACTACTCTTTCTTTCACACTCTTTGTCCAAATAGCATCAAATCCTAACAGTTCTTCTTTCAAAAGACATCCTCTCATAGGACTACTGCTCATCACCTCTCTGGCTAGTCACCTTAATCCAAGCCACCATCATCTCTCCTTGGAGCTTTTCCAGTAGCCTCCTAACTAGTCTCTCGCTCCTACTAACCATTCTCCATGCAGCAGCCAGAGTTCACTTTTTTATTTTTGTTTGTTTGTTTGTTTTTTGGCCATGCTGAGGCAAGAGATAGATGGGCCCTCAGGGCAAATGGTTTGAGTTCGTTCCCTGTGGACCGATACTCTGAGATAGAAATAACAGGACAATTGAGAGAGGAGGCTGGGTCCTGCCCAGATAGAAGAGACCACATATTCCTCATTCTCGAAGGCAGGAGACATCCCCGAATACACATGCACAGAAAGGCTCCTTGGAGGTCAAAAGGGGAGTGATGCTAACTGATGCCAGCTAACACTCACTACCCACAGGCCTCTTGGGTAGAATCCATCTTGGCTAAGAAGTGCACGCACACACATGGGAAAATCCTGAGATACACCAAATACGGACTTTAAACCAGGCAAATCAAAATGATTGGCCCAAGGAAACCTGGAAGGAATGCCCCATAACAGTGATTCAAACTGCCACGAGGGTATGACTCTCTCTATGAGCCCGCCCGTATGTCTATCCACACGTACTGTACTTCTTTTTTTCCTAATAAACACTTTACTTGTTTCACTACTTTCTGTCTTTGTGGGAACTCTTTTTCTGAAAAGGCATAGGGCCAGGGCCTTGTCACTGACCACTGATCTAGTGGCTAGGATTCGGTGCTCTCACCCCTGAGACCCGACCTCAATCACTGACCGGGAACTGAAATCCTGCTTCAAGCCTCTGCAGGCCGAGGCCACCAGAGATCAACGCCATACGGCATGCAGGACCCAACCAGGGATCGAACCCTTGCCCCCTACAGTGGAAGCGCAGAGTCTTAACCACTGGACCTCCAGGGAAGTCTTAGAGTTCACTCTTTAAAAAGGCCACTTTACCCCTCTGCACTAAGCTAAGCCCTACAGTGGCTTCCTATCCCAGTCAGTGAGATCCAGAGCCCTTTGCTGAAGCCATGCACATTTCTTTGTTTAAGGTCTGTCTCCCCCACTAGAATATAAGCTCCAGGAGAGTCCAGACCTCCTCTCCTTTCTTTACCACTCTACCCACAGTGCCTTAAACAGTGTCGTGCATGGAGTAGCGACTCAGAAATTTGTTGCATGAAGTGTAAATAGACTTGGAGTGGGAGTTTGGGGTTAGCAGATGCAAACTAATACATAAAGAATGGATAAACAACAAGGTCCTATGGTACAGCACAGAGAACTGTATTCAATGTCCTGTGGTAAATCATAATGGAAAAGAATATAAAAAAGAATGTGTACATATGTATAAATGAATCACCTTGCTGTACAGCAGAAATTAACACAACATTGTAAATCAACTATATGTCCATTTTTTTAAAAAAGGGGTAAAAATACACTGCTGACTGTGGAGCAATGGTTGTGGGTGTGAAGAAGTGTAGAAGGGAAACACATTTTACTTTATAATTTTTACTCTTTTGTAAAGAAAAAACATTTTGAAGACCTAAATCCTCAAAAATTTTAGGGTGGGAAAAATTTATGTAAACATGTTAACAAATCTAAGCTCTCCATAAGCACTGAAGGGGCACTAGAATAAGACGGAGAAATCTTCAGGGCCCACGCTGGTAGAGCTGAGGAAGCTGAACATGTCACATCAACCTTAAGAGAAAGGTCAGAGAGGAGCCTTCCTCTAGTCCACACTGACTTCCTAATAAGAATCAGAATCCCAGCTGCACCATAGCCTCTTCCTCCCCTTTTGAGGATTATTTGTGCCCTTGCCCACTCCCTTTTCTTGTTTGTTCTTTTCCTTCTTCTTAACCCTGATCACACCAGTTTTAATTCATACAGTCAAATGTGCATTTTTAAATCTCCAGGCAGCTCTCAGCAACTCAAGACTAGCCTGAAGGATAGACCTTCTTCCATAAAGCCCCAGTATCAAATAAAGATTGCAATCTCATCCAGCAGACCCAAGAGAAGAGTTCTAAAAAGCCAGCAAGGAAGCAATGAATTCTCTGTGATAAGGAGTTGAGAAGACCAGACATGCCATGTGGGTAAAAGGAATGCCAGAGGCGTAGCTCCAGGATTGACATATATATACATATATATATATATACTGACTGTATTCCCAGAGCAAGATTTACTCGGTCCTGGCTCTGGTACTGAATTTGTAGTAAAAGACTAGTGCAAAGGGTAGTTAACCAGGGATAAATTTGCCCTTTGGCAAATCCTCCTTTCCCTAATTCCACCCCACACATTTTAACCTGGAGACAAACCCTGGGCTGAAATTAGATTAGGACTACATTTTAATCACCAAACTGTTCCATAACAATAGGCCTCACCTGATGGCTCCAATTTCCTGGAAGAATTTGAAAGCTGGACCGGTAGTTCTGAGTCACATTGGATTTTGTGGAAAAAAATGTAAGCAGAGGAAGGCTACCTTGCCAAGGATGTGAGTAGTGAGTTCTGTCTTAAAAATTACATTTGAAAAACTTAACAGACATCAAAAGAGGGATCCCAATAGATTATCTAATAAAATTATTCCTGGTGAAAGCTACTTTTTCTAGTCTTTTCTGTCTGCCTCATAAATGTTAGCAATTATTATCATTTTGTGGATCTACTGCCTCTGAGACATACCTTCCCATAATGGAATTGAAGAAAACGAGGATTTTGACCCGAGTGTGGATTTGAGGTGGGGCTGAGGAAGGGGTGTGGATGAGAAGGCATTTTGTTTCTGCTGATAAAGATCCTGGAGTATGAGAGAACGTGGGCCACCAGGGGATCACTCCTGTGGCGTCTTTGTTTCATTTGGATACCCTGTTCCTTTTGGTTCATGAAGATTGGGTAGTTCTCTGAAAGTTTTAGGGGCTGATTTTGTGGTGGTAGTTGTGATTGCTTATTTGGCCAGATTCTAGAGAAAAGACTTGAGCATTTTACACACTGCATTAATACAAAGCTATTTTTGATTCTGAAAGTCGCACCCAAAGACTTTTCTTCAACCCAAGAAATGCTTGTCAAGAAAGCAAAGGTGGGGGAGGGATAAATTAAGAGTTTAGGATTAACAGATATACACTACCATATATAAAACATATAAACTACAAGGATTTACTGTATAGCACAGGGAACTATAGTCAATATCTTGTAATAACCTACAATGGAAAAGAATCCAAAAAAAGAATACACACACATACGTATGTGTAGCCAAATCACTTTGCTCTGGACCTGAAACCAACACAATATTGTAAATCAGCTATACTTCAATTAAAAAAAGAAGAAGAATAAAGCAAGGTATCCAAGCTGTTTCTACTTCTTACTCTCTACTTGTCTAAAACACGGTGTGCCCAACCTCTTCGGTCTTTTCTTTTGGCTGCGCCATGTTTTAATAGCCGCTCTTGAGTCCGTGCTGTGTCTTTGCTCCTGGGTTCTTCCACCTGGAAGACTCTCCCTAGCTATTCCTAAGTGTGCAAAAAATTTCACCTGCAGAGCTCCTTCTGAAATGCTGCTTCTTCCGTGCAACCCTCCCTTTTCCCTGCAAACTGTCTGTCTAGAGAGTTTTATTTTTCAATTTCATCAGGTCTTATTTGGTCATCTATCTCACTGTGCATATGTTTTCCCTACAGCACTGGAAGATCCTTGAGGACAGCAACCATTTTGCCCTTCTCTGGGTATCCCACCTTCCCTCCAGTGCCTTCAAACCTAGTGGGAATTTGTGCAATTTGGAGGACAGTAGTTTCCTGGGGAGTGTTCGTTCGCAGAGCAGAACTGTGTGGCACTCAAGTGCCTGAGTTTGATAGCAAGCGGCCTGTGGTGGAATCTCAGTCCAGCCACTTAACCAGCTTGTGACCTTGGCTGGTTGCTAATCCTCTCAGGACCTCAATTCCTTCACTGGTAAAGTGGGAATGATGAAATTTAGTAACAATAGGTTTGCTGTGACAAGTAAAGAAGGCAAATGTAAAGCACTTGGCACAGTACCTGGCACATAGAAAAGCTTAATAAATGGTAGCTGTTTTATTATTATTACTATGACCATTAGCATTAAACCTCTAGCAGAGACCAAAATATTCTCACCACATGCTAATCTATTTAAATAAATTGGGAGAGAATGGACTGGGTCTTGCCAGCTCTACCAAGTCCAAGAACGCCTCTATAAAGAGTAATCACTTTATAACGGCGCTGTCTTTCCAATAGAAAGACAATGCTAGTCACATGTGTGATTTTAAGTTTTCTATTAGCCACGTTAAAAGAAGCAAAAAAGAAACAGGTGAAACTGTCTTTAACATAGTTTTAATATATTTTACTTAACCCAATAACTAAAATATTATCATTACAAGCATGTAATCAATATGAATAATTATTAATGGAATAATTAACACTTTTTTGGATCAAGTTTTCAAAATCCAATATATACTTCACACTTACAGCCCAACTCAATTTGCAGTAGCCACATTCAAGCACTCCAGTACATGCGGCTAATGGCTACCATATTGGACAACAATAGCTTTATAACATTGGAGCTGAAAATATCTGTCTCATAAGTGAATCACGTCTTACCAGGCTTTCACTGTATGTTTGTCTGAAAATGATCAGGGCTGGGAGTGTGAACACCGGGTTCTGGTGCTGACTTTGACATTCACTGAGTTGACTTTGGGCAAACCATTAATTTGGCTTTGTTGCATTTCCTGCATCTATCCTGGAGCTTAACTAGGTCACAAGGACATAAAAATTATGACCCATTGCTCAGTCCAGTCCGTCTCATCACCACCCACCATCCCCTCCGCCCATCCCAGGCCTAAGACCTGAAAAACATACTCCCATACATCTTACCTGTGGTTGAATTTACTAAAACAAACCATGCCTCTATAAGATTTATTCACTGAAACATCACTAGCACTGTGGGGTCCTTAAAGTTTACTTTAAACCTTTTGTCTTTTCCTCTGAGGTTATTCCAGATTATGAGAACATTGTTCTCAGAACCTGAGTACTTCGAGTTACCTGACCCAGTCATTTCCATATCTTGCCCTGGGAACCCATTCAGGGTCCAGATGCTGGTGGTGGGGAGAAGGGAGGGGACACCAGAGGAAGCATAAATCTAGTGGCTCTGGGCATCCCACCCGGACATTAGGCTTATCCCTGATGTGCTGTATTACCGTTTGTTTCATCATGAAATTTTATTTGAACAAAGGGTTTATCTAACGACAAAAATAATGCAATTTTGAAATGAGTTTGATGTCCTTTATTCAGTGAAAACAACCCATGGACTGGGGAAGCACAGTCCCTCACAAGCAGTGGAGCACCCGTCCCGAGGGATTTGGGGCCAGAGTGACTTTGTAGAGCTTTAGAAGAGGCCATGCTGAAAGGGGGCATGATTGGCTAGAGCTCCTTATAAGGCTGGCAGGTCCTATTTTCTAGGGTAAGGTAAGCTAGCTAAAGCAGAGTGGGAGGACTGGAGCTAATGCGTTAGGTTTCCTTGACAGTGCAGGCTGTCTGAGGTTTCGATTTGTGACATCGGCCCATATACGAATTCACTTTATCAGGTTAAAAACGTTTGAAACTTAGTTCTTGCCTCACCTTTTGTTTGGAGTGGGGGGAGTCTCCCAATATTTACCCAAGCTTCCACCACCAGACCCCAGCCTCAGTGTATTTTTCTCCAAGGCTATATTATCTCCCCTAGTTTCATCTGTTGATATTAAGAGATTTTGGTACTGGACTCATGCAACTCTGATAGAAACACCCATTTACAACTGAGGTCTAGCGACAGGAGTGAACTTGTCACCCCAAGTGAATTTCATTTCTTCAGGTGTGATCCTGGGTGAGGAGGCAGCAAGGTAAGGAAGGACGCTTGGCTTTGCCACTTCTGTGACCCAGAGGTGAGCTGCCTCACGAGGCCAGAGCCATTCCTCTGCCCAGCCAAGGAAAATGGGATCGGTAGCATTCCGGAGGTTTCTTCCTCGGTCTTTCAATTTAGAATCAAGCTATAGATGTGGCATTAGCAGAAGATGGACTTTGATTCCAGAGTACAGCCCAAATCTTGAATGTACATTTTAAAGCATAAAATAACTTTATTCTGACCTTACCCCAAATTACTCTCACAGCATCCGATGACCAAAAATTATTTCAGCCTCTAAGATTGATTTGTGTGCAAGACCCAGACAGTTTGCACCATTCACCCTGTTTTCTCAACTCAAAGCTGCATTTTCTCTTGCTTAAAAAATTTGCATATTTTCTCAGTGCCTGTTTCTGACTCACAATAAACAATGCCCAGAGCTCCTGCCAAAAAAATGTCCAAATGCGAAATAGTTGCTATAATAGTCGTTTTTGTGATGGCAACTTTGAGCTGTGCGCTTTTAAATTATAATTACTTTTTTCCTTACAAAAGAGGTGTATCTGTCTTGATGGCTGTAATTATGATTCTATACCAGCAAACACTTATAAAAGATTCATGTCATCGCTGTGCTTCATAAAATCCGTGCCCTTCAGTAAGCTTCCTCCGGTGACTGTTTATATGTTTGTGTTTAATTTGTGGCAGAGGAATCTAATGAGAAGCCATTAATCACTGAGTGCATATAAAAATTTGTGACACTAACTAAATATACCGAAGTGGATGGGGCAAGCCTATTATTGGCATGACATGATTTAGAATCATAGACTGTTGAAAGAGAAAGCGACTTGAGCAAAATAACGTAGCCTAACCTCATTTTACAGATGACATTCAAATTTGGGAAAGGAGGAACTTGTGGTCTAGTGATTGAAAACACGATGGGGGCAGGAATGGGGGGACCTAAGTTCTAAACCTGGACCTAGTACTAAGGAATCCTGGCACAAGCTGACATGACTTCCTCATTCATCCTTGTTCTGGGACTTCCCTGGTGGTCCAGTCGTTGAGATTCCACGCCTCCACTTCAGGGGGGCACAGGTTCAATCCCTGGTCGGGAAACTAAGATCCCACATGCCGCACAGCCAAAAAAACAAAACAAAACACATCTTTGTTCTCAAGGATGATGGGTGGAATCCATGGATTGATGAGGGGGCCCCCTGAGGGAGAGAAGAGGGGGACACTGAAATAGCTTCTGACAGCCACCTCCCACCCATTGCATTAGAGCAGCTCCACTTGGATCTCTTTTATATTGTAATGATTGAAAAAGGAATCCATTAGTTTTTCTCCCCTTTTTTAAGTTTGATGTTTACTGATGTCCTTTCTCCAAGTTTTAGGATTGGAGATGGACTGATACAATTTCTCATATTTGTGGCTGTGATGTGTCCATTTATTCATGCAGCAACTCTTACTTAACCAAGCAACCTTCTGTACTGGTGACTGGGTATGCAGTAGTTATAAAAATAGGCTCTGCTCTCCAAGGGCCCACAGTCTAGAAAGAGGGAGTTACAGAACAGGGTGGTAATCACTCTGGAAACTTAAACCCAAGAAATCTTGGGAGCACATAGGAAGGGCAATCAACCCTGTCAGGGATTGGAGGAGGAGAGAGAACAGGAGAAGTTTAGGGTTGACTTTCCAGAAGAAATAACAGATGGTAGGCCTTCCTTTTAATGTTCTTTACTCTTTTTTCTCTTTGTCTTAATAAAAGCTACTGGAGACTTCTTTTGGAAAAAGATGAGAAACCAAAGTTCCGTGAACTGTTAGGAACTGTTGTCACTCACTGACTGTAATGTTGGGCAAATTGCTCAATACCTTGGAACTCCATGTCAACATCTGGATATACAGGGCTAGGGATAATAGCATGTTCCTCAAAGCATTGTCACAAAGATCAAATTAGTGTGTGTAAAAATGTTTCTGAAAGTATAAAGTCCTATAAAAATGTTGACCATCATTATTGCTCACGCTGTGCCAAAACCTTTCATTCCCACTAACCTACCCAATCTTTCCCAGCTACACTAAGATTCTGGTCCTGCGGAGGTTTGGCTCGTTTTGAAGAACTGGAAGAAGAGCCATTTCACAATATGAGTCATAATTAATAGCAATAACACTTGTGAAATATTCATTAAAAAGCAGACCCTCTTTAGTTTTAGTATGAAGAAAATGTGTTACATTGCTTTAAACCGTCATTATGTCCAACTCTTAGCTAACTTAGGATAAAATGGTTGGTAGAATTTCTCACCACCTGCAGATCTATTGAGGGGGGTCCTGTTAGTCTTCTTACCTATTATGTTGGGGTTCCCTAGGCCTCTACCCTTACTCAGACCACTTCTTAAACCCATTCAGAGGTCACAACATTAGAATGTGCTAGAGGAACACGCTAGGAAGTAAAACAAGTGAAGTGGGTGGGTCAGGTGACCTGGAGAGGAAGCACCTCTAGCGGAGGTGGTCTCAACTCAATGCCAGCCTATTCCTTGGGCCTCACTACCATGAGGTTGTCTGTACTCTTCAATAGAATCTTTTTTTTTTCATGTGAGCGTGAACTACCCCAGTTTGTTAAGTGCCCCTCTGCCCCTTTGGCTTCCTAACTAAAGTCTTGTTCCCTAAAAGGGTTTGCATCAACCTAAAACTAAAATCACTCCAGTGCTTAAATCCTGTGGCTCCCTCTTGCCTAGGAAGATAATTTAAGGCTTTTTCATTTGCTGTTTTGGATCCTCTGTACGTACAAGGCTGAGCCAGGAACAGGTTCTCCAAGGAACTTTGAGTCCTCATAGGGAGACCTGGTAAATAGGCTCCAGCACAGAGTTCCCATACCGTTCTGTGGGGCCTCCCTAATGTCCACTGTGTAATAATTACAGATGTGTCTGTGGACCCCTAGAGAAAAGGGGCTGGTATTTGGAGCTCAGGACTTGCTCAAGGTTTGTTGAACGAGTGAGTACAATAAAGGTTAATTACAGTTCACGTCTATAGTTGGGTTTTTCAGGCTTCACATAGGTTTAAGATAAACCCAAATCATTAAAAACCTAACCAGAATTCACCATCAATTTTTTGTTGTTTTGCTTTTTACATTCAAACCTAAGAAGGAAAAAATTTAAGACAAAATGAAGGACCAACTACCACAAGTACTACGTCTACTCCTGCTACCTCTAGTGCTTCCCCTGGGGTTAAATCAAGTCCCCTTCACTGTCTTAACATTCTACAATGTCCAAATTGTAGAAGGAAAATTGACATTCCTTATGGTGATCCTAAAATGTTAACTATTTGAACAAGGAAGGACAAAATCTCCCATGAAATTACAAATAAAAGTGGAAAATATTCAATAAAGGTTAAAAGGATTTCTAATCATATTCTTCCTCAAATTCCAGAATTCCCTTATCTTGACTGCTGAAATGTGATTGTTCTGTACTATGTTACAACACTTACTTGTTAATCATGATCCCTCATACTTGAAACTAATGGAGTTCAAGGATAGGTTGGATTTGGTTGTTTCCTGTTATGGTGACATCCCCCAACCCCCCTAAATGATTACCTACAGCATACTTTATAATAGCATGTTCAAAGAAAATTCTTGGAAAAATTTTTAACAGGAGCAGCATTTGCCACATCTTTTTTTTTTTTTTTTAAACTCTGGAATACCAAAATTAATGTGATTTCCTAGCTCTGTGTCTCCTACCCAGTGTAGCTTTAAATGAAATACATATAGAGACATATAGAGACATGTTCATAATTTCTTGCTGTTTCACTTATTTAGTATTTCTAAGAAGGAAAAAATGTTTGAATGCTCAAGGGTCTTATTTATAAAATAGAGGAAAAGGAAGAAATATGTGTTGAGTAAACCCAAGTTGTCCTGAGGGCATTATTGCTATAGCTTTCCAAAAGAGAAAGTGGTACTTAAAAGAAGTAGCTCCCAATATTTCCCCCAGACTAAAACCTTGTAATTCAGATGAACTCTGAACTGAAACTCTTTGCATCTCATTTTCTCATTGGGTTTTTATTACAGCCAACAAAACTTTCAGTGGTGAATTATTTCCCTTCTCCGGGGTTCACCAGACTCCCATAATGTCTGTGCAAACTAAAATAATGAAATGGTTTTTAACCAAGCTTTGGGGATTAGAAAAAAGGAAAAAAGAAGGGGCACTAGGGCCTTCTCATCTCTATGCTAACCAAAGTGTGGTTTTTCTAGTGCTTTTTCTTGCCTATACAAAAAACAGAATTAAAAAATGAAAATGCCACTTGGCTTGAAACTCCATTGAAAATCATATAAAGATTTCTCTTTTAAGTTCTCTTGAAATACAGGTCACTTCCACAAGAAATACGAACAAATTAGTCTTAAACCCATGGCTCAGAGAGGACTTAGTGTAGTAAATAAATGCTTTAAAATGTAGTCATGGCATTGAGAAATGACATCTGCTCCATGTACCTAGGCCAGAAGCGCGAACATAAAAATAAGTGATTTTGTTTTAACACAGAAGGTTGCAAAGTGTTTTGTTTAATACTCTTATATTATGTCATTCATTCATTCATAGGAGTTGAATTTAATGTTTACTATGTATCCGGTATAAGACCCATTCTTGCCCTCAAAGAACTTACAATTTAGTTGAGAAGCCAAAATTTAACAGGGTTTTTTAAATGAAAGGAGCAGTAGGAGACAGTGGAACTATGTGTTAAACTATGTGATATGGGTGCTAAGTGACTTAGGAGATAAGAGGAAGAGAAAGATTGCTGAGGGGTGGGACTGGCAGAGGTAGATATTCTGAATAATCTCTTAAAAAGGTGCAAGTTTAAAACTTGTTATAATTGCTGCTAATTTATAATTTTAGCATTTACATGATTCACCGTTGCTTTCCAACCAGGAGCTGTTCAAAAGAGTGTATACATGCAACAGTTGAAGCTTGGCAGGAGACATACCTTTAGAATCTCCCTGGATTTGCTAATAAGGGAAAAAGACATACTTTCTTGTTGGAAAACAGACACAAGAATTAAGCAGATTTTGCATGGGGAATATGAGATTTACTAAACAGGAATACAGAACTCTGGCTGTAATTTTTGGTATGAGTTTTGTTTCTGTTAAACATTTTTCTTCATACTAAACAAGTTTTAAGTTTTGGAGTTGAGTCAGGCTCAAAAAAAATTTTTTTTAATTTTTAAAAATCGATTTCACAATCTATTTCCTTCTTAAGAAAGGTGGACTACAAGTGCAAGTATATTCTTAAGGCATTGAGAATTTTCTAGTTCCTAAAAATGATGGGGCAGGAGGGGGTGTGGGGGACATTTAGCCTCCTTTAAAATTGAGGCATCTGTCTGCACAGCAACTTATCTTTTGAAATTACCAAACTTCAAGTGTGCATTTATACTCTTGGTCTTAAAATGCTTTTTACTTTAGTAGTTTAGCAAAGATCCTGGCATCTTTGGGCTTCTTACCTTTTTGAATCTTTGCAACACAGACGGTGAGCTAAATTAGATTTGCTATAATAGAGTTTAAACTGCTAAAATAGAGGCATGTTTCAGCATGTGTTTTGAGTCAGTTTAGGCAAGGTTAGAGAATTAGAGTAAGTATTTTTTTTTCTCTATACTTGATTGCGTTCCGGGTCTTCCCAAGAAATGTCAGTTATTTCCCCAATTCTAACATAACAGTTGTACAACCAGGCAAAAGAGCACACTCTCGTGTTTCCTTAAGGGGAGGAATCCTGCCATTATGTGAGATAATTAACTTTAGCCTCAGAAAAGTCTTCTTTGAAACGTTCTAATCAAGACTTCAAGCTTTCTGAGTGTTGTGTGCGCTTTATTCTTCAATTCTTCCTGGTCCCGGTTTTGCATTTCTAATGAAAGTGAACTGACAAAGCTGGAAAAGTGGTCTAAGGAGCAAAACAAAGCCAGCAAGCATGCTTCTGGTGCGCCAAGATTAATCAATATTCCAGAAACCTCGGGTTTCCCCCTTCCTTCCCTGTGGTGTTTTCATTTTTCCCCACTCCCCCTTTCCCGGGCACAGACTCCGCCCCTTTTCTTAAGTTGCCCCGATAGTAATTTGCAGTTTCAGAGCACATGCACGCCTTGCTCGCTGCGTTGTGTTGCTCCGCTCTACCTGCTGGGAATTCACCTTGTCATTGCCTGGGGTATCTTCCACCCGTTACAAAATCAGAAAAGGTAAGTCTGACGTCCTGTATTCCTGCTGGGCTACATTTCTCGTTCCATTTCTCTGCCAGTGTATTTTGTTTCCCGAGCGAGGAGTAGCGACAGTAAAAGCTAGCCATTTTGGTAGATAAAGTCCATGTTAGTAATTTAATGCATTGAGCGTGTGGTGTCTATTTACGCCGTGTCCTCTCTCAATCTGGAGTTGAGTCGTTCAGGGTGGATTGGGGGCAGACTGTGGTTCGAGCTCTAGAAAAGAATCAAGGCTGAGCTGGTCTGTTTTAAAGTGACTGGTAAAGGGAATCAGAGATTAGTAGGAGAGAAAAAAATTTGGTCTCTCGCGTCTCCTCTTCTTTACTTCTCCCTAAACTTTAATCTGCTGTGAAGTCTTGAACGAATTGTACGTCTTATTATCACGGACCCCAGCCTGCAATTTTATTTAAAAGTCAAAACTGTTAAGACTAGTCTTTTTTTCCGCACTTGGATTTACCAAAAGCTTCCGAGGAGTCTCTTGCTTTCTAATTACTCCTCCACGGACGCACACACTGGCTTTTCGCGTTGCCAGATACACACGTCCACAGGCACGACTTGATTTTTTACTTGGATTTATCATGGGAAAGGTTACAGATTAGAAATCTTGTAAAACAGCAGGAGGAGTCCCTTGATCTTTCAAAACAGCTGATTTCCACCAAGGAGAGATTTACTTAGATATATTTGAATAACCTAGGAGCACTTTAAAGAAACTAGAAATCACACGCTGTAATGTTTGGAATGAAAATTGAATTAATCTCCTCATCTATTCTAGAAATCCTAAATTTTAAAATACTGAGAAGTGGGTGATAGTTTCCTCAGAAGACGCCAGCATGTTTGCCACAAAGACAAATGCTACTTTGTACTTCTACTTGGGACCAAAATGAAGATGAATTATGATTTCAGATAATTTATAAATGTGCCCAGTGCACTTAGCTTATTTTATGAAAAAAAAAAAAAGTTACCACGTGAAAGGGTCAAATGTATTTCCCAGAGCCTGTGGGTACTTGTGTTCTTTTCATAAGCATATTTACTAGTTGATATTATCGTGGTTTTTTTCTTAATGCAGAAAATAGTTACTTTATTATATATAACAGCAACCTCTGACTGTGAAATCTCAGTATCTTAATTCATTTCATTGACCTGGTTATGCCTTTGCCATGTATACAACATGAGCCATTAAGTATAATTACTGAGCGTTTCCTGTGCGTTTAATTCAATTGGACATTTATTGAGGGCGAACACTGTGCAAAGTACGTGGCTAGGTTCTGGGGGATCGGGTGGGGGTAAGGGTGCTCAGTCACACCCAGCTCTGATGAGCCCTTTTATAGCTTCACTGGAGAGGGAAGGACAAATATTTAAAAATGTAACACAAGTACCTGCTCATATATTCTGGATTTATGCACATGTCTCACACGTGGTCCAGTAAAATATGCACATTCTAGCCTTGAGATCTGGCATTGCCACTCTCCAGCCCTTGATTCCTACTGAGATTATGCAGTTTGCCAACAGCTTCCCCTGGTGTCGGGCAGCCCTGATTTCTCACCCCTGGAGGCTGTCATTCTTGTCTCTTTCTCTCTCGTCTAGTTGTGTTCTTGAACACCAAAGAGGACTGGCTTTCTGGGGCTGATTCCGTGACATTGAGGTTCAAAGAAGAGACACTCTGCAGAAGTAAAACATGACTAAAAGCAATGGAGAAGAGGCCAGGATGGGAGGCAGGATGGAGAGATTCCAGCAAGGGGTCCGTAAACGCACACTCTTGGCCAAGAAGAAAGTGCAGAACATCACAAAGGAAGATGTTAAAAGTTACCTGTTTCGCAATGCTTTTGTGCTGCTTACTGTCACTGCAGTCATTGTGGGTAAGTCATTTGAGAACAAGCAAAAAAAACCCAAAACAGCTAGATCTTGTTTCTTGGGGGCATCTGACTGCCTGGGAATATTATCAGACGAACTGATTGTAGGTATTCAAAAGGATAGCCCAGGCTTTCCTCTGAATTTGAAGATTCTTTTTTTCCTTTAAATGACAGTCTGTTGGCACATTTGGAACAACATGTGGGAAAACACGTGGGAATCTGAAAGAATCTCATTAGGCATTATGCAAATCAATTGATTGTGTGGAGAAGGGAAATAAATCAAATGTTTCTCCATCTCATGTAAGGATAAAAGAGGATAATTTAATCTTAAGACCTGAGCAGTTAAGTAACAATAGAAACAAGCAAGTACTCTAGATTTGGCCAAAATGTGATCATTATGCAATGTCACTTTCACTTAAAACTAATGTACACTATTGGTATGCTCAGAATGAGACACAGGTCCCTAATAGTAATTATATTCTAACTGGTGCTGACTTGCAGCTGAATATCAACACAGACATAGAGGCTGAATCTTTTCTGTTTGTACACTGTCTTGTCCAGTGACTGGGAAAAGTAAATTAGGGGAAATGTAAATACAGATCCCACATTCATTGCCTCTAAGGGTCTGCCATAAATAGCTAAACCTTTTTTGAAACATTTCAGTCTCTTACTAATTTAGCATTGTTGACAGCAATCTGTACAAATAAAACATTATTGTTTTGTTTGATTTATTGGTATCTGAAATTATAGTTCATTATAATTAGCAATTATATCTGCTACTTGTAGGTAGCGTTAATCTTCCTTTAAAATATAGCTGAAAAATCTACTTACTTGGAATTTTTGAACCAATATGGAAATCCTTAGGCTGGTAAACAGATAAGCCAATGTCATGTTGTAAAAAATGCTGTAACTTAAATTTCTACTAATCTGCCACCAAAAAAAGGCTTTAATCTCTACCTTGGAGTTTGCCAAGATCACCATCAAATATAAGAGTTAATGACAATAAAAACTAAGAAAATTCTGTAGCATGTAAATATAATTATAACTTTATCTCCAAAAATAGGATTCTTAGGTTGCAGACAAATAGGAATATAGCAGAAGAGCAGTTTGTCACAAGACTTTAGATATATTCCATTTCAACATCTCTGGCTCCTTTTAGTAACTGTTGGTGATTAATGACTGTTCAATTAATTCCAGAGATGTTCAAAAAGAAAGTTTCCTGATTGACTCAGAGAAGTAATGGCTTTCTTTAGGTCTCCAGGTTTGAATATCTTCCCGGAAGAAGTATTTCAGTGCTGTATCATTGTCTTGGAAGTTGATGTAAAATACAGTATTCTCATCTCAGTTTTTTTCTTTGAATTACAGTCGTTGTCAAGCCAAGTAATAGCTGTGTAATAATAATTGTGAGCAATTATACAGCACTATTCCAGCTACTTTCTAGGTGTTTTGCTTATATTAGCTCACTTAATCCTTAAACAAGCTTATGAAGGCAGTGGGTAGGTGTGATTATTCTGATCCTCATTTCATAGTTAAGGAGACTGAGCACGGAAAGATCAAGCAACTTGCCCAAAGTCACGCAGCTAGTAAATGCTAGAGGTGAAAGTCAAACTCAGGCTGTCTAGTGCCAGAGGCCATTCTCTTAACCACTCCGCCATCCCGCCTCAGTGCTCTCCTGACTAGCTGACATCTTGTGAGAGTTGCCAGGAAGAAAAATGCTGCCATGTCTTGGTAGAGGCCAGTTACCAAGCAATGCTACATGCATTCACATAGCTTTGTCATTTTGCTGTATGATTTACTCTGTTAAACTCAGCAGAAAACGTATAATTCTCCTACAAATGATTAAGTTGCATTCCTCTCATTCATTTAACAAATACCCATTTATTTTGCAACCCTATACGTATAATAATAGAGCTCAGTGATACTGAAGTATGTTTGGAAAAGATGCAGAAACATTGATTCAAAATGGTGTTCTAAACACAAGAGTTCCATTTCTGGGACAGAAATGTTTCAGATAAACAACACAGAAATGGAAAGTGATAAAACCTGAACATGGAAAGCAGATCAATGGAGAAGGAAGTTCTTACGTGATAACAAAGAAATAACATCTCTGACAGAAGGAAGATAGTGGCAGGATTTAAGAGTCCATTTTCTCTATGAGTTCTGGGATCATTTCCTAGCCCAAAGAGGACTTTCCCTAAGATTTGTGAGAACTGTGATGAGTTGGCTGAGCTGGGGTAGATAACTTGGCAGGATGCCCTCAGGGTTGGCTTTACTAATGGAAACTGAGGAGGTAGAAGTAACAAGAAGAAGGCACTAACAAAGAAACAAATAAAGAGGTCTCATTGACAGTCAGACCACTGAGTCTACACCAAAGACTTGGAATCGCAACTTAGTAGCAAACAGATCTAGGAGAGAAGGAAGAAGCCTTCAGCTATCTCTTGGTGCCTCTTCCACTGAGGGCCCAGTGAAAACAAAGCCTCATTTAGCTTGCCACTGGGTACCATGTCTACATCAACCCTAAAAGAAAGAGTAGGAAAAGGACATGTCTAGGACATCAACTCTCAAATTTATTTGCTGCAGCACAAGGAAAAACTGGAAAGATGCTAGGAAGGAAGAAGAAAATTGTTATTTTCTCCAAAGATGAAATGACAAGAAAGAACTATAGCTATTACTTGGTTTTCTTTTTTAAATTTTATTTATATTTATTTATTTTAAAAGTTATTTATTTATTTAGGCTGCATCGAGTCTTAGTTGTGGCATGCATGATCTTCGTTGTGGTGCACGGGCTTCTTTTTTGTTGTGGCGTGTGGGCTCTAGAGCACGCAGGCTTAGTTGCCCTGTGGCATGTGGGATCTTAGTTCCCCGACCAGGGATCAAACCCATGTCCCCTGCACTGAAAGGTGAAGTCTTAACCACTGGACCGCCAAGGAAGTCCCAATTACCTAGTTTTCAAATTCTTAGGTTTTGATCACTTTTACTAAAAAAGACTGGGAAAATCTACATAGTGGGGTGAATTTTTTGTTCAGTCTGTTTTCTTTCATCTTTTTGAAATAAAATAAATGTGCATTTAGTGTGTGGAAATAGAAGCTAGAAATACAGAGGAGATGTAGAGACATGTTGAATCCATATATTCAAAAAAAGTAGGGAATTGTAGATATTTCACTACCAATTCCTCTACAAACACAGGCATAGAAGCACAGGTGCAATGTGATGTCATTTCTATGCAATGACATTTCTAATGTCATTTCTAAGCCATGTCAAAGTCTGAAAGTGCCAGGCTGCAAAGCCCATGTAATGGGAGCAGGCTAGCAACTTGAAAGAAGGCAGTGGCAAGTGCTAAGTCCTTTTAAGATAGTTCATCATTAAAGCATTAGATGAAGTGTCTTCCAGGGCTATAGCAGACAGCTGTCTGACAAAAAACACACTGAGAAGAGTGGTCACTGTCTTTCTTCCTCCGGGAAGCACATTCTACTTCATACTGTGGTCAGTTGTGTCAGTGGGACCTCAGACATCTCCCTGAAAGAAAGAAAAATCCTTTGTCATGTTCAAGTCACAGAATGTCACTCATCTATTATCTGCTAAATAAATACTTTTTTTAAAAAGATTCAATGCTATTCAGCAATTTAACAAATATTGGATGTTGTGTATCTGGCTCTATGTTATACAATGTGGCATCTCTGCCCTCAGGTCGTTTAGTAGGAAAGATGGATAAAAAATGAGATGACAAAGGAATATATGGGGTTCAGAGGTAGTAATAGAGAAATGCATAACATTTTTTGAAATGAGATCATATTGTATATACAGTTCTATATCATATATGGTGTCTTTCTGTGTTGGTACTTTAGACGTTCTATTTTCTTATTAACAACCACATGTGGAACCATAGATGTGCCATGTGGTAACATTTTTAAAGTGTGGCTTTCGGTGAAGGATAGATCTGGATTCATATGCCGGCCGTACTTAATCACCGTGTGATCCGAAAGAAGGTGTTTACCTGTTCTGAAGTCTCAGTTTCCTCATCTATCATTACATGTATAATATATATTGTGGACACTTATGTGGTGCCAAGCAGTGTTGTAAGTGTTGTTAGTATGTTAGCTTTATTTAATCCTCACAACAAGCCAGGGAGGGAGGTATTTTTATTCTCATTTTATAAATGAGGAAACCGAAGCTCAGATACTTATCCCACAGTTGATGCATTTTGACTGGGATTCAAATCCACCATTTTGGCTCCAAGTTCGTACTTTTACCCACCACAGTGTTCTGGATGCTTGGTCCCTCCTCTCAGGAAATGTTCATTCTTGTTTTATTACACCAATTAGCTAAGGATGTGCACTGACACATCAACAGGAGGGGTGGAAAGGAGAGATTGAATTGAGAATTCAGAACAAGGGTCACTCCTGATTCCCGGTGGCTGATTGCATGTGAGTTGACAGAGAAGGTGAATTGCAGGTCGATGGCCTGATTTCTGGATTGGGTGACCAAGTGGCGTTGGTACCATCAGTCATGGTGGAACACAGGAAGAAGACGGGGGAAGTAATAATGTCAGTTTCGGACATGTTGAGTTTGAGATGCGGGCTGCCACTGCAGTGGAGATACAGTGCAAGAGGCTCACCATAAATAAAGATTTGGAAGGTAGCCTTACCATCTCCAGACTGAACGAAGACAGGCTCTGTCTTTGAAGGTAAACGAATAACCATCAATGCATCGGGTTATCCTACTGCATAAGCTACTCTGTAAGTGAGTCTATTCTGAGAGCAGTATTAACTCTAGGGCCCTTCTTTATAACTAGAAGCAATAATCTCCCAGAAATGCTGTAATGGTATTCTGAGCCCTGGACATGTAATACAATATCCAGCCGAGTCAGTTAGTTCAGCCAAACAGGTTCATTAATGCGGTGAACTATATCGGCTGCTGCCTGGACCAAACTAGCCAACTGCTTGAGTTAGTGGCCCCCATGCTGACACCTTTCAGCTTACTAAGAGAAGGGCATCTCCACCCAGGTTGAACAACAAGAATCCAAAAAATGGTGAACAGATTTCTGGGTTCAGATTTCCAGTTTCTTCAACACTTCCTGGAAAAGAGAAGAAGAGAAGGAGCTTCCAGAAGCTCGGGGGAGGATGACTCCTGAGGCAGGCCCTCCCCTGGTGTTACCAGAGCCCAGCTAGTCACTGTCACTCACAGAGACTCCCTGGGCAGAGGGCTGGGCTGGAGGGTAAGCTAGGAATCAGTGGATTCATAATGCCCTGCTCTGGAGAAGTGACATAGGAGTAGGGTGTAAGGACTAGAGTCTGATTTTTTTTTCTTTTTCTCTGCTTCATTGTCTTCCCCAGGGAGCAGAACTAGAGAAAAATTGTTGGGGACAGCAACAGCAAATAGCTGACTTGCATTGGATCCCAGCCCTCCCCCCCACCTTCTCCAAAATCATTCCAGAGAGCTGCCTCCTGTCCTGGGGATAGAGTCCAGGGCTGAATAGGGGAGTAGGTCAGAGCCACGGATTCTGGAGTCAGAAGCTTGGGTTTATGTCCCATTTCTGGAACTGATCCTCTGTTTCTTCATGTGTAAAATGGAATAATTATAACACCTCTCTGCCAAGATTCTATCCCAGTTCTGCCACTTAGGACCATGTAATCTTAAATAATTTCCTTAAATGCTTAGCAGGCAAAGTATCCAAAGAAACTGTCAACCCTTCGTCTTTGACTTCCATCTGTGCTAGGGCGTCAAGTGAAAATACACGCGGGTTTGATGACGCTGCTCGGCCAGAGGACTGAGAGCCAAGGATGAGGGAGGACCGGGCGTGGGAAGGGGAGAAGATGGTCACCTGCTTTAGGTCTGGAAGTGTCTTCTATTTCCTTGGCTAGAGGAGGGAGCCAAGAGAGTCGTAGGAAGAGACTTAATAGTTGTAAAGGGCTTTGAGAGGCCGAGATGAAAGCCTCAGTGTAAGTGACACCGTCATTATCTGTCCCTTACCTACCTGGCCTCTTGAGCCAAGCAGAAAGTAATCCCCAGGCAGCTGTTATCACAACACAGACTGCTCAATGGAGGGAGTGATGTCTCAGGAAAATGGGAAGTTGCTGAGAAAATGGTTTCAATAAATGTTGTAACATACTCAACAGTGCATTTTTGTTCGTACCACTCAGGACCCATCAGAGTTCACCACCTCCCTGGTTTCTCCTTTTCTCCAGCATTTTGGTGTCTACTGTTCATTAATTGTCGCCCCCATCAGAGTGGAGCCAAGCAAGATGAGGGGTTCTGGAAACTTGGAGAAAATGTTGCTGGTTTCTAACAGAGTTGGTAAAGGTTATTTTGAAGTAGAGGGTAGAGGGCTTAATGTTGTTCTAAGTTTGTCTCTGGATTTTATTTTGCTCTATTTTCTTCCTGTTAATTCAGATGATGAGAAAACTGATCAGGCAATTTCAAATTTGTTTCTTTTTCAAGTAGGTAATCAATAAATATGTGTGTTCAGGACAATTACCTGCAGTAATAATACCTTCCATTGTTGCTGTGTTACAGTTTACAGAGTGCTTTCCCATTGCCCTCTATAGCAATGTAAGTCCATGGCCAGTTCATCCCCCCTTCTGATTAGTATCTGTGAATGTCTGGCACACAGCTGAGAAAGCGCTGAGAGTCTAAAGGTCCTGCTTAGAGACACAGCTCTGCCGTCAGCTCCCTTTATGATTTAAGACAAATCTCTGGACCTCATATTTCCTCATCAGCAAAATACATTTGGACTTATGTCTGCCTCCTACTCCAAAATTCTATCATTTAAAGTCTAATTTGTCTTCCTCTAAAGCTGAAAATACGGAATAAGATACATGAGGGTTTTCTTTTCAGCCCATGATGCTGTACCATTGCAAGGACCTTATTCATGAACTCATGATCTCCCAACTCATTCTAGCCAGTCTCTCAAATCTATGAAGCAGCTGCCTTCTCTTGCTTTGAATTCTTGACTGTCAAGTTCTTGACTCTGGGTGTGGTGGCCAATGTTTCCTAAGCAATGTTTGAGGACACAACTGAGGCACACCTCTGCAGAGCCACTCCTGCCCTTCCATCTTCTGTGTAAGTCAGGGGACGAAAATTGCAGGCCTTTGTTTTCGCTATAGAGTAAACAAGGTTGTGAAGAGCCTACGCTATTTGGAAGAGGCAACTGGAATTTAAGCACCATCTTTTCCAAGCTATACGTTCCAGGTGTTAAGAGTTCTTGATATTTATGGAACGCTGGGGTGCCATCATTCACCAAGTATTTGATCTGACAGCTAGGTGAGCTGTATCACTGCTGTGAGATGTGGAGACACACAGAGCACTTCAGGGCACACAGTTTAGCCATTGTGCTCACCGAGGATAAAAAGTATGAGTTTTATGTCAAGCTTCAGGGCTATCAAAATGGCCCAGAGCTTATTCCCTAGACCAAGAATATTCCCATCACTAGACCCAATCAAAAATGCACTCAAGGGCTTCCCTGGTGGCACAGTGGTTAAGAATCCACCTGCCAATGCAGGGGACACGGGTTCGAGCCCTGGTCCGGGAAGATCCCACGTGCCGTGGAACAACTAAGCCCACGAGCCACAACTACTGAGCCTGCGCTCTAGAGACAGCGAGCCACAACTACTGAGCCCATGTGCCACAACTACTGAAGCCCGCGTGCCTAGAGCCCGTGCTCTGCAACAAGAGAAGCCACCACAATGAGAAGCCCGCGCACCGCAACAAAGAGTAGCCCCCGCTCCCCGCAACTAGAGAAAAGCTGGTGCACAGCAACGAAGACCCAACGCAGCCAAAAAAAAAAAAAAAAGAAGAAAAGAAAACAGCACTCAAGTGGTTTGGAAACCAAAAAGAGAAGAATAAAACCCCCAAGGCTAGATAAAGGAAGATATACCCTGGCTGAATTAAGTCAATGTCGGAGAAAGGCACTCCCTTTTTTCCTCTGTGTATCTTATCAAAGAGTTGAAGGTAAATTTAGGAGCAGCGAGTTGAAAGGTACACTTAAGTTTTGAATTTCAAGACCGAGTCCCTGTCTCCTGAGAGGACAAATTCATTCTTCTTGTCCCCAGAGAGATTTCTCCAGTTCTCCAGCAATGATTCCAGGTCACAAACTGCTGTTGCTTCTCAGAGAGAAAACAGTGGGCTATTAGTGAGAGACTTTCTATTCAAAATCTTGTAAGATGAAGCTCATTTGTCCCTAATGAGAGTAGAGATGGACAATTACTGCCCTTCTCACCCTGAAAAGATGGCCTCTTCTTTTAGACACATTGCATCACTGGAAATTCCATTTTTAAAGCAAGGAAGGCAAAACCCCAGGGATCCATGTGCTTGCTGCTATCTTCAGCGTGTTGATGAATGTGAAGGTAAAGGCATCAAGAAGGAAATTATGAGTCTCTGAAGAGACTGCCTATGACCCAAGTTGTTTTCTTTTTTTTTTCCCTTATTTATTTACTTTTGTCTTAGATTTGCTTTTTTAAGGCAAATAAAGTAGTCCTGTGCATAAAGCTGCGACTCAGTAAACTTGCCAGGGCTTTTTAAGTTCTAGCATCGGGATGCTCTACACAACATGACAGATGAGGAAAGAGCATACCTTTGCTGAGTGGTTTACAATGTGAGTTTTCAGCCCTCGTATACTTGTAACTCTGGCTAATTGGGTGAAGCAGCACATGAGCCTATAACGACTGAGTTCAAAGTTTTTTCAGATTCACTTCCTTGTCTCCAGAAAAAAAGCCTTTTGGTCAGAAAGTGATCCACTCAACTATAAAACTGAGCACACTAGTGTCCCCCCTCTCCATGACCCAAATTAAGGAAACTCATTGTTAAAGCAAATTAAAGCAGATTGAGGACCAACCAACCCAGACCCAGAGTGAGTTTTTAGAAAGATTCAGGCATTTAGCAGAAAAGATGTAAAACAGAATTCAGTCAGATTTCGTTTTTAATTGTGGGCCATTTTTGTGTGTGCATTTATTTTGTTATTTTACTTATGAAATAAATAAATCTACATTGCCCCAAATCAAAAAGAACAAAAATGAAATGAAATGAAAGTGTCACACGCACCCAGATCCCCCAGGGTCCAATTTGCTTTGTTATCAGTTTCTTCTGTGACTTTAGAGTTATTTTATCAGCATAAAAATAAGTTCATATTTATTTATTTTATTTATTTATTTTTTTGCCTTTTACAAGTTGTACCATAGTATATATAGCTCACTTCATACTTCACTTTTTTCACTTTACAGTATCCATTGGATGTCATTCCTTACTAGCACATAAAGAACCACCTCATTCTCTCGAGGCTGCATTGTATGGGTGAATCATACTTTATTTAAGCAATTCCCCATTGATGGGACACTTAGGTTGTTTCCAACCCTTTGATATCATTTTTCAAATGGTATAATGAATAATCTGGGATAAAAGTTATTTCACCCTGGTAAAGTATATCTGTGGGATACATCCTTAAAAGTGAAATTGCTGAGACTACGGGTATACCCATTTGTGATTTTGTATAGCTAATTTATATCCCATAGAGGTTGTAGTCATTTATTCTTCCAAATTGTGAGATTTAAAAGAGTTTGCCCCAATGGGGTTGCTGCCACAGGTAGAGATGAGTGGACTTTGAAGTTTGTGTGAGCTGGCAAGCATATGACAGACAAGCAAAGGCACAGGGAGAACTTGGAAATTTTAAAATATATTTCATTTCCAGTTTCTACTCACAGCTATATATAGTAACCAGAAAGGAAGGCAACAGATTCTGGTGATTTCAGTTACTATTTCTAAAGTAGATTTTTTTAAATGACAGTGGATTGGACATTTAAAGACCCGTAGGATTATTTATAAATTATATTACTATTTCACATAGTCTATGTTAGTGCAGTTTTAAGAAGAAAGCACCAGGCTTTTCAGAACTCCAAGGTTCTTCCGATTCAGTTGTCTCTCAGTGCTGCACGCCATGCAGATTTGAGTCTGCATCTGTACGCTGCCTGGTCATCAGTCACCCACGGCTGGTTATCTGGGCACCACTGGTGGAACAAGGCTGGAACAGGTATTTCCCACCTCCAGCAACAGGAAATACCAAAGGACAAAAGAATGAGCCAAGCCAGGGCCTCTGAAGGATGTGGGAACAGAGGAGTGGGGGAGGGTTAAAAGGTTGACTCAAACACAGAGTAGCTTCTCACCAGGAAACGCCTGGAAGTTTGGGCTGAAACAAAAGGCCAGGGACCAGCAGACCTCTTGGGCAGGTAAATTCTCCATTTTGCCCTTGGCTTCTTTATAAAAATGAGTTAATGGAACTTTACATCCAGCAGCTTCATCAGGCTGGCCTGAGACAGGCTTTTAACTTCTCCAAATTGGGCCACAATCTAGCCAGGTTCTGAAATAGAAACTTTTATTTGATCTCTCAAATAATTATTGAGTACCTGCCATAATAACCGTAATGGCCAAATTGATAAAGCATTTTATGACTTACTACAAGCTTTCGTATGCATTATCAAGGACTTTAGAATTCATTAGAAGAAACAAGATGAATGCATATAAAGCAGCTAAGATAATGCTCAGAATATGTAGCAGACAATATTAAAGTTCAAGAAGATCATAGATACTGCCTTTCTGATCTATTTCTCCCATTATTCAGATTAAGAAGCAGGCAGGGAGGGCAAAGAGATTATGTGACTTGAAGATATTAGCTGTGGAAATAGGCAGATCTAAGTTTGAAACCCCATTTTGCCAACATCAGTTACTGGCCATGTAATCCTGGACAGATGCTTATTTTTTCTAGGGCTCAGTTTCTTCATCTATAAGATGGTGATATTAAGTCCTGTAGGTTTGCTATGAAGATTCAGTCATTTAAGTGAAGTATCTACTAGCGTAATTTACTGGCAGCATCAGGCCCAGAACCCTCATCTCTGACTCCCAGACTATGATCTTTCTACAGCATCACACCTGCTGTCTTTCATACTCAAAAAATCCTGTCTAGTGAGAGAATTAGGAATCGAGAGCTATCACTCCTGGTTTGTGAATCTAGAAAACTAAGCATATGAGAAATCACAGTTCAGTCAAGAACCAGTTTCCCAAATCATGAGAGAAATCAGTTTGGAGTGCAGTAGGGAATCGGATTCACCGTGCAACTAAGCAATTCCTCTGCTTGGGAAACTGTTCAACAGCAGCTGGGGGCCAGGCCTAGAGACTGTGCAGGTCAGACAAAGCCCTAATCATCCTGTGCAGCTCACTTGTTGGCGTGGTGGAAACTGTGACCTTGCTTTTAGCCAATAGAATATGGCAAAGGCAATGGATGCCACTCCTGTGATTTTATTACATCATACATTAGAGTGTTGTAAACTTGAGGCAAAGTAGTGCTAGTTTTTTTGTTTGTGTGTTTGTTTTTTACTACAAAAATGAAAAGACCCTAGCTGGGAAAGAATAGCATTTTGTCACATAAAACCAGTGGTGCGCTATCAACAAAAATATTTGATACTATTATATCTTTGAGCCATCTTGCATTCAAGCAGACAGCATGGTCTCCTTTCTGGCTGAAGATCTACAGGCCAAGCTTTTTCCCGGTAGGAGGTTGAATGGGCTTTGACTGGTTTGCAATGTAAATGCTAGAAGAGCTAGTTAGCTCACCTTGGGTGGGCCTTTGGTATTTTTCTTACAGCTGGCCTCAGAATGTGAGATCTTCCTCTCAAGATCAATGCCACTATCACTTTTAGATTCTCTTTTGACATCTGAGCTCTTTGGGGGTCATCGTCTGTTTTCCTGGAGAATTTTGCATTGTGAATAATAATTCTAGAAGGCTTTGGTCTGCCAATCTGTTCATGACAGAGTTTGGAGATAGGGCAGGAATGTTAGTAAAACTTTACTATTTCAAACGCCATTCACCAAAAGTTAAGTGGGTGATTTGGTCTAAAGTTTACTTCAGATTGTGCTTCATTCTTTTACTCTTAAATATTTTCTGGCTTCTTAATATTTTCAATAATTTTTTCAGATTAGATATGAACCAAATTCTTAAAACAGTTCTTTAGCTTTATCTTGTGAATGTCTGGCCTTCAAAATGAACCAGGTATGTGTTCTTTCTGAGGCTCCAGGGTGCACATTGTGTCTTAGTTTAGAAAGTGAAGTGGTATTTAATCTTCCAAAGAAGTATTTGTTGTATAGACTCCCCAGGGAGAAACAGTGAACCCCTGAAGGACTCTTTTCTTGAGCTTTCCACATTAGGGGAGAAAAAGTATTTTTAAAAAATGCATCTTTGTTTGTAGCATTCAACAAGGACAGTTAATTTTGATCGCCGTAAACATTTTTGTTAAGATATTTCCTAGATTCTAGAAATCTTGTTAAAATACCAAAATAAGAATACTATGAGATTGTTGGCTGAGAATGAGCAATTTTGATATTGCTCGTGACATCTATGTATTACATAATGTCACCAAGATGCCAACTTTGCAAAGTTTGCTTCAGATCTAACAAATCCTGTTAGGAAGTTCTTCCGGTTTTTATGGTTATTTTTGCAGAGTAATCAATAATAAAGGATCTGTTCTTTTGCACTAAAGATCTGGTAGCCATAAAAGTTTTTATTAGTTCTGGGAATATCAATCAATGTGCTTTAATAAGTGCCCACTAATGGAACTCAGCTCTGCAGAGGCAGTGAGTTGCTTTACTGGAGGGAAGCAGGCTTCCCTCCACCCCTCTCCTTCTAACTGGTCGTAAGGGCAGAGTGGAGAGAGCTCTGAGAAGTCTATGTATCAGGCTGTGAGAACTTGTTTTCAGGGAAGACGCTTTTCGTTGCTGGGCTCTGTAACCAGAAACCTGAATTGCTTACCCAGAAAAGCCATCTTTGCATATGCAGAGCATCTCCCCTTGACTTGATGCTGAGAGCTGGCTGACCTCAGCACACTGGCTTCACCTCTAACGCTGCCTGTCCCAGCAGAAAGCTGAAGAAAAAAATGGCTTTTGTTTATTCATGTAACAAATGAACTGAAAAAAAGCTAGATGTGGACTTCATTAAGTAAAATCACCAAAATCTTTCCTCGACTTAAGCTCTATATTTAGTTAACCTAATTCAAAAGAGAATGAAAATGTAGATAAAATGTTGTGTGCTAACTTAGGCTCTTTAAATTCATACCATGTCTACTGAAAGGCCATGAGTACAGCATCGTGGGTGAGGGTCTGGGCCCTGGAGCTGGCTATGAAGCCCACCTCAGCCACTCAGCTGCCCTTGAGAAGAGCTTGACCCCTCTCTACGCTGACTATGGCTCCGACCTATACAGGTTTGTGGTTTTGGCAGTTTACCTACTTTGTCAGTGACTGGTTCTCCATCTGTGAGATATGGGTAGTCCTAGTCCTGGCCTCCATGGCGTCTGTGCTTGTGAGAACTTGGCATCTTGCATGTGCTGAAGACGGTTAGCTGTTGTCATTCAGCATGAGAACCTGAAGCATGTTTTCATTTAATGTCTTTCCCACCTTTGTTACTGACGGTTTCCAAGGATTAAAATGTGTGCGCTGGGGCCTCCCTGGTGGCGCAGTGGTTGAGAGTCCGCCTGCGGATGCAGGGGATACGGGTTCGTGCCCCGGTCTGGGAGGATCCCATATGCCGCGGAGCGGCTGGGCCCGTGAGCCATGGCCGCTGGGCCCGCGCGTCCGGAGCCTGTGCTCCGCAACGGGAGAGGCCACAACAGTGAGAGGCCCGCATACCACAAAAAGAAAAAAAAAAAAAAAAATGTGTGCGCTGGAGGGAAAAGGCAGGCTACTTTAATTAATAAATTCTATATACATTTAGTTAAATCATTCCATGAAAAGGGACTTGGTGTAACCATTTTAAACAGTGACTTGATACTAATAACCCTATTGTGGGAGCCTCAAAAAGTAAGAGGACCTGTGGAAGGTTCCGAAGGTGCCTCTGGGACATCTCTGGCAGATCCAAGGTTAGTACTCTAGTGCTTCTACAATTTTGGGGGTTAGAGATGCTGAAGACCCAGAGGCCAGGTGCATTTGAGAACTGTCTGCAAGAAAGCTAGTAGAAAGAGCACTGGCTTTTGTTTGGAAGCCCCCGGGTCAACCACTTACTAGCTCTGTAACCTTGAGCAAGTTAACTAACTTCTGAGCATCGGCATATTCATCTTTAAAATAGATATGATAATACCTATCTCATAAAGTTGTGATGAGGATCACACCACCATTAACACATAGTAAGAACTCAATAAAAATAGCCCTTCCCCACATAATCTTTCCTAAGAGGAGAAATGGCTCACTTAATAAACCCAGAGACAGTAAATAGACCAAAGCACAGTCAGGGACAAAACTGATTCAAAGTGTATTTGCAATGTGCTATCGCTCTAAACAACTCCTCTCTTCAAAGCACTTGACTTAAAACTATCTCTTATAAATAAATGATGTCATTTTTCTGCAGTTCCTACTATAAAGAAGAGCTTTTAGAAAATGTGGTTTCCGTATTGGAGATGGTAAAGAAACAGAGACATTCTAGGGTAGATGCCAGGACTACACTTCCAAGCAAGACCAGCTTGACTGGAAGGAGACAGATGAAAAATTTCACCACCTCTTGAGACTTTGCCTCCTTGACTGTCTTTCTGTTGCTCTGTTAGACATCTTTTTGGCATATTGGAGAGTTAAGAGACTTTGTCATTCATGTATTGCCCAGAATTCATTCACTGAGCTGGCTTGCTTTCCCTCCTAACATCTAGATGAAAATTGGTTGCACGATGTAAATGTGGGGTTTGATGGGGGAGGGGAAGGGGAGGTGCGGGGAGCACTTAGGGAGAGAAAGAGGCTGCATAGAGCTGGTGTACTTGTAGACAGGGGCGTAGAGTCAATGTTGGCAAAGGCTGGACTCTGGGAAAAGGGATCAAATGCACCTAGTATTTAGAAAGAATAGTCCCTTCTTTCATCTACACTGGCTTGTCTCTTGCCCCTAGAACCTGTATCATTAGTAGAGCAGCTATTTTACCATTTTTTTCTGAATTATAATTTAAATGGGTATTTCTGGACTAGGCAGGATCCTACCCACCCTTGAAAATATTGTTGTACATGAGTAAATACATTTCTAAAAATGTATTTAGAAAGGGTCTTGTAAAACCAAGCTTGTTCTTAAATTGTTATTTGAAGGATATCTAAAACTCCTACTAGCTTGGTGTGGTCAAATTCCAGAAGACCAAAATGAGTTTCTTGGGCTTACTATGCATATTTTTTGTTATAATTGAATGACAAACGTTTAAATGTATGTAAATAAAAGTCACAAAACGTAACCAATACCAGTGAAAATATATTTGATTGGAAGTAAACTTTATAATATTTATTTTATTACTTGCATACTTATAATAAGATAAAGCACAGATTTTAGTAACTTGACCTTTATATGAACAAGTAGTAAAGAACCAGATATAACCAGAGCTTTTTATAATTCCTATGTGCTGTTAATACTGTTATATTGAATAATGCACACTGAAAATTGAAATTAAATACCTTACCCCAAAGAGAGTTCCAGGGAGATTAAAGATTTAAGATTTTAAAACCAAGCAAACTATCGGAAAAGGAAAAGTGTATTAAAGATTTCTCAAACTTGGGAGGGTGAGGGAAATTAAAGTTTATAACTCTTGAAGAAATCACTTAATAAAAAAGATGTGTAGACATTATTTGTAGAACACCTGTATATTTTAAGTAATAATATATGGCAAGCAAATTAGAAAAAAACTATAGCAAATATTATTTTAAATATAGGCAAAGGGTAATTATCTCTATTATATAAAGAATCTGGGCTTCCCTGGTGGCGCAGTTGTTGAGAGTCTGCCTGCCGATGCAGGGGATGCGTGTTCATGCCCCGGTCCGGGAGGATCCCACATGCCGCGGAGCGGCTGGGCCCATGAGCCATATCCGCTGGGCCTGCGCGTCCAGAGCCTGTGCTCCATAACGGGAGGGGCCACAGCAGTGAGAGGCCTGCGTACTGCAAAAAAAAAAAATAGAATCTATACCAAATATACACACACATACGTAAACTCTTAAACTATCAGGATTTAGTAAATGACTGGTGAAAATACAATTAGGAGGAATGGTCAACATCATTAGATATTAAGTAAATTCAAAAGAAAACAAATATACAGACTATTTACTCATTCAAAAATTCTGCTTCTTTTAACAAGTTTTTATGATAATATTCCATTCCTAGAGGTATAGGAAATAAAGCCTTCTCATTCAGTAATGAGGTATTAAACTGCTGGGCCAATCCATTGGGAAAGCAATTTGATAGCATGAATTGAGGTAGTCATATGCTTTATTTTTTTTCTTCCAGTTTTATTGAGGTGTAATTGACCTACAGCACTGTATAAGTTTAAGATGTACGGCATGGGAATTCCCTGGCAGCCCAGTGGTTAGGACTCTGAGCTTTCACTGCTGAGGGCCCGGGTTCAATCCCTGGTCTGGGAACAAAGATCCCACAAGTCTTGCAACTCGGCCAAAAAAACCACCAAACAACACACACAAAGATGTACTGCATAATGATTTGACTTGCATACATCATGAAATGACTATCACAAAAAGCTTAGTGAAAGTCCATCGACCAGGGATTGAACCCATGCCCCCTGCAGTGGAAACACGGAGTCCTAACCACTGGACCACCAGGGAATTCCCAACAACTTTCATATACAACGTACAGCATTGTTAATTTGTCATGTTGTCCATTACATCCCTAGTACTTATTTGTCTTATAACTGGAAATTTATACCTTTTGACTGCCTTATCCAATTCCTTTCCCCACACACACCCCCTCTTGTAACCACAATTCTGATCTCTATGAGTTTGTTTGTTTGTTTTTGAAGTATAATTGACCTACAACACTATGTTAGTTCCTGGTGTACAACATAGTGATTCCATGTTTCTATACATTTCCAAATGATCTTCATGATAAGTCTAGTTACCATTTGTCATTCTACAAAGATATTACATAATTATTGACTATATTCCCCACACTGTACATTTCATACCCATGACTCATTTATTCTGTAACTGCAAGTTTATACCTCTTAATCTCCCTCACCTATTTCTCTCCTCCCCCCAGCTGGTAACCAGATTCTCTAATGCACTGGTTCCCTTTCCCTGAACTACACTAAACAAAATATTCCTAAGTAAAAACCAGCCTTCATATATTCATAATGGTGTTTTTCATAAAAGTAAAAACTGCAAAACAACCAAGTCTTCAACAACAAAAATAGTAGTAAGGAAATTTTGATACAATCACTGGATCTGCTATCATGAGGCTGAAAAGTGATGTTTATGGTGACTATATATGGAAAAATATAGTCTGCGTGATCTCCATGTATTTAACTCTGTAAGAGAACATTCTGGAAAGAAGCTCAGGGAAGCACTAACAGTAGTTGTCTTTGCTCTACTGAAGAGACAGGAAGTATGAAAAGTAGTCAAGAATGTGAGATCTGAGTCCAAACCGCCTGGGTTTAAATCCCAGCTCTGCCACTTGAATGGATGGCTATTTGACTTTGATATGGAAGAGCTGTTGAAATTGGGCATGTTTTAACTTCACTGTGATTAGATTTCTCCATCAGTAAATTGGTGACAAATTAGTACCTATGCCCTGGGAGTTTTGTGAGGGTTAAATATATTGATACTAATACAGGTAAAGCACTAACAACAATGCCTGGCAAATAGAAGGAGCTCAGTCAGTATTAGCTATTTGCTATTTAAATGGTAGAACCAATAAAGGCAGGCTTTTGCTTCCTCTTTTCTACATTTTCCAAATCAACTTCTCTCTCCCGAACATATCACTGTTACATTGGGAAAAAGCAATAAATATTTTTCTGAAGGTCTTGAAAACAGGGTCAGCTGGATTTTCTAGTCATGTAGATTCAACTCGTAATTGGGATATCACGGTATGTAATCAAAGAATGGATACTTCATGTTGTTGGAATCCAAGAATTGAAATTGGAGTTGCAGTAACAATTGAAATGAACTTTGTGTCTCATTTCATAAGAAGTTAGGATGGTTCAGTTTCCTTAAAGGACTGCTTGCTTCTTCCTTTGGAAAAACTTGTGTCTACATAGTATTCTCTCTCCTCCCCCAACCTCTAGCCTCTAGACTACTCAGTACTTCTCTATAACTCACATGGTTTAGTAAAATTTTTGAAAATATTTACAATAATGGAATAAGCAAATTTGGCGGTGGAGGCCAAGAAAGTTTATTAGGGAAAGGGGAGAAAGAGTAAATTATTCAGTACATTTGTTAATTTCTGAACATTTCCAAAGGTACCAAGCATAATTTGATTTACCTATAGAGTTGTCATTTAAATATTTTTTAAAGTTCCAGGAGCAGAATCAGATTAAGGGGAAAAGTGCTTTCTCTTTCCCTTATTATCCCCTAAGTTTTCAGGGAAAACTTTTGGAAAAAGTCTCTGCTAATTTTGTAGTCTTTCTTTTGCCAGCAACTAGCAAGTCTGTACAATATAGTTGCCAAGGCAATATCGGGACCATGTAGACAGAAAGTGTGGTGTGTAGACAGGGAGATGATGAAAATGGATTAACAGTGTGAACAAGAGGAGTTTTTTTGTAATTGTAAAAATTAAAATGACACTACCCTTTATAAGTGGTTATGCCAGCAGTTCTAACATCTGTCGTTACAAAAGAACTTCATTATAATAAGCCTTTTTTTTTCCTATATTGCCTTGTGTGTGGATACGTGATTTGTTTCTTAGATATGCCCCAATATTTATGACTGTGTCCTGAGCCATGTCAAAATTGGTTCCCCTGCATGCAAGTTAGACAAAGAAATTTTTCATTTGCTAAGACCAGGAACATTTTTTCTCTAAGTTCTACTCGAAGTCCTGAGCTCAGCCAGACCCTTCCAGACTATGATTGAAAAGATAGGCACACCCCTTGCTCCAAAGAGGCACAAATATTTGCTGCTTAAATAAACCGAGTCTCATTAGACAGGAGTGATAATCAGCCAAATGCTTGCTTATTTTTCTACGATTGTTACAGTTTCGAAAAAGACTCAACTTTTCTTCTTTGTTTTGTCTTTTGTTTATTTTTTTTTTTTTCTCCTGCAGGTACAATCCTTGGATTTACCCTCCGACCATACAAAATGAGCTACCGGGAAGTCAAATACTTCTCCTTTCCCGGGGAACTTCTGATGAGGATGTTACAGATGCTGGTGTTACCACTAATCATCTCCAGTCTTGTCACAGGTACCCTATGCAGTTTTGTTTTGTTTTGTTTTGTTTTTTTCATGCGTGCTTATTGCAAAAGATCGCTTAGAAAAACAAACGCTTTAGGTTTCTGCTGGATGCATGCTCTGTTCTAGAAAATAAAAGTCCCTTCAAAATGATGGAAAGGAGGCTTTAGTAATGCATGAATGATTATAACTCTCGTATTTTACCAATCACAAGAGGAAACGGATTTGAACCGCCACGTAATCTGGTCTGCCTCACTACAAAAGAGGCGCACTGCTAAACACTACACAACCAGCCTTCTCTGCCCACAGCGATGTAGTTGACAACAGCGTACAACAGGTCTGTTTTCTCACCCTCTTATCCCACCCAGATAACATCTGGTTGGACAGCCTATTAGCTATTGATGCAAGAATGCTTGTTCTCAGAGCCACCACGACTTGAGCGGGAGCCTTCTTGGAAGCCTCATCAAGAGGTAATGCCCACAACACACTCACCAACTCTGCTACCACCAACACTGTATCTTTTCCTGGTGAACCCGCATGATTTCGTTCCCTTCTCCATTGTCCCCCACCCCCGTTGCCTTTTACGCTGGTGGGAGAATGGGGAGGGGGTGGGAGATTTTCCCCATCCAGATATTTTGTCAGTTGACACTTGGATTTTCAAGGCACGGACGCTTTGCAGGATAGGATTCTTATTTTCCATGAACGCGAAATAACGATTTACGTCTGCATGGGAAATGGTTGAAGAGTCACTGGTACCTGTGATTGGAGAATACAAACAGAACCAAGACGTTTTAGAAAACTGTTGCTGTACATTCCTCCTTGCCCGCTCTTCTCTTTCCCCACAGCACATCTCTGACTTGGAGAAGGAATGTCCATAGACACTGCCCCAGCAGGATGGTTTCTGAGTTTGTAGCTAAAACCCAGAACTCAGGTACTACTGGCCCTGTTTTCTCTTCTGTCCTTGGCTTACTGCTCACCCTTAGGCAGATCATTCTGTGGCTCCGAGCATCTTTCCCCCCCACAGGGAGTTCTCAAGGATATTTATAATCGCCTTTCAAGATCTCTGTGTAATAAGAACAACATAGAACAACTCAAAAGTCTTGGGGCAAGATTCTGACTGCTCTGTGCCTTGGAGGGCTGGCCATTACTTGGACAGAAACTATGTCAGTTTGTTTTTTTTTCAGCGCCTTGCAGATCTCTGCTGGCTTCTACTTGTTCAGGTCTTCAAACAAGTGATTGCATGTACATAAAGCTTCCATTGGAGGATGAATTGCCCATAAAACAATCAAGTAGACAGGATGATTTGGGGCACTTGTTTTTGAAACTGGCCTGGCCCATTGCTGACCAGAGGTAATCATAGCGGTCACGATTCTTATCACAGAAGCTAAATTCATGCTGACGTGAGGGCACATCCTCATTATCCATGTGCTGCCATTTTTCCTGGGAAACAAGTTCTTGCAGAGGCACTTAGGGGACAGAACTCACATCCACTGTTTTGTTTAATGGTACAGGGAATCCCTTCCCACCATCCCTACTGGCTGGAGTCTGAATTGAGTACCTGCAGTTTTCCTGGATGCAAACTGTGGTGTTTTGGGTTCCTTTATACTGTCTCTTCAAGGGTAAGAACAGTGTTTAGAGGTTTCTGCTTTCTGGTAATTGTGCTAAAAGTCCCACTGTGCTACCGTGGGTTTTATAAGAGGAAAGCCCTCGTTTGGTACAACTAGAGAAAATATTAGCTCCCTTTAGTAGCAATCCTAGTTAACAGTTATTTGAAGTGGAATTTCCTGGTATTTTCTAATACTTAATACATCAACTTTGTTGAAGGAATAAGAGCTTTCGTTGAGTAATTTTTCTGGGGGAAAAAAAAACCCACTATGATGCAATCCCTCTGCATGGTTAAAAAGAAAGTGTGCGTAAACCTTGGAGACATTATCAACATTTATAATATTGGTGTTAAAGAGAAAGGAATTATAAGCTGCAAACAAGCAGTATAAAATGAACTTTTAAAATGTAACCTAATTGCAAGTTGGGAATGCTGCCACTAGGGACCATTAAAAGAGTGTCAGCTCTTTTCCAGGACTGTTAAGAGAAGGGGCTTCATTTAGCTTGCCAAAGATCTTTTTAAGGTGTTGGTCTCAAAGGAATAATTTCCAAGCTACATGGTAATTTAGATATTCATGATCAACTGGAATGAATGATAGATTCAATAAGAATTTCTTTCATGGTTTTAAGTACAGGGATTCTAAACCAAAGCAGGGTGTGACTCAGTGTGAATGAGGAGGTGGGGGGACTTTTGCAAAGTACACACACCCCAGAGGATCCCTGTGTGTGTTGGGAAACATTATTGGAGAATGTGCTGGGAGAGAACAAAGTCAGGGTCCACTATTTTAGAATGGAAAAGCAAACTCAGATGCCTCCAGTGGCCGAGTGGGCGATGTATATATATGAAGCTGCCCTTTCAGGCTCCTTTTTGTTTTCCTACTTAATAGAGTCATGGATACAGAGAAATATTTCTCTCTGACAGGAGAGGTAAGAGGGATGAGTGTGACGATAAATGGAAAGTGACCCGCTGCAGAAGAGCGTAGACAAAGGGAGGCAAGATTGTGACCTGAAAACTATCAGCTCCAGCCTATTGTTCCCATGTGTCAACAAGGGCCAAATCTTCCAATTTTTCAGAAGAATCCAGAAATCCAAAAATTGAGAAGAACCTAGATTTTCAAACATTGACATGATTAACAGAACAAAAACAGAGCCAGCCAAACAAAGCACATCTGCAGGCTCAATCCAACCCTTGGGCTACCAATATTGGAACTCAGGTTTCAGTGTCAGTGCTATGAATTATAAGAAATGCACTGATAGATTTGTGCACCCATCAGGCTATCTCTGGGTTTCATATGTTGCCTCATTCCACTGTTGGCAGTTCCATATAGAAGCTTAACTCAACATGGAATCAGCTACTGAACACCACATTTATTGTCTACTAAACAAATAACTGTGGAAAACTTCTCCTCCACCTTCTGGGTATTACCATGTTGTGTCCTAGCATGTAGACCTTTTCTGCGCCCGACATGAACACGAGAGCTCAGCACTCTTTAAGTTCAAAAGTCCCAGGGTCTGTGCAGACAGAAGCTGAAATGCATGAAACCCTTATTGCATTACTTCCACTTGGCATTTTGTTTTAGAAGGTTCTGTACATTTAATCACATTTAAACTCTGAGACATTTAAGTTAGGTTTTCATTGTTGGAACCTCCCTGTTGGTGAATTGTGGCACTAGACCCCCTGTAAGCCATGTTCTCCTTTTTCTGAATTTGAAATTTCAATCCTTCCAAACATCCCTGGTGTGTATTAGCATTCTAGAAGCTGCCAGAGAGAAGCTGGAGAAAGCCTAATGGCTAGATTTGTACTCAAGTACCTATTTTTTTGAACAAGAAGAATACTTGTATGCCAACATACCGCACAATAACATAGGGGGTTGGCACCAATCTCTATTGATTTGGTCAAGATAAGCAGCCAGACTAGATATTTCATGCCAGAATTATGAGTTGGCTCAGCTGACTTAACCCTGATTAAATTCACCAGATAATAATTAAACTCCATTTCCGATTGCTCTGTGTAGATGTAACCATCACCTCCTCCTTACTTTGGAATTTTTTCAGAAAACTAGTGCTTTCTTCTTTTCTCATTCTAAGTGCGCATTCCTTCTCAATCACTTACCTCGAAAGGAATCTTCCGTGTCTCCAGTTTTCTGGAAGGGGGATGCATCCCTTTTGACAAACAAATTCCAATTCTATAGACCGATGAATTCAGTGGAATGTGGGACTTAACTGTAGTTGAACCCAACAAGCTACACTCAGCAAAAGGCTCTCTTACCTGAGAAAATAAAAGTACAGACAATAAATGGCGTACCTCAAAGTATGGCCCTTAGTGTCAGAGAAATGACAGTTACAATAAAAATAATCTAAAATTTTGTCATTTCCTTTAACACGAGAGGGCAAAAAATGAGCTAGGCAGTTCTTAGTATTTGGACATGTGAAAGGTTTGTGAAGGCCTTGCAAAAATGAAAGCCAAAATCACACAAGAAAAATTTAATATTTTAAACTCTTCATTGTCATGGCTCAGGGATATAGCTGAGGCCTTTGTGAAATACCCCAGGCATTTATGTACAAGAAAAGGGACTGTAGATTTCTTTCCTTTCTTCCCCCACACGTACATTTCATTGAAGGAGGGAAAAAAAGTATCCATCTCGGGTGGGGAGGAGTTTCTTTGGGCTTCCTTTTCATTCTCTGTAAACGAAGGTGTTAATGGTGCCTATGTCGTGGGTCTGTTGTTCTGAGGATTTATGCCTGGCACACAGTATGTGCTCAATTAATGGTAGCTATTGGCAGTCAGAGTAGCAGCAGTGAGAGCTGTCCTGGTCCACACTGTATAAGTGAAAATTCTAGAAGAAGAAGAGAGCTTCAGTTCAGGGGCATGTAACTAAGCCTCCAGATTCCTCATGTCTCATATGTCTGTGATCCTTACAGCTATCAGTTTCCTATTAAAGGTAAATTAAAGAAACCATGAGTAATGGAGTAACAACACGGGAAAATTCCTTCTTCTCCACTGGAAGGGATTGGTTTTTGCCCTGCAGTGAGGGATGGGATGACCTTATCACAGCTGCATAATTCTAAATATTATCATTGGTTATACAACTGCCCAGTCTTTCCTGAGAAACTTAGCCCCAGTGTGTGGCACCCTGGAATCCACAGGGCAGCAAATTCCACGTGCCGCTTACATGCCGAAAGTGAAGCCTTCCCAGCTAATCAAAACTTAGACAAACAGAGTCTGTCTCAACATTCGAACACACTTCATGGCAGCCTGGAAGCAAGGCACCGAGAAAGCAGCTTCAGCCCAGCTCATTTGAAGCCAACCGTTGGCCCCGCTTTATTTTCTATCTCCATCTGTTTACAAACATGGGAAGGGAGGCTAAATAACATCCATCTAGAGGGAGAGGTTGTAAGAGCTAATGGGAAGACCCATCTGAGGGCTAAAGAGATCACTTGGCTTTTTTGCATCCTATAGAAAGGAAATCTGGGAAATTAAATGTTTTTTATTTATTTTTAGTGGATTTGGGTTTTGGTAAAGCATAGACAAATTTATTTAAGTCTAGCTGTCCCAGAAAATGTCTACCTTTCTGTCGCAGACAATTTCATTGACTAAGCACTTGTTGAGCTTTTTTACATACCAGCCACTTTTCTAGGACCTGAGGGTCCCAAATGAGGAAGACAAGGCTCCTGACCTCAAGGAGTTCAGAGTCTGGTTGGGAGATAGACTCACGATTGCAGCGTCACGGGAACAGTGACCCAGGGAAGAAGAGCCCAGTGGAGGACAAAGTAGGGACTGAGTATCAGGCCATCCCTCTTCCTGAGTCTCCAGTTTTCAGGCTCCCCAGTCAGCAGCTGTTGTTGCTTTCCTCACACCTGGCTCACCATTAAACGCGGTAAGAGCCGGGGTGGGGGTGGGGGGCCCGTGACATTCCCAGCAAAAGTAACCCCCGGGAACATAGCCTCACAGATGGGAAGTCAGAGGGAAGAGGCACCTGACAGGGTTTCAGCCACAGAAACTTTCCCTTTCAGAGCAGAGCCACTCAGCTTTCAGGAGGAGAGACAGGAGACTGAGGCTGTCTAAACTGAAAGGCAGAGAGAGGTGATGCTGTGCATCCCAATTCCCAGAACGGGAATCCCCTCTCCAGCACCCCGGAAGGTGGCCATCAGCTGCCTCCTGAAAGTTTCATGCTTAGGTGGTCTGAACTTGAGTTGCACTTGTCTCCTGTGAGGTCCACCTAGTGGTGCTAATTGTGCCCCATGGAGCACAGTTTTTCAGCCAGTTTCAGGAGGGCATCTGAGCACAGCCTAGAATTTCTCTCCCAGTTCTTCTCATGTGCCCAGTCCTTCTAGGCCCCTTATCAACTGGGTTGCCCTCTCCTGAATCCCATTGTTTTCCCAGAATTGAACCCAGAGCTCCAGGTGTCACGTGACTGGGTAGAGAGAGTCACCAGGAACCAATCCTCTGCTAATACCAGCTGGGGTTGGGTCAGCTGTCCTATCAGCTGCAACAAACCACTGGCTCAGAGGGGTTCAGCCTGTGGTAACCTAACCCCTCAGAATTGAATGTTTATGGAAAAACTTTTGTGGTAAAAATGGAACAGCTCTCGGATTGAAAGGTCTGAAGCCCCAGGCTCAAGGCTTTGTGTGAGATTTGACTTTCCAGAAGGCTTGAGGTTCTATGAGTTGGGATTTTTTTTTTTTTTTTTGGCCACACGGCTTGTGGGATCTTAGTTACCCAACAAGGGATTGAACCCAGGCCCTCATCAGTGAAAGCACAGAGACTTAACCACTGGACTGCCAGGAAATTCCTGGGAATTTTTATCTGTGAATTTCAGCAGCTTCAAGGTAGCCTGTGGTTTTGATCAGTTCTGGTTTGTAAGACATTTTTGAAAGTTTCTTTAATAAAATTAACAAGAAAGAAAAATTTTAAACTTTTTTTAAAATTAAATTATTCTCTAAGAAAAATAAGATTTTTTCTCCCTATATTACCAATTTGGTGATTTCTTTCAAACTACTGTGGAACTACAGGTCTGTGGGCTGTGTTGGAAAGAGATGCTTTTCTTCTGCTGATATGATAATGATTTTCAGTAGAGCAATGATGAATCCTGATGAATTCTGACTGGAGATTTGTGCTTAAGGACACACACAGACACCCAGTCTATTGACTTTGATTTGAATGGACTTCTGCTAGGAGAACTGCTCACCTTGGGAATGACTAGGAACCTGCATTCCATTACAAAAGACTTCTGTGTGTCCCATAAAGCCAAGTAAAAAGATGCTGGAGTTTCTACCAGCAGAAAGAGTTCTGTAGCCAGACAAGGCTTTCTGTGGCAATGCCATGAGTTGTATGTCTGCAGGGGACAGTACGCCATCTTCCCTCTGTTCCGTGTTTAGTGGGTATTTCAAGACAAGCAGAAAGAGGGCTTTGGGGTGACGGTATTCTCTGCTGAAGGACTGATCTGCTGGAATGATCCAGCCGATTTTGAGTCTGGGTAGAATCTAGGTTCTCAAGCCTTATGTTTGTGCAGATTTACTTCTCTAGGCAAGATAATCTTCTTTTTAGCTTCTTCATGGATATCTTTATAATAACCCCAGATCCCCAGGCTGGAGGCCAGCGTACTACCCGTAATTGCACTTGTTTTGCTAACCCAGCAATATCTACATTATCAGTTAGTACTGCTTTCAAATGTCCATTTCCTGGATTCCCTCATATGGGGAAATAGGTTTTGCTGTCTTTCTATTTAATTTTTTAAACAATTACTTGAGTTTCCATCTGAGTTTTCCTCAGAGGGAAGAAACTTCCCCTAAATTACCAAGGGGGTTTCCTCTCACAGGGCACTGGATGAAGGGAGGCCAGTGTCTGAGCTCTGTGGTGCTGGGGACAAGTAAACAAGTCAGAAGAAGCTCCTGGCTAATCATTTAGAAAGAGTTCTGTAAGAAGATCATGATGGCAAGATGATTGTAGGCCTCCTAGATCCAGCCTGTTGAGAAGACATTTATATTACCAGGACCTGTCACGCACACACACACACACACACACACACACAATCTTGTCTCACCTATAATACCCCCGGACGCTCTCCGCCACCTATACTCCTTCCCACCACTGGATTATTTTGAAGCAAATACGAGATACTTCATTATGTTTCTAAAGGCAAAGAACACATAAGACGGGAATAATATTTTAAGATGATTTTAACTTGTTTCATGTTTCTTTAATGTTCTACACACAGCCCACACACATACACACCAAGAGCTGTCAGTCACTTAAAGAAAGTGTTGCCAACCAAGCTCTTTACTTTCTTTCTGTTTGTGGTATAAACTTCTCTACCAGTGCTTTACATTAATTACCAATGCTTCCAGAGAGCATGATGCATCTCTATCTAGTAGGAAATAATGCAATAAAATGTTGATGCTATGAAATTTGGGAACACAATTTTTCATTATAGCACAATATGAGTATGTGTATGTGCACACATAGCTTTGCATGTTTGTTTTTTCCAAAGTTCTTCTGACTCTGAAAAGTACTACAGTCTGACTGTTGCCTCTACTCTTTTTAATTTGCAGCTTTACCAGAATTTCTTTCTGTACTTTAAGGTTTCTCAACTAGATCATGTCTCCTTAACCTGTAATTTGAATGCACTGTTCTCAAAGGAGTTTGTGCTAAGAGCTGAAGTTTCATTATTTTAAAACTAACTTTCCTAAAGAATGTTGCAAAATTTTCCTAAATTGATACGTACCATAAAATCCTTAATATCAACATACCCTACCTACACAGTAAGTATTTATTTTTTTAAAAAGATGGAAACATTAGTAGCTTCTATACTGGAATCTTGCTGTATTTTAAAATTTTAGTATGAGAACAAAACTCTTAGTATGAGAACAAAACTATAAGCATATTTCCATGAATAGTATAAGCTATTAAATCTAAGCATGATTGACAATTTCAAAATTCCTAATATCACTTAGACATTATATTTCATAATTTTTAGCACCTTTTTTTTGCCAGTATTCACATGAGTAGAGGCAAGAAACACTTATGAAAAATTTATAGGGAAAAATTTTTAAATTGAAAGAATTCAATCTATTGACTTTATTCATTTTTTTCCCTCTGAGTTGGACACGTGGCATCATTATTTGATTTTAGCAGAAAACAGATATTCTATGGAAAGATGGCTAATGTCAGTATATAATTTCCCATTAAATAAATACCTGAACACTAACTTAACACCTACCAAGTAAGGTCAAGGGCCTGAAAAGTGCTGTCCTAAATCATATAAGCATGTTTGGATATATAGCAGAGTGTGTATCAGACTTTCAACTGCTAGAGACACCCTTGTTGCCAGACTTTGCCCTCTATCACTAACTTCCCCTTGTTCCTTGTTCCTTGGAATGATAGAAATCTATTTTACAATAGAAAGAGGGGCTTTTATTTATATGAAGTCCCTAAAATTATTTCTTGGTATTGGTAGACTTAGGTTTATCTTATTTTCAAGATGGTTTTTATTTTTTTAACAGTTTTATTGAAATATAGTTCACGTGCATACAGTTTACCCATATTAAGTGTATCATTCAATGGCTTTTAATGTATTCACAGAGTTGTGCATCCATCATCACAATAAATTTTAGAACATTATTACTAACCCCCCAAAAACCCCACACTTCCTAGCCATCACACCCAAATTACCCCATTCCTCTAGCCCTAGGCAAACATCAGTCTTCTTCCTTTCTTTATAGATCTGTCTATTCTGGACATTTCATATAAATGGAATCATACAATACATGGTCCTTTGTTACTGGTCTCTTTCAAGGTTCATGTTTTCAAGGTTCATCCCTGTTGTGGCACGTGTTAGTATTTCATTCCCTTTTATGGCCAAATAGTATTTCGTTGTTTGGCCATCCCATATTTTATTTATCCATTCATCTGTTGGTGGACTTGGGGGATATTTGACATTGCAGGCAGGGCGCTTTTATGAATAATGCTGCTGTGGACTTTCATGGGCCTATGTTTTCATTTCTCTTGGGTATATACCTTGGAGTGGAATTTCTAGGTCATACAGTAACTCTACTTAACCTTTTGAACAACTGCCAGACTGTTTTGTAATTGCACTTGTAATTGTAATTTACATCCCCACCGGCAGCATATAACGGTTCTAATTTTTCCACATTCTCACCAACACTTATCATGTCTTTTTTTTTTTCTTTGCTTTTACATGTAAAAGGTGTATGTTTTAGCTAAAATTTTCGAAGTCATAAGATATGTAGTCTGGGTATTACAACTGTGCATTTTATGTTTCAAAAAAGATAAAATTCAAATGTTACATCTTTGGTTATACTAAAATAATTGTTGAAATCCTTTGAAATGTATGTAGACTCATCAATTATAACTTTTTGTTATGTTAGAATATAATGTGTTACTTTCTTCAGCTATAGTGAATAAAAATCAGCTTAATTAAAAAATAAGACAGGTGACACAACAATGTGAATATACTTAACACCACTGAACTGTACCTTTAAAAATGGTTAAGTTGGTAAATTTTATGTTATATGATCTTTAACACAATTAGACATTTTCAAATATAAGGTAGATGTGATATTTTAATGTCAGTTCTTTTGAAAGGGGCATTCTAAATGCTTGTTTGCTTATTAATCTAACCTACCATAGCTAGAGTTTTTACACATAGCTTTCAAAGGACATCATACACTGGTTAAATCAGATAGCTTTCTCCTTGTGCCAGGAATTCACTTTTGGAAATGTATAGTATAGATGCTTGAGGTATCCAGAATGTTAAGTCTTGAGGGCAGTGATCAGATAATCTCTCCAAATCAAGACATTCCTCAGAGGCCCCTGTGGTTTCCCTGAGGAGGTAGTTGGGGGTCAGGGTAGGGGTGTGGGAAGAGACAGACCGAAGCAAGAGGACCTCTGGATTACATACTCGAGTTTCCTCCAAGGAATGTGGATGCTAAGACTGGAGTGCTGGTACAAATCTCACTGGTATGAAGTGGGCTTTATGAGCTGCTTCAGTGGCCTGGTACATCTTAATTTACAGAATGTCCCCCGTTGCTGAAAGTTCTGTTCAGATCTTTTACAATACTACTGAATTATATATTCTTTTTTTGTGTGTGTGGTACGCGGGCCTCTCACTGTTGTGGCCTCTCCCGTTGCGGACCACAGGCTCCGGACGCTCAGGCTCCGGACGCTCAGGCTCAGCGGCCATGGCTCACGGGCCCAGCCGCTCCGCGGCATGTGGGATCTTCCCGCACCGGGGCACGAACCCGTGTCCCCTGCATCGGCAGGCGGACTCTCAACCACTGCGCCACCAGGGAAGCCCTATATATTCATTATAATTCTCTGCATTATGAGCTATAATTCCAGGCCAGTTATTTTCAACTCAGAAGGAAAGGGTTTGCTTCCTTAGGTGTCTGCACCTAGATAATTCCAGAAGAGCCCCTAAAGTTCCATTCTTTTAGGACTCTCCACTTTTTAAAGCACTCGTAAGACCTCCAATCCAAATTTTGGACTGTGTCTTTGTAGAATGGCTTCTACTGCCTTTTGACCATCAGTAAGCCAAAGCGAAGCTTGCCAACTGACCATTCTCAGTAATTTGGGGGTTGTTTCATTCAGCTTCCATCTCATTTCTTGAATTGCCAGCTGTGACTTGTACCTCTGCTTGGTGAGCTAGTTTATTGTGGTACTGATTATTGCTCATTTGTATGCCTGAAGAGGACTATAGCACAAGCAACCTCTTGCATTGATGGTGATATCCTCTTACAAATGTATAAGTAATGTACAGGCTAATTATAAATCATTCATTTGTGTCTATTCAAGAAAATCCCAAAGACCCTTTGGTGTAAGCAAAATGTAAGCCACTGACCACTCTTTAAAGAAACAAAACTATATCACTAAGGGAAAACTAAAGGTAGTTGGGTCTTTTGAAGTTGATGTCATGCAGGGCAGCATTGGTGCTGCTGCCAGAGACAGGGTGGATTATTGGTCTGACCAAGGGAAGTCTGGAATTTTAAAGAACACTGATAGACTATTACAAGCACTATTCTTGATAACAAGGGCTGGCTTTTTTTCACTAACAGTTGGTTTCCTCTGTTTATGCTGCTGTTTCACATTATCCTTTCTGTGTTGAAATCCACACAAGGGGCATGAGCTTAAAACCCTCAAAAAATAAACAAAATATCCCAAGCTTTTTGTAAGTCTAAATATTAGACATTGTTCAGTCATGTCTGCCCCCTCCATCATTGGACAAACCACACTGTGGTATGTGGGTCGGCTTTATCCTCCAGCCCTGTGATCTGCTGTCAGTGGCTCTGGGCCAGTGTCCTCTCCAAGTGCAAGCTGCATGAAGGCAGACAGCGTGTCTCCGTTCTGATTAAGCTTTGCAGCCAAGCTCCCCCAAAGGCGCCACATTGGCACGGTGCTGTGCAACTGTGTGTACACGTTGACAATGACAATTTAACCTCCCGGCTGGGAAATGGGATTTGGATATTAGTAGGAAAACAATTTGTGGTCTCATATTTGTGGTCTCTTAAAGGAGAAAATTCTAAGTGGTTCCCAAGTCTTGGAAAACTTTCTATTTCAGTATTTCAAGAGTCCTCCCAAATAATGCTCAAAGGGGTATTTTTGAGAAAAAAAAAAAAAGATTTCTTGAAGCTTTGTAAATACAAAAGTTCCTGCCTCGGTGGAGTACAAATAGTGCTATATGAAGGAAGCAGAGGCGTGGGCAGGAATTTAAAAGTACATTACATCCACCCGTGTTTATTGTGCTACAGTATTGGGATGTAAGGGTCAGAGGTAGAATTGGTCCCTTGGGATGTTTCTTGTTGAAATCATTTCTGTTCACAGCCCTGGTGTTACTAGCCAAAATGCATCTATTTTAATAAAATATAGGTTCCATATGACACCATATCATTATAAAATACATATTTGTGAGAGTTGCAATGGAATTAGACTCTGCCCACCTCGTACACACAGGCGGTGCAGAGAAAGTTGCATGATTCTGCATAACTAAGTTTTAGGTTTTCATTAATTACCCTATTGGAAATACGTAGTTCTTTTGTAGTTTCAAGTAAGAATCTGATTTGACCATTTTCCGCTTAAAATACTTTATGAGTCCTGTGGTACTCAACTAACACTCACTGGTAACCGATTTCTATTCTCAGCCACATGCCACTCATAATGCAACTTATTACAAGGACTTGAATGAAATAATTTAATTATTTTCAATATACAAAAGGCAAAATTAGCTGCCATGAATTTCTATGGAGCAAAGCATACTCCATCCTCCAAATAAGTGTTCATTTTTGACATTCAATCAAGATACACTCAAATTCAAATATATCTTTTGTTGAGTAGAGTATTTCCTTTGGCATTCAAAATGGTTCCAAACTTTGCTCAGAAAAGAGAAAGAGAAAGAAAGAGAAAGAGCAGATGTAATAAGGAAATTTAATTAATTTTACTTGGCACATTCCTGCCAATCTACTCATTGATTTACTTACACCAAAGAGTACATATAAAAGTTAAGACAGAATCCATGATTCTTTCATGGAAAGAGATTTTTGTCAACACTAGAAAAAGTCAGATTTTGGTGAAATTCTGACTGCAAGGCTGTTTCCTTAAATATCCAGACTCTGATCATCCATTTTATTTTATTTTTACAACTGAAATCATTTTTTGAGAAAAGGTAGCCATTCCAACAATTATTATTCTTTAAAAGAGATCAGTTTCTTTTATCGAAATTTATCAGAGTAACTTCATGGCTTTTTTATTCCTTGTTTTTAATTTATCCCAACCCTTATGTGGAGAAGGCTAAAATGGGCTCTGGGTGCTGTGAGTTCGTAGTGAGCATTCTCTGCATTTCTATGTGATCACTTAGAATTTTCTTTTAATTAAAGCATTAATCAGCATTAAACTTACCATTTGGCTCTTTTTCTTTTTTTTCTCTCCTTTTTTTTTTTGAGGATCAACCACATAAGTGTGCAAGAAATTGTATTTTATTCTGCCAAATACCTTTCCATTATTAAATTTTTGAAATTGATTGCACCGTCTGAACATCAAAAGGAAATCTTTAAGGTTTTTATGTTCGATTATTTTATCTACAGCCAGGACTGTGCCACTCTGAGCAACAAACTTAGGTTTCAAAATTCTAACTTGGGAACTTCTCAAGGAAATTTGAGATTTGTGTCAATAAACCTTTTCTTACTGATGACTAATATAAGTTGGAACACAGTTCTTAAATTCAACCTACCATTTTTGCCCCCATAGTTCATCAGCTCTTTGGACAACCTCCAAATGCAGTCTGTACCACACTTCATGCTGTCTCCTCTGTGTAGATTGAGAGTTTGGCTCTTACAACCTTCGATTGCCCTTGGAAGGTATTTATGGCTTTGATGGGCTTTGTTCACAATCACAGTGTTCTTGTAGATAAAACCCCTTGGCTTTCTTGTGACACTGAGCTACTGATCCCAACTTCCCACATGTACAGTCAAAATCCACTTTCAAAAAGTGCAGCCTCACCAGGAGAGAGGCTTAGAAAGGACTTCTAAAGCATGAGCAGACCCCCTGTGTGACTGGTCTTTAGAGACAGTGAATCGCTCTGTTTTTCTTTCTAACCACAGACCTTGTGAAAAGACTCAGTGGAGAAAAGAGCAGGATTTGATCTCTCTTGACTCCAACTTCATTGATGACCTATGGTTCAAGAGTTGCTAAGATTTCAATAAAAGAAAAAAATAGCAAAACAAAAACTGTTTTAAGAAAACACCACAGATACACTTTTTGTGTGCTACATATCAGTATAATGAGCAGTCCTAATAGTACAGTACAGTTATTATATTCCTTATGTATGTTGAATTATGAGAGTCACAGTCCATCCTAGCTGAATACATTTATCTGATTGCCTCCGGGGTAAAAGGTTCTCTCAGGATTTCGTTTTCTCTATCATGAAGAATGGACAGTTGGTTTAAATTCCTATTTTTAGGCTTCCCAAACTAAAAACACAATCCTAACTTCTGTTGGTTGACAGGATCACGAGAGAAAAGTGGCATAAACAACAAGGCTCTGGCCTTTCTGCAGCTTATTTGTCTGTTAAAAAGAAAGGTATTCCTATCTCTTTCAGGAACTTCATTCCAACAGATTTGTTCTAGAACAATTCCTGACTGTGTTGAAAGATCAAGGTAGACTTCACTTTGAGAAAATACCCAAAAGAGAAGTCCAGATCAACAGTTCTCAACATTTTTCCAGCCCCGACTTACTTGAGAGAGAAACATCACTCTTCCTAGTGATTAATAGTAACTAATTTAATCTCTTGTTTTTGTTTTTACTGGTATGGGGAGGAGCAGGAGGAGCCTTGTGTTGTTTAAAACGGCTCTAGGACTTCCCTGGTGGCGCAGTGGTTGAGAGTCCGCCTGCCGTTGCAGGGGACGTGGGTTTGTGCCCCGGTCCGGGAAGATCCCACATGCCGCGGAGTGGCTGGGCCCGTGAGCCATGGCCGCTGAGCCTGTGCTCCTTAAAGGGAGAGACCACCACAGTGAGAGGCCCGCGTACCGCAAAAAAAAAAAAAAAAAAAGGGCTCTAAACTCATTTTTCCCCACTCCCCACCCCTTGAGGGAGATGTGCCTTCTCTACTGAGAATAAGTGTGTGTTTTCCAAAACTAATAACTTCTGAAATGACTCACCATGGATTATTTTACTATATTTAAAATCTGACTCAAGCTTTTAGGAACACTGATTTCACTTTCAGTTCACTTTCAGGATTAAATTGCGGGGCAGATGTGGAAGTGGAGTTTGGGACTGTCCGTCTACCTTTTACCGCTTTTATCTGGAGTATCCACCTCTTAGGAAGCAGGTGGGGAAAGTCGATTCACTGTTGGGGAAGCTTGTCCACTGTTTCTACCCTGACCTCTAGCTCTGGGATGAAAGTGAAAATCATCTTTCCTGGATACAGGCTAGGGACTTTCTATAGTCTGAGGGAAAGTGTGGTTTCTGTAGGAGTCATTTATGTCTAAAAAGAGAAAAATTATTTTCCCTGAACATAACCATAATGTCCATTATCATTTGTTTAAAAATTAGCAATGACCTCTTACTATCATCCAATTGGTTTCAAAACTCCCCATTTCTTTTCTCCCTCTCTTTTTACAGTGTGTCGGTTTGAATCAAGCCACGTGCATAAATTGTATCTGTTTTGCACATCCCTTAAATCTTGTAATCTATAGGTTCTTTCTCTGTCTCTCTGTCTCTGTCTCTCTGTCTCTGTCTCTATGTCTCTCTTTCCCATCCTTTTCTTTTGCAGTTTATTGAAGAGACCAGATTGTTTGTCACGTAAAATTAGTTTTTCACGTTCTGGATTTTGCTAATTACATCTCCCTAGTGTTGCTTAACATCTTCCTCTGTCCCTCAGACCATGGTTTTTTAGTCAAGAGAGTCACAGATAGATACAAGCAGTAGAAGTCTGTATTGGAAAGAGGCCTTGAAGAGCCTTAGGATCCACAGCTTTCAGGAGCTGGTAAAACTCAGCTGGCCAAAGGCTCCTGAGTTAGGCCAGCTTTGACAATGTGATTGCTACTTCTTTAGATTCAAAAATTCTTCTTTTGTTTCAAGATGGGAGAGAGCTATTGGATGTGTTCCCAGGTGTATGCAAACTAGAATTATCTGCACAATAAACTTAAAGACACAGTAAAGCCTTCATCATTCTGAGCCTGCTTCCCCGCCTGAAAAGGACCCACTTGGTCCCTTTCAAGTTACTAAGATTTTACAGAGCTGGTTCATTATTATGAAGATGGTGAGTGCATGTAGAATAAATGTATTCCTGGTGAAAGGACATAAACCTGGAGGAGAATTCAGCTATTTTAGATTTAGAAACAGTAGGAAACTATTGAAATTTTGTTGTTGTTTTTCAATCAAAGGAAATGTAGAAAGGAGGGGCTAAATCAGAAACTTCGACCCTTCTCCCACGCCTCCCCACCCCCAGGCTTGTTGATTCTTACCTCCTTAACTCTGACTTCTGACTGTGGCCACCCCTCCACCAAGTCCAGACCACACCGTCTCAAACCTAATCTGCAGTCGCAACACCATCGCTAGTCTCCCCGCCTTCCCCCCACTCCCCATGGGGACTTGCCATTTTCTGACCAGCTTTTTTACATGAAGACTGTATGATCTTGCTAAAATTCCCCACTTTGCTTTTTTTTTTTTTTTTTTGCGGTACGCTGGCCTCTCACTGTCGTGGCCTCTCCCGTTGCGGAGCACAGGCGCTGGACGCGCAGGCTCAGCGGCCATGGCTCCCGGGCCCAGCCGCTCCACGGCATGTGGGAGCTTCCCGGACCGGGGCACGAACCCGTGTCCCCTGCAACGGCAGACGGACTCTCAACCACTGCGCCACCAGGGAAGCCCCCCCACTTTGCTTTTGAAATAAAGGTCAGAACTCTGAGCATGGATCCTGCTTGTCTCTTTCCATCTCATTTCTCACTGTCTTCCCCCCACATCTGCCTTGACTCTTTACCTGAAACCCCTCCTTTCCCTTCCGTTCTTACTTTAATGTCACTTCCTCCAGGAAACCTTTCCTACCCGTGCTGTGTCACCAGGTGGCCCCATTGTCATTTTCCACCTCCTCCAGCCAACTGTACATTTCAGGAAAGCGAGGGACCATTTTGTTTGGCACTTCATCCCTGGGGGCTGTCAACAATCATTTTTTGAGATTCCCAGAGAGTCTTCAGTTATTTTAGAAAAAGTCATGAAAGTCTCCTTTTGGATTTTAAAAATGTTATACCCTGCATACCATTTTTCAGAGAGGTTAATACAAGAGGGAAGAAGCATCAAAGTTCCAAGGTGACCCAGCTCCTCCTGAAACTATTCCGCTGTGTCCTTGAGTAGCATCAGACCAGAACAGCCAACATTTGGACTCCTGACTTAGAGAAATATTGCGCCCTACTGCCAATTTATGCAGTTGGCGTGTTTGTTTTCTTTTTTTTTTTTTAACAGGCAAAGAGAGCTTTAACATGCTTTTTCTGGAAAGATTCACTGATTCAATCTTTCGGTTAATATTTGGTGGAGTGCCTTCTAAAGCCGTGGCATGCAATTCTGCCCTAGGACATGAGAGTGTGTGCCGTTTAAAACAGTGAGCATTACATGGGAGTTTCTGATTGCCAGCTAGTTTGCTTCCCTGATAGGCATTTCCGGATGTGAGGAAAGATTTATTTTGGCATCCCCAGCTCCAACTGGTATGCGCGCACATCTACAGACAAACACACACACACACACACCATACTTTCTCCCTCGGTGCTTAAGATCATCTGTCTTCAACGTTTGGAAATTGAATTTACACTACAGCAGAATAGCTGGCTCTCAGTAATTTTCAAGGGGAGAAAGGGCATCTTTCCTTCCCCAGGAACTGAGTACAACAGCTTAAAAATAGAACAATGTGTTTTGGGTGTTTTTCTTTTCATCCTTTGCATCAATAGCAGGTGTACAGTTACAGACACAAAGAGCTAGATTCACGTCTTCTGCGTGCCTGTGGAGGATTCCCAGAGTTATCCAGGGAGCAAGAACTGGCCTAAAATGTTTAGTAAAATGAAAGTAACCCAATACAGCTGTGTGTTACTAATGCTGCCGTATCACATGACTTTATTATTCTCCTCCCATAGTGACTCTAGGAGGTAAATGCCCAGTGGAAGAAAATTTCACCAAGAACAATTTTTAGGTACCAGTAAACCATATAAAGTCAAAACCTTGAAAAGTCAGATTAGAACAACTGACTCGGCTACTGTAAAATTGCAGGCTTTGAAATGGTTAGGGAGAGGGTGCTGAAAATTGAAATGCTTCCACTGGAGAGCATAGTTACAGCTTCACAAACCAAATGTGAGATGTGAGATTAATTTGCCAGTTTGCTTTTTAATGCATTTTCTAAGATGTACTTCCTAAGTTGTTTTATGATGTCTTAGGGGCATTGACCTCACATGTGCTCTGTGACTGAACTCCTCGTCCATTTTGCAGCATGTCTGTGGTCAGTAATGGCATTACCTAATGAACAAGTTCACACATAAATTTACAGCGTGGAAGCGGCATCCCCCGCTAGCACACTTCTCAGCAGCAACATGCAATTCTTTCACGTCCTCCCCGAGGAAATGGTTTATAATAGATTTGAACAGATGCTAGGTGGTTGGCAGCATGGGGAGGGGTACTAGTTTTCAAATTTTGGGTTATTTCATGTCTCCGAATTAGAATTTCAACAGCCTGTATTCCTTCGATGTGCTCCAGCGTTCACAGAAATACCTAACCTGACTCCGCACTTAGCCCTCATGTGCTCTCTTAACCTATTTTATTAGCTCTGACGACATCACTGCTAAATCCTTGGCTGTCAGAGTCCAATCCGGTAAACATTCACAGGCAGATCTGATTTGGCACTAAAATTGCTCCTTCTTTCTAAATGTGCTTTTCCAGTTGTCCTGACAGCAAAGTCAAGCGTTGCCAGGGCCCCTTCTTACAGGTTATCACAGTTCCCCAGCCCCCCTTCCACAGGGCTCCTCTTTTCTTCTGCCAGAACGTGGCTCCCCCAGCACTGCTCTGCCTGCCAGCCTGTGAGCATGAAGACCAGCCCTGGGTTGTAGCTCTGTCTGTAGCTCTGGGCCTGGCATACAATAAGTGCTCAATAAATTTCTTTCAAATGAGCCAAGGATGGTTCGCCAAGAAAAAAGCAAAATGTTCCTGTTTCCTTCTTAATCGGTTTCAATGTCAGAATCTTCCTCGGAAGCTATGCCGAGGTTCCTATGCCCCTCCAGGAGCGTAAAGAAAACTTTGTGCAGACAGAAAACCCTCAGTGCATTGGATAAGCCAGTGGAAATGTTCTCATGCTTCCAAACACTCGGTGGAGGATTAAGGAGCATGCTTGTGTATCCTGTGTGCTGATTCCCAGTGAATGGTTATTCTGTTCACCTTCTTTACACGTTTATCTCCCTACTTGAAATATTTTACGTCTCTCCTCATCTGGAAGTTATTCCACAAGCCCTCATGAGTCATTTTCATGTGCTGTGGCCTCAGCAAGACTGTCGATACACTTCTCAGGGAGCACGGGCTCTACGACTTGTTTTTTTTCCCTGTCAAACCTCGTCTAACTCTTTGCTTTCACTGGATGCTCGGTAAATAGGTCCTGACAGCATCTACCATACGTTTTTCTGCTTCATTCCCTTCCGTGTCCCACTGCTTTTGTGCTCTGAGTCATGCACTGTGGCTACTGTCTAGGTGAGGTTTTTTTTTTTTTTTTTTTTTTTTGCGATACACGGGCCTTTCACTGTTGTGGCCTCTCCCGCTGCGGAGCACAGGCTCCGGACGCACAGGCTCAGCGGCCATGGCTCACGGGCCCAGCCGCTCCGCGGCATGTGGGATCCTCCCGGACCGGGGCACGAACCCGTGTCCCCTGCATCGGCAGGCGGACTCTCAACCACTGCGCCACCAAGGAAGCCCCTAGGTGAGGTTTTTAATTCATTCGGTATTGAGCTCCTCCAGGCAGCTGTGTTAGGTGCTGGAGAAGGAAGTCACAGAGCTGTTAAACAGGGACTCCGGGCTCTGGATGTCCTTGCTCTGTGGAGAGATGAGATGTTTAATTCTGAAAACTTGAAGAGGGGCCAACTGAGCCGTGCAGAGTATAGGATCCAAGAAGAGGAGGTTCCCTCCGGCTGCATGTATCCGAGGTAATCCCTGTTGGGTTCTTTTTTTTTTTTTTTTTTTTTTTTGCCGTATGCGGGCCTCTCACTGTTGTGGCCTCTCCCGTTGCGGAGCACAGGCTCCGGATGCGCAGGCTCAGCGGCCATGGCTCACGGGCCCAGCCGCTCCGCGGCATATGGGATCCTCCCGGACCGGGGCACGAACCCGTATCCCCTGCATCGGCAGGCGGACTCTCAACCACTGCGCCACCAGGGAGGCCCCGCCTGTTGGGTTCTTAAGAACACAAACTTTGGAACTCTCAGACTAGTTTTCATACCAGACTAGTTTTTCAGCACTGTTTAGCTAAGGGGGAAGTCTTTGCTTTGGCACTCAAGGCTTACCAATGGAGTGGAAATAACAGTAGTGATAGTAATAGAAATATTTGTTGTCCATGCCACGTGGGGGGACCCTGAGGTGAGCTCAGCTGAGATCGTGGCTGTGAGGGTGCTCTGTGTGAATTGCAGGCACGGGACTAATGTTAGTGATTACAGCCACTTTTGGATTCTGCTTTGATACCGTAAACATCAAGTTGTTCAAAGGCCCTTTGGCCTCCTTGCTGGAGAGTATTCGGTGAAAGGCCCTTCCTTGCTTGTGCATCTTGCGTCTGCCCAGAGAGGATTATTTCCTCAGCCTTGGCGCGGGTCTCATCAGTGACCATGCCTGGCCTGTCACTAATTGGAAGCCAGTTTCAGAGATCGTGTTGTGTGTTACTCCACCTCCTTTCAGCTGATTTGCTACTTCCTAAGACATGCTCACTGCAGCTTGTCAATGTTTCTGAGCAAGGAAACTGCTTGTAGATGACCCTGAGTAAACAATTCAAGTCACTTTACTTTCTACCTTAGAATAAAAATCCCATTTGCCAAAAAAGCTCATGACCTTCCAGGACTGGGAAAACGTTATTTGTTGTAAACTTAACCGGTTTCAAATTGGTGTGCTAACACAAAGCTTTAAAGTACTCTGCAAAGTTCATGGTGAAGCTTTTGTTTTGCCCTAGCCTCACCGCTAACTAGTGGTGTCACTTTGTACATTACTGAGCCTCTTGGTTCCTTGGACTCACTTTCCTTCGCCGTGACCTAGCCCCAGTTTTAAGCATTTAATTTTGGCTTTTTGATAACAGACTTGGTTTCCAAGGGTGTTTGTAGATTCTCCCGTGGGATTATGTTCTCTACAATCAAGTTTCCATAGCATTAAGATGTATGCAAATTAGAGACAGTGCTACATGGTTTACTTAGTCTGGGACAGAGCCTGGCACATGGTAATTCCTCAAAGATTGGCTAAATAATGTGTGATTTACATCTGAAGCTGAAAATATATGAGAACACTGGTATTGCCATTCAGATCGTGTTTACCCTCTTCTACCTTAAAATGGTGAAGTGATGATCTTGACTGCAGATTTATTCTTTGATTGGTCAGTGACTTTTAAAACTTCACCTGCATATTAATTGCTAGCAGTTACTGAGTATAAAAGACATGCTGGGCATTGAACACACATACTTGTTATTCCTTCTGCAAGATCATTATTATTATCCCCATTTTCAGATGAGGAAACTTCCCAAGGTGTCCCTGGCAGCAAGTGGCCAAACCTGTGTTCAAACTCAGATCTATTTGTCACAAAAGCCCCCTCTCTGTAGTGTCATGCTGTGTGGCCACTAGATTTGTACTGGATCGATTTATAATGCTAAAGTGCATTTGTTGCCTTAATTTTACTGCCTATGATAAAGTCTTTTCTCCACATGAGCTAAATATTCTCCACAATTCTCCCATACTTGTGCACTTAACTTTTTATGTCACGTGTGGTTGATCATTTGATTATTTGGTGAGAGTACGACTTGTCTACTCAACGAAAGAACTCCTTGAGAATAGGAACTACTGTTTGGACATTTGCATCTCAGCCCTAGTTACAGTGACGAGTTATAGTAGATATTACATAAATAACTCATTGATTTGTGGATTGAGTAGAGTTGCTTAGTTATTCCTACCTGCTGAATTTGCAGGCTTTGTCACTCATCATTCATTCAACAAAATATCTATAGGGTCCCTACTGTGATAGCCATTGGACATATAGCAATAAATACAGACCATCAGGTATGTTTAGAACCGAAGGTCTACAACCTGGAAAACCACAAACTGATATGTTACTAGTGGAAGGAGTAAAAGTAAAGATGAATTAAAGGCATACACTTAAATAATGGACTTTTAATGATCAATATAACACATTCAGAATTGTTTGCCAATGAGTTATCCAGTGAACTTTCCTGAAGCCTAAAATAATTATTATGCTATTTCTTTCTCATATGAATAACTTACTTTTTTTGTTTTATTTTTAAATTTTATTTATTTTTGGCTGCGTTGGGTATTCGTTGCTACACTGGGGCTTTCTCTCTAGTTGCGGCGAGTGGGCACTACTCTTCGTTGCGGTGTGCAGGTTTCTCATTGTGGTGGCTTCTTTTGTTGCAGAGCACAGGCTCTAGGTGCATGGGCTTCAGTAGTTGGAGCACTCGGGCTCAGCAGTTTCAGCACATGGGCTCAGTAGTTGTGGCGCGTGGGCTCAGTTGCTCCGCAGCATGTGGGATCCCCCTGGACCAGAGCTCAAACCCATGTCCCCTGCACTGGCATGCAGACTCTTAACCACTATACCACCAGGGAAGTCCTGAAAAACTTATGTTTGTATTAATCCTTGACGTATTTACATATCTACCCAATGACATTATAGTCCCGTTTAATAGAGAAAAATATTTATCAGTGTATAATTTTCTAGATTGATACTACTGGTTCTTTTAGGAAAAGAGAGTTATTTCCTAAAGTTACAAAGTCAGGCTTACTGTATTCTCACAAAACATCTTGTGACAGTTCCCTGTACTACAAGGAATCTTTTTATGTTTTAAAAATACTCCCTTCCAATAATAACATTTGGCTGTGGAATTCCTCATACAATTTATTTTGGTTATTCTGAAATTTTAGAGTCTTCTATAATACCTCTGACAATAAAATAGAACCTAATGAAACGGTGGTGTGGACTTGAAACTGACTGAACATTTAGATCTAAAGAGTGTTTAAGGCTCCACGGCAACCTGGAAAGATACCTGGTAAAGTACCCTAGTGCACTTATTAAAAAAACCCTGTCCTGTTCCTTTTTTTTTCCTTTTTTATCAACAACTTGAAGACCTAGAAGGCACCTACACTGTGTTTTGAGATGATATAAGCCCCCAAAGAATGGCTTCAACCACATATGCCTCTGAGCACGAGTCAAAATGACTTCAGTGGGCTGCAGTGCTGCATGGAAACCAACAAAATGAAGTTGAGCAGAGGATAAATGCACATTTCTGCTTTTAGATTCAAAAGATTCAATCACAGGGTGGAGAGCGACTGAGCTTGGCAGCCATTAATGTGACTAAAAGCTTGATGTGAACCAACAGTAGGATGTGGTGGCTAAAAATGAATGAATATAGTCGTGTGCTTCCCCGGTAGAATTATGAATAGTTCACTGTATTCTGCAGTGGTCCCAGTGCCTTGGGAGTATTTGCTTAGTGCCGAGCACATTCGGGAGAACCTTTGACAAAGCAGCATATCTACTAAAAGGGTGTTGAATCCAATCCAAGACAAATTTATTGGACATCTATTTGGGGTAGGTGATGTGCTAACCGGTGCGAAGAATAAAGATGTGAAGAGACATTACCAGTCTCTAGCCTCAAGGAGTTGAAACTATTAATGGAGAGCCCAACAGGTACAGACATGACTGTAAAACAAAGCCAGCTCTGAAGCCAAGAAGCACAAAAAGAGTGCTCTGGGAATTCAGGAGCTGGACCGGCGGGAGGATTTCCACAGGAAATGAGGACAAGAGCAGAAGAAGCCTTAAAAGCAAAGATGCAGAGACAGGAAAACTCAAGTCGTGTCTAGGGAATACTGAGTAGTCTAGGTTGCCCAGAATACGGTAGAATCGGCCCTCGTAGGAAATGAAGCTGAGAAAAGAAGGTTTGGATCAGAGCATGAGGGCCCCGACTGGTAGGCAGTGGGAAGGATTACAGGTTGATGAACCTCTGAAAACAGTGATACATGAGGATCAGTTGGAGAAATGATGTGTATTTAGTCTGGAGAAAAGAAGACCGAGGTCTCTCTGATAAATGTGGACCGGACTTGCTCTGTGTTCCTCCAGAAGCAAAAATGTATCTCAGGGGCAACATAAAGAACCAGATTTCAGTTCTTTTTAAGCACCGGTTTTTAAAAATCAAAGCTGCCCAACAATGAAGGGTTAGCCTAGGAGGTGGTGAGTGCCATCATGGATGGGGTCAGAGGAAGTTTGATAACTGCCACTCTGAAAGGTATGGGGTGGAGGGAATACTGCAGCTTCACCAAGAGACCTGGGAGTTCCAGGAATTACCCAAAGGCCTTTGCAGTGTGCAGTTACCCATGGCTGAGGTTTCTTTTTTTCTCTTTGATTTAGGATATCTGTTAGTATATCAACTTCTGAATAAAGCTGGCATGTTAGGACTCTCCAGTTCAACAAGGTATCGGACTAATTCTAGTGCAGGCTGCCCACTGTTTTGACAGTAGCCACTCATCATCACCACTTTACTTTTCAGCACATGCACCAAGACTTTTTTACTATGATATAAGGCATCCTTTCAAATATGAATTTAACAGATTTTTGTCAGAATTCCCCATTAGACGAATCAAATGCAAATCAACAGTTGATACAAGTCCAGTGCAAAGAAGACTTTATTTTGCAAAGAATCTCCAGGGAAGTTCTGGGGGTAGAAAGATTTGAGTTGAAATGCCAACGATAGCCGCTTACTAGCTGTGTGATCTGAGCACGCGTGGTGTCACCTCCCCGTTTCCTAATCTGTAAATGGTTATTGACCACTGTTAAGTCCCAACCACGCAAGTCATTTGAGAGGATTAAATCAGATAAAGCACTTAGCATGTGCCTAGAAATATAAGGTCTAATTTTACTTACTGAGATCTCACATTTTACAGTAGTGTTCCAAGGAGTCTTTCAGACCTAAAATATTTTTTAAAAACAAACAAAAAAAAATGACCATCATCATGGCTAAGATATGTGCCAGATGTTGTTCTAAGGCATCACATGCTGAATTTATTTAATTCTCAGAACAATCCTATGAAGTAAATCTATTATTATCCCTCATTTACTGAGACACAGAGAGGTTGCATATCTTGACCAGTCACAAGCTAATAAGTAAGGGAGCCAGGATTCAAATCAAGCAAACGCTTCAGTTTATTACAATCATTTCCTTCCAGTATATGCCAACAAATTTCACTATGTTCCTCCCAATTCCATCTCAAATCATTCTGCTGGATAATTTTATGCATTTCATTTGTTCAGGGCTGTTTCATAATAATATATTTTTAAGTCTTACTTCTTACTAAATACATGAGGGCCTTAATGATCATGTCTTTGGCCAGAGCATTGAGAAGGTCCTTAATGAAATGTGAGTGAACACGTAAGTGAGAAATTTTTAATTATGAAAGCAATTAGTATAGCCACTTCCAAAAGGAGTAAGTTACCCTTAATATAACTTCACTTCCTTACTGCCACTTTCCATTATTTGTGATGGGGCAGTCATAGTCATTTGAATTAGTCATTTGAAATCAGTGTTTTGTACCTGCTTTTCTTTACCTTATTTATAAATCTTTTATCCCATATTCCTTGTTAAAGACAATGTCCCCAGTTCATATTCTGTCTCTCTCTCCCTCCCCCTCTCTCTTTGCCATTCTGTGTTTCCAAATTTTACTCCAATGTGCCCATCCACTAGTTGTGTTTTTTTCCAAGCACTGGTGACTGTATCGTTACCCACCCTCTCCCTAAATTCCAAGTAAAAGAATAATATTACCACTCCAACGCATGCACCATCTGTCTCAAAATCAACCAAATGTCATTTCCACATCTTTTCTTTGACATCCTCCAGCTCCTTGAAGTCTACTCAGGATAAGCGAAATTCGATGTAAGGGGCTGCCTGTAGTTTTCTTTGGAGAATTTTTTGGAATTCCTAAATACCCCATGGGAAAAAATACCAAAATATGAAACTGATGCTGCAAAACTAACTCCTTTGTGTAGAAGGAAAAAAGCTGTAAAGTGTTGCAGCACTTCTAGTGGAATATATCAGGAATAATTCAATTCCGTTGTCGCCCTTGGCCCTGGGGGCAAAAATGCAGCTTTTCCTGTTCCAAGGAGGGAATGTTCTCTGACTTATGTAAGGCAGAGATGAGGGAAGCCAACCAATTCTAGAGTTTACAGTCTTTTTCATTCTGTGAAGTGACACTGCTTTATTGTTAGGGTCAGGTAGTTAGGGGCATTATCTCCCACTCCCTGGGTGCAACTATTCCTTTATAGATTAGATAAGAACAATTGATGAACTTTTAAATGCTGAGAAAACTAATTAGAACTGAAAGGAGGTGTGTTGGCCATAGCCTAAGAAATATGCTGACTGAGATAAAAGCACCTTCTGAACTGTTTCCCCATCCCATACTTCTCTGCTTTAAGTCTCCCTTTCTTCTCTTTTGTCTCTCCCCTTTTTTATCTGTCATTCCTCAACTCTCTTATCTCCACTAGCTTCCTCTTCCCAACCCCAACTCTATGCCCAAAGACTTAATTTTGTACACTCTCTTAACTGGTCAAAACATGGACTTGAATTTTTTTTTTTCACTCACACACACTGTATATTATTTTTACAAGAGATAAATATACTGACACCAAGCATTGTAAATGGATGACCACAACAAAAGCAACAATGATTGCAATTACCAAACACGAAACACACTCATACTATGTGGACTTGAATTTTTTAAAATTTATTCTTTTATGTAGTATATAAGATTCTATATTCTGGATTTAATTCAGAAAATAGCTGAGGTGAACATGTTTTACTCTCAACTATTTCTTTCTTTTTTTTTTTAAGAAATATACCTTTTAAAAATATCTTAATTTCAGTTTCAGGCAACAGAACTTAACCTCAGTTCATTTCAGAGTTTTCAGGTTGGGTTATGGTTCCAGAATCTTTTGATGGCAAGGATTTGGAGGGGTGGGGTGGACCTTGGGTCACACAGTTTGTATGACACTTTTGGCCCCAGGAATCTCTGCTGCTTCCCAGCCTCCTCAAGGCCTGGAGTCACGCTCCTGCTTCAACTGTTCTGGGAATCTGGGCCAGATGGATTTGGGTTTTAATGTCCATATGTCGCTTTCAGTTTCTATGAGGCTTTCAATTCTTTTTTTTCCTGCGAGGGACAGGCCTTCCATGGGAAGAAAGAGCACCCCTTGAGTCTGACATGTTCTGCAGTCAACTCGTGATGCCCTTTGATTAACTTGGGACAAGTCTGGCCCAGTGGTAGAACTCAGTCCCATTCAGCATCCTGCCAGCTAGAAATGTGCTTTTTTTTTTAAACATCTTTATTGGAGTATAATTGCATTACAATGGTGTGTTAGTTTTTGCTGTATAACAAAGTAAATCAGCCATATGCATACATATATCCCCATATCCCCTCCCTCTTGCGTCTCCCTCCCACCCTCCCTATCCCACCCCTCTAGGGTTGATCTCCCTGTGCTATGCGGCTGCTTCTCACTAGCTATTTTAGAAAATGTGCTGTTTTGCTCACCACCTTCTTAAGAAAGTTGCACGAGGCCCAGAACATAAAGGTCTTTTCCGTGGCGAGTTAAACAACCCCAAGTAAAGAGGGCTGTTACGGAAATTGTGAACAACTCATCCGGTGGTTGGTTGTAAATCGTGATTCTTTTGCAAAGGCAGAGGGGGCTGGAGCTCTGGCCCTCAAAGAACTTCCTCTCATTAAACCAGAGCAATTTGCTGTTCTCTGCGTGCTCTTTCTGTTGTGAGTGAAATCACCTACTTTCCCCATTCACATCAGTGCTGCTGGCGGGGGCTGGTTGAAGGTCCACTGCCTGTGGGTGTGACTTTCCACATCACAGTGGTCTCTTTTCAAAGCCAGGCTTCACAGGTATAACAAAGAGTCGTCTAATCGGCCCTTGCCCTAACCACCCAACCCACACTTTTTCTTTTAGCTGCTATTTTCTGTGGTCCTGGGCTTCTAAGTCTTGGCGAGAAGACAGTCATTCCTTTGTGCTCAGCTGCTACACAATGAGGTAACCAAAGAAAGGGTCTCGGTCTGAGGCTGTCAGCTGTTACTAATCACTACTCCCCAGCTCATCGTGGGTCCCACTCGCCTCTCCCTCTTGCTCTGCTTAGCGCACATAAAGAAGATGAACGACTCCCTGGTTCCTCTTCAAAAAAAGCATATTGTGTGGCACATTCCAATACCGTGAGCGAAGGATGGGCTAGTGTGTGGGGTGAACGGTCACCTCTCTGTGGGGCTCGCGCCAGCAGCGATGGGCTGGGAGACGTGAAACTCAGAGCTGGCCCTTCTGAGAGTTTCCTGAGACCTTGCTGAGGGTGTGTGGGGGGGTCTGTGTGGTAGGTTCCCGCGTTACTGGAACCATTCATGGCAGGGCTGTGTCAGGCTGTGATGAGGCTATTGGATAGTTAAGGCCAGTGTAAAGAAGAGCAAAGCTTGACCACTCAGAGGGCTTCACCAGCTGGTACCCTGGAGAAGCAGTCCCCCTCCCTGCCCACCCCCCGCCAAAGGTTAAGGGGAAGGACCCAGAAGCTCTTGGACATGAGAGGTAGCAGCCGTTGAAGCTGGGCCTCTGCTTCCCCTCACTGCTTCCTTCTGTGAAAGTTCATTTTCAAGGATGTCTATGGCCAGGGAAAAGGGATCGTTTGCTCAGTCCTACCAGACTGAGAATAAAAGGTGATTTACGATAGGACTTTTTCTGCCAATGATACTAGTGTCTGCTCTGCTAGACTTTCTATTTAACTCTTTTGAAAGAGAAAGTTTCCCTTTTACCTTTCCACACTGCGTTCTACTAATGCACACTAGAGCTCAGAAAAAGACTCGTTGACAAGTTGTAAGGGTCAAGTTAAAAAATCAGCTTGCCTGACAAATGCCATCACAAGTGGTAAATTTGTAAATTTGTAAAGGAAGCTTCCTTGTCATTCTCATGCAATATAACTTCATAAAACTAAGTGGTGTTATAGGTGAATGAAATGTCAAGTTCTGTGAGACTGAACAGCCATAACGGGAAGGAAAATTTGGCCAGGGTGAAAACCCATGTGAGAATACTTGTGATTTACTTGACTGTGAATTCCACAAAATCATTCTCAGCTTTTTGTGGAGATGGTTTAGCTCTCTTCACTAAGAATCACTGATTAAAGTAAAAGAATCACGGATTAAAGTAAAAGAATTTTCTTTGCTCAATATTCCATGAAACAAACCTTTTCTAAAACTTTTTCCCTTGTTACAATATCTGTAGAATTTTTGTTCAAATGAGTTGACCAGATTCCAGAAATCAGCACTGTCCTCTCCTTGGTCTCTGCTAGCGAGATGGGATGAGGTCTTGGGTATGGTGGGTGGGCAGCCCGAAGGCATCAGAAGCAAAGTGAGAGTCAGGGAAGCCCATAGCTCGTGGCTCTTTGTTAAAGCCTCTACTATTAACTGAAAAGGAGTAGATACCAGTGTTTGCAAACCTTTTATTTCTTTTTTTTTTTTTTTACCAGAACCTACAAAGAGGATACAAATGTATTTTACACTGTGACCTGGCTACACTCGGACATACACACACAGAGCTTAAAAAAGTTTCACAAAACAATACCTTTACCCCATGTATGCACTCTCTTGTTTTCTATCCTCTTTCATTAATGGATAAAAATACTAGCCATGACCCACTTAAGCACGTGTTAGACCCCACCCCCTCTTCCATTCCCTTCTTTGCATGGAGGTGTGCCAGCCTCCTGCCCCTCCTGCCCTGCTCTGATGACCTCCCAGCTCTGGAGATAAAGCTCCAGGTGATACCGGGTCACTCCCCACAAGGTCTGTCTCTCCTTCTTCAAGATAGAAGGAACCTCACTATTTTGGATTAATTGGTGGGAAGAGCAATCAAAATTGGTGAGTCCAGGCTTCCCTGGTGGTGCAGTGGTTGAGAGTCCGCCTGCCGATGCGGGGGACACGGGTTCGTGTCCCGGTCCGGGAGGATCCCACAACGGGAGAGGCCACAGCAGTGAGAGGCCTGCATACCGACAAAAATAATAATAACAAGAATAATAATAATAATAATAATAATAATAATAATAATAATTGGTGAGTCCGCATTTCAGAGTGCTTTAAAACAAGAGCAACTTTAGTGCTCGTCATTTGAACAGGAGCCTAATCTAAATGCCTTCTTAAAAAGTGTGTGGCCTCCTTCGGGCATAACAGCCACAGTGGTGGTAAGAATGACTATTCAACAAACATTTATTGGGCGCCTTCCTGTGCAGACACTGTTTTGGGCAAGGAGGCTACATCAATGAATAAGACGTATGGTTCTGCTCTCTTAGCACTAAAATTCTAGTAGAGGGAGTCATATAATAATCATAACTAACATTTATCAAGGGCGTATTTTGTACAGATTCTTTATGTAAGTTTTCCCTACACTTGCATTATTATCTTCTTGTCTAGGTGAAATGGAGGCTCAGAGAGGTCAAATAACACTTAGAGAATAGCTTATTATTTATCTGATTAATTAATAATAATAACAGCTAACATTTCTTGAATGTTTACTATGTGCCAAGCACTATGCTAAGTGCTTTCTGTACAGAAGTCCCTTTAATGCCATGAAAACCCTGTGAGAGAGCTTTCCTTATTCCCATTCTATAGATGAGGAAATTGAGGCTTACAGAGGTCACATGGTACCAGAGCTAGAAGTGGAATCCAGGTATTCTAACTTCAGGCCCAGAACTCTTAATCACTGTGCCACCATTTTTAAAGAAGAATGTGCTTCTATGGGGCTTCCCTGGTGGCTCAGTGGTTGAGAATCTGCCTGCTAATTCAGGGGACACGGGTTCGAGCCCTGGTCTGGGAAGATCCCACATGCCGTGGAGCGGCTGGGCCCATGAGCCATGGCCGCTGAGCCTGCACGTCTGGAGCCTGTGTTCCACAACAAGAGAGGCCGCGATAGTGAGAGGCCCGTGCACCGTGATGAAGAGTGGCCCCTGCTTGCCGCAACTGGAGAAAGCCCTTGCCCAGAAACTAAGACCCAACACAGCCAAAAATAAATAAATAAATTAATTAATTAAGGAGCCAGATTTTAAAAAAAAGAAGAATGTGCTTCTAAAAATGCCTGAGGTTGGCTTCAAGTAGTTTGAAATATTGTCTCTTCGATGAAATTCTGAGGCTATAACCAGCGTATTCATTGTGATGCAAAATTATGATAGTTTGTTTTTAAGAATTCTTTTTTTTTGGTGTTTTTTTAAATTTATGTATTTAATTTATTTTATTTTTGGGGTGCATTGGGTTTTCGTTGCTGCACCTGGGCTTTCTCTAGTTGCGGTGAGCGGGGGCTATTCTTCGTTGTGGTGCGCAGGCTTCTCATTGTGGTGGCTTCTCGTTGCGGAGCATGGGCTCTAGGCACACGGGCTTCAATAGTTGCAGCACACGGGCTCTAGAGCACAGGCTCAGTAGTTGTGGTGCACGGGATTAGTTGCTCCGCGGCATATGGGATCTTCCTGGACCAGGGCTCAAACTCATGTCCGCTGCATTGGCAGGCAGATTCTTAACCACTGCACCACCAGGGAAGCCCCTTATGACACAGTTTCTAACCTTCCTTTTAAAGATTTGCCTTCTGTTCCAGAACCCCTAGAATCATAGAACTTTTTTTTTCCAATCTAGTCTATAAAGAAGCCAGAAGACAATATTTCAGTGAAAAAAAACCTTCACATAGTTTTAGACAGAGATTTAAAGTGATTTGTTTCACACTCACTCCCTCCCCCTCACCGCCTTTCCTCGGAGCTTTGTGGCTCTCCTGTTCACTGTCCATTGCTGAAGGTTCCAGTGTGCCCTTGCTCCAGCAATGGGCAGCTGCTTTAGGACACAAGAGCTCATTTTTCAGTCTGTAAATATGAAGTATATTGTATTTCTAGAGCTTAACTTGCTTATTAAAAAATCATTACCTTTTATTCAAATGAATACGGTACATACTAGAGCTCATCCTTGATTTCCTTGTAAGTTTGCCCATCTTGAAATTCTAGGAGGGTTGAGAACAGGCGGCTTTCATTAGATGAGTGTTTGAGAAGCCCATGGTGGAGAAGGAGTATATGTAAAATAAAGTAACTGAAACAGAACAATATTCTTGAATCAGCAGTTGCCATCCCCCCTTTTCCATCCTTTCTGGGCTGATCCAGTGGCCCTAGAAGAACAATGAAACACCACGAGGATGAGTAGAAAGACAATTCATAACAGACCACTTCTTCTTTAGATTTCACATTTCAAACCAGAAATAGGAGTTATTGGGGGAATAGACTGAGACACATTAATGTATAAGACAGATTTTTAGCTGATGGGAGAATAAAATCCATGCAAATAATAGAGCCTTGGGAACTTGACATTATTTATGTTACCCTTTAATACTTGACTGAATACATATTTCATTTATCTGAGAAGTCATACCAATATTATACCAGAAGAAATCTAATTTACAATAGACTTAGAGAGTTCCATACACATCTTTAGGAAACATTCCCTCCCCACCCCACCCCAAAAATGTGAATTTGGTGCATATCTGTTGTGCTGAACTGATTACCTAAAGACTGTCTTCATAAATAAAGAGGTAAATGCATATTGACCCATTTGTATCAAGAAACTCTCTTCTCTTCCTTTCCTCTCTCTTCAGAGTGACTGCTGCCTAAAATACCCAGGTATTTTGAAGAAAAGTCTAAGTCTTTTACATTCTAGGAAATGTCTTGTTCAATCTTTCTTAGATGCCATACTCATTGGTAAACATATAATAGGTTTGCAGGAATGAATGATTGATTAGTTTCTTGATGACCAGTTATTGACAGGTTGATTTTTAGAAAAGAAAGTAAGACCCATGTGCCCACAGTCAGCAAATATCCATGACCCTCCACCCTCCATTAGAACATGCTCTGGGCTGTTTTTCTGGGAATAGAGAGGAATTTGAACTGATTGATCAGCTCTCTGGCTAGTCCTTCTGGTGACCAGTGTTACTCACTTCCCCTCAAGGTGGGGAATGTCAGAGTTTTTCCACAGTTACCTCCCTTCGTGAAATTTTCTTCCAGTCAGGTGGCTCATTTCAATATTGAACTCAAAAGCAAGAAAGTTAGCACAGATAACAAGCAAATGAAATGTGGGTGACTCCTAGCTTGTCCATTAGAATTGAGGTATAGTGGAAAGGGTACTCCCTTGAGATAATGGGTAAAAATCCTGCCACTGCTGTTTGCTAGCTGTGCAACACTGGGCAAGTTACTTAACATCTCTGGCCTCGTCTCTTTATCTTTAAAATGGTGTCAACAATATCTACAACATACAGTTGTCATGAAATTAGATGCATATGCGCCATTGATCAGAGGGCGAATTTGGTGAGTTAGTGAACCAGCACAAAAGTTAACTGAATATTTACAAAACATATAAACTTACAAACATGTCATTGTAATTGGAAGAACTCTCAGAATTTGTAGCAATCGACAATATAGTATTTCTCTGAGTTTCAAGAGGATCTCAATTCTGATGACTGATTGTTTTCATAATAAAGATGTCAGGACATCTTGAATGGGGCTGGTTTAGCCAAGCCCAGATCAAATGAAGCAAAAGGGACCAGTCAAGATCATTATCTTTACTACTTGCTCTGGAATGTGTTTCTCAAATACGTATTTAGATGAACACATAGTTGTCATAACATACTCCCGCAAGTACCTAGGGACCTCTTTCCCCCTCACCACAGTGCCCTTTTCTTCCATATATTTTAAAGTGACAAGGCTCAATGCAAACTTTTCCCTTCTCAAACATTTAGGGCACTTCCTATCAGAGTTCCCTTTTCTACAAAGTGATTTAGTACTTTGCCCTTGTGCCCAGACGCGTGTCATCTCTAGTGTAGAGCTTTATCTGGAATTTCAGGAGGCTGGGGAAAGAAGATGGTCACAGAGTCTGGGTAAGAGACAGGAAGAATGACAGCTTGCTTATGTGGGGTTTCGCCTTCCAGAGCTCTTCCTCCATTTTCTTGACTCCACCAGCATCAAGGCTATTCTCTTTCAGGCCCAGTGTTATGACAGATTGTCCACATCCATCCTGCCGTTGCCCTGATGACAGTGTGTGGCTTTGCTTCTAGTGGCCCCTTTAGTTTTACAAGCCTGCCTCAGAGAAAAGGGGAGTGGTTAGAATTGGAAGGAGGAGAGGGGATGCTGGGGTACCCTGAGCAGAAGTGGGCAGGCAGCCCCGCTGTGAGACACCAGACCCCTTTTAGGGGAAGGACCTACATGGAGAATCGGTTAATGAAGATACTCCCACACATTCCTTCTTCCGCTGAAACAATCTGGAGCTGCTGCTTTATTCTCTTTCAGAGGAACAAGGTCAATATGCAGAGGTTGGTGAGGCCTCTCATTTGACTGTTGATTCTCCTTCTGGGCTCATTGCTAAAAAATGCCTCAATGTTTGTCTTCATCTATTTCAGAATTAGAGCATATGGAGAAAATACTTTCTTATTGGTTTTCATTTTCTCTAAAAAAAAAAACACCTATAAACTTTGTTTCCTAGAGCCGATGGCCCTGTAGCTGTGGATTCTGGTATAATTTTCCCCATCCCTCCCCCATGGTGGGAGGGAGGGAGATTTAAGCCTCCTCCTTTTTCTGCCACGTTGGTTTCCAGTGCTCTGCCTTGACCACTTAGCACTCTCTCTGAATAGCTATAGGTCGGGAATAGTGGGCAGGAGCAGCAGAGAAGAGTTGGCGAGAGAACGGAACAGCACCACAGAATAGAAGGCGAGAGGGAAAGAAAGCATCTCGGAGGAAGAAAATACTGCCGCCTGGTACCCCTAGCAGAGATATCCGGCCTTTTGTGCCCACACCACTCGCCCACCGAAGAATTGCAGGCTTCAGTGGTGACAAGCTCAGGCAATGGTGGGAAAGAGAGTGGGCCCCTTCTGGGAGAAATGATTTCAAGCACAGGAAAGCCAAGATGTTTTGAGATATGATGGAGACCTGAGAATGAACCTGGGGGGATGGGACCACTTGGACTGAGAACAGATTAGCCCATTTTTAATGATGGTGAAGTGTTGAAGTGGCGCCTCCCCCATAAGTGGGTATTAATCCTGGGTTTCAAGAAACCCAGGGCAAGGATAAAAGAAGCTAAGTTCATGCATTAAAGTCAAAATTGTCCTCCTTGTTTGTGGGAACTGTAGTTGGTTTTCTCAGGGGGAGAAAGTACGTTAAATTCAGTTACACAAGATCTGGGTTCAAGTTCCCCCTTCACTTTACTTGGTGTTAACTAAGACCTTAGAAAGTTACTTATTTGTTTTTTAATCTGCCTTATAAATTGTTAAAAATAAGAACGTAGCAGGTACTAAGTGCTTATTATGAAAATTATGAATGATATGATTCAAATACACATGAAATTATAAGTTGAAGGTCATGGCTTCAGTTCCCATAGAGCTCATTACCATTGTATCAAGATTTTGGGGCAAACCCAGCGAGGTATCTGGCAATCATGGACACTATTTTTTTCAATACTTTACCTTACTCTAAATATCAATACATTGGTATGAACAGGGTCACTACCTACATGTTGAACCACTATCAGAATCTGATACTGATCATTGAAATACAATATAAACTTTTAATACGTTTATAGAATCATGATTTTAAATAGTAAAGAAAATAGTTTGATTAACTATAATTGGATGATGCTATAATTGGATTTTAGTGTTTTAGCGGGTTTGGGGAGGAGAAAGAAGGAAGAGAAGTGAGGAAATGGTTGATGAAACAGAAGAGCCCATATTATTATTAAGATGACTTAATCTCTTGAGAGTTTTGGGTCATTTCCAATTTTTTTCCATCCCAAGAGGTATGGGATGTGTTCCATTGGCTAGAGCAGTTAGGGAAACCTTCAAAGTCATACCTCCTCTCTCACAGGGGGATAATGCCTTGCCTGAGGTAGATTTTGAAGATGTCCTAAAAATGAGGGAAAGAATGTTTCACATGAGATAAGATACTCCAGGCCTATGGGACAAGGTGGAGGAAGGCAGAGTGCACAAATGAGAAGAACCTCAACAAAATGATTCTTTTTAAAAAATTGTGATGAGATGAGATAAAATGAAACAACAGAGAAGCTATTTGACAACTTTGGCCTACTTTAAATGTAAATTGAAGATAAATCAGTAGGTGATTAGAATAATAGCTGAAATTTTACATAAATATATCCAAAAAAAAAGACTCCCAAGTACACACATAAAATAATAATTCTTATAAAACAACTTAATGGCAGTTAATCTGTGTGAGTCTGCACAGTGCTCAAAACTTGAGATATGCTTAGATTATTCTGCCGGAAATCTTTTAAGGCATCTCTTCACACACACACACACACACACACACACTCTCTCACACACACACTACTCACTAATTAACACTCATAGCTTCCCCAACTAGTAGCAACCTAGGAAAGAATTTGATTGCCCCTTCAAACCATCAGAGAGCCACATGATATCAATTCTTGGGGCAGAAAATAGGTGATCACGTGTTTGCTGACACAGCTGATGCCTAGCCATTCCATGGCTTTTTCCCTTCACCTTTTGTTGATGGCCTGATTAAATTTGGTGCCAAGTTCTCATAACATGTATAAAATCCCATTGCTGGGTGGGAGAGGGTAGGGGAGTGGTGAAGGAAATGCTCTTCCCGTGACCTTCCACTGGAAAATTCCCTGAACTGATTTGCTGAAAATCTCCTTCTGTTTGCCTTCCCCAGGAATGGCGGCCCTAGATAGGAAGGCGTCAGGGAAGATGGGGATGCGAGCTGTAGTCTATTACATGACTACGACCATCATTGCCGTGGTGATTGGCATAATCATTGTCATCATCATCCATCCTGGGAAGGGCACAAAGGAAAACATGCACAGAGAAGGCAAAATTGTACAAGTGACAGCTGCAGACGCCTTCCTGGACTTGATCAGGTACGTCCTTGCAAGCCCATCCTTTTGGGTATATTTTGACCACCCAACCCCTCTTCTTGGGGGAGCTGATCAAACCCTAGAAGAGGTATCTGACTGAACCAGTCCCACTGGGCTTGAAATGAAGGTCACATCTTTACCTCTTTCTAACAGAAATTGAAGTAAGTGTCCGTTTTCTGATCTCATGTGAAAGAGGTGAGAAGAGCAAGGAGAAGATAAGGATTTAAGAGCCCTGCTTTTAGAATTCAGAATCTGAGCACTCAGTCATCCTCTCAACTGTGCAGCTAGCCTTGCAATATTAATAGTTCTTTGGTGTGTGTGATTTTTTTACTGAAGTATATTGCTGTACAATTACATATGTTACAGGTGTACAATAGAGTGATTCACAAATTTTACAGGTTATCCTCCATTTATAGTTATTATAAAATATTTGCTTTATTCCCTGCATTGTACAATATATCCTTGTGGCTTATTTTATTCCTAATAGTTTGTACCTCTTACTCCCCTACCCCTGTGTTGCCCCCTCCTTCCCTCTCCCCACTGGTAACCACTAGTTTGTTCTCTATATCTGTGAGTCTGCTTCTTTTTTTGTTATAATCACTAATTAGTTGTATTTTTTAGATTCCACATATAAGTGATAATCATATAGTATTTGTCTCCCTGTCTGATTTATCTCACTTAGCATAATGTCTTTCAATAATTCTTGACCTACTTTTCTCAAGTCTTGCTCTTTAAAGCTACTTTTTTTTTTTCAAGTATAGCCTGTTCATTGGACTCTTTTAATTTGGAACTTGTGATCTGTATCATCATCCATTGTACACGACAATTTATTTCCAAAAGTGACTTTAGAGATCATCCGATCATACCTGTCCCAAGGTTTTCCTTTTGTACTATTTATGAAGAAAGGATTTGGCAGATCAATAATAAAAGACTAAAGGATGGCTTCTTTACCATTGTTTTATACACAAACCGTACACTGATTACAAATTAGCTTATCTAATACTTGAAACAGACTTGAGGATAGAATATGTTGGACACAGAACTGAGAAGTAAGCCCAAGTTTGAGCACGGCACCTCCCTGCCTGCTCTCTCTCCACACTTGCCTTTGCATCGGTCAGTTGCTGGCAGGAAGCGTATTGCAAGCCCAAAAGGATCACTGAACAGGGTTTGAAAAGGTGGGCAGGGTAAAGGGAACCTACAAGTGATGGTGAGACACTGGAGGGCTAACAGCAATAGGAAGCTGTTTTGTTACCACCTGTGGCTCTGAGGAAGAGAAGGGAGCCATTACTGGAAGTCAGGACGGGCTGTGTCCTGAGGGAAAGGGCCCTCAGGATAGGGGCTACAGCTCTAATTTGGAGGGAGGAAGCTGTTGGTTGCCCAACCTGCCAGAGAGAGAGCCAGAAGAATATATACATCCACTTCTCTCCTCCCACTGCCCTGTGATCTGTCAGTGCCTCACACTGGACAAACCCAACAGGAAGCCAGAAGGTGAGGGGTCAGCCTCCCAGGCACAGAGCAGGATGGAGAGTGGATGGCGAAAGGCAAATGGAAGATATCCCAGCATGGACCTCTCAGTGCCCCACCTTCTTAGCATTCCTCCAGCAAGTAGCCCACCCAGGCTGTCCTCCCCAAACCTAGCCCTTTCCTCCCTTCTCTACAACATACTTGCAGAGTGACTGGCTTACCAATCCTAGATGCCTACTCTAAAGGATTCTCCCCACTACCTGAGAGAACCTCCTCCTAGGGACTTGAGTTCACGTGCCATCTCAAGGAATGGGTCTGTGGCCGGTAGATTCAAGAGTGATTTGGGCGACAAAGGGTCTCTTCAGCCACACCTATCAATTCTGACCATGAGTGACTTTGTATCATCTGTATGTAAGCACAAGGCAGCCCCACGGTGCCTTCCTGAAAGCCCTTTTCAGGGAGTTAATCGCAATTATCCAAAGGTAACAAGCCACTCTGTATTATTTCATACCAAGCTGGCACCCAATGATAATGATTTTAATTCGTATAATTAATTAAGGCTTTTCACCATTTTTTTTCAGGAACTTTACCTTCAGGGAGTTTGGATTAGGGGTATTTTATTATATTTTCTTTCTGTATAATTTCTACTCCTTATTTAAAGAATTGGGATCTTGTCATTCTCTGTCTGGTGTGTTTCTGCCCCTCCTTGCCCCAGTGACAAATGTAAGACTAACCTGTCCCCACCCAGACACCTGGTTCGAGCAATTTATCTTGGAATCTCCTAAACTCACTTTTCTCTCAGGGTTTGTAGAAACAGACCCATAGAGCATAGATGGGAAGGACAAAGAAACAGGATGGTCTAGGCCAGAGATCCCCAACTTTTTGGCACCAGGGACCAGTTTCGTGGAAGACAATTTTTCCACGGACGGGGGCTGGGGAGTGGGGATGGTCAGACGGTAATGCGAGCAATGGGGAGCAGCAGGTGAAGCTTTGCTGGCTGGCCCACTGCTCACCGCCTGCTCCACAGCCCAGCGGCTGGGGACCCCTGGTCTAGGCAGTAGGAAGAAACCAGAGTTTATAACCTTAAAATCTGATTGGTGACATATACCTGCTGGAATCTCAGACTCTCCAGCTGCCTGGGTCATGTCTCCTTCTCCCGCAGTCTTTAGTCTTGGAGGCCTAGTGATAGTTTAATCCAATCTCCTCTTTAACAGATGAGTCAGCTGAGACCTACATGGGTGCCATGAATTAGCCAAGGTCATACAGCTGGCTAGAGATTCCCCAGCATGACTGTTGCCTCTTCTTCCCCACCATGAACACAAACACTGCACTGAGCAGTAACAAACCCTGCCACATGGGCCTCAAGTTAAAGTTCTGTGGGCCATCTCCCTGTTGGTCACCAAAGAGCCTCAGAAGCTCTAGCAATTCAGAGTCAATATCTCATCCCCCAGAGGGGCTTTGGGAGGACTCTGTGGAGAACAGTCTAACCACGACATTTGATTCGGAACACTTGGTCCTTCTCGCTTGGGTTTTTCCTAGGAGCAGGGTTTGATGTTGGAATAAAAAATCCCAGACAAAAGGACAGATGAGTTGAATTTGGGACTTCCTTGAAAAATATGAACTACATGGGCCACACTGAGGGATGACCTATGTCCCATTTCATAAGATCCACCAAAATCTTTCTCTTTTTCCATTTGCTGCTTATTTCAGTGCAATCTTTACCTTAGACACAATGAAAAAGTATTTAAGGAACTAATTTATTATTTAGGAATTTTTCAAGTGACCATTATTTTCTTTGCAGGAATATGTTCCCTCCAAATCTGGTGGAAGCTTGCTTTAAACAGGTAAACACAGCCACTAATTCTCCTTTAAAATTCCTCTTTGGTGTACCAAACAGAGTAGGGTTCTCTTTTTAATTTAATTTAATTTTTTCCCATTTCTCTGTAGTAAGAAACACTTCTCTTGCCAAGCGGATGGAAAGCACTAGAGTTTTCTGGGGAATTGGGAGAGGGGGGGCAGTGGTCTTCCCTGTACTGAAGGCTTTATTAGTTGCCAGACACTGTATGTCTTGCATACAAATGACTCATTAAGTCTCTGTTAATTATTAAGAAGGCTAATCAGGAGACTCTCTCTCCTCTCCCCCGCAGCCCATAAACAAAAGCTCACCAAGCAAGCAAACTCCAGTATAAGATATATTTACAGTTTGCTTTAAAGATTAGGGAGATTATTCAAGTTTCTGGGTTTGATTTTAAAAATCAATGGGTTGTTTTTTTAAAAGCCTACCAAGGGCCTTAGAGATTCTAAAGGAAGAACCACATCAGAAAGCACTGCCACCATCATGTATTGAATGTCCCCTCTGTACCAAGCACTAATGTTATATTTACTCTTCACATAAATATGATGGGTATCATTGCCTTCATTTCATTGATGAGAAAACTTATCTATGATAAGTCAGAGAGGTTATGTAGTAGGTGTGAGATTTCACAAGTAGTAAATGGCAGACCTGAATTCAAATTCATTGTGTTGATTTCAAATTCCATCCTCTTTCTGCTTCTGCATTCTGTTCTGCTTCCTGGGAAGGGGTATCCAGGCTGATGAGACACCTAGCAGGAGGCCATAGTGAAATCCAGTTCCCTTTAGCCCCAAATCCAAACAACTCTTGGCTCTCTGTGTTGAAGACACAAATACATTTTACTATTAGGGGATAAAATTAGTAAAGTTCATTCTAACATCAGCTGAACAAAAAAGCTTTGTTGCCCAAGATATTAAAAGGGAAACAATTAGACATTCTAGTTGTTAAATAATAGCTCCCAAACATTTCTCCAGATGGTGTCACTTCACCCTTGTTATAATTCCCTAACCCTTGTGCTTAGGATCTATAAAACAAACAAAATCAAACTTCGAACTCATGGAGGACCAAGTTTTATACTCTTTGCTTTTTTCCCTTTTTAAAATTTGTATTGACCATTTTTAATAGGTAATGCATGTGCGCACTGCAAAATTCAAACAGAATTCCTTCTGTATTAAAAAAAAAAAAACCCACGAGGGCAAAATCTAACTCTCTTTATTCAAAACAACTGTAATCATAAATAATAAACCCCTTTTAACCCAACCAGCCAACCCCAGCACCATGGAGCTGACTATTCCAGTTAGTCAGCTGGCACTGGTTGACATCAAAAATGCTGATTTCTAGCAACGCTGGGAAAAGTGCTGAGTCATGAAGATTTATTGTATTTGGTTTTGGATTGCATTTACAGGATTTTGAAAGGGAAGCAAATGTATCATCCCAGATCTATTTGTCTTAGATCAGAATGCAAATGAGGTTGCAATTTCTGTGTAAGCTGCAAACTGTGTCTAAGGGGAAAGAGTTGGAGGCGTAGGAAAGGCTAATTGGGATTGAGAAGTCACCCTAGACAATCCATAAAATGCATAAGCACCCCAGTAGAATAGAGATTTGAGAGCTGACTGACAGAAAGGTGTCAGTTTCTTTGTTAAAATTACAAGCAGTGCCACTGATTGCTTAGGGAATATGTCTACAGTATTGACAGCTGGCCATGTCCTTGTTTGGGAATAGTGCTTTCCCACTGGACAAAAAAGTCTCCTATTTACTCTTGGTAGAGAAATGGCCCAGCACTTCATGTACAGCTGTGCTTTCTTCACCTAGACTCTAGATCCAGTCAACATCCATAGATTATTACTCTCTCCAGTGCTTTACTCCCGTCAATGTGAAGGCCAGAAATTCTGTTCTCGTTAAACTCATAGAGAGATGGGCTTAATTGTTTCAAACGGCCACAGTGATACACTCAGCATTTTCTGTCTGGGGCATCTATGCAGAAGCTATGGGGAAAAGACCATCTCTTGAATAAGAGGAGACTCTTCTATAGACTTGAGAACTGGGTTGTCAACCTCAACTATTATTCACGCAAGTATTCTTAAGAACTAATACTATCAGGAATACTTTGAAGAATGTTGTTTGGGGAATTTTAAATTGTTTAATATTCACCGAAGTCTCCAACTAAGTCTAGTCCCTGAAGGGCTTTGTTATTGAGCACCACTAGCCAACATTAGTATAGTGCTTTAAAATGTACCAGATGTTCTCATATATTCTGTTTAATTTGATCATTACAACAACACTGTGAGGTAGACCAGCACAGTTATCCCTGTTTCACAGCTGTGGAACATGAGCAAGGGGGTGTTAGGTGATTTGTCCATGATCCCCTAACATGAACCCATAGAGGGTAAAGGGATTATTGTGAATATTTGAATTTATAGTCATTTTATTAGGGTTTCAGAAAAAAGCAGAAGCACATGTATCTGTTTACTCCATCTTCAACCTCTTTCCTATTATGGTTTGTTGTGTATTTGAGTGTGTGTGTGTGTTTGTCTGTGCCGAGGAAGTAGTAGAGGTTTGTCTCAGATTAGATAGATGATAAGTAAATAGATAGAAGATAAATAGATAGATAGACAGACAGGGTAGATAGATACTTTGTATAATGCTTTTCTCTGAATTTGGGGTAATGTATATCATTATAGAAAATCCGAGCAAAAAGTACAAAAGAAGAAAGCAAAAATTACCTTTAATCCCTGTTGTGCCTTTTCTTTTTAAGTTTAAAACCAACTATGAGAAGAGAAGCTTTAAAGTGCCCATCCAGTCCAATGAAACACTTGTGGGTGCCGTGATAAATAATGTGTCAGAGGCCATGGAGACTCTGACGAGGATCACAGAGGAGTTAGTCCCAGTGCCAGGGTCTGTGAATGGGGTCAATGCCCTGGGACTAGTTGTCTTCTCCATGTGCTTCGGATTTGTGATTGGAAACATGAAGGAGCAGGGCCAGGCCCTGAGAGAGTTCTTTGATTCTCTTAACGAAGCCATCATGAGATTGGTAGCGGTGATAATGTGGTATGTATTTCCATTTGCTATGTATGTTATCTAGAAGATGCTTATTGCCATCAACTTGTGTTCTGTACTGAGGAAGATGCCACCAGGCAGGATGGCCAATTGCAATGATCTCATTCGGGTAAGCACAAGAAAATCAGTAACTTTCTGGGCTGGTAGTGGCCTTGAACATATCTGCAAGCCTGTCTGCATAAGTTTGCTTCCTTGTTTTTGAAAGGTGTCAACTCTCTTACTCCAGCACTGATGGGATACCATTCCTCATGCCTCCATTTGATAACTAATTAGTTATTCATTCTCCTATTGATTGTCTCCTATTTACTGATTGTCTCCTGTATACTAAGCATTTAATGCCAGGTACTATGGATATAGCAATGAAGAAGACAGACAAGGATGTCCTGGATCTTTCATTCTCTTTTTTAAAAATCTTTTCCATTACAGTTTATGACAAGATATTGAATATAGTTCCGTGTGCTATACAGTAGGACCTTGTGTGGACCTTACATTCTTCAACAAACAAACAAATCATCCATGTGCTTTAGTCACAAGTGCTATGGAAAAATAAAATAATAAAATAAAACATGAGGTTTTCTTTCACGTAATATGATGTGATGTGATAAAAAGTGACTGGGGCAGAGACTTAAAATTTGCCTTGGATGGGATGGAAAGGTGTCTGAGGAGGTGGGTGATCAGCTAGCCATACAAAGTACTGAGAGAAGAGCATTCCCAGGAGAGGGAAAAGCCCCTAGACCATCAGAAAAACCGAGCTCTCCTCTCCTCCATTTCAGTCCTAAGAAAGAAGTGTAAATGGCCACTCTGTGTCAAGCCTGAAGGACTCATGGGAAGTATTATAGAAGGACAAGCCACAATTTATAACACAACTTCCTTCAAAGAAAGTTGAGAGCAGGAGACAAAGGAAAAGAGTAAATCCACAGAGGAACATTGACCTTGGAAAGTAAACTCTCCCCAGCAGGGAGAGAACCCTGTGATTGGTTTAAGCCTCCTGTGAGGGTTGCTTTCCCTTTTTCCTTTGTTTTAAATCCAGACTCCCTCTTGGCACCTGAGGCAGGAAAACATCCATTTCTAAGAAAAGCCCTCACCATCATGATTAAAAATATTCTTTGTCTTTATTGCCCCCAAAGCCCAGAGAAATCCATTTTTCAGGAGTTTGTTCAAGATGGATATGAACTTGGGAGCACAAAGATGACCAGAATGTCATCTCCCCAGGAGTCCCCACTGAAATGCTGGGGCCCTCCTTGGAAATCTTGGCAGAGCTGAAAGTGGACATTTATCTTCATATTATTAAAATGCCTCCACCTTTCACCTCTTTTATGAAAGAAGCCTATTCAAGGCTGCTGAATGAACCTCACATGTAGCTTTTCTAGCTGTACATTTGCCTGCACATTCAACATTGAGTTATTACATTTCTGAAAACAGGTACTCTTATAATTTCCTGGCCTGTATTTTTAAAGGACTTTTAAAAGAACCATTGTATTTTTCAATATGAAATAAGTCCTCCACAGTTCCCAGCAGACCCTTCTCCTGAAGGGTGATCAGCTTCTCTGTTTTGGGTAATGTGAGTTGGGTTGTAGTTTATAGCACACATCGGACAAAGAGAGTGGGGCCTTGATTCAATGTGTACAAGACATTTCATGTCTCCGTTGTTCATTCTCTCGAGTCTACAGGCGAAAGATCACAAATGGCAGTAGCAGCCTGTGGGTAATAATTACTTAACCAGAACACCCATAACCTGATGGTGGTGGTACAAACATGCATGTTATTAAATTTGATAGCTCTGAATTTATTTTCTGATTGCCTTCTACTTACGGCAAATGGTGCTAGTTTTTCATTTGCATTGTAACATGCAATTTCCTCTTAGAGTACATTTATTTAAATAAAAAAAGATTAATACTAAGTAATATTGTAAGTAGTGTGTAGTATGGGAAAAACTAATAAAAGTTGTCCTTGATTAAGAGAGCTGTCTGCAAATCTAAAACACTGAAATGCCACCGTGTGCATCTTGCTTTAGCTTGGGAGTCAGGCTCCGAGGTGGGAAATGCTCCCAGAAGTCTGGATATTGGTTCGGTGGATTCTGACTGTTCAGAGTACTTAGCAAGGGAGCAGGAGACAGCAGGATGGATGGGGGGGGGCATCTGAGGACCCCCAAAGTGACCCAGGTGTGGTGAAATGACAGTTATTCAGGAAAAAAAGAGGTGAGTTGCAAAACCTCTGAACCTACCTTTTTTTTCCTGGTTTAGGAGAAAAAAAGGATTGTGACCTAGAGAAATTCTGAGAGGAAAGCCTAATTATGCACTAGTTATATTTAAATTTATATTTTAAAAAAGAAAAGAGGGCCTCCCTGGTGGCGCAGTGGTTGAGAGTCCGCCTGCCGATGCAGGGGATACGGGTTCGTGCCCCGGTCTGGGAGGATCCCATATGCCGCGGAGCGGCTGGGCCCGTGAGCCATGGCCGCTGGGCCTGCGCATCCGGAGCCTGTGCTCCGCAACGGGAGAGGCCACAACAGTGAGAGGCCCGCGTACCACAAAAAAAAAAAAAAAAAGAAAAGAAAGAAGTTCACAGTTTCTGCAAGTCCTCATAGTATTCTGCGCAGAAAAGTTTGGAAGTCAACTCTCTGACTTTTTCTTATCACTTGGTAATTTCTGTGGAATAGCTTGTTGGAAATCAGACTTCCAACTGTGCGTGTGTTGCTTCTACATAGGTACGCCCCTCTGGGCATCCTCTTCCTGATTGCAGGGAAAATTGTTGAGATGGAAGACATGGGAGTCATTGGCGGGCAGCTTGCCATGTACACAGTGACAGTCATCGTGGGCTTACTCATCCATGCGGTCATTGTCCTTCCCCTCCTCTACTTCTTGGTAACACGGAAAAACCCCTGGGTTTTCATCGGCGGGTTGCTGCAAGCACTCATCACGGCTCTGGGAACCTCCTCCAGGTACGCATATATTCGTGGCTTATTTCTATCAGAAAATGTATCTCAAACTTTACTTTGAACCAGAACCTTCAGACTGAGGGGCGGGGGTGTGTTCTTCCAGGTTTTAAATGTCCAGACATAGGAATTGGCTTTTTTACTCCAATGCTAGTCAGACCTAGTTGGGATTCAAAGACTAGCTGGCTATATACCCTTTCAGGGGACAAAATGGAAATCAGCTATCCTTTCCTGCCCGTTCTCATCTTCCTCATCCAGTTGCCATTTGCCTAAGGGAGAGATGGCCGAGCGTTGGCACAGGCTCTTGTTGGGGGGTGGGGAGTAATCACAAGTGATGCATCACAGAGGAACCCAGAAGCAGGGGAGCTGCCAAATGACCCAGTGAGGGAACCCTCTGTCCCTAGCCCTGTTCCCCTATTCATACTAGTGCTGACTTAGTTCCCTTTCACTTAGGATATGGGAAAGGAAGGAACTCTCTGTCCAAAATACCAAAACGGACAGGCACAGTCTGAACGGTCAGGATGGTCAGCTGACATGTCCTGTTTTACTGTGCTCAGCTCTGCCACCCTACCCATCACCTTCAAGTGCCTGGAAGAGAACAATGGCGTGGACAAACGTGTCACCAGATTCGTGCTCCCAGTAGGGGCCACCATTAACATGGATGGGACTGCCCTCTATGAGGCTTTGGCTGCCATTTTCATTGCTCAAGTTAACAACTTCGACCTGAACTTTGGACAGATTATTACAATCAGGTACAAGGAACATTCTATACGACCTTTTCTTAAGAACGACTTTAAGTGATGAGCCGGTGATCAGGGCTTGAGTGAAGAAACTGGGAGAGGGGACCCTTCATAGGAATAGTGTTATTTTTGATATTTAGAGATTTTTATTTTCTTTAACTACAGATGTGCATATTTATTAATAATGAATTTCTAATAATACAGAAATGTATAAAGTAAAAAGTGAAACTTGTCTGCCACCATGACTCCTCATCTTTCTATAGGTGACCAGGGTTACTGTTTGGTGTACAAAGACCTTTTCCAATGCACAGACATACCATACACACTTTTTTTTAAATTGATGGAATCATACCATACATACTGCTTGCCACTTGACTGATTTACTCATCCGTATACCATCTATAAACATATCCAGCTCTTTCTTTTTAAAATCTGTAGAATACATAGTATGGATATTTCTCTTTTTAAAAAATGTTAAACTTCAATAAAAGGCATTGAAATTTTACCTTTTATTATTTATTAGCTTTTATTGAAAAAATTAGAAAATAAAAATACATTTGAAAAACAGAATTAACATTTTCTCTTGGGTTAATTTTTAGGCAGTATATATGACAGAGCACACTGACAAATAGGTTGAGAATTTTCCTTTTGTGGACTATTTTTTAACTTTTTTTTTTTTTTTCTTTTTTGCGGTACACGGGCCTCTCACTGTTGTGGCCTCTCCCGTTCCGGAGCCCAGGCTCCAGACGCGCAGGCTCAGTGGCCATGGCTCACGGACCTAGCCACTCCGCGGCATGTGGGATCTTCCCGGACCGGGGCACGAACCCGTGTCCCCTGCATTGGCAGGCGGACCCTCAACCACTGCGCCACCAGGGAAGCCCTATTTTTTAACTATTATTTGAGCTGTCTAGTGAAAGGTAATTTTCCCTCTCCTACCTTCCGCTAATCTCTTAGTTTCCTTCTCCAGAGGCAACCACTGTTGCTTGCTAGTTTCTTTTGTATCCTTCTGGAGACAGTCCAGGCATATCCAGGTGCACATGTGAATATCGTCCCTTCTTTTTGCTTAATGAAAGTCATTGTGCACAACAGACCAATGAGTATAATGGAGACAAAATCTCACAATCCAGATCAGACCCTACTCTTTAGTGTGTGTGTGTGTGTGTGTGTGTGTGTGTGTGTGTTTTAATTATTATTAACAATTTAATTTGGAAATCAAAATAAATCTTTTTTCACATTTTTATTATAAATTGTCTTACACTGTCTTATACATAGGAAAGTTGAAAGAATATTACAACACACATCTTCTACCTAGAACCAACAATTGTTAACATTTTGCCATTTTTGCTTCTTTCCCACCTCCACCCCGCCTTCATGACACTTCATTGTACATAGTTCAGCATGCATCACCTAAGAATAAAGATAGTTTCCTACATAACCACAATAGTAAGATTCTTAAAAACACTTCTGGAATATCCAGCCTATATTCACATTTCCCCAGTTGTTTCAAAATATCTTGTATAGCTTTTTCCCCAGACTAAGATCAAATCCAGGTTTATGGCTTGTATTTGGTTTTTATGTCACTTTAGTCTTTTTAAATCTCTTTCAATTCCCTCACATTTGTGTGTGTATGTCTATATATGTTTATTTAGAAATAATTTATGTCAGACTCTGTATACATATTTTGTACTATTGGGAAATGATAATAGTTGTAGAATGCATTGGGATAAAAAAGATGGGGCTGATCATGGCCAGAGGTGACGGACCTGGAGGTTCTGGGAACCCTAGGCCCAGTCTAGCTAAACTGGGGCTGGGAGCTCAATATCTCAGTTTACTATAACCTATTCTCGGGCATACCTTGACATACTGGTTGAAAAGCCCTGAGTTATGAAAAAGTTTCAGTTGCGTGTGTCAGAGTTAAAAATAATAATAATTACAGTGACTTCAACAAGATAGAACTGTACTTCTCTCTCATGTGGAGCAGCTCCGCTCCACAAAGCCCTCCAGGCTGGTAGGTGTTCTACAGTGTAAGGGACCAAAACTTGTGGTTCTATCATCCCCGGGGTATCACCCTCATCCAGGTGGTCCAGGATGGCTCAACGTCACCTCCAAATTTTAGCCAGTGGGAGGAGGAGGAATGGCACAACCTGCAATTTGCTTGATCACTTTCACCTATATGTCTTATTGGCCAGAACTTAGTTTAAGCTCCAAGGGAGGCTGGGAAATATAGTTTCAATGTGGGCGGCCATACACCAGCTAAACATTCTAGTACTATACAAGGGGAACAATGCGGGGGAACCATGAAGTCTCTTCCACAGACTTATTACTTTATGAATACCACTTTATATCTAGGTAATACTTTATTATTCAAAAAACATTTTCACATTCTCACATAAGCCTATCAAATAGATATTTAACAAACTGAGTCCCAGACAGGTTATGTGCCTTACAAATGAGGTTCATACTGCCTCCATAAAAAGTATTACTGGGGCTTCCCTGGTGGCGCAGTGGTTGAGAGTCCGCCTGCCGATGCAAGGGACAGGGGTTCGTGCCCCGGTCTGGGAAGATCCCACATGCCGCGGAGCAGCTGGGCCTGTGAGCCATGGCCGCCGAGCCTGCGCGTCTGGAGCCTGTGCTCCACAACAGTGAGAGGCCCGCGTACCGCAAAAAATATATATATATATTGCTAATGCTAGAGAACCTTGTTCATAAATCATTTTGTTTTTGAATTAGTAAATTTTCTGACCACAGTAACCATACAAGTTCAGTATCTTTACAATCCTCTGCTTGGATAGGGGAATTATTAGAAACAAATTGTAACTGTACAGTATTTTAGACCTTACAAAATAGTTCCAGGTACGTGAAAACGTATATAGGCACAAGTTTCCTCATTTAGAAACAGCTGTAAGAACAGGACCAACTTCCTAAGGGTTGTTGTGAGAAACAAATGAGGTAAGCCATGCTTAACAAATCAGGAGGCACGTAATAGGCATTTGATAAATATTAGTTAATATGATTATTATCTCAATGGGTTTTATACCATCTCACTTACAGTTTTCTAAAGCACATCTTCTTATGTTAACTTGGCAAGTCAGACATCTCCCCTGTGCATGTTTTACAGGGTCTGCTCTCTATCTGGGCAGATTTAAACAAATGTTTTCTGTTTGGGGACTTCTTCTAACAGTATCACAGCCACGGCTGCCAGTATCGGGGCAGCTGGGATTCCTCAGGCGGGCCTGGTCACCATGGTCATCGTGCTGACATCTGTGGGCCTGCCCACCGACGACATCACGCTCATCATCGCAGTGGACTGGTTCCTGTGAGTACGCTCGGACTACATTCGGCTTGCTGTCGTGGGGCTCTCCTCTGTCATCCTAGGGCACCAGGCAGCCTGGTGCCCCTGCCAAAGGGCTCCATGAAGAGGGGAGGCTTGGCCTGTAATTAAATTGTCCTCCCTGCCTGATCCCTGCCGTTATCTGGCCACCAAGCCCCAGGCGCCACGCACACTCTCCCTTATCAGCCTGCGGGGCACATCTGGCTGCTACGCTTCTCACTCTATAAAACCATTCGGGGATTGGGAAACCCGTTGTCTACAAAGCCAACATAAATCAGCAAAGCCATTTCTGAATTGCACAACACATCCCCATGGCGGCTGGGACCGAAGAGCGGGCCTCCCAGGCTGGCACAGGCTTTCTTCTTGTGCTTCCCATTCCAATGGCGTAATAACAGTGCAGATGTTCCCATCTGACCCCAACAGCGAGTGGGGCAGCTGTGCAGACAGTGGGAAGAGAGCTGGCCTCATTAAGTGGAATTGATTTTTGGCTCTGGGGAAAGTTTCAAGAAAAGCACCCTCAGACCCTAACCTCTAGGGCCCACCCCTCTGCCCTTTTCCCCTCACCCTTCCAGCTAACATTCTCTGCCTCTTTTCTTTTCCTTCCATTTACAATTGCTCCCCAGGATGCCCAAGGCGACAGCCTAGAAGGACACAGTAGGTGTTGGAGTCTACATAGACTCCATGAGGTAGATCTAATGACCACAAAAAGTTCAGTGTTCTCAAGGCAAAATAAGTGGGAGGGAGATAATTAATTGAGAGCATGAGTTCCACGGTCACTTGGATCTGGGTTTGTGTCCTGCCCCTGTGTGACACCGACCAGGTTAGCCAGCCACCCTACTTTCCTTCTCTGCAGAATGAAGATAATAATGTTGTCTACCTCCCAGTGGTGCTGTGAGGATTAAATGCATTGATACATGGAAAGCATTCAGCTCACTGTCTGGCCCACAGTCACTACTTGACTCATATGAAGACTTTTATAGTATAAAGCTGTGGTTCTCAAACTTCTTAGTCTCACAACCCCTTTACACTTAAAAATTGACGACCCCCAAAGCTTTTATCTGTGTGGGTCATATCTATCAATATTTATCATGTTAGAAAAACGTAGGCATTTTTTAAATGTTAAATTCATTTAAAGGTTACAATAATCCATTCATTACATGTTAACATATATAACATTTTTATGGAAAAATATTTTCCAAACCAAAAATTTAGGGAAAAGAATGATACCATTTTACATTTTTGCAAATCTCCTTAATGTCTAGCTTAATACAAGACTAACTGCTTCTGCATTCAATCTGTTGTGTTATCTTTAGTGTTGTGTTGTTTGTTCGAAAAACTCCACTAGACAGACATTCATGAGAAGATGAGAGGGAAAAGGGCAAATAACATCTTAGCATTATTATGAAAATTGGCTTTGCCTCAGGGGTACCCAGTGGTCTCTAGATCACACTTCTGAGACTTTCTGGTAAAAGGAAAGTGAGTGGTAGGAAAGAGAACCAAAGAAAAATTTTAAATAAAAGGAGAAAGGGGAGGGTCATTCCTACTGTTGGTACTCTAATTAGTAACTGAGAATTAATACTAATATATATCCTTAGTTATAAGTTATATAAGTTATTAATTATAAGGATATATGTTAGTAACTATGATTTTGAATGTTATGTGTCTATTATGGAATGACGCAGTGGGTGGCTACACCAAGCAGAATTTTAAGAGATGCCCCCAGTGACTGAGCCAGCTGCTTCAAAACATGAGCTGAAATCCCGTGATGTTCACAGGAGCCTCGCTCTTCCTTCCACCCCTCCCTTCCCCAGGGACCGTCTTCGTACCACCACCAACGTGCTGGGAGACTCCCTGGGAGCCGGCATTGTTGAACACTTGTCACGACATGAACTGAAGAACCGGGACGTCGAAATGGGTAACTCAGTGATTGAAGAGAATGAAATGAAGAAACCATATCAGCTGATTGCCCAGGAAAGCGAAATTGAGAAATCCATTGATAGTGAGACCAAGATGTAGACTAACACAAAGAAATGCTTCCTTGAGCACCAGGTGTTTGAAAACCATTATACAATGTTTCCATCTCATTTCAACTCATTCTCTCCAGTCAGCCCTTTACCTCCCTTTTCCTCCCTGCCCTGATAGGATTGGGAAGTATTCATCCAAAAACAAGGGGGGATTTTGCAGTGGCCAAAATGTATAGTTTTCATCCCATGTTTGAAAATTTTAAGTCATTTCATGTTAGTCTTATCTAATAAGGTACTGAGATCAAAAATAGTCTTGATCAGATCTTACAAGTTTATGTGGCACGCAATCCTGTAAATGTGATAGTTCTTACAAATTAAAGAGTCAAAACAAATACTAGGCTAAAAACATGGTTTTAAATCAACTTTCAGAATTTAAAAATCCTTCAGAATTCAATTCAGTTTTAGTATCAAAACAAAACAACCAGATCAGCAGCGGGTTATCGGTTGGACATTACAAGGATTTTTTTTTTCCTTTCTCTTATGATTTGTGTCCTTATTTTATTAGTAGCAGGACAATACAAATACACACCCAGCACAGCTGTGAGGAGGCGCAGAAAGTGAAATTTCCATGTGGCCATGGGCAAGTTACATCTCATCTCTAGGCCTCAGTGTTCCCATCTGTAAAATGAGCGAGTTCCTTAGATGCCTTTATGGTCGATTCTCACCCAAACATCCTGTGGCACCATAAAAGAGCCTGCCCTCCATTTCCCCAAAGAACATCCTGTAGCAAGTATCATTCCATGGAGCATGGGACTTTCAGAATAGACATTTATTGGGAATGAACATTTCTAAGTGGGGGCAGGATGGCTGTGTGGTTTACCAGGTCCTGTGTCCAAAATGTCAGTTACACAAGTCACCTGGCTGGAGGCCCTTCCAGGAGTGGAATTGTTCACGAAACTCTGCTTAGTTCTTCCCAACAGGGGAAGTATTCCCTTCTTTCCTGCTCTTCACAAACTAAAGGGACTACTCTGGGAAGGATATCTCCCACCACTCCTCAACTGACCATAGACTTTTAGAAAATAAAACGTAAGACTAGCAACTTGGCAAGGGTGCTCACGGTCTTACTATGGAACACTAAAGATCGCCAGGAAAGAACGGAGCATGGTTGACATTATAAAGAGAGGATTTTAAAACACCAAGATTATAAGTCATCTTTAAGGAAGGTTTTTTTTAAAAGGAGAGTTTCTTTTTTTTTTTTTTAACCTGAAACACTTTTTCTTTTCAGTTCAAAAATCATTCCTTAAAGAAGTCCACAGATCAAAATATAAGGTCACTTCTTATATGTTTTAAAGAAGTCAAATGAATGAGCTCTCTCTCCACTAGAGGTCCATGAACCGGGAGGGTGGTCTCTTATTTGAAAAGGTTTTTGACTATCATCAGAAGTTCTCAGAATGAGAAAAACAAGATATTTCTTTGTGTTGGAACTCCATTCACCAAATCATTTAAAACCTTCAGCTGAAGTGGGGTTTGGTTTGGTTTGGTTTGCGTCCCTGAGAGAAACCGTAGAAGATGAATCAGTATGAAGTCATGTCAGTGTGGTTCCAAGACAAAAGAAAAAAAAAAACAAAAAAACACTAGGGGTATTAGTTTCAGGCAAGGCAGCTACCAGGTTTAGAGGAGATTATTTTTTTACCCTCTAAGGAATATCCAGTCATTATGTGAAGAGGGAGCTGTCAGACAATACCAGCTGTGTTTGAGTTTCTGACTGAAAATGGTGAGGAATGGACTTAATTATGCTAACAGATTGAAAATCTAGACATACATCCTCTGATATACAATTAGAGATATTTTTATATAGATCGCGAGCATTACGTACATGTGTACAAAAGTTAACATTAGGCTGTGGTGGAGTAACCATTTAATGTCAAGGCTCTATTTGGGAAATACACTACAAAAGTTAATGTACATGGCTGTCATGACACCAGTAGAGTAAAAATTAATCATGTCAAATTAACTCTGTTACACAATGTGATCTTTTTTATACTAACCATCTCTTAGGGAAAGCAGGTCCTCTGGGATGACCCTCTTGCCAGCCCATCACAGGCTCTGCATATCACATGCACCCAGTGTGGACTGAGAAGCATTGTAGATGTATTTTCAATAAAGAAAAAAAATTAGTTTTACATTATACTATTGCATGTTGTTATTATTCTTCTCCCTGAAGGAAAATAAAATTTTCATTCATGGAAGTATTGCAATGAGTTCAGGACAATGCTGGGAAGGATGCCATGCAGATTTTTTTTTTTTTTTTTTTTTTTTTTTTTAGATTTTACTAGGTAAAATCTTGGAAGACCCAGCTGGGGAAGCCAACCACAGGAAAATAAATAAGGACACACTCTCCCTGCCCAACTCCTAGAACTGGAAACAGGAGGAGGTGAGGGAAGCACTTTGCTGTAACAGCATGCATTTACTTGTTCACCTCAGATTCGATTTCTCCAATAAATTGAATCATTTTCATGTTGGGATTAATTAGAAAAGTGTAATGCCACCATTGATTCTTCCAAAAAAAGTAATTTCCTGTCTGACCTTCAAATTAGGTAGGTAGGTTTATCTATGTGATTACTGCTGCCATTTGTGAAAAGAGCTGAATAAGGTCTCAAGGGATATTTCAGAAACAGCCAATGTGCTAGTGAACTGTTCTATTCATAAAGCATGAGCTACGACAACTGCTTTTTTTTTTTTTTTTTCTGTCATGCTTTTTAACAGAGGACTGGGAGGCAATATCATGGAATGCCCAGACCGAAGTTGTGTCTAGAGACATTTTATTTTATTTATTTATTTTTTTATAAATTTATTTATTTTGTTTATCCATTTTTGGCTATGTTGGGTCTTCGCTGCTGGGCGCGGGCTCTCTCTAATTGCGGTGAGCGGGGGCCACTCTCCGTTGCGGTGCACGGGCCTCTCACCGCGGTGGCCTCTCCCGCTGCGGAGCACAGGCTCCAGGCACGCGGGCCTCAGTAGTTGTGGCACGCGGGCTTCAGCAGTTGTGGCACGCGGGCTCCAGAGCACAGGCTCAGCAGTTGTGGCTCACGGGCTCAGTTGCTCCGCGGCATGTGGGATCCTCCCGGACCAGGGATCGAACCCGTGTCCCCTGCATTGGCAGGCGGACTCCCAACCACTGCGCCACCAAGGAAGCCCTAGAGACATTTTAATCTGACCCTCTACTAGCAGGTGACAGCCATCTAGAGGAGGGGCTCTTAAGTATGATCCACAAACCCCTAGATCATCCATGTGAAGACTTAAGTGAGTTCTAATAGCCCTTGAAAGTGTGGGGAGAGTTTTGTGCATTTCCCTTTTTCTGGGGGAGAAATCCTTAATTTCCATCAATTTCTCTAAAGGATCTTTTGACCAAAACATTTACCAATCACTGTTTGATTAATCTAACTTTTTACAAGGCATCTATGGTATTGGAATGGCTGATTGGGGAAATGCTCACAGCCTGAGGGCATCAAACCAGTTCTCACCACCCTGAGAGAATCCCGATCTATGGGACTTTCTGGATACAGAAGCAATCAGGGAGGTGCCACCAAAAGATGAGTCCACCCCTAGGAAGTGCTTCTTCCTGCAATCACAAGTTTCCTTCCAGTCGCAGCCGAAGCTGCATTTTGCCTCCACCCAACCCTGCCCACAGTCACGCCTGCGAAGCTGGTCATCAGCCTGTGGAAGATCTGGTGATGCCATTAGGGCTGAGGGACGTGGCAGCCCTGTCAGGGTGTGACTAAGGTGATGGGGAAGCCCGCAGAGATCCCTCTGTGTAGTAGGTCACAGATCTGTTCACAAATGGAACTTTGGAAAATTTTCAGATTAACGCGCTTTTTTTTTTTTTTAACGTTTCTGATGAGTAAATACACTAACAATTTTTTAAAAATCCTACAGTGTGAGAAGTTGGGGGTCTGTGTGCTTTCCATATTTATCCCTTCAGCAGCACTGTCTCACCCCAAGCAAGATTCCCTTTCCTGGTAAAATCCTTTTTTTTTTTTTTTGGTAAGCCTTTATTCATATACAGAGTGTTGAAAATAGAGGTTCTGGTGCCGTTAATTGCGTGTGCCTGAAGGAAGGGCTCATTTCCCGCTGGAAGGGGCGGGGGGAGGGGGAGGGGAGCACACGCCCTCCTTCCGGGTGGCCCGCCGGGCACTTGACCTGAGGCTGCTGTCAGTCATCCGGCCTCCGCGGCGGCGCGCTGCCCGTTCTCCCGCTCGGGTGGTCCCAGAACTGGGGCAACAATGACCAGCTCTGTGTGGCCTGTTCCGGGGGCCAGAGCAGTTGGGAGGTGTCATGCCATGCCGAAAGCAGGCTCCGAATGAATAAGCCATCAGAAAAAGCAGGAGAGGAAGAGCGGAGGAAGCCGATGGGCCGAGTTCTAAGAGGGACAGTGAGAGATGAGAAATCCCCGGGGTAAATGAGGCAGGGTCTGGGGGAGCGATACCCACAATAGCCACCGGGGGGCGCCCGGAACTCTCCGCAGGAAGGAACTGAACTTCCTCTTAGAGAACTCGCTTGGATGAGCTCAGTATGAAATTCCAAGGTCGGCCGTGCAGAGGGAAGATCAGTATGTGAAAGCCATCAGGGGGTTTAAAATTCTTCCCCGCCCCATTTCTCCTTTCCCTCTGGTCATCCTGCTTCTCCAGTCCTCTCTCCCAGGAGCCCCTTCCTTTCTGGGTATTCTCTGTTTCCTCTCCCCTGTGCCCTGCATCTCTCCTCTCCCACCTCCTTTTTTGATGCCATCCTGTTCTAGATAATTATCTTTCCATTCCCATCACTTATGTTTCCTTAGCACAGAACAGGTTCTCAGTAAGTGGCTCGGTAACATTTTTTTAGCTGGTCTTCCCTCATCATGCCCACAAAACTGGTGTCTCAGCCTTCAATTTGGAAACAGTCTCATTTTACCGAACATACACGAACAAGTAGGATTGTTAGATAAAATGCAAGACACCAGTTAAATATGAATAGTAACAAATAATGTTTTAGTGTATGTTCCAAAATACTCTATTTTTTTGGTTAATTTGGCAACCCTACGTACAAGCAAAATGAAGAATTCAAGACAATTTATGTTTGCTTCGATGAAGAGAATATTATAGGTGAAAGAGTTTGTGTGATTATTAAAAATAATCATCCTAATTTTTAATTCCTCTTTGTAGACAAAAACATGCTTTAAAAGGCAGTCCAGCTCTGGGACTCTTCTTACTATTTATTTCTTTTGGGGATGTTATCACTCACTATGTGCTTGTAAATCTTGTTGCTGCATTTAAAAAGCCTGATCAATCACCTTTAAGACTTCACAGAACGATCTTAAATAGATTAAACAATGTTTCAGTTATCCATGCTTGAAATATTTTAAGACTCACATCTGTTTTTCTTTTCTTCTTTTTTTTCCCCTTTCCTTCTCTCTCTCCTTCCTCCTGTTCTCCCCTCCCCACCCCCAACTCCAAACATAAAATATTTTCTGTAATCCGTTACAGGACTGAACAATTTGGCATTCACATATTGTTTTCCAATGTGAACATATTTTTTTCATTTGGGGTGCTCTTCCTAGAAACGCACCCATATTCTTTTCATATTGCGCTACTCAAAGACCATCATTTTCCAGTCATTGTAAAGTTCGGAAGGAGGCATTTTTCAAAGTCTTTTGAGGGAACTCTAGCCTCCGTGAATGGGCATCATTCCCACAAAAGCCCCTTCTTTCAGCTAAGGCTGAAGGATATAAAAAAGCGGGGCCCAATCAGTACTGCAGAAGGAGCACAAAATATGCCCCTTAAAATAATAAACTCTTTCCCAATAATCACATACGTGCAGCCAGGTTAAAGACAGCAGTGTGTCTCACAGAAGAAGGGTGTCAGATGACAACTTTTGGATTTCCTTTCCAAGTCTGTAGGTCCAGGGGATCATTAAAGAAAAAAAAAAAAAAGTTGAAGGCAGCCAGCCGGGAACTTGAAGACATAGCAGGAGAAAATAAAGACCATCCAAGGGTCATCTCAGCCCCAAAAGGAAATGATGATCCGTCTGCCCGGAGGAGAACTTAGCATTCAAATTCTGTCAGCCACACAAGTCTGAAAACTGTCACCAAATTCCATGGCCTTGGCACTACAGGGCCTCAGTGAGGTGTTGTTTCATGTAAGCTGATGATGAGCCGTTAACCAAAGAAGCAGAATGTCTACATGTGTGTTAGAAAACTAATACAGCTAGACTAAAAGCACCTTCATGCTTCCTAAAACTTAAAGGCCTTCAGCTTCAGAGTGGTGGTTGAATCCAAACCTATTAACCCTAAATTCTTGAGCAGTTTCATCAAGGTCCCTGAACTGTCTTGGTTAACTCTGGAACATAATGTATTGGATTTGTGGTGATGGTAGTTACCTGGATGAGGAAATGTGAGTTCAAGTCCCTGACTTGCTTTTAACCGACTGTGGTACCTTGACCTAATCCTTCCATCTCCCTGTATGTCCTCATCTGCACATGTGAAAGTTGGCTGAAACCTGAAGTCTCCAAACCAGTTTTCGTATCAGGTTTCCATATATTGGAGGAGGTTGAATGGGGCTCTGTGGTCAACTAAGCTTGGCACGTGATGGATCAGACTTCAACTCCCTCATCATCAATAGGTATAATAAGACCATGAGGTGTAATGAGAATTAAATAAATGATAATATAAAATTCTCAGCACAGCTCCTGGCACTTAGGAAGATTCTTAAGATGTTTAGAACAAAACCGTCTCAATGAGAAAAGCAGAGGCCTAGGGATGATGCTGGAGGAGGGGAGAGTGGTTCCCAGCTCCATCTGGGCCCACCAGAGCAGGAAGGAACTCACCAAGGAGGCCACAGACCAACTTCTCCTCCGAGGGAGGCTTTGCGGGGTCAATCACCCCTAGAAACGGGCATCCTGAGAAACTGCCAGGCCGGAGGGGCCCAGGCCTCTGCGCGCGCCCAGGGTACAGGCAAACACTGCCAGTCTCCTCCCGGCCTTTGTCAGGCCCGGCTCTCCAGCGTTGCGTGGTGGTTTTGTCAAGGGCACAATTCAACACTCTGAGGGGACCACCCAGCTTTCTCCCAGTCTCCCAGAGAACAAAACCACCGCTCTGTGTGCCAACGACCTCCCCTTCTGCCAGGCCCCCTCCTGCCATCTCCTCCCTGCCAAGGGGAAATGGAGAGGCAGTCAGGCCCACACTCTGTGGGAACCCAGGGGCCGGTGTGCTAATGAGCTGTCCCCAGCTCCGAGCCAAACTCTCTGTACCTGGGATGCTGCTTCCACCCCGTGGCAAAGGTCTTTCTCTAGGCTCCGGATGGCCACTCCAGACAATGCAGAAACGCCAGGCATTTACTGCAAACTCATTTCTGATGGACTCAAGCAAAGGCTATAGAGACAGAAAATAGCTCAGAAGCCTGAAAGAAAAAGGAACTTGAAGTATGGTACATCTCCAGAAGTGATTCTCGAAGTGTGGTCCGCGGACCGGCGCTATCAGTATCCCCTGGGAACTTATTAGAAATGCCAATTCTCAGATCCAACCCTTGACCTATAGAATCAGAAACTCAGAGGGTAGAGCCCAGCAGTCTGTTTTAACAAGTCCTCCAGGTGGTTGTGAAGTACACCAGAGTCTGAGAACCACTGGTCTAGAGTCTAAAAAGAAATGGACTTTTGGAGTTGACAGACTAGGGTCCTAATCTTGGCCTCGCCAATTAGCTGTGTGACTTTGGGCCATTTACTTAACCTCGCCATGCCTCTATTGACCCACCCCTATCACAATAATAATCATTCTTATTTTCTAGGATTTTTTTGAGGATTAGATCAGAAACTAAGGTAAAGTCACTGGCATATCTATATGCTTGATTAATGGTGCTTATTTGAGATGTTATCATAATGGAGTCATAAACTTGTCTACACTACCATTAGGATAAGCAGAGTAGATCATCTATTTATTGCACAGACATTTATAGAGTGCCTACTATGTGCCAGGCACAGTAATGGGCAATTTAGGTATAGCAATGTACAGACTATTCTAGTAAATACTTTCTAATAAATGTGTAGTTATAAGGGCACCATGGGCGGAATAGTGTCCCCTCCAAAATTCATACGTTGAAGCCCTAACCTCCAATGTAATTATATTTGGAGATAGGGCTTTTAGGAGGTAATTAAGGCTAAATAAGGTCATAAGGATAGGGACCTAATTTGACAGGATTGGTGGCCTTCTCTCTGTGCACACACACACACACACACACACACACACACACAAGGAAAGGCCATGTGAGCACACAGCAAGAAGGCTGCCTTCTTTAAGTCAGGGGAAGAGCCCTCACCAGAACCCTACCATGCTGATACCCTGATCTTGGGCTTCCAGCCTCCAGGCTATGAAAAAATAAAATCTCTGTTGTTTAAGCCACCCAGTCTGTGGTATTTTGTTATGTGGTGTTTTGTTAAAGTGTAGGCTCAAATTGTAAGCATTGTTATTAGGAATAATAAAGCCAGGTAAGAGCCTGGAGAGGGGTTGGAGCACTATTCAAATAGGCTGGTCAGGGAAGTCTTCCTGATGAGGCTCTGTGTGAGGAGATACCTAAGTGGAATGAAGGATCAAGCCTGCGGCTTCAAAGGGAAGAAAGAACCAGTGCAACACACACCCCCAGCCCATCCCCCACGCCACACCATCCCTCACCAGGTGCAATTATGAGCTGTGTGGGAGCAAGAGCCAGGAGGCCAAGGTGGCTGGAAAAAGACAAAGGGGTCAGAGAGGAGTCAAAGGAGTGCCGGCCTGGGGGGGGCTCTTGCCGACCATGTGGAGGATTGTGGATTTTAGTCTAGGTGTGAGGGGATGCCACTGGGGGTTGAGAGGCAGGGGATCCTCTATTTTATCTCTAACTTCTCTGTTCATCCTCCGGGTTGGCAATCCCAGTCTTTGCCCATCTAAATAGTCTCCTTTGGGTAACTCAGCATCTTAGTGCGATTCCCTAGACTTTCTGCTCCCTCCCCTCTTCTCCACATTCTTGTTTTCTTTTTTTATATTTAATTATTTACTTATTTTGGCTGTGCTGGGTCTTCGTTGCAGCACACGGGCTTTTTGTTGCGGCATGCGGGATCTTTAGTGGCGGCATGTGGACTTCTTAGTTGCAACATGTGCACTCTTAGTTGCAGCCTGCGGACTCAGTTGCCACATGTGGCCTTCTCAGTTGCAGCATGCGGGATCTTTTAGTTGCGACATGTGAACTCTTAGTTGCGGCATGCATGCAGGATCTAGTTCCCCAACCAGGGATTGAACCCGGGCCCCCTGCATTGGGAGCACAGAGTCTTACCCACTGGACCACCAGGAAAGTCCCCTTCTCCACATTCTTCATCCAGCCCTGGAACTCACTCGCACCGAGGCAGGGTCCCTGTTTAGACCTGCTGGCTCTCAGCCTGATATCCACACTGTACAGGAAATGAGAGAGGTCTCAGATGAGCAAACCGCACCCTCTGCTGGCACAGGGCAGCCCAGCACAGTAAACGGGGGGGGGGGGGGGGGGGAGTCGGAGGTCTCTGCCCACGGGGTTCTCCTCGGCCTACGTAACGCCTGCCTCTTGAAGAAAATAGTTCTCTCCTGGCCTCCCTTCTTTTTCCAGCCACCCCCATGACTGGAAGGGATGGGATTCTGCCACCCACCGCTCTTCCTGCATGTCTCGCAACAAAAACCCTATGGGCTGGTTCACGGGGACTGGGTTTTGATAAGCTAAGGAAGGACGTGAGGGAATTGAGAAAATCTCCTCTCTTCACAATACCTGCTCTCAAGTCTATTGCCTTGAAATAAGATTTTGTTTTGAGAATCAGAACCTGAATACTATTGATTTCTTTCTGCTGTAATTATCCTAATTTCTTGAGGCAGATGAGTGCCCTTGGCTGGGCTCGGCAGAAAGTATATTCAGAAAAGCAAAAGAGAAAAATCATGCCAACTTTTCCCGCCAAAATATTATGTAATTATTATAATACTAGTCATGATTATAGAAAGATGAGGCCTAGTGGCAGGGAAATTTCACTGAGGTTCTTTCATTCAAGGGATCTTTCCAGTGCAGGGTCATGCCTGAACCAAGCCCAGCCATTTTTCTCAGGTAAGAGCCCTCTTGAAGTGGAAAGGAGGCTTGAAGTAAAAATAATGGCCATGCTTTCCCAATCCACACCCCAAAAGGCCAAGGAAAGCCTTGACGTAGGAAAGAGGTCAGCATTTTCTATTCATTTCCTGCCCTAATGGGGATCAGAGACCAGAATGTCTATAACACTCTCGGGGGCCCTTGTTGTACAAAATCAAGAAGTCTCTCTCAGCAGAATGGAAAAAACTCCCTCATCCACATGTCTCAAACTCTCAAACTCCAAGCAGATGCTTCCCTGTTCCCGCCTTGTCCCAGCTATGCGCTTCTGAGACAGGCGTCACCCCAGAGTTGTTAAGCCTAGCATGGGCCTTGCAGTCAGGAGCCCCTAGTTCAAATCAGACATCTCCACTTACTCACTTGTATCCTGGGACACCAATGTCACTTCTCTAAACCTAACGTTTCCTCCTCTGGTGAAGTATAACTGGGCTCATGGGGTTTTCTGGGGATTTAATTTAGCAATGCTTAGCTCATGCCCAGCACATACACGTGCCACAGCTGAAATACAGCTGAAAATCAGTGGCCAGTCCAGCCACACCAGATATTTGCTGCTGTGTCCTTTCTGATTGGTCAGCATCCATGCTTCAGCAATTGTAATGTATGTTCACTATCACCTCCAGCTATTGTTATCATTAATGTTATTCTTCTTGTTTTCACACTGTGTGTCCCTGGTGGCTTTATCTGGAGAGAGAGAGAGAGATCTTACCACAGGATGGCAGCAGATAATCTTCAAAGTCCTCGAAAGTTTCATGAGTCTATGAAAATTATCTATAGCTGGAATTGACTAAGGCCAAAGAGGACTGAATTGTAACACAAGCCGGTTGCCGGGGCACAAAGAGCATCCTTCTCTGCTCCTTCTCATCCAGGCGGGAATCTTCAGGCATTGTTTAGAGAGCCTGGGGCTGTTCTGAGGTTCAGAGGACTTGTCCACCTCCCTGCTTCCCCTCTCTTTACCCCTCTATTCTCCCTTGATTGCGTGTAATCACTCTCTCTTTCTCATTCTCTCTCTCCCTGGCCCTCAGACCAAGGACTCAGCTTGCTAGTTTTTCATTTCTATTCCCCCTAAGGCATTATCTTTTGCATCACCACTCCCCTGGCTCTGTGCTCTGAAGCATGCCCCACTAACGAGGTCCAGGACCCTGGAACACTCAGTTCCAACCTGGACACCGCAATACAGGCAGGGAATACAGACCTCGGAGTCCTGGGTCTATCAACCCATCAACCATCAACACATATTTTACTTATTTATTTGTTTTTATTGAAGCACAGTTGATGTACAATATTATATGTTACAGGTGTACAATATAGTGATTAACAATTTTTACAGGTTATACCACATCTGTATTTCTTATAAAATCATGGCTATATTCCGCATGTTGTACAATATATCCTTGCAGCTTATTTTATACATAATAGTTTGTACCTCTTACTTCCCTACCGCTATCATGCCCCTCCCCCCTTCCCTCTCCCCACTGGTAACCACTAGTTTGTTCTCTGTATCTGTGAGTCTGCTTCTTTTTTGTTACATTCACTAGTTTGTTGTATCCTTTAGATTCCACATATAAGTGATATTATGCAGTATATGTCCTTCTCTGTCTGACTTATTTCACTTAGCATAATAGCAAAATTTCATTCTTTTTATGGATGAGTAGTATTCCGTGTGTGTGTGTGTGTGTGTGTGTGTGTGTGTGTGTGTATACTACATCTTCTTTATCCATTCATCTGCTGATGGACACTTAAGTTGCTTCCATATCTTGGCTACTGTAAATAATGCTGCTATGGACATTGGGGTGCATGTGTCTTTTTGAACTAGTATTTTTGTTTTTTCAGATATATGCCCAGGAGTGGAATTGTTGGGTCATATGGTAGTTCTATTTTAAGTTTTTTGAGAAACCTCCATACTGTTTTCCACAGCGCTGCACCAATTTACATTCCCACCAGCAGTGTACGAGGTCAACACGTATTTATTATGAACCCCAACTCTGGCATTAGAGGGGTGAGTTTGAATCCTCACTCTGCTGTTTGCTAACTGTGTGACCTTGGGGAAGCTCTACACCCTCTCTGAGCCTCAGTCCCCTCACCTGTAAAATGGAGATATAACAACATCTACCTTGCTGGGTAGCTGTGAGGGTAGGTGCTCATGCACACAAAGAGCAGGTGATCACAAAACAAGAGGCTTTATTGTCATAAAACAGGTTCAAATAATTTATAATCCAGTGGAGAGGAGAGATAAAAATACATCATGAGAAAACACTGCCGGGCTTCTCTGGTGGCGCAGTGGTTGAGAGTCCACCTGCCAATGCAGGGGACATGGGTTCGTGCCCCGGTCCAAGAGGATCCCACATGCCGCATAGCGGCTGGGCCCGTGAGCCATGGCCGCTGAGCCTGTGCGTCTGGAGCCTGTGGTCCGCAATGGGAGAGGCCACAACAGTGAGAGGCCCGTGTACAGTAAAAAAAAAAAAAAAAACAGAAAACACTGCCAATGGTGCTATGGATTCTTACACCAGGGGTTCAGAAGAGCTGAAGTGCTAGGAAATCAGTCTCTTCCTCAGGTGACATAACTTGGAGGCTTTCACAGACTGAAAAAAATCTATACAGGCAGTTTCATTATGAAACAAGTCATAGTGCACTTGTGATGAGTATTTATTACCTGGAAAATTAAAAAGTCTTCCTAGCTCCCCCTCAGCATGTCACAGGGCTCCTTGGCTAGAATTCTCCAGATAGAAAGTCTGACCCACAGTCCCATGCTCAGTCATAAATCTGCATTAATATCAGCAATATTTTGAGCACCTACTGTTTATCAGTCAAGCACAGATCCTAACAGGGAAAAATCATTAAATGAGTAATAATATTTGTGTGATAAGTTCTAAGAGAGGGTCAGACAGGGGAATTGCAGGGAAGCATCACTGTAAACAGGGCATGTCGTCCTCTCCACAAAACTTTAAGACACATTATTCCAGCTCTCTAACTGAGCATGATTATGCCTGAACTATAGGCACAGGATTATTCTATTCCTTTTTTTTTTTTTTTTTTTGGCTGCACCACGTTGCTTGCAGGATCTCAGTTCCTGGACCAGGGATTGAACCCAAGCCACAGCAGTGAAAGCACCGAGTCCTAACCATTAGGCAACAAGGGAACTCCCGGATTATTCCATTCTTAAGGATTTCCAGGAACTGGTTTTAGGATCTAACCTCCCTTCCACTTTAGAATGCCCTGGTTTATTTAAATTGTAATTTCTCTAACCACATATAATATAAAACCCTTCAAGTACAGAAGGGCAAGGCATATGTTGAAAACCTGTTATATATCAGGCACCTCACAACAGTCCTGTGAGGAGGCATTATTATATCCATTTTACATACAAGAAAGTAGAGGTTCAGGGGATAAGTAACTTACTCAAGGCAAGGTTGCAATTTGAGTCCAGATCCATACCCAAAGCATGGGTTTCCCCCCTAGACTACTCTAACCCTGGAATTTAATTCTGACAAAGCACTGCAAACCCAGGACCTCATCTAAAACATACTATGGCATAATCTCCTAGGTCAGTGTTTTTCAAACTGTGAGTCATCAGTTTGGTGGGTCCCAATCAGCATTTTTTAATGAAAGAAAAGAAGAGAAAATATCGAGTGCCCCACATGTAGTAAAATATTGTTTGGGGAAATTTTTATTTTAATTATATAAGTATGTGTATAGGTTTGCGTCATGAGTAAATTACATTTCATGGTTTAAAAGGTTAAAGCTACAGTTCCAAGCTTTTTCTGATCAATAACCAGTCACCAGTCAATAACTCTTTCACCTCATGAATTGAAGGATTTGAGTGCCTTTTGTTTTCCACAACTGCCTACCCTCAAGGAAAGTTCATCTTCTAAGTACAAATAGTTCGGGAACTCCCTGGCAGTCCAGTGGTTAGGACTCCGTACTTCCACTGCAGGGGAAACCCGCATGCCAAGTGCAGAACCGCCAAAAAAGAAAAAAGTGCAAATAGTTCCTTAGGATGTGATGATTTGGACTTTTATCTTAAAGACCCAAGTGTTCTGCCACCATATATTTTCCAAATTCAGTTCTGGGCTCTGCTAAAATATATGACACAGTCCTCCAAAATCATTCCACTCTCCGGACTTGAGGAGGGTCTCCACGACCAGGTTAAACTTCTCTTAGACAGCCGCATCCTCCAGTGCTACTTCCCAAATGAAGACATGAGTACACTCTTGACACTTAGCTCTGGAAACAGAACCAAGGGGAGGAATGCCTTGTTAGCACTGACATCTGGTGGTCGTCAAGAGGCAGGCAACCCAGTATCTCGGCCATTTGGAATTCATCAGGTATATATATAAATATATATAAATTTACATACATAGGTATATATAGTGTTTACTCAGTGCCAGGGACCAGAGCAGGAACCAGGTACCAAGCCTGACTGCAGCCGAATTGATTCCTTGTGTCCCCACACCCATCTTGACTTGCCTCCCTTCTCCCTGCAACTAGATGCAGCAAGGTGGAGGGAAAGGACAGGGACTTCCAACATACCAGGGTCATGGGATCCTGGGTAAACTACTTAAACTCTGGAAGACTCAGGTGCAAAATCAGGATAAGAAAACTACAACCTACACTGGGCACGGGGGTATCTTATTTTATTTAAGCCTCAAAATATCTCCTTTGATGTTAAGTTCCGGATACTTACTAAGCATTCAAAAATACTGGTTTTCTTCCCCCTCTGTCATTTTAGGTAAGGCACTCACTAGTTGTCTTTCAAAGTCTAGAGTCCTACTTCTTTCCCATCATGGCTTGCTTGCCTTAATTAAAATAATAACATAGATTTCTGGAGAGCTTACTATGTGCCATGAGTTTTGTAAGAGAAATCTAAGAGATTTACGTGGTTAAAATCAAGTCACTTTAGCCCTCTGAAATAGAAACTATTATCACCCCCCATTTAATACTTTGTCTCATCTAATCTCTATTAAAACCCTATAAGAGGGCTTCCCTGGTGGCACAGTGGTTGAGAATCCGCCTGCCAATGCAGGGGACACGGGTTCGAGCCCTGGACTGGGAAGATCCCACATGCCGCAGAGCAACTAGGCCTGTGAGCCACAACTACTGAGCCTGCACGTCTGGAGCCTGTGCTCCGCAACAAGAGAGGCCACGACAGTGAGAGGCCCGCGCACGGCGATGAAGAGTGGCCCCCACTTGCCACAACTAGAGAAAGCCCTCACACAGAAACGAAGACCCAACACAGCCAAAAATAAATAAATTAATTAATAAAAAAAAAACCCTATAAGATAGTTTTTTTCATTATCCCCATTCTACAGATGAGAAAGCTGAGGTTAAATAACTTGCCTGAGGTCACAAAGCTAACAAACGCTACAGTTGGAATTCCAACTAAGTTTGATTCTAGAGACTTAGGTCTTTCTTAACGGTTCTTCTCCTTTAGACTTTCAAGTGGTTTCAGTCTCCCAAACGAGCCTGTGATCTCGAAGGCAAAGCAGTTTGCCCACAGAAGACGCTCCCTCACCAGGTGGTATATTTAACATGAGAACAATTTAGCAACTTTTTAAAAATTGAGGACTTCATGACACTTTTGATATACAAGGCCCTCCTGGGATGTTGTGCAAAAAAAAAAAAAGAAAAGAAAAGGCAGGAATCACTGGGGCCAACACATGGGGACTGCAATCAGCCAACCCAATCTTTGGGTGACTGTTTTCTTTTTGTTAATAAGCTGTATTAGTTTCCTATTGCTGCTACAACAAATTATTACAAACTTACTAGCTTAAAACAACACAAATTTATTCTCTGTAGTTTTTATTCTCCTACAGTTCTGGAGGTCAGAAGTCTCAAATCAAGATGTTGGCCTGGCTGCATTCCTTCTGGGAGTTTTGGAGAGAATCTATTTCCTTGTCTTTTACAGTTTCTAGATGCTGTCCACATTCCTTGGCTGATGGCCCCTTCCTTGCATCACTCCAACCTCTCACATCTCCTACTACTAACTTTAATCCTCCCTCTCATAAGGACCCTTGTGATTATATCGGGTCCACCAGATAATGCAGCATAATTTCCCCATCTCAAGATTGTTAGCAAAGTCCATTTTACCATGTCTGGTAACATCTTTACAGGTTCCAGGGACTGGGCATGGACATCGTTGGGTGACCACACTTCAGCCTACCACACAAGCCCAGGTCAGGTTTCCTCCCACGAGGAGTTTTGCGTGTTAGGGCCCTGCTTCTCTAACAAGGCAGTACTTGGAAGCTCTACAAGACCTGGGCTCCACGTGCATGAAGTGAACCTTTGCTCTCAACAGTAAAGCAGCATGGTGTGGTGCTTTAGAGCCAAAGGATAGCAGGATTTCTGAGCTCTCGTTTCCTTTTATCAGGTAGATCACAGACCATTCACTGCACTTGACTAAGCTTCAGTTTCCTTGTCTGTGAAATGGAAATGACACCTGCTCTCAGGGTTGATGTGAGGATTGAAGATCAGCTCTGGAAAGGACCTGGTGCTTAGTAGGCTCTCTTGAGACCCTCTCGGGAGACAGTGAACTTGAGCTGTCCAGCAATAGCATTGTCGTGATGAGTCTGCTCATGACAGAGATGAAGGGTGAAGAGGGAGGAGGAATCTAGAAAGAAGAAAATGTTGGTCATGTTGCCAGGGCAAGGAGCAGGTCTGTGTCCAGAGCAAAAGGCTAGCTTCAGGAGATGCCTTATGTGCTTTGAAGATGGTGCTGAGATTTTGAGACTTGAAAGCTATGTTGAATATTCAACACTGATACCCAGTTAAATTGGGAAAACAAACACCTTGCCTAAAACAATTAGCATTGACAATACACATATAAGCAGAACATTCAATTGTAAATGTGTTCATTTTCATCTTCCCTGCCACACGTATTAGGTAATAGCGACAAGAAAAGTAGGTGGAAGATGATTCCAAGTAATTTCAGGGCATTATTACAAAGTGAGGCTGGTGAGATTTTTGTCTTTTTGACAAATTGAAGGAAGCCAGCAGAGCAAATCTTGTTTAAGGAGTGCATTTTCACTTAGCTATCCTCTAAGTGGAGATGCATTACCCCTAGAAAGAAAAATTAAAGTTCTTCAACTGCCAAAGATAAAATGACAAATTTGCCTCCCAGCAATACATTCTAGACAGCCACTAGAGTTCCAGGAAAAGAAAACAAGAAAATTAAATTTGACAGAAACGGAGAAGCAGGAGAAAGGGGAAATTTTTTTTCCAGTTAGCATCTCAGTGCCTTTGAAGGGATTTTAGGACCATTCAGTAACAGACCACTTAGATGTCTCCCCCCTTTTACCCTATATACATGAACGTTATTTTAATGGAGCTGACACTCTATAGACAATAGGTAGTATCTACGCATTTAGTCTACAGATTGACTGCATGATGATTTGTTCAAGACAACTTGAGAACAAACATGAGCAACTACCTGTCTGGAAATGAATTGTACAGCCCTCATTTCTGTATTTCCAGAATACCCTTCCACAGAATTCTTGCAGAAGCCTGTTCTCCAATCTGAGCTTTGGACTGAGGAGCTTGATTCTTCCATGTTTGAAGAGCTGTGCTATTTAATGTGGTGGTGGTTATTTAAATTAATTTAAATAAAATAAGTCAATTATTTAAATTAATTGGTCAATTTTATTTAAAATGAACGGAAATGTAAAATTCAGTTCTTCAGTTGCACTAACCGCATTCCAGGTGCTCAATGGTCCATGTGGCTAGTGGCTGCCATGTTGGACAACACAGATACTGGACATGGCCATCATGGAAGAAGATCTTATTTATTGAGTTATGTCTGAGCTCAGGACACTGCAGGTTGATAGTGAAGGATGGGAACTGGGAGAGGTGGTACATGAGGACTACAGTCAGGGAAAAGGAATTGAAGTAGATGTTTATGGGCAACCAGAGGGAGATTCAAGTCAAAAAATAATCGCTGATTGCCTACTCTGTGAGCACCAAAGCTGAGAGAAACAGAGATGAATAAATGAGATGTAGTTCCTGTCCTCAGGATATTCAGGGTAGGACAAAAACAACAAATACACATTACAAAACTACTCTTATACAAGTTATAATGCCAAAGGGACATATCATGAGAGAGCTATGGGCATGCTCAGACAGGTATTAATGTAAATTAAAGATGAGAATAATCGAGTGGCTGAAGGATGGAAGAAACAGGAGACCACAGGGTAGGAGAGGATGCCAGAGGGAGATTATAGGGATTGGAGAGAAATGTCAGAGTAGAATTGCTAACAAACACAAGCCCAATATGGAGCCAGACTAGCAGAGGGTATAGATTCCTAACATCACCAAACACCGTTTTTTATTAGTCTCCCACTACTATGTTTTGAAAGATGTTTATCATTATTACTTGAAATGATAGAACATGCATGTGCTTTGGAGTCAGAAGGACTTGGACTTGAACCCCAGCTCTACTACTTACCAGCTGTGTGACTATAAACAATTTACCTAAACTTAAGCAACTTACCTAACTTCTCTGAGCCTCTGTCTTCTTCCTCATCTACAGAACTGTGGATTATAACTGCTATTTCTAAGTATTTTCATGAGGATTAAATGAAATAGTGTAAGTGAAAGTGCTTAACAGAGCACCTGGCACATGGTAGATACTCAACAGGGGTTAGGTTTCCCTTCCCTTTCCTGAAGACAACGGCTAAGCCGACAGGCTTTAGAGGCAGACTGCTTGGTTCAATTCCTGATTCTGCCTCTTACTGGCTGTGTGATATCGGGCACATGGCATTCTGAGAGAGGCCTTCCCAAGTGGCAGGTGAGTGTGGACACGTGACAGCTTAAGTCTGAGTATACCACTTTTTTAGCAGAAACGGGAACTATTGGCAAAATCCCTTGGTAGGACTCCATTCACACTTCTGATGTTAAAGGATAAACACTTGCTAGTTAACATCACAGTAACAGTTTGAGAATGGAGGTAACCAATACTGAAGCGACCACTCAGGACAATTAGTGAGTGAAAAGAGTTAAGCAGGGTTATATTTTGTTTACACTTGTATGGTCAGCTCTGTTTTAATTCACATCAGCAGTGACACCTCATAACATTTCCTATGGGTTTACACTTTTAGAACCTAATCACATACATGTTGGGCTTGTGGTGTTATCTCTTCCATAACGGATCATCTGTTTCCTTTACCTTTATGTTATCTCCCAAGCCAATACGTAATGTTCTTGAAAGGAGGAGCCAAGTATATGTTTTTTACATCTCACATGGTACCTAGCACAGTCCTGCACTTGTTGCAGAAGGAAGGGAGAGGAGGAAGAAGGAAGAAGGGAGGAGCTTGTGTTTGTGTTAGAAATCTGAAATAAACATATATTTGACGATAAAATGGCCATACTGGGTAAGACTCACACGGTTCATTACAGCCTAATGGAAGACTCCTGTCCTTCTTCGTGCCAATCTCAAATAATCCAGACTGTATTCTACAAATACACTAGAAAACCTTTAAGGCTCTGCAGCCATTACTTGTTCTAAATTATTTTAAGAGATATATTAAATTCTTTTGCTTACATTTATGTTTTTAAAAATAGAACATGAATTCATTCCCTTGTAAAAGACTTGAATGACAGGGAAACATACAGAGTAAACCACTGAAGTTGCCTTCACCTCCTTATCTCACTCCCCACCCCCACTGACAGCACAAATAACTGTGTGTTTCTCTGAAGCAATTTATATTTTATGCCTGTACCATGTTTTGGGTTGCTGGACTCCTTCTAGATCAAAGATTTCATGATTTTACAATTAGGAAGGGGCCATTAGATATATTCATTCATCTAATAAATAATTACTGGGGATCTACTCTGGGCTAGGAGAATATAGAGGTGGATTAAACATACAGTACTGCCTTCTCTTGCTATTAACATCGGGATTCCAAGAACTCTGTTTCGAAAGGGCATTTGGGAGGGGGCCCTGGGATGTAAGCTAGATGTCAGGAAGCTGGAGGGTAGATGGGAAGGAGGACTGAAAGCTGTACTGTTGTGGTTTTGTGAAATTTAGCTGCGAAAGAAATGTTGTGATGAGGTAATAGCTTACAGAAGTAGTGGGGGCAAAAGGAAAGATTCGTTTCAACATGGGAAGAAGCTGTAAATTCATGTAAGAAGTATTTTGGAACACCTACCATGGCCAGGCACCGGGCTTACCTTCCATAGGAGTATGTGTCACCCGTGTCCACTCAATAAGCATGCAATGAGCTCCTTCACATTTGGCTGGACACTGTGGGTGTATAAGCGTGTGTAAAATAACCACTGCCCATTTACGAGCACCACTACCACATTTGAAGCAAAAGTGCAGAGAAGAGTTGATTCATGGGGCCAGTTCTAGGAAAATGCTAGGAGGACGACTATGTGACAAAGTAGGGAGATTTATTTTGGACCAGTGGGAGGACATCTTTTCTTCTCATTGGAGGGAATGGGCAGTTAGTATAAATTTCTATAAAATAATTTGGAAAAATATATCACAAGCCTTTAAAATGTCCATGCCCTTGGGAATTCCCTGGTGGTCCAGTAGTTAGGACTCTGCGCTCTCACTGCTGAGGACCCAGGTTCAGGGAATCCCTGGTCAGGGAACTAGAATCCCACAAGCTGCTCAACACAACCCCCCAAAAAACAAGTCCATACCCTTTGACCCACTAATTCCTCTTCTAGAAGTCTTCTCTAAGGAAATCATCAGTACGTGGTAAAAAATGAGAAGCATAGTGGTAGTTATAGAATATGGACTCTCAGTTCAAATCCTGGCCACTCCACTAACTAATTACATTACCTTGAGCAAATTCCTTAACTTTACTCTCTTCAATTTAAAATAGGGATAATAGTATTTATCTATAAGATTATTGTGAGGCTTAAGTGAACTGATATGTCAAACATTTGAAACTTGGTAAGCACGAAAATATAAAGATTTATCATTAAAGCAAAAGAAAATGGAGATATCAAAAATCTCTAGCAATAGTACATGGTTTATATAAGCAGAGGACAGCCAGGCAAAGTGTGTCAGAAACTGCTAGTTGACCCTCAATATCTGTCTTCTCCTTCTAAAGTAGAAGAAACCCTGGATTTTAGTTGGGCATATAATCATCTAGAATAAAAACTATGATTCCCATCCTTCCTTGAAACTGGTTATGGCCATATGACTAGATCTGGCCAATGGAATATGAGAAGTGATGGGCATACTTTCTGGGTTGTGTCCTTAAAGATGAGAGGCATGCTTCCCCACCTTTTTTCCTCCCCTTTTTGATTTTCACATAAACATGGTGGTGAGACATCTTGGACCATGCAGACAAGGACTACACCTCGGGATGGCAGAGCAATTCAATAAAAGAGTCTGAGCCTCTGACAACTTCACAGGGCTTCACACCAGCTCAGAATGCCACAACTGAGACATAGATTTCTACTTTGTTTAAGCCACTATTGTTCCATGTCTCTTTCACAACAGCCAAACCTACTTCCTATTAGCAGAAGGAAATAGTATGCAACTATTTAAAATGATGCTTTAAGAAGCAGTTTGAGAAAAAAAAATGTCATGAAGAACCTAGGGGTAAAACAGGAATAAAGACACAGACTTACTTGAGAATGGATTTGTGGATATGGGGAGGGGGAGGGGTAAGCTGTGACAAAGCGAGAGAGAGGCATGGACATATATACACTACCAAACGTAAGGTAGGTAGATAGTGGGAAGCAGCCGCATAGCACAGGGAGATCAGCTCAGTGCTTTGTGACCGCCTGGAGGGGTGGGATAGGGAGGGTGGGAGGGAGGGAGACACAAGAGGGAAGGGATATGGGAACAGATGTATATGTATGACTGATTCACTTTGTTATAAATCAGAAACTAATAAAAAATAAAAAAAGATTAAAAAAATAAGCAGTTTGAATGTCACGAAAGAATGTTTATCATACATTAGGTGGAAAAAAACTGGATATTAAATTATACATATATATATATATATATGACTGATATGATCTCATCAATTTTTTTTAATAATTCATGGTTAAAATCACTGGAAGGAACTATGCCAAAATAGAATTATGTTTGGATATTTTTCTTCTACTTCTCTATACTCTCCCAAATTTTCTGCACTGCACATCCAATATGTTGATAATCAAGAGAAGATACAATATAAAATTCTAGCCATCTATATTTCAAGACAAAGTTGCCCCAGTTGACAGGAATACCCCTTCTCCTTCTGCACTCATGGGTCATTTTGTTCCTGCCCCAGTTAGATTGTAAGCAAGTACTGTGTCTTGTATAATTCTGTGTTGCACAAAATTTCACCTCTAGTAGACACTAAATAAGTATTTCATGGATAAAACATCACGATTAGAAAGGCAGACATGTTTATACAGCTAACAGAGAAAGGCATAGATGTTTATACAGCTACATACAGCTAACTTAAAGCAATAACTTGGCTGCTTTATTTATACACTCCCTGTATTACAAGCAAATTAGTCACAATTCCTTGCATATAGTTTATCCTCCAATATTATACTTAAGAACAATACAAAATTTACTATAACTGCATTTGAGTTTTACACATATTTTTAAATATGTATCACCACCCTATTAAGCATATATTATTATCACCATTTTACAGATTTCAAAACTGAAGCTCAGATAGGTTATTTGCCCCAGATCACAGAACTAGGAAGTGACAGGGCTAAGAGTGTAACCTTGATCCTCCTGACTTTACAACATTATCCTGCCCAAAATATTTATATTTGTATGTATTATCCTACCTAAGACACATGCACACACACACAATTTTAATCCTCAAAGTAATCTACATAAGTATTTTTAGTGTGCTAATAATATATTTCCTTTTTTATTAACTAGTTTTTAATTGAAAAAGAAATACATGCCCCAGTCTAATCATGACAAAAACGTCAGACAAATTCCAATTAAGAGACGTTCTACTGACTATTAGCCAGTACTGACCAGTACTCTTGAAAGGTCATCAAAAACAAGTCTGAGAAACTGTTTCAGCCAAGATGAGCCCAAGGAGACATGACAATTAAATGTAATGTGGTGTTCTGTGTGGCATCTTGGAACAGAAAAAGGACAGTAGGTAAAAACTAAGGAAATTTGAGTAAAGTATGGAGTTTACTTAATAATAATGTATCAATATGGATTCACTGTGACAAATTGTGAAAAATGAAATGTACTAATGTAAGATGCTAATCATAGGGGAAACTGGGTTTAGGTATATGGGAACTCTCTGTATGATATTGGCAATTTTTCTGTAAGTCTAAAACTATCCTAAAATTAAAAGTTTATTTTTTAAAAAAGAAATAAATGCATTTGAAAAAATTCAAATAGAATCAGAGTATATAAAATGAACAGTAAGTCTGCCTCTTACTTTAGACACTTACTCTCTTGGTTCCCCTTCCAAGAAGCAAACATTGCTGCCAATTTCTTGTGTCTCCTTCTCTACAAGCACATACAGGTATGGACATATTTTTCAGTAGAGAGACCTATGTTCATGACTTAAGAATCTAACTCCCTAGGTTCAAGTTAAGTGTATCAGTTTCCTACGTATGACAGGTGTAACAAATTACCACAAGCTTGAGGGCTTATAACAATGAGATTTATTTTCTCACAGTTCTGGAGGTGAGATATCCAAATCAGCATCACTGAGTCAATATCAAGGGGTCAGCAGAGGCTCTAGAGGAGATTCTCTTCCTTGCCTCTTCTAGCTTCTGCTGGCTGTCAGCATTCCTTGGCTTGTGACCACACCCCTCCAATCTCTGCCTCCGTGGTCACATTGCCTTCTCTTCTTCCTTATATGTCGTCTCCCTTTATTTCCCTCTTAAAAGGATTACACTGTGATTATGTAGGGCCCATTGGATAATTCAGGATAATTCCTCCATCTCAAGTTTCTTAACTCACACCTGCAAAGAATTTTTTGAAATAGGGAAACATTTACATGTTCCAGGGACTAGGACATGATATCTTTGAGAGCTATTATTTAGCCCACTACAGTTATTTATTTATTTATTTATTTATTTTTATTTATTTTTTGCGGTACGCGGACCTCTCACCGTTGTGGCCTCTCCCGTGGCGGAGCACAGGCTCCGGATGCGCAGGCTCAGCGGCCATGGCTCACGGGCCCAGCCGTTTCGCAGCATGTGGGATCTTCCCGGACAGAGGCACGAACCCGTGTCCCCTACATCGGCAGGCAGACTCTCAACCACTGCGCCACCAGGGAAGCCCCGAAGTAATTTATTTTTTTAATTGAAGTTTGCACTCACAAATTAATGACAAGTACAAGAACGAAACTGCTGTCTACACCTATTCATGTTAATAAAACTGACATTCTGTTGACTCTCTAACATAACTCATCACTTTCCTTCTAAGTGACATAATTGTATTCCCTTAGGTCATCCTAAAAGATGTGGAATGGTCTCAGGTAATATGCAGCTGGTCATTTAAATTCAGTGCCTCAAGATATTGTTTTTCATTTTCCTTTCTGTCTTCCCTTTATCAAGGGTAACTTAACTCCCCGTGCTACCAGCCCCTTCTATCCTGTTGCATCAGTTTTCAACTGTGGTTTTCTAGCCTCACTGTCAGAGCAATATGGTGAAAGATCTTCAGCATTTGATGCAAGACTGTGCTCCCTTGCTGTCCTCATGCCCCAACAAGCTGGCTCTGTGGCCCTGTGTGAGAACAGGGCTGCCTGACTGGGGAACATTTGGCGGTCCCTGAAGTCGCAAAGATTCTGACTTTAAAAGAAATCTGTAGGGCTTTACCTGTGAAGCAGAGGAACTCTGGAAAACTCTGTACTCTGTTGGGATCACTAGGACAGTGAGGAAGGTAGGAAGGTGGTATACGGTCCAGGAGGAGGAAAAAACAGAAACAAAAATCTCAGCCTCTACTGACCTATCACCCTCTCCAGACACATTTGCTCCAATCCAAAAGGTCAGACCCTCCAGAAACAGCCTGGAGCATCTTGCCTGCAAAATATACAGCACAGAGACCTGGTACTTTTTGTTCTCATATGACGAAGCGTTGAAAATCATGGTTCATACTGAGCCTGTCAGGAGAGGTTGAGTTCAAAACTTAGCACTTTCCTACATCTTAGGCTCTTAATCATCTGTACCAGTATTTTTTTTTTTTTTTTTACTGCAGGGAAGGAAGCAGTTAAATTTCAATATGAAACAACAGCTCCCAGGACTCTCATCTACCACCAGTAATTCCTGCTCAGAGAAAGGATTAAAAAATATGTAAAGTCTAACCCCAATTCCCTATAGCCCGCCTGCTAGTTCCTTTCTGTAGCCAGCATCATATTTACCAATATATTTTAAACCAAACATGAAAAAGTCAAGAATACCAATAACTTTGTTATTTGGAGTGCTGACAAAGGATATAATGGAGCTATTAGGCACCATGTCTGTCCGGGCTCATTACACAAATATGCCCATCCTCTGGGAGGACTGCGGTAATGTATCTAGGGCGCTTCGCACAGCGCCTGACAAGTGGTAAAGGCTTGATAAACAGCAGCTCTCGCTATTATTAGCACCACAGTGGGGCCCGCATGGAAACTGCATCCAGTGTCAGGCGAAGGGAGGAGAAGTGAGGAGGAACGTGCAGTAAGAGGTGGGGAGGGAGAGAAAGGGGAGAGACCAGGAGAGACCAAGAGTCAGACAGACAAGTTTTCCAAGTTTTCCTCGGGATAGCTTCTACCCTAGGTGCACCATCCAAAACGACCTTTTCCTAAATTTGATTATTAGATGCTGCCAATTGAGCCAAAATTTTATGCTTTTTATTTATGAAAAACATTTTCCCAAGATTGAAAATTCAGTGAGCTATATTTAGGTGGTTTTTGTTTTTGTTGAGGGCGGAGGGTGGTTTGTGTGTTTGTTTCACAAAAATGAAAAACCCAGGTGATCATTTTTCATACCTACTCAGTCCCGAGATTAAATCCTGGTGGGTTATCGTTTCATTGATCATTGTCTATCTGGAATATCTGGAAAAAGTGCCTGATTGGGTAAAGCTCCCCTTTTCTGACCCAGGCAACCAAGACCTCCTTGATCCACATAGTTGAATAGGCGACATTGGCATCATCCCCTCTGCGCTTTCAATGTAGAGACATAAAATACACGGCTGACACCATCCCCAGTCTCTCGATGGGGACAGGGACATCAGTGTTACTATTCTGTATACTAATTTGTGTTCTGTATTAGTCCGTGGAGGATTTGAAGAGCTTTTCACCAAAACCCGTACAATAACATTGTGATGTAATAAAAGTTAGAATAAAGAATCAGTAGCAGAGACAATATAAATAAAAATAGAAAGTCGAGACTGAGGAAAGCCCATGACAGCTTATATAGGGCCTATAATTGTGCCTCAAATTTAGCTTGAGAGAGAAGTTTCCAGGCGGCCAGAGCAGCAACATAGGAGCCGGGGCCCATGAGGCCAACCTCAGGCCCAGAGAGGAGGGAATGTCAGGGGCCGCTGGAATTACAAAGAGAATTGCAGGCAAGGGTGAGGCTGACGGGCCTGCCAGTCTGGACGGGGGGCAACCAGTGAGCCAGAGATGCCCAACTTTGTTTGCATTTTTGCAACCTCACTCCACGCCCATTCCTATTTAGTGTGGCCCCAGGGAAGCACAGATTATGAGTTTTCAGTCAAGGACCCAGTGTGCAGATAATTCAAGATGCTGGTTAAAAGTGGATCCAGGGCTTCTCTTGTGGCGCAGTGGTTGAGAGTCCGCCTGCCGATGCAGGGGACGCGGGTTTGTGTCCCGGTCCGGGAGGATCCCACATGCCGCGGAGTGGCTGGGCCCGTGAGCCATGGCCGCTGAGCCTGCGCGTCCGGAGCCTGTGCTCCACAAAGGGAGAGGCCACAACAGTGAGAGGCCCAATTAGCTAAAAAAAACATAAAATAAAAATAAATAAAAAAAATAAAATACTGAATGCTGAACTTCCCTGGTGGTGCCCTGGATAAGAAGCCACCTGCCAAGGCAGGGGACACGGGTGCGAGCCCTGGTCTGGGAAGATCCCACATGCTGCGGAACAACTAAGCCCGTGAGCCACAACGACTGAGCCTGCACTCTAGAGCCCACAAGCCACAACTACTGAAGCCTGCGCACCGCAATGAAGAGTAGACCCTGCTCGCCACAACCAGAGAAAGCCCGCGCGCAGCAACGAAGACCCAACGCAGCCAAAAATAAATAACATTAAACCTTAAAAAAAAAAAACAAACACTGAATGCTGGGTCCCACACATAGAGATTTCTGATTTAATTACTCTGGGGACAGTTCATAAACCAGGAATTTTTCAAACTCCCCAGATAATTCTAATGTGCTGAGTTTAAGAATTGCTGTCGTAGAGGGTGTGATAGATTTCTCTCCAGAATAGAAGCATAACAAGCAGTAGTAGAGAAGCTACACCTGAACCTTGCTTGCTCCTCATGTAAACTATTGGCACAGGACAGTGGGCTCCTAAGCCCCTATATTGATCAGGGTTTACTTGCAAAGAACAGAATCCATTGTAGCTGGTTTAAGCAGGAAAAATACTTATTACAAGCTTACTGTAAAAGCTTACTGAATCATTGGGAAAGCGGAAGAAAGAGCTTCCATGACAAGCTTTCAAGAACAAAAAGTCTCAGTGCAGAAATGGGTCACCAAAGGAGCTTCTGCCTCTTCTGTGGTCAGGAAGAGGCTGGCTCCAGAATTGTGGCAGGAAGCTGCTACAATGAGGAACCTGCCACATCAGGAAGTTGCACCATCCCTGCTCTGATACACACCAGCAGGGAGGCCTCATGCTCTGCCTTTTAGTACTCAAACCAACTGAGTTCCTAGACACTGGTATCTATGTTAATGCTGCCTCAGGGGGAAAAAAATCCCTCCATGCCTTAACTTATTAGAAAAAAAAGCAAGTACAGCAAAAATACAGCCTCCATTCCACTCTGCCTTCCAAATCTTGCACAAATGTATTTGATTGGCCCAGCCTAACAAATTCCAAAACCTTAGCTGCAAGAGAGTCCAGGTAAAAGAAAAAAACAGAAACTTCTTTTTTTTTAACTTTCTAACTTCTGCAGATTGGGAAAGTTCACAGAAGAAAACTTGAATGGATATTGAGCACCAATCCACCATAAATGCCATAGAAGCTTCCTCTGGCTATTCAACATCCATACTTACCTTCTCTCCATATTTAAACTTCCAAACAATAACATAATTGTCCCTGTACCAAAAAATCCAAAAAACAAAAAACAAATGTACTCACCTCCCCTCAAAAGGGAACACCCAAAGTTCCATAAGTCTCTGTATCTATCTTTGGGTGATATTTATTCCTTCTCTAGTTCAGTAACAATTCCATCATGATATTCCATGCTATATAAATTAACTTGTAAAATTAACCACTATCAGTAGACCATTTATAAAGTTTTGAGAAAAATGGAAAGGGAGGAGGGAAAATGGTTAATGTATATAAAAGCACATAACGGAACAAGGAAGAATTCATTTGTGGTCATGATAGTTCCAGAGGCAGCTGGAAGTCTACAGTTGGTATTTACAACTTATTTCCTCCACAGCCTGTTATAAGTTACTCTTGTCCTCAGCCAGCATAACAGCTGGGCCAAGTTATTTAGCTGGTAGAGTGACACGGATCTTCATTCTTAGTGGATCTAAACCCTCAGGGATCCTGACTATACTAGATTTCTGTAACCTTCCACTAAAAGTTATTGTTAAATATATAAATTAAATTAAAATGCATATTGAATATATAATTTAATTTAACTTTTACCCACTGGGCATGGCACTTCTGTGAAGTGTCCCAGAGGATCTTCCAGATTCCAAAAATACCTCTCCCTGCTCCCATAGTAAAGCAGCAACACTATTTCCTCTTGATAACTGGGCTGAAACACTCCTTTGACATAGTACTGACCCCTCTTTTGCCTGTTGGTTCATTTGCACATGGTGGCCAAAATGGTGAATAGCAATCTCAAGTTCCAATTTAACAGAACAAATTGATATCACGTGCTTCCTGATGTTTTGACTGAGAAGGATACAACATTAGTTATGTAGTAACCCTGATGAAAATGCATAACCTGAATCTAATCATGAGGAAACAATCCATCAGACTGAGGAAGGAGGCTTACAGACATCCAAAAAACAGGTCAATGTGTCCAATTTATTTTTCAGCATCTTCTCCTCAAAATATGCCCTATTTTGAACAAACATGTGGTTACACATATCTTCCTACTTTGTACCCATCCTAAGAGTTCCATTTGCACACCTCTACCCCAGTCTGATACCAGTCCTCCAATCTTTTTCCTTCCAAATCTCTGGCCACCCAGCTAATCCAGAGCCCATTAGCCATTACCAATGAATCTGTGTTGACCTGGACATCTGAACATCTTTATTTTCAAGCAACATTGACAAGTTCTTCCCACAGAGAGATTTTCTTTCCTTACTGTTTTTCAAGGTCACTGCTGAGTGAGGCTGTAATGTTACAGAAGCTGATTTTCAGCTGACACAAGCACATCATATGGATGCATTCATAAACCAGGCTTGACTTTTTTCTTTCTAGGGTAACTTCTTCATTGGGCTCACCCCAAGGATCTACAGGTATTGATTGAGGGAGAGGGCGATGCAGCAGTAGGTGATGCCCTGGCAGTGTGAGAACTTTGTTCATGCAATGTACTCATCCTTCAAGACCACATAATCATAAAGTGTTGGAGAATGAAGAAGGAGAAGACCCATTCCTATAGCTTGGTTAATCAGATAACACCCAGCCCATGACAGACAGCTCAGGTCACATGGTCACTTGACCATGAGAAGCAAGCCAGGCCTATTTCTCAAAGAGAGAGTAATCAATTGACAAATACAGGATAACTTTGCTCCAAACTCTAGGGATGTGTACTGTATCACTCCTGTAGAGGCTCCATACTCCTATAGGTTCCATGCACCATCCTCATCTGATAAAGACACTCCAGTCATGTGAGATAGTTGAAAATATATATATTGGTCTCTGCCCTGGGTTCCTGGCACAGAGCTCCTAAAACCCTTGTAGCTTCCTAAGTGATAAGAACACTAAGATCATCTCGTGTTCTAGTATTTATATCTGACCCAGCCCTTGACCCAGGGCTCCTAAAGCCTTGTCAATTCCTAAGTAGTAAGAGCAGTAGGAGCATCTTTTGTTCTAATGAGGCAACTCTGGGTGGGCTTCTGATGGCTCTTGGATGAGGGCCAGTCACCACAAAGACCAAGCCATGATTAGAAGCTTGGAATTTTCAGCACCTCTCCCCCTCCAACACTTCTCCAAAATGGGGAGGGGGGCTGGAAATGGAGTTAATAATTGATTGTGCCTATGTGAGGAAACCTCCAAAAATCCCAATAGTACAAGGTTCAGAGAGCTCCCGGGTTGATGAACACACACACACACACACACACACACACACACACACCCTGGAAGAATGACGCACCCTAATTCCAGTGCCAGAGCTTATGTCCCCGAGGTCCTCTCCTGAGGACCCTCCCAGACCTCCTCCTATGTATCTCTTCATCTGGGTGTTCATCTGTATCCTTTAATAAACTGGTAGTCATTAAGTGTTTTCCTGAGTTCTGTGAGATGCTCAAGCAAATTAATCAAACCCAAGGGGGTGGTTTTGGAGCCTCTGATCTATAGCCCGTTGGTCAGAAGCACAGGTGTTAACTGGCATCTGAAGTGGGGAGGGGTCTTATGGAACTGAGATAGTGTAAGAATTGAGTTAAATTGTAGGATACGCAGCTGGTGTTGAAGAGAATTGATTGGTGTGGGGGAAACTCCCATCCATTTGGTGATGAGAAGTGTCAGAATTGAAGTGTCTATGTAAAAGAAAAGGAAACTCTCAGGGAAGAAACACACAGTCAGGAAGAACTGGGGTTTTCCCTAAGCAGTAGAAAAAAACTGAATTTTTTCCTTTACAAGTCACCCCTAGATCGACTGGATTATTAGGCCAAGTGGCAGCCTGCTTCTATTCCTTTTTATGCTCTGGGCCCCCTATAAAGCGGGCAGCTTAAGGTTACTCAGTAAATGAGTCCAGGTAGCACATGCAGACGTGGTCAGTGTGCTGTCTCCAAAAGCCAAAAGAAAGCTGCCAAGCTTGAGCCTCTTTCTTAGCAGAAGGTACAACAGTTAGTCTTTCACTTTGGATGGGATATCTCAAAATGCTCCAGACTATTGGTCTTCCATAAACTTTACTGAAGTAACAGACCCTTGTATTTTTATGATCTTTTAAATATCCTGTCATGTATACATCTTACCAAGAACACATGCTACTTCTTTTTCACCAGGCTCAAGTGAATGATGTCATCAACACAGTGGACCTGTATGATGTTCCATAGCATGGTGTGATGATCAACTTCCCTGAAAACTAAAATATGTCTGAGCATCTGATACATGACCTAGCCCAGAGATAAACAGGGAAAGTATACTATTATCTCTGTGAGGTAAAATATAACTGAATCTAGTGTTCTCTACCAACTAGAGGGAAAAAATAGTATTTGCTAAATGTATAGGTCCCTTCCAGGTGCTAGAAATTATGTTAAATTGACATGTTGAACAACAAATACAATTGGAATCACCAACTGATTAAGTTTACAGTAATCCACTGTCATTCTCCAAGACCCATAGTTTTCTTGTATATCTACTATGAGTTAAATGTAGATATGAGAAGAATCATCATCCCTGCACTATTTTAAGCCTTCTATGATGACACTAATCTCTGTGATTTCCTCAAGATAGATTGCAGTGTTTTTTTGGGGTGGGGTTGGTTTGGTTTACTATTTTGATGGGTAGGGGTTACTCCGGCTTCCACTGGACACTTCATAGTTAATAGCTTTTACTCCACAAAACCAACGTGGCTACTCTTTAGTTGCTGAAATGTATACTCCAACTACACATTTAAGAGTAAGGGAAATAATTACAAGAGGGCTTCACAAATTCAGTGGGACCACTGAGAGACAAGCTCAGACCCAAATTTCGTTTATCACCTCTAAAGGACCACAGTAGTATTTGGAGTCTTAGGTGATTCATGTTAATGAAAGCTAGAATCCAATCAGCCCTCATCAGTTTTGGTGGTTCTCTTTTCCTAGTGCAGAGTTAACTTATTAAATAGCTACAGGTTTCTTTGAGGAAGAATAGGAGAAATATTTATGGTACATTTTCTTGATAGGATCTCAGGGCTCTGGTTTCCCCTTCATTCAGTGGCTTTAGGTTTATAAACTGGACTGGAAATTGTGAAGGCCTATGACTTTCCAGATGCACAGTATTTTTGATTATATATATCAACAAGTGGATTCTGATAGAACGGCCATCTCTTCATTCCTAGAAGGCAGATGGTCAATTAACTACCAGCAAAGATCAGATTGCTGCTCTGGCTGCGCTGCTAGAAGATGTTTCCACCTTGCTTCTAACATTTAAGTATTGCTACTTGTTCTCTGCCTCTCCAGGTTCTCAGCAGACCCACTGCAATCAAAATGTCCATTTCAAAAGCAGCATCTCTCACCTTCCTGACTTACAGATGACTTCACTGCAACACTTCTCAAGGATGTACTTCTCACAGTTTTGTTTCTCAGTGCCCTGGTGAAAAGTCAGTCCCCTGGCCGTCTTAGTGAGTTACTGGATTATATGTGAAATACCTACCCCGATAGTCCTTTCTCCTAAGTGTTTGGATTCCTCCCCCTACGTTATACCACAGGTTTCTGATACCTCAATTTCCTTTGACTAGGCCACCACTGAGTCCCATTTCCAGTCAATCAGTCAGGCCAAGAGTTACAACCATTCCCAGCTGCTCCAACTAGAACAATCCAGAATCTCTAGAAAATGCAACCACAGCAATAAAGTAAGCCAGATTTAAAATTATGTTTCTTATTTTCTAGCCTAGATTCTCATAATTTATTCCCACATATATTCCCTAGGTTTTTGCTGGTATAAGTGAGAAAATCTTGCCATTCCCTAGGTGTGTAAACTTTTGCCTCCTAAGATAGACATTGTACTTGTTCTGAATTCATGATGGCATTTGACTCTAGTAATAGATCTAGACCAATGAGTGATAGGAATTGTGGTAAGAGGAAAACTGGCATCTCCTTGCAAGGGAACTCCTTCAGCAAGGTCATTACAGAGTCTCTAAGAAAGGCTGGACCAGCCTCATCAAACATCATTGCCAGAGGAAATGCTTCTACTGGCAACAGAGGTTCAATGGAGTTTTGGAGATCTTTGTACTCAGGTTCAGTTGAACCCACCCAATGGTCCCAATTCATATGGTCTCACTCTCTCCCAATCAATACTCAAACTTTCGCATAAGAGACCTAGTGATTCTGTGAGTTCAGATTATCTTTTAATCATCAACCCACAGGATCAGACTGCATTTGATGTTAGAATGTATCAGCCCTGCAGCTACATGAAATAAATGATTCTTCTAGAAATTCACAGGCACTTCTTGTCCTCTGATCATGCCTTACGACAGTAACTTTACAATCCTAAGCAGATCATTTTTTCTTAAAGTTTTCTAATGTAGGTGAAAACAGCCACCCAGCTCCACAGTGCTTGTATGCCTCAGTCTCACCATAGTGGTCAGCAGGCACCCAGCGCACCAAACAAAGCCTTGCCTGCACTGTACACTTCATTCCAAGTGACCCATATATTAAGTAACAATTTCACAACTCCATGTCACGCACTGCCAGTATTCCATATTCTAATGCTAATGTCATTGTTGCTCCTCTCAAACCTAATCAAGTCAGAAAAAACAAATCCAGATTTCCAATTTCTTTAGAGTCTGTTGCCTGTAACTCTCCTCTACCAGTCACAGCCATGGGCAGGGTTTAATTGCAGAGAACACAAGCCATCCTAGCAAATTGAAGCACGGAAGTGTTTATCATAGGGCATTAAAAAGCTCACTGAGGGGCTTCCCTGGTGGCTCAGTGGTTGAGAGTCCACCTGCCAATGCAGGGGATGCGGGTTCGTGCCCCGGTCCGGGAAGATCCCACATGCCGCGGAGCGGCTGGGCCCGTGAGCCTTGGCTGCTGAGCCTGCGCGTCTGGAATCTGTGCTCCGCAACGGGAGAGGCCACAACAGTGAGAGGCCCGCGTACCGAAAAAAAAAAAAAAAGACTGAGGTTGAGATTTCAGAAATGACTCCCCAGACCATGTAGCCAAACTGGGTCACCAAGGGAGCTCTTGGTTATCCCAAGATTAGGAACCTGCCACCTTCTACACAGTATGACAGTCAAAGTCAGGAAGCCACCGCAATGTGGTGGCAATGTGGTGGCCCTCAGGGACAGGAAGCTGGCTCCCCACCAAACCAGACATGCTTTAATCCTCACCTGCAGGATAGGGTCCCTGTGACCTGGCTCTTGTCACCCACAAACTTCTGCTAATGCTGCCGCAGAAAATGCAAATGCCTCTACAAGCAGACTTTTAAAAGAAAAAGCAGAAGCAGCAAAGGCATGGCCTCTGCTCATTTCTGCCTTCCAAACCTTACACTAGTTCAAAGTAATGGCTGGACTTAAATCACATCCAGAGTACATCCTGAGGTCAGGGGAGTCTGGGAAATGGGGTGTTTGGCTCTCCAGCCACTACAGTGCAGGAAGTGGCAGAAGGCAGGTGGGGTGGACACTGGGGGCAGATCTACCAAACCCATCACAAAACCCCAATCCTGAGTTCTAGTCTTAAGCTCTGACAAAGAACCTATGTAGATGTAACTCTATTTGCAACCAATGAGTCCTCCACTGACATTTCCTTATATTCCTCACATACCTGTATAATCCCTGACAGTTAAGAGGTAAACTATAAATTCCAATTGATTGAATGATTGGCTTAGAATATGTGACAATAGAGAAAGGCATTTATTTTTATTTTTCTGACTCATTGCTAGAAGTCACTGGGAAATGGCTTGTCCCTACAGCTGCAGCACAAAATATTTGCTGTTTATCTTAATGAGATCCCAGAGGGTCTTCTGAATCATCTGAGTAACAATAAGTTATATTCGGTAGCATTGTAGATTCAAGTACATTGTACAATACACTCATTTCTGGAAACTGATATAGGGAACCAAAACGCCCCTTTTTTTTCCATTCGCTTCAGAAAACAGAGAGCTTACTGTCTTAAGGAAAAGCACACTTTCATAGCCTCTTGCCTTGAAGTCAATAATGTGCCTTCCAGAAGAGTCCCAGTAGGCATAAGCAGTCAGTCTATCTTCCCCAAGCTATCTCCTTTCTTATCTGCAATTCTGTTGTCTTGAAACTCCTCAAGTCTCTGGAGTAATCATTGTGCCTGAAACAGAGAACATCTTTGTGTTTCTCAGAGGAACAACTGACCGTCCTTCAAATACTGCTCTCAGCACCAGGACCTATTGGTTTGGATGTATAAATCCCCATGTCACACAGTGTATCAAGTACTGGCCAGAACCCACACCTCGCACAGCCCACCAGCCTGCTCAGAATTTGGGAGAGCAAGGATCATCCTGTCCTTCCCCTGCCTTCAGTCAGAACTTTGCAAAATCACTCCTGACCTACAGGAACCCCACGGTGACTCGGAAATGATATGAGATACTAAACAGCCATTTTCTTCTCAAGTATCCCCTGTTACTTCCTAAGCTACTGATTGGAAGAGAAACGTAACTAATGAAAGGTGGAAAGGTTTTGTCTCTGAAGCACCCAGGAGACCTCGCCAAGGCCCATAAAGGCCCAAGAAAATGATACTGTGTTTACTAAAAAGTGAAGGATTTAGGAGGCCGCCCTCACCCAGCAAGGTGGCACACATTGACAAGAGCAGACCAGATCTCTCTCCGTGAACAAAAAAGAAAGGAAATGGAGATAAGTATTCTAGTAATTCAATAGCTCCCCTTCCTCCTAAATCACTGGAATAATTGCCTCATTATTATTGCTTAGTAAAACTAATTATTGCTTAGTAGCTGCTCTGGCTTGGACCTTAAGAGACTTCTTCATGGTGGAGGGGTCTCCCATCTCCACATTCCTACTGTAAACTTCATGTTCCTGGGCAACGTACATAAAACCACCCTCCACTTTCTCTCCTTAAATACACTCAAATCCAAACTTTCCTGTCTAACCCAAAATTCTCGACTCTTGTCTATCAAGTAGCATCAGGACCCAGGGGCTCTTGGCTAGGATGGAGGTTTATGGCTCCAAAGGAAGGTATTTAATATGCTATTATTTTTAAAAGGAATCATGGACATTTAGACGCCATTTCTACTCTTTTTTATTCTTAAAAAGGGAAGAAGTGAGTAAGAGAAACCCCTCAGCGTCTTGTGCTAGAATCCTTTCCGGCTCTCAAGGCAAGCCCAGCTGTGTCTTGTTGTTTTGTTACATCTGCCTGTCATGTCTTTCAAATACTTCCCCTAACATGCACCAATGGAGGTTTCTGCACATTCTTGCTTTCCTGACCTAATTTGTGCCTTGCATTCATTCTCTCTCTTAAAACTGTCTAACCCCAAGCACACACATGCACACATACACACACACACACAGAGGGATCCTTTGTCATGACCCCCAAATAGTCATAAAGAGAAATGACTTCAGAGCTAAATTGTGTCAATTCCATTGTAGCTCCACAATATAAAAACTGCTGAGGAAGTTCTATGCTTCAATTTCTTAATCCATAAGGACAATAATAGCATTTACCAGAAAAAGTTGTTTTTGAAGGTCCAATTATGAATGTTAATCAAGTGCTTAGAAAAAATGTCTGGCCTAAGGTGGTACTCAACGCATATTAGCTCTTATCGTTATGGGACATGGCATCTGAATAGTGTATTAAATAAGTGTATCCCCTTCCTGTCCTAACAAACAATGAAGCACTGGATTCTGGCCATACCTACATCCCCCTTCAGAGGAAAGTTGTCATGAGCAGTTCTTTCTGCATGAAGGTACCACAGCTAGGGAATTCCCTGGAGGTCCAGTGGTTAGGATTCCATGCTTTCACTGTCGCGGGCTCGGGTTCATCCCTGGTTGGAGAACTAAGATCCCACAAGCCACGTGGCGTGACCAAAAAAAAGAGAGATACTATAGCTAATGGTTACTGAGTCAAAAATGAGTGCCCAGGCCAAAGGCAATACATGTGTATGTAAGATGAACATGAGTAAGACCTGTTGCCCAGGAGATAACTTGACTTGAGATGCTCCCTACATGGAGCACTCCATATTGGGTGGTGACAACCCAGCCTGATGAGAACTTCTCTCTCTGAAACTTGGGATATAAAAGCACACAGGAAAGAAAGCAATAGGGATCTATTTGGAAGCAGTTGAAAAGATGACCGGATCACTAATGGGGTGATTATATTCTGAATGGCAATGATTCACTAAGTTATCCATGAAGCCAGCTGAACACTGAAGCCTGGGAAGCAGAAGATCTAGGGATGGCATATGTGCTGAGATAATTTCCCACATTTTTTTCCTTATGGTGCATGCTTGTCTTAAAACCTACCTCCTAAGCAGTGATTTTCAAACTTTAGTGTTAATAAGAGCCTGTGAGGGCTTCCCTGTGGCGCAGTGGTTGAGAGTCCGCCTGCCGATGCAGGGGACACGGGTTTGTGTCCCGGTCCGGGAAGATCCCACATGCTGCGGAGCGGCTGGGCCCGTGAGCCATGGCCGCTGAGCCTGCGCGTCCGGAGCCTGTGCTCCGCAACAGGAGAGGCCGCAACAGTGAGAGGCCCGTGTACCACAAAAAAAAAAAAAAAAAAAAAAAGCCTGTGAAATGTGTTAAAATGTAGAATCTGGGCCCTCTCCCCAGGATTCTGGTTCAGTAGGATTGGAGTGGGGCCTCAGATAGGGCCGCTCTTTGTGGCCACACAAGTTATCCCTTGCACTCCTCTGGGGACACATTCATATTGACTATGATGTGTGTGCCTCCTGAGAGCTGTGCAGTGCACAACCTGCCCAGCTAAACATGGCAGCTATCCATAATTCTCATAGAAGTGGTTCCAAGTTCACACTAAGAAATATAATATTAAAGGTAACTTGGATATGTTCCCTTTTTGCTACCTAGAAGAATCCAGCAAATACTAGTTCCCTGCTGATCCACCCCAAGTCCTAGTTACTGTTCATATCTACTGGGTATCTACAGTTGGGAAGGGCTGAAGCAGAGGGAAAAGGACAGGCAGAGAAAGAACCAGTGCATTCGTGTTTTGTTACATACAGGAAGCTTCAACAAGAGGCTTGATGTCTAGTCAAAATAGATGTCCCTTCTGAGTGCCACTGGCTGTGAAACGATTGGAATGAAACCAAATACAAGGAGTGCAAAATGAATTGCTTATGAAAACCTTACAACACCCCAAGGCACTAGCATCGTGCTCCCAGCTCCCTGCCCCTCATTAAAGATGTTGCTTTCCAGACCCATTAAGTGGTGAGGGTCTCAATATAGTTAGGAAATAGACTCCACAGGCCCCTGAAAGGATAACTGTGCTTCTGGAGAAAGGATTTATCATCTGTCAAGTGAGTTCAAGTCGATGGTTTTTTGTGGGGTTTTTTGTTTTTTTTTTTCTTTTTGGGGGAAGATTTTAATGAGCCCAGTTAGGTGCTGATTGGATAATAAAGAATTAGAAGACTCCATCCCAAGCTTCCCAAGGAGACTGAGGGGAAGAGGGACACAGTTCAAAGATACAAAGAAATTGGAGGACAAGGAAGAGAATATATCATCAAGTGCTAAGTTACTGACTGTCCATGCAATTGGAGTTCAGGAAACCAAGAGACCAGTGAGGCTACAAACGCCACAGGGAGGTCACTGAAGAATACTCCAGTGGCTACTTTCATAAACAGTGAAAATATCTGAGGTTTGAGGGAAGAAACAGACTTGCTCCTTTTCCTGTTGACTGGCATTTCCTTTGATCCCAGCATGGGGCCTGGTCATGCTCACTTCACATACTCTGGAGCTTTTTACTCCCATTTTCCTGAGCACATCTGACTTCTGCTACATGCTTGCCTGAGCTTCTCAGACACTTGGCCTAGGACACCTACAAGAACAACTCAGCACTTGTGCAAACCTGGCAGTGTGAGGGAGTTAACATCTGGGGCTGATCCTTGGCCGGCTAGGGATGGGAGCTTGTGGGCCCCACTTGTGTCCCCTGAGTGCACAATTCTGAGACGCATTCCTCACGGCTCTCAGATGGTCCCAGAAAGATCAGGCCCCAGTTTCCCACAGCTGGGACTTGATTGTGAACTTCGTAGGAATTGTCTCCCCTTCTTTCTCTGTTTCCCCTCTTTCTAGTCCCCTAGTCCCATTCCCTGAGGTCACTTCCCAAACTACCTGCATACAAGCCCTTGTCTCTGGCTCTACCTTCTGGAATGAAGCCTGGCTAAGACAAGCTCTGAGAAAGATGATTTCTGATTCTGGAATTCAAATATTTTATGCTTGGCTGGCAAAGAACTCTGACACAGGGCTCCTCCCCTAAGCACACTCATCTCAGGACAGTTCAAACCAAAATACATGGTCTGCTTGATTTGAGGTTTTGCTAAAACTGAGATGTATTTCATGAAGGCCCAGAATATGAGGAAAAGGAGCAGGCTCAGGATTTTATACTTCTGAAGTTCCTATTATGTTCCTATTATGTGCTGTACATATTTGCATATTACTAACCGTTACATAAGTCTAATGAGGTAGGTAGAATCATCCCTCTTTTAGAGATGAGGAAACTGTGGCTCAAAGAGAGCAGGAAGTGACAGAATCAGGATTTGAGTTCAAGTCCAGGGCCTTCCAAATCCATAGCTTGCCCATTTACCTGATGCTTTCTCCCACACACTATTTTATGCATGGGGTTAGGTGCCTTTCTCTCAAGTGTATCAGTGCTCTTCATTAATTCTTGTTTTCAGGTTTGGAACCAGAAATCAGTGATCTGCAGCAACTAGTTGGCATTTTAATCTCTCCAGGTTGAGGGATGGAGGTGGCCCTTTAAGCAACAGTGAAAGCTCAGAATTCTAGGAAGCTGCTCACATCTGTGTGCTACACCCAGGCATTGAACACCAGCCTCAGTTTGGCTCTAGAAATGCAAGGCAGCTCTCTGGCTGGTAATGAACACAGAACACGTGTCAGGCCTATCATGGCCCGGAGCTCAATGCTGAGCACACAGTAGGTACACAAGAAACATTTGCCAAATTACCTATAAGCTGTCAGAGCCAAAGCTCCATTTTCCTCCAAGCACCTGCTGAAGGTAATCCACTGTGGGCCACCTAACACATTTCTGTGTCATCCACATGTGCCCACTTGTACCTTCTACACATGAGCCCCCAGAATAATAAGGATCTAAATAAAGACATTTATTAAAGTCACACAGTAGCATTCTGAGATTGAGAAACTCCCACCCGCCTCTCTTGTGCTCACATAGCTTCTGGAGGTTTATAACTCACAGGCCTTTGAGCCGTCACCATTTATAGCGTTTCTACAGGATTAACTAGCTCCCCACTGCTTTATGTCATCCTCTGTGCTTTTCCTGACTTTGTGTTTATTTACTAATTGGCTGACTCTGGTTGTTTCTTATTGATTTCCAAGCCAACCCAGAAAAAGTGATTCAAGTGCAGTGTATTGAAAACTCGGGTCTAGATCCTCACACTGCTTCTTTGGCCACGGTGACCCTGACACATCTCTGGGAATATCTGCTCTCGCCTTGCGTCTCCCAGCCTTGGTGAAGAAGGACTCAGAAACACTAAACCCCCTAGAGTCAGCAATGCCACATTCATTTATTTGTACTTAGTGAGATATTAATGAGATACAACAACATTATTTCTACACAAGAAAAGTAGGCACTTTAATAACCGTAGTCGATTTTCTTGAGCACTTGGATGCCATGTAATTAGGACTCTCTATGCAGTGTCTCTCAAACTGTGGTCCTTCAACCAGCAGCATCAGAATTCCCTAGAATAATTGTTCAGGATATAGCTTCCTGGGCTCCATCTCAGACTTAATGAATCAGAATTTGAGTTTTTTGTTTTTTACAAGGTAACGGTCAACAAGGAGATTCTCATCACACTAAAGTTTAAGATCCCCTGTGTATGGAGACCTGCATAGTCCTAAGTGCCAAGCAAAAATTTCATTGGTGCACATCACCTCTGCCTTGTCGAGCTCAGAGCTGTCAGCCCAGTTCTGACACTGTGTCACCTAATAACTCTTTCATTCTATGCACCATTCCATGTATTGGTGGTAGTGAAAAGAAACCAAGAAGAGAAGAAAAAGCAAAGAATTACAATCCAAGAAGTTCACCAATGAGCTGAGGAGGAAATTGACCCAAGAGTAGACTATGACAAGTAAGTCACTCTAAAAACATATGTATTTCAGCTATTTCCCACATCTGTGTATGGCCCTCAGTCGAAATTGGAATCCAATTTTGGTTCCAAAACCACAGTTATCCAAGAATACCTTGGAAGCAGGGAAGAGTTAACCTAATAACCTAATTTTCATTGGGAATGTAGGAGAAATCTGGCTTTATATCAAAGCCATGTGTTGTAATAATAACACTACCACCCTACATTTGAAAAGTAATTTATGGTTTCAAACAGTCTTTCAGGATAATATCTCATTTAAACTGCACTGTTGGAGATATCAAATTACAATTTATAGACTAAGGTTAACAACAAACCAGGATTTGGTTATCTCCCCAAATAATTTCTTTCAAACACACTGAGGTCTTGGAACCGGGTCAGAAGACATGCTTCAGCTATGATATAAGAAACATGCAAATTCTGACTCACAGGCTGAGTTTTCCAAGACAATCCTAATCTCCGGGTATGTAGTTAATGGCCAAAAAATATATATATCATGATTTGCCAGAATGAAAATTAGCTCCTCAGTTTCACTGGACTTGAGTGTATAAGTTTTGTTAACAGAAGCACCTGCCATGGATCAGGTTCTAGGAGACATACCATGTCTTAAATCACTTCCTGAATTTATTCAAATCTGCCTGTCGAAGAAAGGTTTACTCTCATACATAATGCCTTTAACCACAAATAAAGTCTCTGCCATCTGTTTTCATGCTAGTAAACACAATTTGGAATCAGTGATGAAATAAATCCTATTCACATAAATCCAAATCTTGTTCTCTTACCCTGGGATATTTCCTGCTGAAATTACAAGAAAAAGAACTTCGTTAATTAAAATGATGAAGTGTGAACATGTGTTATTCAGGAATACCAATACCTCCATCTACATTTCCAAATTATTAACATTCACATAGTCCTCAGTGTTCATGTGTTTATTAAGATTTTTAAAATCAGAGCTTCAAATATCATCATTTTATAAGGTACCACGATACTCTGGGGGGTGGGAGGCGGTGTCTTAATTTTATATCTCCTTTTAGCTCTTTGCACCAAATATTTTAAGGATATTTATCACCACTAAGTATCTTATCAAAATGGGAAGACATAGGCAGGTTAGACATTAAAGAACCTGTAGGGGACTTTAAGTCTGATTAGACAAAAGAAACATCATTATCATGGTTGATAAAGGCTGATTCTGAATCCTTAAATCCCACCCCATCATGACTTCTTCTCTGGACTTTTTTTTTTTTTTTTTTTTGCCTTTTGAACGCTCTATTCTCTTATTGGTGTACAGAGGTTTCCTAAGATATGATATAGAAACAGGTTGAATGCAGAAAGGAATATGAGAATCTAGTGGTCTTCTAATAAGCCAGACTTTAAGGAGATTTGCAGAAATGTAAAACAACGATACTCTTCTTGCTAAGTTTTTTATTTTTGGAAAATATAGTTATTTTTCATAAATACATTATGTTAACATGTAATGAGCTTATCGTTATTTTTAAATGAATTAATAAATATTTCAGAAATTTCTCCACTTAATATTTAAGATGGTAAATATCAATGGATATAAGCAACAAAAATAAAAGCTCTTTGATATTCTCAACAATTTTCAAGAGTGTAAAGGGGTCCTGAGATCAAAAATTTGAGAGGTCCAATCTAGTGCATTCCTCAGCTCCTGCATAATTCTGACCTTGACTCCACTTCCCTGTTTCTATGCTTTCTCTCCCTTATCTTGATGATTCTACTGACAGATTTTTGTATCCCACTTCTCCCCTCCTTCTTCCCTCCTGACTCCTCTCTGGATTACAACGAGGACACAGCTCAAGGGCAAATGCATAGTCTTCAATACAGCCCGGAGTTTTGTCCCAACCTCCTAGCCCTGCCCTGTGGAGCTGAGCTTTGAAGACCACCACCCCCCCCCCTTTCTTTTTTGGCCCCTTAGTGCCAGACCTAGAACAAGGGCAGGCTGAATAGCCTGTTATTTGGCTCATTTCTCTCTAGCCCTCACCATGTTCTTGACTCTCATAACTACCATGACCTTCCCCTGAACTAGCTCTCCATGCTTCTTTTCCCTGGTCCCACCCACAAGGACTTCCAAGGGGGTTGGGGTCATGCCCAGGCCCAGAGGTTCCTAGTACCTGACTTTCCATCATCCTAGGGAAGACAAGGGATGCAGGGTGGCTCTGTTTATCATCCCTTTGCTTCTCCCAGCGAAAGCCCCACCCTCTAGCAAGTTGGTCCTCTTGAGTGTAACTAATCCACAGCAGCATCCCTCCTTTTGGGGACAGAGTATGGGGAGGTGGGAGGAAGCTTCATCTCTGCATCTTGGAAACAACCTTATCAACCCAATATCTCAAGGCCACACATGAGTCAAAGGCCCTCTCTGCCACCTCTACTTCGGACCATGGCCTCACCATCCTCTCAGGACTGAACATTTCAGGTCATGCTCTTCCCTCTGCGTCTTAAGTCTTTCACACCATCTCTCACATCTATAGCTTTCCATATTCACTGCTACCACTCTAATTCAGACTTTAATTCGCCTACCAGGATTTATTACCAGAGGCTCTTACTGGATTCCTTCATTCATCCATCAATCACTCTATCTCTCTGCTTCCAAATGTCTCTTCCTGAGCATCATTATCTTCATGTCACACTTACTTACCAACCTTCTGTATCTTCCTATTGCCTACAGACTGTGGTACAGGAAACTGTTAACAGCATGGATTCTGGAGCTGGTCTATCTGGACTCCAATGCTGATTCTGCCACTTATTAACTCTGCTACTTTGGGCAAGTTACTCAGCCTCTCTGTGCCTCAGTGTCCTCCTCCTGAAATAGGGATAATATAGTACATATTGTACTCCATAGGATTAATGTGAGGGGTAAATGAATTCATATAGAACAGGGTCTGGTATTTAATAAGCATCCAGTAAGTGACAGCTATTATTACTATTGTTATAGAATGTGGTCCAAGCTCCTTGACCCAGCATGCATTGGCCTATACAAGCTGTACCCTGGAGCTGTACTCTTAAGATGGTAGATGCTCTCCTGGAGCCCCTCAACCAGCTTCCAAAACAAATTAGAAACCCCCTTCAGGTGACTGACATGGTGGCCAATGAGCCATTCTCTGCTCTAACAGAGTAAATATTTCATTTGAGTCAAGAGCCTAGAAGAAGTACAGAAAGCTGGGGAGGAGAAGTGGTTTTCTCCCTGCTGCCACTCCTGGGGACAGATGTTATGCTCTGAGAAGCCAGAAGGGAAGACTTGAGCTGACTGTAATCTAATGAAGCTACCAAATCAGTTTTACTTTCCAATACAGGATAATGACTGGTGAGACCCATGGGTCCTGAGTCAGGATTCTTTTAACTGGTAGCATTATCTGGGTCAGACCTGTCAGCCTCTATGGGGAATACTCTGGAAAATGTCATCTTCCAAGCCAGAGTGGGAGTAACACTTGCCACTAAACTGGTGGTGATGCCCATGGTATTTAGAGGATAATCTCTGAGTTCATGAGATGTAGCAGGTGAGCACAGAATGGGAAAGGAGAAGGAAGGAGGGCAAGTACACAGCATAAAAGACAAAAAAAGAACAATACAGGTGGAATGGGAGTCAAGGGAGAGGAGAGAGATGACTTTAAAAGAAAAAGAAAACAAAAAGAGTAGAGATTAAAGGAACTGGGTACTGGGGAATAGAGACATGTCTGGAAAGAAAATGAGAACTTCCAAGGGGCTTGAGTTCCTGATGGGCTCTGAAGACTTAAAATAGACAACAATACACAAGACAACAAGGACACCCCTTTGTATTCTAAGCAAGGTCATCTGTGAATATTTGTTAATAAGCTTAGTGACACACTATATGGAAGAATAATCTGGCAAAATAGAAAAACTGTGCACCAGCCAGTTGGATTCTTGAAGCCTCAGAGTCCTCTTCCTGCTCTAGTGGGCTAGTTACTTAGGAGTTCCCCCAACGCTCTAGTTCCTTCTACTGCTTGGAAACAAGGCTGGTTCAATGTGCTTACTTTTCCAGACAAACCCATCCCGGGGTTTGCCCCAAGGGTGGTAGCAGAGGGGCAGGGCCTCTGCCTCCCCGTCCCCTCCCATACCCCAGGCGACTCCTACACTTTCACTCTGGGCCTGCATGGATGGAGGAGGGCTTGGCAGCCCCAAATATGTTGTCGGGTAGTGATTTCGTCACCCCAAGTGACTGTGTCTCCACCAGTAGTCACCATCCCTCCACACTACCTTGTGGGCTTATATTTCTGAGCTATTTTTTCCTCATGAGAGTAATTTCATGAAAATACAAGTGAAAACAGCTTCTTTCACCTACAGAGTGAGGAACAGAGATCAGATTCACAGATCAGATTATCCTTTAGAGACCCTCCCCACTCCCACCCCAAAGGAAGACAAATAATGAAAATATGGGACAATGCCAAGGTGTGACATTTATTTAGGCAATATTTTTCAAAAGCCAAAACATTCTTCTCTATTAAAATTTCCAAACAGGAGATGGATGCATTTGTTGAAAATAAGGGAGGGGCGGAGGGGGGGTGTAATCAAATAAGATGACTCTTTAGACTAGAAGGCACTACTCAGTTTTCTTTTGCTTCTCCTAAAGTTTCTGAAAGTTAGCCAAGGGCAATGTAGCTTCTGTTTTGTTTTGTTTTTTCATTCACCTTAGGGCAATGACAGGGGTTTGGTGAGGATGAGATCCATGTTCCATGGCAATAGGTTAGATCCTTAGAGGGTTCCTGAGTTTTTTTCCACTTCGCCCCAACTCCAGGGCCACCACTCTAATCAAGCCACCATCACCCCTCACCTGCTCCCCTGCCACGGCTTCCACTCTCTCCCCCTCTTTACCACCCGCTCTCCACCCGGCAGCCCGCGGGCAGGGCACTTCCTCTACCGCGCCCCCTGCCACTTACTGCCCCCGGTGCTTTTCCTTCCTAACCCAGTCCGCAGCTTGTAAACGTGTGATTGTGAAACTCTTTGACTAGTGGTTCCATCCCGCTTGACTGTAAACCTAGGAGAATGGGGACGGTTTGCAGCTTTAGTGCCTGGTTCAGTGCCTGTCACGGAAGGGCCGCGATCTATGGGGGCCTTCTAGATCAGATCACAAGGCTGTCGCGGAAGGAGCCGGAGTGAAGGAAGAGCTGCCAATCGAAGGCCTGGGGCGGGCCTATGACCTTAGCTGGCCAATCAGAATCCTTTCCTGAGTTGTTGAAAACTGGAGTGGAAAGGCTTCTGTCTTGGGTTGAGTTCTCCCAGAAGCAGACTCTGAGTTGCTGATTCAGGTGCAAGTGCTTTTTAAAGGAAATGCTCCCAGAAGAAAGCAGTAAGGAAAAGGGGGGAAGAAGGATAGGGAAGAAGCCAAGCAATGGAGCAGGCATCGAATCAGGAGGAGGGGGAGGCAACCCCGGAGCCCCAGTCTGGGCTGTTGAGGACATGCGGTTAGTACTGGAAGGTCGGCCCAGGTAGCCCTAAGCTCCCGTCTCCCATCTCCTGTCTCTGCCTGGGGTCATGGGCTCTACATAAAAAGCTACCACAGCCACCTGCCTGGGCTTTTGTTCTGGCTCGCTTGTCACCCGCTTTCTCAGACTCTTTCTGCCTTGGTCGCCTCAGCTGAACCCACAGGTTTTGCATTTTGCTCTTTACCACCCGCACTGGTAACCTGGCTCCAGATGTTAGATCTGTGCGAATCCCCTGCCTGGTTCCTCGTGCTGCTTCCCAGGCATGAGATGCCCCCGTGGCTTCTACCCACATTCCTGGGAGGGAGATCCGAGGCTCAAAGACATTGCCTGACTCCAAGACCCTGTGCTGATTTGGGCTTAAAAGTGTTTTTTTATCTTATTGAAGGACAAACCTGGAATCTACTAAAATCTCTTGATATTTTAAAATTAACTAGATAGTTTCATCGAAGGCAGCTTAAATGACTATGAAGAGGGAAACTACCTTTTTAAGATTCATTGCTCCATTTCTTTCATCTGTCTCCATCACTGACCGTATGAGCTACCGCTTATTAATGGCAACGATATGTCAGGCTTCATGCATTCACACATACATTTCATTCTCAGTGTTAAAGAAGATAATTTCCCCAGAGTCACACAGCTGGTATTGGGAAAGGCTTAGATTCCAACGTGGGTCTATGTGACTCCAAACCCATGCTCTTTACTGCTTCACTCAACTTTTTTCAGCGATCGTATCTCCTGGGCTGAATGCCAAGATCTAAATCACGGGGATTTGGGAGTGTAAGGGGGAGAAACAGAGTAAATCTTTGGAAATGCTTCAGAAATGGTTTCTGTGTATCTGGGCAACATTCCATGACCAAAGGATCCCAAGTCCCTTACCACTGACAGTTCATTCATTCAACTGATACTTATAGAATACTCCTTGTGTTAGGCACTGGGTGTTTCTCAATGAACAGACAAAGACAAAAACACTGTGCTTGCTCATAGAATTTACATTCTAGGATGCAAGAAGGAGGCTTTGAAGGGAGGTAGGAAATAAACATAAAAAATTAAGTAAATTTTGTAGTGATCACTACTGGCAGGCAGAGAAGAGCAAAGTAAGGGAAATTTGGAGTGCAATTTAAAACAGGATGGTCACAGCAATCCCACTACTGTGCATATACCCTGAGAAAACCATAATTCAAAAAGAGCCATGTACCAAAATGTTCATTGCAGCTCTATTTACAATAGCCAGGACATGGAAGCAACCACTGACAGAAGAATGGATAAAGAAGATGTGGCACATATATACAATGGAATATTACTCAGCCATAAAAAGAAACGAAACTGAGCTATTTGTAATGCGGTGGATAGACCTAGAGTCTGTCATACAGAGTGAAGTAAGTCAGAAAAAGAAAGAGAAATACCGTATGCTAACACATATATATGGAATTTAAGAAAAAAAATGTCATGAAGAATCTAGGGGTAAAACAGGAATAAAGACACAGACCTACTTGAGAATGGACTTGAGGATATGGGGAGGGGGAAGGGTAAGCTGTGACAAAGCGAGAGAGAGGCATGGACATATATACACTACCAAACGTAAGGTAGATAGCTAGTGGGAAGCAGCCGCATAGCACAGGGTGATCAGCTCGGTGCTTTGTGACCGACTGGAGGGGTGGGATAGGGAGGGTGGGAGGGAGGGAGACGGAAGAGGGAAGGGATATGGGAACAGATGTATATGTATAACTGATTCACTTTGTTATAAAGCAGAAACTAATACACCACTGTGAAGCAGTTATACTCCAATAAAGTTGTAAAACAAAAAACAGGATGGTCAGGTGAGGCCTCCCCAAGAAGGTGACTTCTGAGCAGACTAGGAGATGAGAAGAGTGAGGCATGAGGCTGTCCTGAGGAAGAGTGGTCCTGATGGTAGTGATGTGGCAGCTTCACTTGTTCATTAAGCCATTCCGGTCCTACCCACCCCCACCCAACACCCATACTCAACTCAGTTTTGCAAGAAGCTGGGGTGACTGGAAACCAGAAGCGGCAAAATTCCCCACCTCTCAAGCCATCTGCAGCTGCAGCTCCATTTTTACTTTTTTTATTTTTGTTTTAGTTGTAGGGGGTTTTTTTGTTTGTTTTTTGTTTTTACAAACAATGCTGCAATGAATATTCCTATAAATGTATCTTTGAATATGTGCATGAGTAGTTATATAGAATAAATTATTCCTGGAAGTGAAATTGCAAAATAGCCACTGCCAAATTGCCCTCCAAAGAGTCGATTTACCCTCCTGCCGACAGTGTATCAGTGAGTGAGAAGATTAGGATTGTAAATATTTTTACAAAGTACTTTTTCCAAGTAAGGGAGGCAGAAAGGCATTGGGAGCTAACGTCATTAATGAAGAAAGTCCAAAGTGTAGCACATCTCAGGGACAGGGTTAGCCCATGATGAGCAAATGAATGGCAAAGTCAGGGGCCAGGAGAGGGACTGGGTGAGATGTGAGTGTTGCTTGAGGGCAGTGTCCATTTCAGGGATTCTAACTTGTGCCTAGAGGTGGCTACTGCATGTAAAGGAGCTGTCCCAGGCTGCACAGGTATGGCTTTGTGCAAATCTCACTGTCATGAGTGCAGGTCGTTGGGGGTTTTTTTTGCTCTTAACTTATTGGTAAGGGGCAAAGCAGAGCTTTCTGCTCCCTATGGCTCTGTAGGTGTGATATTGCCATGTGTCAGCCAAGACTGTTTACACAAACACATTAGCCTCGCTGCTACTCTCCCCTGAGTGAAAATAACACACAGCCAAGCACACAGTTGCAGTTTGGGGTTTGAGCTGCATGTGAACACACCCAGCATTTGGAGTCCTGCACAGGAAGAAGGCAAAGCCATAAACTGAGAGGTCAGAGATTTAAGGTTGAACCCCAGGTCTGCCACTTAACAGCTGAGTAGCAAGTTACTTAAGTTCTCTGAGAGTCTTTCTTATAGAAAACGAGGGTATATCCAGACCTCAAAGGATTGTTGTGAAGATTAAACAGGATGTAAAACACCTGACACGATGGCTGGCCCATAGCACCTGCTCATATAACCTCTTTTAGAAGAACACCATTCAGGATGTCCAGTGGACCACAGAATTAGATGCCACATTTGAGAACCTGAGAGAAAATATGGAAATTTCAATAAGACTCTCCTCAAAAACACACAATTTACTTTCAACGCTGCCCTTAAATTCCTGCGAATCTGAGGGAAAGTGAATATCCACCCTTCAACCAAGGGCTTTGAAACAATGACTCCAAACAAACCCAAGTGAAATCTGACTTCGATGTCTTTTCTTTTTTTTCTAAGTGTATTTTACAGAGAAAAATACATAAATAAATGAAAAGTTTATTCCAATACAACATCCTCTAAAATGACTCTGTGGAAAAGCCAGTAAGTAAAAGTCTTCAGGCTATATTCACTTTCTTTGACGTTAACTCATATAACACAAAATCGTTGATTTTTAAATATTTACTACCGAAAACCATTAAACGCAAATGCGGCCAATGTTTGTGTAAAGAGTCACCTCTTTCTTACAGTTTTGGAGCTTTACAAAAATATTTTTATTAAAAAATAGGGATTTCAAGATTGACTGGTTAATATTTTAGCAAGAGATGTCAGAAAGATCTTTGGTAAATCCAAGATTTTTTTCTTTGGTTCTTAGCCTCTGTAAGAAGCGAATGGTTTCCAAGAATTACCACCAGAGGGCACTGATGCCAAATTGAGTCACAAAGTCACATACAGTATATTTGGCCTGGCTATCACCGAAATACTCCCACTTAAACAAAATGCCCCCTTATAATTGAGCAAAACTTTGAATAAAGTTTTCACACTAGCACACTAGCACTAACTGAAAGCAAAATGTATAACTACATGCAAACACTGATATAAACACAAACTATTCAGGAATAGTACACTGGTGTTTTTTCTTATGCATGTAGACATGCATAAGATTTAAAATACGGCAGAACCAAGAACGTGTTCAAAATAACTAGGTACTCATCTCTTGGGCCTGCTTCTCTGTGATCCTCTAGTTTTCAGCATTTGTTCGACTTTTTTTTTATGAGGACTTTTTGTTTAATATTTATTTATTTGGTTGTGCTGGGTCTTAGTTTTGGCTCACAGGCTCCTTAGTTGCAGCATGCGGGCTCTTTAGTTGTGGCATGTGAACTCTTAGTTGCGGCATGCAAGTGGGATTTAGTTCTCTGACCAGGGATCAAACCCGGGCCCCCTGCATTGGGAGCGTGCAGTCTTAACCACTGCGCTACCAGGGAGGTCCCTGTACCACTTCTTGAGTTTAGTATCTAATAAGCTCCAGTGAGGCTGTATTGCAAAGAATGGGTATCTAGACAAGATCTGGGTTTGAATCCCAGCTTTTCCACATAATAACTTTGTGACATTAACAAAGTCTCTAGGCTTCAGTTTCCTCACCTGTAAGATGGGAGCAGTAATAATTAGCCTGCCAAGCTGTAGTAAGGCGTATGAGATCATGCTTATAAAATCCTTAGCACATTTGGGGTGCCTACCTAATGCTGAAATTTACTGGGATTGTATGTAGGATTCATGCATAAAAAGATCCTAAGAATGAAGTTCTATTATTACTCAGATATTACATGCATGAAAACTGAGGTTATATAACATGCCAAAGGTCACAGAGCTACTAAGTAGTAGGGAAGTTTACAAAGCTCATGCTTTTACTTTCCACCCTTAGAGGGTGGAGGGTGGGTAGGTGGGCACTGTATATTATGCTTCTTTGCATCAAAGCTGATAAACGATTGATACTCAATAAATGCCTGGTGGAGGTGATGAATTATGTATATGTAGAAACTTCTGGGGGGGGAAAACTGAGATAAAAATACAATTTGCTCTGAAAAATCAAAAGAACTTTACCAAAGCGATGTGTTTTTATCATTATTAATATTATTGCTATCATTATGATAAAATGCATCACCAGTTTGGCAGATTGCAGGGTAATGATATGCAGAGACTATAATTCAGTCTAAAAGGTGCTAAATTTCCAGGAAATAGAAAGAAAGAAAGGTCAACCTGGGGTTCAGATGGCTCAGAGTTTCTGAGCAGGGAACACAAGGGGAGCACTGGGACACTGACAGGTAAGCTGGTCCAGGACCACACCTTATGCACACGTGGATGAGCCCCACCTCCCCAGCTAGACCCAAAGAACAGCCTGACCCTGAAGGGGCTTCAGCCCTGGGGCCAGTGAGAAAGATGTAATCCTTGTTTGCTTCCTGGCCTCTGGGTGTCCATCCTTGTCACTACCACCATCACAGTTCCCTGCCATCAGAGAATGTGTCTAGGTCATCTTTGTATTCCCAGTGCTACACCTAATAGCTCGCTCAGTGACCCTCTACAGCCTGAAAAATTAAAGGCCCCATACTCACCACCACCGCCGCCACAGGAAGAGGCGTTTGCCAGCATCTGTCCTGAAGCATCAGCATCAAGTGCTTTCAGCCACAGCACCCACAGAGCTCTGGGACCTGTGTTTTCTTGCTATATAGGCAGTGAGAAGCACAGGCCTGCTGCTGCTACAGCAGGCCAGACAGAAGCTAATTACAGCAACCTGAACCTGCCATGACTAACAGGCTTATTTAATTTCAAATGTTTGTTTGTTGACCTACAAAAATCAAATACAGTGGCCTCACAGGCCAGGCTGCCACTGGAGCCCTGGGAGGGATGTCTGTGTGCAAAGCAATTACGTAGGCCCCATTCGGGTGGGGATTGGATTGCATGGTGATACCTGGAAGAGAATCCACTCTGGAAACCTGTCAATTCTGTGGGGAATGTGGTTCAACTTGGGCAGCGAGTGAAAGGCATGAAGCTGACCACGGAAGGCCCGCAGCCAGTGAAGGCTCTCCAGCATGAAGGCTAATTTGGGGAAACAATGAAATAGCTCCCTTCATGAGAATCTACTATGTATCGTGTCCGTTAGGTACATTATTACATCTGTTCCTCCCATCTTTATGAAACAGATATAAGTATTCCAATTGTACAGGTGAGCCTCTGAGTTATTAGATAACTTACTCATGGTCATACTGTGATAGCAATAATAGTAGCAAATATTTATTGGGTACGTATTAATTCTGAGCTGAGCACTTCACGGAATACTATCTAGTCCTCATACTAATCCTATGAGGTAAAGATTATTATTAACCCCATTCTCCAGATGAGAAAACCGAGGCTTGGGGAGGTTAAGTAACTTGCCCAAGATCACAAACAGGTACTGTGTGGCAGAGCCAGGGTTCCTGTGATGATAATAGAGTAAGTCCCCTACATACGAATGAGCTCCATTCCGAGAGCGCATTCGTAAGTAAGTCCAAAGTTAGCCTAGGTACCCAACTAATACAATCAGCTATATAATACTACTATACTGTAATAGGTTTATAATGCTTGTCACACAAATAATACATAAAAAAGAAACAAACACAAGCACAAAAAATAAAGGAAACATTTTTAATCTTACAGAGCAGTACCTTGAAAAGTACAGTAGTACAGTACAACAGCTGGCATACAGGGGCTGGCATCGAGTGAACAGGCAAGAAGAGTTACTGACTGGAGGAGGGAGAGGAGGTGGGAGATGGTAGAGCTGAAGGATCGTCAGCAACAGGAGACGTGGATGGAGAGCGAGCTGCAATTTCACTCACGCCTGACGTTGATGGCACACGTTCTGGTTCCTTGCTGGATTCAATTCTGTCTACCTTCTTGAAAAAAATGACCCAGTGATGTCTGGGTAGTAGCTCTTTTTTTCTCATCATAGATGACACGGTAGCACTGGATTGCTTTCTGAACGGCTGCTGCAACCTTCGTGCACCGTTCTACGTTCGGGTCCTGGGCCTCAAAACCTAACCGTGCCTCCTCAAATAAAGAAAATCCCCGTGCCATTTCCTACATCGTGAATCTCTTCGGTTCTTCAGTTACTTCTTCCTCTTGTCTCTCTTCATCCTTTCTCTGGGCCTCCAATTCCATCAGGTCTTCATGAGTAAGCTCCACGCTTGCATCTTTGAAAGTTCGTAACTTGAAGGTTTGTATGTAGGGGACTTACTGTAACAGTTAATATTTATGGTAGATACATTGCTCCATGTCTTCTGTCATTTCAGTCCTCTCAACAACCTTGTGAGGTGGGAATCAGTATCCCCATTATACAGATGAGGGAACTGAGTCTGGGGGAGATTAAAGAAATGTATCTAGGGAATGAGGATTTCAACATAGACAGTTTTACCCCAGCACAGTGAAATCACTGTGCTATACTAGCTCCCTGGGCTAGACATCCTCAGATCGCAGGATGTGAAACTAGGCTTCAGACCCAGTCTATATGGCTTCACAGCCTGTACTGCTTTCTGGCTCTTGATTATACAATCCTTCGAATGAGGTTCTTGTCTAAAAAGCAGCAATTGCCCTTGAAGTCCAGGCACATCAGTACAGGTTGCTCTGACCCAAGGGCAGCCAAAGAGAAAGGAAAGTGCATGGAGCTAGAAGGAGACTGGAATAAGAGGGGAAGGACTGAGGTTAGAATTTGAAGCCCATCACCCAAATCAGCAGCCGAGCATCCCTGTCCTGGCCAGAGGCAGGCGCAGTCAACACTGGCAGCAAGGTGCCATCCAAGCACGGGGATCTGGAGCAGGCTTGTTATTAATAATAATGATGCAAATGGCCACTAATATTTACTGAGCACCAGTTAGGTACGAGATATGGTTCTAGGCTCCCACATACATTCTCTCATCTATTATTTCCCCATTTCACACACGAGGTAACTGAGGCTCAGAAACATGGAAGACCTGCCCAAGGTGACGGGTAGGAAGGGGCAAAGCCAGCACTTGGATCCAGATCTCACCCTAGAGGCCCCAAGCTGAGCTCTTTCTGCCACTGATGTCACTAGGGGGTGAGCTAACTTAGTGCCTCAGTTAATTAGGTTTCGTCATCTACAAAATGAGCTCAGAAGTTCCTCTCTTATAAAGGAATTCCCTCCCTCTTAGGGAGGGAAGGTATTAAGGCAGTTCTTTCCAAAAAAAATATCTGGCAAATCTTTAAAATTTTCCAAGCTGTCACTAAATAAATATACCTGTCACAGAAAGGATGCAGGACCCTTAAAGAAGACAGCACAACATCAAAACAAAATAAACTTCCATGGTTTATTGTAATCAAATCCACAAAATGTAAGATGGAATTGTATTACGTCTCTTGAAAATATGCCAGTTACACACACAGACACACAGACACAGACACACACACACACACACACACACACACCTTCACTACCCTACCATTAATGGAGATTCCTCTCTGTAAGGCAGTGGGCAGGTCTGTATGGACTGAATAGTGTGAAGTTGACTTCCAAGATTTGTAGGATGCGTTATAACTCCCTTACCCTCCATAAGCTCTTTCTGCCCCAAAGTATCAGAGAGCTCCTAGGGAAAGCCCTAAGAGATTCAACAGGAATTCTTAGAAGCTGATATGCTTTGTTGAATATCTCCAACGTAGTCACAGAACACAGTGTAGAATTTGTCCCAGAAGGTCCCCATCATGACACAGAAAGAGCCCTTTCTCTTCAGTAGCCTCTCCCCCAATAGTAAGAGAAACCCAAAATATTCGTGTTAATTTGCTACCTTCACTTGAATTAAGGAAACACATTTTAATTCCTGTTTGCTTAGCTCAGAGTCACAATATCAAGACAAAAAATGCTATCAAATATTTCTTCAAAAATATTCATTTCTGGGCTTCCCTGGTGGCGCAGTGGTTGAGAGTCCGCCTGCTGATGCAGGGGACACGGGTTCGTGCCCCGGTCCGGGGAGATCCCACATGTCGCGAAGCGGCTGGGCCCGTGAGCCATGGCCACTGAGCCTGTGCATCCGGAGCCTGTGCTCTGCAACGAGAGAGGCCACAACAGAGAGAGGCCCGCGTACCGCAAAAAAAAATATATATATATATATATATATTCATTTCTACATGGAGCTTTACAAAGCTTTCATGACTCAGGGTGTCTCTGAGTCATCCTTATGCCATATTTATTTGGTAAGAATGCAGAGTCCAGCTTTATTTATGCAAATAAATGCACTTTTATTTTATATTAAGATAAAAAAATATTCATTTCTGAATGCTTTCATATAACACTAGAATCTTGTTATAATGGTAACAAATTTGCACTAAAATCCACGTCTTCAGCTGTTCTGTGTGATGGGTTTATTACTCTACATACTGCTCAATCCCTGGAGATGGTCACTTAATTAAATTTAGAGAAGTCTTCATGGATAGATTCCTAATTTAATGTTTCAATGCCAAGAGTGTCAGAGGTCTCATTTCCGTACAGAAAATTCTACTGCCACAAAAAGAGAAATTAATGAACTCAAATGGCCACTGTCTCTCCTAAAACTGCCTGCAGGTAGCTGAGCTCTTGATCTAGGGTCTAGGTTAGAAGGACACCCCCATCAAAGGGGAAACCTCTTTCCTCCACCTACCTGAGCGCCTCTCACAGGCCACTGCACGTCCAGCCAGAAGCAGCCTTTGATCTTAAAACTCCGTAGAGATATCACAGGGCTACTGGAACTGCAGTACTTAAAATTCTCACCAACATGTTTCTCCACCCCATCCACCATCTTGGCAGAAATTCTTGTAAAACTGATGAAAAAAAGTCAGTGTCAAGATCTTATGAAAACATTAAGGCTTGCTGTGGAAGGGGGTGTGTGTGTGGCATTTTTAAGTCCTAAGGACAGTTCCGACTTCTGGTCCTCCTGTCAGGTTTTTGAATTTTTCTAACAAGCTAACAACAAATGTCTAACCTCTAGGGTGCAGGGTTGGACAGCTTAAAACAGAACATGAACCCTGCTCCCCATCTCACCCACATCCATCCTGCTCCACACATGGTTTACCTTAGTCTGAGGGAATGAGACATAGCTTTTGAAAAGGCATCGTTAATAGAGCAGAATTTTGTCTGCTGAGCATTCTGTCAACCAGAAGGCTTTATGAGAACGAAACTGCCTACACATGCGTAACAGTTATTATTGTTTAAAATGAGAATTTTGAGGTCCTATGATTCTGTCACACGACCCAGCAGTCGCTGGTGTCCATATCCTGCGGATTCTGTTCCCACGGTAACTCTAGCTATACATCTCCTCTTTTCACTGTCCTTTCTCAGAGGAGGACTTCATCCTGTCTCACCTGGTCTGCCATCATCATCTCCTAACTGATGTCCTTGCCAATCTATCCCGTACATCACACACTGCCGTGTTATTCATCCTGAAGCACAGGTCCAGTTTTTGTCACTCCTCTGCTCAAACCCCTTCAGTAACCGCCACAGCCCCTATAGTCTTTGATCTGCCATTGAGTCCTCTCCACTAGGTGGTCCCCAATACCTACCTTCCTAAACTCATCCTCCAGTGCTTACCTTTTCACAGCTTCCTGTGATTTCCTACCCTCCACCCTTTACTCCTCAAATTTCCAATCACCTTCCTGCTCCCGTTTCTGCCTGTCAGAATCCTACCCCCATCTTTTCAAATAAATGCTACCTCCCTCGTGAAGGTCTATTTCACTCCAAGTCCACCGTCCCTGTAAATAAACACACACCAGATATGACCTCCTCTGAATCCCCATTACACTTTACACTTTTCTGGAAATACCATAGCCTACCCAGTATGAGAGCTAGTAGTGAGCTTGCCATAACCACAAATACTTCACAGGGTCATAGCAAATCTGCATTCTTACAATACTTGGTACAATGTTCTAAGCATGTACCAAATAATCCAGAAGTGTTAGTGGGTACTATGGAGTGAAGGTATCCACCCAAAATCTATAGTTTGAAGCCCTAATCCCCAATGTGATGGTATTTAGAGATCTTTGTGGGGTGATTAGGTCATGAGGGTGGAGCCCACATGAATGGGATTAGTGCCCTTATAAGAAGAGACACTGCAAGAGAGATGATCCCTCTTCCTACCATGTGAGGACACCACAAGAAGCCAGATCAGAAAGACAATCCTCACTAGACACCAAATCAGCCAGCACCTTGACCTTGGACTTCTAGCTAGCAGAACTGTGAGAAATCATTTTCTGTTGTTTAAGCCACCCAGTCTGTGATAAAATGTTATAGCGACCCAAACTAAGACAGTGGGTGTGCCCATGTAGGTAAACAATACACATTCATTTTGCTTTCAGAAATATTTAGAAGACTTTTAAGTTTTCATACCTGGTAATAAAGAATTTTAAAACAAAGGCTGTGCGCTCTAGAGCCCACGAGCCACAACTACTGAAGCCCGCGAGCTTAGAGCTGGTGCTCCTCAACAAGAGAAGCCACCACAGTGAGAAGCCCACGCACCACAAGGAAGAGTAGCCCCCGCTCGCCACAGCTAAAGAAAGCCCCTGCGCAGCAACGAAGACCCACGCAGCCAAAAAAAATTTTTTTAATAAAATGAAAAGTTAAAAAAAAAAAAAAGGGCTTCCCTGGTGGCGCAGTGGTTGAGAGTCCGCCTGCCGATGCAGGGGACACTGGTTCGTGCCCCGGTCCGGGAAGATCCCACATGCCGCGGAGCCGCTGGGCCCGTGAGCCATGGCCGCTGAGCCTGCGCGTCCGGAGCCTGTGCTCCGCAACAGGAGAGGCCGCAACAACGAGAGGCCCGCATACTGCAAAAAACCCCAAAAAACAAAAAAAAACAAAGGTTGAAAGGCTTGAGAGTATATATGATACGTGCAAAATAAATAAAATATCTTAATCAACTGAGCCACCTTGCACATAAGTGGATTTGACAATTCTAATGTATAATATTGTGAATGCTGCTATTTAATAGATCCCGATGATCAGAAGCCAGCCTTACGTTTCCATCTCCAGTCCTTGTCCCTTTCCTCTGTGGAGTTTCTTTATAGGCTTTTTTTTTTTTTTTAACTCAAGTTGGTACTGAATTTTTGGCACTCACAAACCCATCACTTTAGCAAAGGAGCTCAAGAAGTAATAAGCAGACCCAGATTTGGGTTCAGTGCCCAAAATAAAATGCAGTTTCTCCACTTTAATCGGATCCAGCCAAATGGCCAGTCCAATATGCAACATATGTCCAGCCAACTGGTTGGAGTCCATGCATTTGGTTCCTTCTGTAGATTAATGAGATTATGGCATTGTTAAAAAGAGGCAGAAAATGCTAATTTGACATCTACCATGATATACTTTACAGTTTGGGGGGTTTCTGCATTTTAAGACATTTTTAATTACTTTGGTGTGCTGTGCCAATGAGGACCATATGCCCGTTCTTGTCCTTTCCCGGCTGTCTCCACAGTCACCTGCACATTCCCAGCCAGTGCAGACTGTCGAGAACTTGCTTATCACAGCCTCTGTCGAGAAGAATCAAAGGGCAGCTTTCTCTTCCACTTGTGCATGCATTTCCTGGTTAAAGCTGTCTCAGAAGAAAATAAAAATCACTTACATATTGAGAGCTAAAAATTAATTGACCTGTAATGAAAACCTAGTTCAAAACAAGGAGTTTACCTGGCTTTAAGAGAAAGCCAACCACGTAGCAATAGAGGCACTCGCTAAGAGTACATTCCTCTGTGACTTGGAAAAAATTGGAATTTCACTCATATGATGTACATTATTTACATTAAAAAAAAACATCACTTGTGGTTCTGCAATTTGTCACTGGGCTGTGTGCTATATGCTGCCCCAGAAGGTTGTTGGGAATGATTGATGTGACGTGTCTTAACATACAGGGTATGACTGCATCTTTTGCAAATGCTTCTGACCACTCAGAAACTTGAGCAAAGCAGAGTTGTACCTCCCTCCTTTGATCCTCAGGGAAGCCTCACCTCATAATCATCTCCTTGCATGGTGATGAACTTTACATGCAGAGGGTGCTCAGGGTGAAGGTCAGCACAACTTATCTATCCAAAGTCTTTCCTAAAAGCACATTTGGAGCTGAGGATTACAGTCTCAAAAACAAAACAAAACAAAAACAAAAGACAATGCAAGCTAAGTCATGAATAATGATGGTAGCTGGACACTTGTGAAGTACCTACTATAGGCCAGACATCATAATCACACTGTGAGACAGATACTTTTATTATCTCTTTCTTAGAGACTAAAAAAAAATGGAGGTACAGAAATGTTAAGTAATTTGCCTAAGTTCATCCAGTAGGAAAGTTAGAGTCAGGATTTAAACTCAGATAGTCTGGGAAAGACGGTACCCTTACCTGCTACATTAGAGTAAAAGAAAAAAATGGAACAAAGGCCACCACCCTGCTGAAAATATAAAGATGAAGAGAACAAGCTTATTTTTCCAAATTCTATTGAACAATTCTTAAAAATGTTTTGTTTACCATGAAAGCATTTTAACATTTTGGGGTTCCAAAATATGAAATAATGGTTCATAGATTTAGTTCAACGTTGGCATGATGGCAGCCCTCCAGTGAGGAGGTATACAGGAAAACAATGCAAAACAAAACACAAGCATATGCATCTCAAATCCACCCAGCAAGAACACAACTGACAGCAAAGAGAACCCAAGTGTCTTCTCCTGCCCACCCAACACCTTCTCCGCTTACAAGGGAACCTGGTTCTTTTTCTTCTCATGTTTTAGGGAGACAGTAAAAGGCTCCCAGATGCTGCTGGACAGGCAGCTAACACACCACCTGGAGGCAGCCAGCTTGCTGCTTGCACAGACGTGTAGTGGACAGCAATGTTGAGCCCAGGAAAAGGGCAGAAAGCAGTCAGGGGGCAGGAGGGCTGTCACAGAACCGCTCCTCGGGGCCAGCATCTCCCACCTGTCCCTGGGCTGAGACATACCCTCTTCTGGAGCTGCTGCAGACCCAGGGAAGTGGAAACGGAAAGCCCATATGGGCTGGGAGTTGGAGTTGAAAAAGATGGGTAGAAAACACAAGTGAGTCTCCACCTGTTCCTTTAAACTCAGGCTGAACCTCAGTTCCAAACCTGATTTCTGGTCATAAGACAGTGGGCCAGTCCCTTGACCTGCTCCTACTTTGTTCAGGCCACCACTACCTTCATCCTCTGCCTGGTTGTCTTGAGATCAAGTCCAAGATTTTTACGATAACCCTTAGGATCTGGCCCCTGCTTAGCTCTCCAGCTTCATTTCTCACTCCAAATCTATATTCCAGCCAGGGTTAACTTTCAAGGGTCATGTTAGTTCTCACCTCTGGGCCTTTGTATATTCTGTTCCCTAGAAACACCTTCCCACACTCTCCTTTTTTTTTTTTTTTTTAAGCTAGCCAACTCCTATTCACCTTTTAGGTCTCGGTTGGATGTCACTTCCTCCAAGAAGCCTCCCTGACTGTCTCCTGTGTGCTCTCATAGCACCTAGTGCTTATTCGCATGGAGCACTTATAATCAAGCCCATCGTAACGGACTGCTTGTCCCTCAGTATCTCACTGTGCTGTGAGCTCCTAATGAGCACCCTCCTGCTATAAGCTTCAACAGCACCCTGTTAAGCCATGTCTCTTACCTCTTTTATGTTTCTCTTTCCTGCTAGATTGTAAGCTCCAAGAGAGCAAGGACTTGTCATTGTTATAGCCCTAGAGCCTAGCACAGTGTCTAGCATGTAGCAAGAATATAATAAGTATGGTTGACTGAGTGAATAAATAGACTTCTCTGAACCTCAGTTTCCCCATCTATAAAATGGGGGAAAATAATATTCATCTCAAGAAGTATGTGAGAATCAAATGAAATAGCATGTACAAAGGACCTGACACAGGGTAGGAGCCCATAAATGGCAGCTATACTGACCATCCAGGACACAGCTTCCTGTTCCAATCACCCTCTAAGTCTAGAGAAAGTCTGAATTCAGCAGGTGCTCACACTGCATCTCAAAAATATCACCATCACTTTCCTTAAAATTCACTAGAGAGGAAGCCACACCTCTCCCACTAGCAAATACCTATGTTTGCCAGACCTGTTAATTAGTCAATAATAATGTCTTAACCATCAACATATGCTAGATTTTCAACACTCTTCACATATTTATTTGATATCCAAAGGAAAAAAGTCATCAAAGTCATTTCCAAGAGTCATTTATTCATCGTCTTTTTCACCTTCTCTGTCTCTTTCTGTCTGTGTCTCTCTCTCTTACACACACATACACACACACAGACACCCACAGAGTGTCCAGGACCCTGAAAAAGTTTTCGAAGGGCAAACAGATAGCCATTCATTCACCATCCACTGAGGGCTCACCCAGTGCCATCTAGAGGCTGAGGCAGAGGAACAAGGACAGATGAGACACAGGCCATGCCCCTTGGGTGTTCACAGGCTACGAGTAGGAATGAGCACATAGACAAGTAGTAAACGGAACAAGGGTGGGAAATGCGAGGTAGTACCCGGGAAGCCCAGAGGAGGGAGCTAAAGCACAACCTAGTCAGGCTTTAAAATGGCCTTAGGAGCAGGCTATTTCTGCCTTGACTCTTGGCTACACCTCTGGCCCACTTGCTCTCATTCTGTCCTCTGGGAAGATGGAGAACAGTTCCTCAGCACCTTCCTCATAATAACGGCCTTGATCCATCATAAAGCCCAGCTCTAATGAACACAGAAGTCACCAAGGACACGGTCCCGGTCTGAATATTTCACTGTCACAGAAGTCTGCAAGACAGGACTTGGAATCAGTCCAGTTGAGCTAACAGGAGCTTTCTGGGCACTAGCTATTCGACCCTTTCATAGATAAGCTCTTCGTAGGTGGATGTGCAAAAATATCCCTCTGTTTATTTCCTCTGAGGGCTACGTTTTAAGTTCTGACTTGGTCTTCAACCCTCCAAGCACTTTATTTTGTGTTTTGAAAAGCAGAGCCCAGCTGAGATTCAGAATCATTACTAAATTAAAAAAAAAAAACTTGTATGAATTATAAATGCAGTCAAATCTCATTTTCAGGTCTTGTTAATGAGGAAGGACCCATTTCTTTGTGTTCTGAGTATACTTTCAGAGGAAGGCACATGGAAGAAGCCCTTGCCAGAGACAGCCTTAGGAGCAGGTGGTGGAATGGTCCTCCAACAGCTGTGAGCTGGGTGCTCAGAAAGGCATCTCTGACCAGTGCCCTCTCCCACAAGCCCTGCTCTAGACACTGGAGTGGTCACCGTGGGGAGGCTCCTGAGATACAGAGGACTGTTATCAGGGAAGAATAACATGTTCAGTTCACAGGGAACAACTTTTCTGATAACTAGTAAATATCACCCACAACATATCCAGAGAATGAGTGGCTGGGAAACAGACCTGGTAAAATGTAAGCAGGGGGAGACACTGGCAGATGGGGTGCCCTCAGCTCAGATGGGGTGGTCACACAAGAGCACTGGTCCCTGGAGGAGTATATGAGTTTGCTGGGGCTGCCACGAAAAGGTACCCCAGGCTAGGTGGCCTAAACAACAGAAATTTATTTTCTCACAATTCTGGAGGGAAGGAGTCCAAGATTAAGATGTCTGCAGGGTTGTTTTTTTTCTAAGTCCTCTTTCCTTGGCTCATAGATGGCTGTCTTCTCCCTGTGTCTTCACACGGTCTTACCTGTGTATGTGTCTTTGTTGAAATCTCCTCTTCTTATAAGGACGCCAGTCATGCTGGAGTAGGGCTCACCCCAATGACCTCACTGAACTTTCACCACCTCTTTAAAGACGATCTCCAAATAGAGTCACGAGCTGAGGTGCTGGGGGATAGGACTCCAACTTATGAGTTTTAGGGAGACATAATTCAGCTCATAACAAGGAGTGAAAAGGGAAATATGGAATGAGGAAGAAAGGGATGAGGCTAGGAATCCACCAGGGTGGCACTAAAATGGTTTTGATCATGAAAGGCTGGGGGGTGGGAGTGGAAGATTTCAGCCACCACCTCTCTGCCGAAGACCTCCAAGCCAAATTATCTAGCTCTGACCTCTCTCTCAGAGAGTCCCACGTTTCCAGTGCCTACTGGATAGGTGCCACCTGCATGACCTGCCAACGTCGTTAACAAACACAGGAAAACTCAAACTGAACTCGTTTCTGATTTCTATGATTGCTATCATCAACCTTCCAGGAATTTTTGACCCTTCCCCTCTTGATCACCAAGGCCCTTTGCCCTTGCTTTATTGTATCTTCTTGCATCCATTTCCTTTTCTGAGGCTGTGATTGGTGTCACCTCTCCTCCGGCCATTATTACCTGGACCATTGAAAACATCTCCCAACAGGTCACCATTCCTCCAGGCCTTGCTATCAACTCAGCTACACATACTACTCTCAGATTAACCTGTCTAAGCACTGCTTTCAGCATGAATGTACCTGTGCTCTGAAACATTCTATGGCTCCCTGCTATCACCCTGAAAGATCTTAACTATATACCTTAGCATCTGAGGCCTTCCCTTCATGTCCGATTGTCCACTCCTGCCCTACACATTCTGAAAAACATTGAAAATGAATGAATGAATGAACACTTCTCCCCAACCCTCCTTTCCATAAGATGATCCTCTTACTGCCATCTTGTAACATGCCATGTATACGCTCCTGTGCCCAGCATTTCCTCCTCTACCTGTCCACAGCCAACCTTTCTTCTAGTTCCAGCATCCATCCTACTTCCTCCATTCCTACCTTTCCTGATGACTGAAAATATCTTCTGTTTCCCTCAACAGCAATTACTGTCTCTAGTACCCCATGTAGCCCTTAAGCATGATAGTGTTTTATATGTTCCACTATCTGTTCCTGTGTAGCTTACTGCATAACTACATGTGTGAGCGTGCTTTACTCCCTAAACTCCACGGGGACAGATATCATGCATTTTACTTCTTTGCAATCCCCAGGACACACAATAAGAACAATAGCCAAAAAACATTCACTGAGTGTTTACCACGTGCCAGGCACTGCGCTGTTTCTAGCATTATCTCATTTAATTCAAACAACAATCCAACAAGGTAGGTACTATTACTCTCCCCATTTTACAGATGAAAAGACTGAGGTTACAAAGGTTAACTGCCCCCAAATAACAGAACTAGTAAGTGGTCAAGCTAGGACTCAAACACAGGGCTGTGTGACTCCGAGGTCCCTGCTAATGGTACCTTTCACAGAGTAAGTGATGAGCACATATTTATGAATTAATTAAGGCTATCCCTGCTACCAAAGCAATTGGGGTGTGTGGCAGGCAGAATAATGGCCCCTAAAGGTATCCATATCCTGCTCTTCAGAGCCTGTGAATGCTATATTACATGCCACAGGGGCTTGTGTCCGATTTTTAACCTACAGAACTGTTAGATAATGAATTTGGTTGTTTTATGCCACCAAACTTGTGGTAATTTGTTACAGCTGCAATAAGAAACTAATTCAGAGCTATAGAGTCCCAGCTAGCCCTAAACTGTCCTGATGAATGGGCAACGCCCTGGTGAAAGGTAAATAGACTGCTTTCTATAGAACCCAAATATCTGCCTTCCACATCCATGAAAATCCTTCATAGACAGACACTGTACCATTCCCAGGATCACCTGTTTCCTGACTTGACCCTTTCCCATCCTGTTCCTGTACTATTCTGAAAATGGCCTTACCAAGAAGGACACACATGTTCCTGACAAAATTCTCCCACGAAGATTATTATGACAATCAAAACATGTATGGTATCCTTTTAAAATATCAGTACCTAGAGCTTTTATTCCGAAGCACTTGCCATATATTATCCCAGGCGTCTGTGCCAGCCCTTACGTGTGCGTAAATGGCAGTTTCAAGTGCACACCGTGGTTTTTGGACTGCAGTTGTTGAGTCAATTCCAAGAATTTTACTCTTAGGAAGCCCGAATAGTGCTGCAGAAAACTGTATTTTTCAAACTGGCAGGAAAACCAACAGTTGTGAATTTTTTCGTACTGTCTTAAGTAAGTGATGTGCAGCCAGTAAGAGACAGAAGGCTTTAGTACAGACTCATAGACCAAAGTCCCTTTTCGTTGAGCCACCCTGACACTGGGGCTTTACCTAATTGGTTTTCTAGGGTCTCTAGCCATGTCTAGGCTGTGGACACACCTGGTAGGGTGGTGGTGTGGACACATGGATGGGGTGAGAGCTGGGATCCACATTTCTAATGCTCCATTCCCTATGCAGCTGCCTCCAGGACCATCACCCCCTGCCCCTTTCCCTGTAAATCAATAATGAATCCATTACATCTTAGCTAGGATCATTCTGATGTTTATGTGTCTACAGTAATGGAAGCAATAATAGCTTCCACCCTGCTCTGTTCCAGGTACATTACATACACATTATCACTTAACATGCAGTTTAGCAGCGTAATTAAAACATAAACTTTCGAACTAGACCACCTTGTTTCCAGTCCCAGTCCCACCACTCATCAGCTGTGTAACCTTGGCACATTCATTAACATCTCTAGGACTCAGTTTTCCCATCTGTGAAATGGCAACTTAAAAAGCGCTTTTTTAATAAGGTCGTTGTGAGGGCAGAGTGTTTAGAATCCCATTACACAGTCAATTCCACTTAAGCGTGTCAGCGCTTCTCGACCTTGTGAGGTAAGTATAACACCGCAACTCTGAGAAGTATCAACCTGCCCATGGTCACGTAGTTTTTTGAGAGGCAGAGACAGGATTTGGAGCGAGGTCATTGTGTCTGTAAGGCCATGTACTTTCCACCCTGCCTCACTATGTCACTTTTGTCCCTGATTCCTTCTGAACCACCTTCGTCCTGCCCATCCCAAGATGAAACAGGTGGTCCCCCGTGCCCCACTTCCACCCCGGGAGCTCCCTGGAAAGCTTGCGAAAACCAGAAACACTGAAAAGTGCGCCCCGGGAAAAGCCAACCAATCTGCTCTTGGTCCGCCTCTGCCGGCCCTGGCACGTGGGCACAGGCCCTGGGCGCAGTGGGTCCGGGTTTCTGAGCTGCACGCAGATGCCGGAGGGTAAGAGGCTCGCGGGTGGCGCGCGGCGCGCAAGGCGCGCACCGTGCGGGCAGCCTCGCCGCCAATGCTGCCCAAGTGCTGCCTGGTGGGAATCCCTCCCCAGCTGGGGAGGAAGGCAGTTGTTTTCCTCCTAGTGGAACGTTCCGCTTGAAATCGTTCCACAAGGGCTGTTCTCGCCTCCGACTCCGGGAAGAACTGTAATTAACACAGCAACAAACGCCCACGATGCTAACTGGCAAAGGGAGTGTAACACGAGCGGCTTCTCCAACCGAACTGGGCCAATTGCTTTCCCTTCTTGCCTCCCCATTTGGTCTGTTTTGGTTCCGCAGTCATCCAACTGTGGCGTTTCTTAAAACATGTCAGTGGCTGGTGTTTGTGTTTTGGGTGGAACAGTTTCACACACGTCGCTGGAGACGGTGCTCCACCAGCTGCTGTGCCGGGTCCTTGCTTTCGGCGGCTTCAGGAGTGTCAGGTAGAAAAATGAAGAAGCGACTGGAAGGGTGGGAGGATGAGAAAGGACGCCTGCCTTCTCCGGTGGTCTGGAGTTGGGTCGGTAGCCTCCCCCGGACAAGGACAGGTAAAACCGGTCTGCCGGGTCTCCAGGGGGAACGGTGGGAGAAGGCCCAAGTGAGTCGCGTCGTCGGCCCGTGGGGACTGCGCTCACCTGCCGGCTGCGCTCCGACTCCGGCTCGAAAGCCCGGGCACTGAGGCAGCGAGAGAAGGGAGAGGGGTGGGCCCTCGCGGGTCCTGGAAACAGCGCTCAGAGGCCAGCCCCGCGCGACCACGTGCGGGCTTGTGCGGATGGGGGGAGTTGGGGGCGGCCAAGGCTGCGGGGAGTGCCTGACTCCTTCATCTACTGTTATCAGGGTCTGATCTCTGATGCACCCATTCCAGATAACCTTGCCCCGGCCAAGCGTGGTCCACCAACGACAAGGAGCCCTGGCATCGCTTGGGAGCTTATTACATGCAGCATCTCAGGCCCTTCCCCAGGCCTGTAGATTCACAATGTACTCTAACAAATTCGTACGTGATTTCTAGACACACGGAAGTTTGTGTAATGTATATACCTTTCTCTAACGCCTTTCCATCCTGTAGTGTCAATACATTACCTTCAAAATCTGTGGCCAAGACATGGCTTTTGGGAAAACGTAACCCGGCTCTCAGCTAAAGGTCTGCACCAGTGTGATGTTTAGCAGCAGCTCTCTGCTAATTACTGCTAATGGGTAATAAGTGGATGGAAGGCAGAGCCTGCCCTACAGTTCAACCTGGAAAAACTCAGAGACTAGATGGGGAGCCAAAACCCAAACAACCCAAATAACTACATGAGATAACAAAACACAAATAACTCTGTGAGATAATAATTCAAGAGGTTACACAAGGGAGGATAACTCATATGAACAGCTTAAACAGTAGTGCTACATATTTAGTAAGCTCTACTAAATTCACTGTACCACCAGTTTTGTATGTGTGTGTTCTCTATATATACAGATTCATATATATAAATGTATGTATGCATATGTGTGTGTTATATACATAGAGAGAGAGAGAAGGGGGGGCACAGAGACAGAGTATATATTCTAACATAGTGCTCCATACATAGTAGGTGATCAGTATTTATTGAATCAATAGCTGGATGCTGTTACAACATATTCTACTGGAAAGAGAAGAATTTTGTGTTTTAAACCAAACCAGCATGGATCTGTTTTAAAATCAAATGTATTACCAATAACCTACAGTGCATTTAATATGTCCTTAAAATATTACTTATACACATATCCACCATAGATAGATACATGGCCCCCGTTGGAACACGATGGATTGTAGGAGCCCAGAGTGCTTCTTCAAGAATCCTGCTAAGTCGTCCCAGTCAGAATAACCCAACGTTCTTTCTACATGTCCATGAAGGCCTCCCAGGCCACAGTACCCTCATAGATCATGGACTGCAACTTTTTTCAGAGCTGTTTCAGTCTTATGAGTTATTGATCTGCAAGCCAAACATTTTCAAACTGAGGCTTCACTGAATGACCTCCAATAATAGCTTCAATTTATTCTGTCAAGTACTCAGAGTTCCCTTATGGGGCACTTAGTTGTGCAGCGTGAGTACCAGAGAGAAGCAGGGGTGGAACATCCCTCATCTGTTGGTGGTTAGAAGGGTCTTTACAATTTTTTTTTTTTTTTTTTTTTGCGGTACGCGGGCCTCTCACTGTTGTGGCCTCTCCCGTTGCGGAGCACAGGCTCCAGACGCGCAGGCTCAGCGGCCATGGCTCACGGGCCCAGCCGCTCCGTGGCATGTGGGATCTTCCCGGACCGGGGCACGAACCCGTGTCCCCTGCATCGGCAGGCGGACTCAACCACTGCACCACCAGGGAAGCCCGGTCTTTACAATTTTTAAAGTTCATTTTTTTTTTTCTCGGCAGTGTTTCGTTCGCATTAACCCACCAAGAGATGAGGGATGCTCCACTCCTGCTTTCCACTACGCACTATGCACAACTCACATGATGACATGCCTAGTTAGGGAACCAAGTACTTGACAGAATAAATTGGAGCTATTACAGGTCATTCAGTGGGATCTCCTTGAGATATAGGCAAAGAAAAGATGATTCTACCTAGCACAGTCAGGGCAGCCATTGGAAAAAAACAATCTTTAATGTTTGCACCTCAACCAAATTAGGCTTTTCAGCTTTACAAAAGTTACACTTGTTTCATCATGAGAGTTCAGCAGAGCTTACCCGGATCCATTATCTAACAAATTCTGTTGGGTAAAAATGAATTGTCAAGTGCTGATGAATAATGAAAAATCAAAGTGTCTACATCCTGAAAGTTTTCTTTGCCTCCACCATTACATTAAAATAAAACCAAAAGTTCTTCCCAAAACTTTCAGGAGAGCTGAGCAACAAATATCCGAACTGGAAGAGAGTAATCCATTTTTGGTGGGCAATCCACACAGCTACTTTCTCTTGTACCATTTATTTTAAAATATTGGGAATCTTGACATTGAAAGAATTCAAAATCTGTTTCAAATGAGAGCTCTGGAAACAGATTTGAAGAAATTGCCACAGGGAATGTTGTTGGTAAACTTTACAAACGGCATTATTGGTTTGTAAAAGTCACCAACATATTGTCATGATTTTGGTAGAGCCAGGCACGGTATCCGGGGAAAAAAAGCTTTCATCATCAGCAATGTTGAGAGCCATAAAATCAGTAATTAGATTTAGGGGGAAAAAAAAACAGTGGGAGTTGAAAACCACAGTGATGCAGTCAGCTGATCTGGAGCTGGTTAAAACTCTGGCATAGCATGGACACCAGTTACTACCTTTTGCTGATAGAAACCGAAGGAATAAAAAACACACACAAATGACAATAGGTAATAATAAAGATGTTTATTGTTCTTTCCTAGTGGCTTTTCTGATCACTGTTTTCCAAATATGCCACGAAGAGGATTTTTATTGCTCTCGTAAAAGAAAATATTTGATAGAAAATGTGTAGGAAAAAGATCTATGAGGACATTCGTTAAAGAAATTTGAGATTAATAATGGAATTTTTTTTATCCCAAGCGGAATTTGATTTTGTAATCAGAAAAAGCAACGGAGATACATCTTTAAAATTAAAAACATCTGGGCCTCCCTGGTGGCGCAGTGGTTGAGAGTCCGCCTGCTGATGCAGGGGATACGGGTTCGTGCCCCGGTCTGGGAGGATCCCATATGCCGCGGAGCGGCTGGGCCCGTGAGCCATGGCCGCTGGGCCTGCGCATCCGGAGCCTGTGCCCCGCAACGGGAGAGGCCACAACAGTGAGAGGCCCGCATACCGCAAAAAGAAAAAAAAAAAAAATTAAAAACATCTAAGGACTTCCCTGGTGGCGCAGTGGATAAAAATCTGCTTGCCATTGCAGGGGACACGGGTTCGAGTCCTGGTCTGGGGAGATCCCACATGCCGTGGGGCGACTGGGCCCGTGTGCCACAACTTCTGAAGACCATGCACCTAGAGCCTGTGCTCTGCAACAAGAGAAGCCACTGCAAGGAGAAGCCCGCGCACCACAACCAAGAGTAGCCCCCGCTCGCCGCAACTCGAGGAAGCCCATGAGCAGCAACGAAGACCCAACGCAGCCAAAAAAATAAATAAAAATTTTAAATCTTTAAAAAAAAATTAAATTAAATTAAATTTAAAACATCTAAATATTTATTCCAAGAGGAAGAATAAGGAATCAGGTGAACATACTCATAGACTGTGGTTTTGATATTGCTGCAGATGGACATTTGTCATCCTTTCTGGCCACCTGCCATCTGAGCCTCTTTCCAATGTTTGAAGAACACCCCTCCCCAGTCCCATCTCCACTCCTGAGGAAGAGCCCATTTCTCACTATAGAAGTTGAAAATGCCAGGCTCTGGACTTCTCAGCCTTCCCGTGCCTCCATTTATTAGATGTGTCCCCCTCAGTCTCTAATTAAAAGGAGAAGGACTGTCCAAATTTATTGTGGGGAGGGGTGTTGGTGGCAGCAGGCATCAATATCTAATTTTCAGAGGCACAAATGACACCAGTTATGGTGGCAGCAGCTGGTGGCACCAACGTAAGGGATATGAGCAGCACAAGCTGTAGGATCTGGTATCCAGAGAGGGCACGTGTGCAACATATTTGGACATTGTTCTTGGCCTGAGCTTCCTCACAGATTCTGCGAGCTGCCCAATATTTTTTAAATGAATTCTTCAGCTTTTGAAATCACCTAGGTTTCTTTGACCCAATTACCATTCACAATATATTGGAAAACTGCAAAATGAGTTGGAGCAATTATATCTATTAGAAAGAAGTGAAAATGGACTTCCATCAAATCTCCTTTGGGATAAGGCTATTCTAAAGGCAGTCCCTTTTGCCACCAAGAAAAGTAAGAGAATAAGCCAGGAGAGTAAGCCTGTATATCTACGAATTTAAGTCTGGAAAATGAAAGTGACAACTTTTATTTTTAAGCAAGTGCTAATTCTCAATAAGCTTTTAAAGTGATGATTAAACTATATTTCAAAATTCTCTTGAGTTGTTTTGTAACTGGTGAAAAAAAAATAGGCAGAGAAATAGAGGAGGAGCCAGAGAATTCTAAATCCATCACTAAGTACAACATTTCAAGCAGACCGTGAAAGGCTTGAGTGAGAACTTCTAGGAAGCTGTGAGAGCATGAAACAAGCAGAGGTCAGCTTAGTTGGATGACATTGGACAAGATGCTTTCCAACATGAAATCCATGTGATCTCTCAAAGAAAAATGATCAAAACTGTGCCTGGAAACAGTTATAAACCAGCCAACCGTGACACTTACTATCCAATAAATTATAGCACAAAATAATAGTTAACACAAGAATAGCAATAGGAGAAACAGTTTTCATTAGAGGATCAAGGTTCAAACAAACTTTCCCTAATTTCAACAACATCAGGAAGTTATTATTTAGCATTTTTATAGATAGCATTTAATGTTTTCAGAGTGTTTTACCAACAGTAATTAGTTGTTCTTCTTATCAACCTTTTAAAGTAAGTCAATAACATTATCCCCATTTTAAAGACAAGCAAGACACTGAATAAATATGTACAGAGCATGGAGACCACTAACATAGCCCTCACGTGGATCATTTCCCATTTTTCTATCGCTCCCATCTTAAAAATATGTAAAAACACCTTTTAAAAATGGCCTCATTTCAACTCCCATCAAAAACCCAATGAAGTAGGCAGAATTGCCTCCATTTTGCAGATGAAAAACTGAGGTTCATGCATACACATACATACTCCTCACATCAGAGAGGTGGTTGCCTATTTTGTCTGCTTGTAAGTCCTAATTCAACCATGGTCCCAGAGTCCAAGAGGACTGAAGCTGCCCAGACAACCTCCAACTCCTGAGACAACTCCCTTTCAAAGGGAAAGAAGTTCCCAAGCATCTGTGCCCCACAGTGTAATGGGTTTTATAAGATCTGTTCTTACTATGAACAATTTTGAGCTTGTTTTATTAAAAGCAGATCTATGGACCACCAATCCCCTCAGACAACTATGAGGACCATTTTGAACAGAAAGATGGCACTTGTTACATGTGAAAACAAAACTGTCAAACTCCCTGATGGCTTTAGGAAAAGCAGTCTTGTTGAGAATAATATGAGCTGACTGGTCTTTGAGAAGAGTAATTCAAAAGTGGGCAATCAGATTTAAGAAAATAGTTTTGACTGAAACAGAATCAACTTAAACCTATTTACAAAGGTTTTCATCATATATGGTATTTCTTCACAGAAGACACAAAAATCAACCATACAAGTATATCTTTTTTTATTGTCTGTAATTATACTGGACTTCACGTTTTCCTTTTGTGAGAAGAAACGTCAACTGTGTATTTTGTTTTTAACTTAGTTGGACTAGGCTAAATGTTAGCAATTACAGCAGAATGTGAATAATAAAAAAGAATAAGTTGTTAGATCATAGTCTGACCTCCTTTTCTTCCCCCCACTGCATGAATTTTGACTACAGCAAAGCAAAATAAATTAGAATTAGCAACACGCTATTTTCCATTCTTCTGACAATTAAGCTTAAGTGAAGCAAATTTGGCCTTGAAGTAAATAGAATTATTCCACATTAACCAAAAATGAGCTACAGCCAGTCAGTGTATCTTTGGTCACTACTCTGCAAATGATGTTTTGTTATCTAGGAAAAGCTGCTTTCCGAAACTTAAGTTTTAATACACAGTATTTCTTAAACCTGTCCTTTCATTATAAGCACATTATAGTAATTCTGGCCAAATGTTTATTTTCTTTAGTTACATCTTACTGAAGCTTCATCTAAGGAAAGCACCAGTTGGAGAGGCCAAACGTGAGCTCTGAAAGAATTCTACAAATAGAAAATGACTTAAAAGCTTACATTGGGGAAATTCCAAAAATGAGGACATGCCAAAACCCAACAAGTCAACAAACAGGAATTCCCCTTTAATACCTTCCAGGAGGCCTTGTTATTTAGCTCCACTTAAGAATTGAAGCCAAAGGCCTTCCATGATCCCCTTTTAAAATTATTTTTCTTCCTAATTTAAGTCCTCCAACTTTGAGCAGAGGTATAACCAGAAATCCTCCCTTGAGGGAGTTCTGAGAGCAATGCCACCCTGTTCTCATCAGATTACCTGCTGCAGGCAGCACAGTGTATTGGGCACCATTTGAGGTCACCAGGAAAGACACCAGGACACCAGGTTGTGAAGGGGTTCAAACACCAGGAATGGTGAGCAGCAGAAATCAACAAGAGTGAGAGCCCATGACCAAGCCGACGGTAGCTGGATCTGTCCCCTTTCCACTGCATCACCCAGGGGAGCCGCTGCATGTGCACCTAGTAACTCGTACCCTTAACCTTGCCTTTCTTCTCCTTAAACTGTCTACACTCTGCAGACCAAGATTTCTAGAAACAGGTGCTAAGTCAAGGTTCAAGGTCCATCCAACTCACAGGACTGGGAAAGACTGAATGCGATAACATGAGGCCCTCAGAAAAGGATAAAGGCACCACCATCACTATCTTAACATTCAGGATCACTTACTCCACTCCAGCTTGGCCTGGGTACAAAATTACTAATAGCTAACAGCTGAGTGTGCAATGTGTCTGGTGCTACATCAGTCTCACTTAATATTTTTAACACCAACCTGAAGTAGGCATTATTTTTCACAGACCATAAAACTGAGGCATGAAGAGGTTAACTACCTTGCTAGGATTGAAGCCTCATTTCTCTGACCTCAGAGCCCACTCATTTAACCATACCTTAATTAAATATGCATATTGTCTTTGTCTGAGTTCCTCAGAAAGCAGCGCCTAGGGCAGAGGGCTGTGTGATGCTATTTTATTAGGAGGCACAGTCCCACAGGGTGGGAGGAGTGGGGGGGAAGGAGAGGAGGGATGGGAAGTAAGGGGAGTCGATACAAGGCTGCATTATGGAACTGGTCACTGCTAACTGCTGTTGATTGCTCAGACTACAGGACTTTGCCTCCCAGAAGTCATATTAACTGCATCTCATATGGGGAGAAAAAGGGAAGAATGTATCCATTGGCTCCTACCCTGTGTTGGTCAAAAGTCCGCCACCTGGGGCATTAACTCCCCTACATCTCTAGGTTGTTCTTAGGTGGGTATGAACCCTGAGTTGGGTCCCTTGGTGGAATCAATAAGGGATCCCAGAGGTGGAGGTGAGAGGTATGTGCCTGAGCAGAAGGTGAGGTGCTGTGAGCTTGAACCTGAACCAGGGTCTGTGCAGAGAGAGAGGATCTGAAGTGGTCCGTGAGAGGGGCCTCATACACATATATTCTATCATGAGAGTGGATTTCCAAATGGAGCAAAAGTCAGAAATCCCTCACATGAAAGCCATCAAGCCATTTACAACTCAGAAATCATTCACTGCTTCTGGAAGAAACATCTCAACTCTAGCACCAGATTTAGAGTGGTCCAGAGCTGTGTATACTCACACATCTCATATAGTGATAAAATATATAATTTTACCATATACTATTCAACTATGAAAACAGCTCAGAAATCGCCAATGTCTTCCCTAATTCCCCACTTATTATGTATGAAAACAAACAAACAATGACAGATGAATGGATAAAGAAGATATGGTACACATATACAATGGAATATTACTCAGCCATAAAAAGGAATGAAACTGGGTCATTTGTAGAGACGTGGATGGACCTAGAGACTGTCATACAGAGTGAAGTAAGTCAGAAAGAGAAAAACAAATATCGTATATCGACGCATATTTGTGGAATCTAGAAAAATGATACAGATGAACCTGTTTGCAGTGCAAAAATAGAGATACAGATGTAGAGAACAAACATATGGACACCAAGGGGGGAGAAGTGGGGGTGGGATGAATTGGGAGATCGGGATTAACATATATACACTAATATGTATAAAATAGATAACTTATGAGAACCTGCTGCATAGCACAGGGAACTCCACTTCGCTGTACAGTAGAAACTAACACAATAATATAATAACTATACCCCAATAAAAACAAACAAACAAACCCAAAACTACCAGGTTCCCTGATGTCTTTAGGAAAGCCAGTCTGGCTGAGAATAATATGAACCAACTGGTCTTTTAGAAGAGTAAGTCAAAAGTGGGCAATCAGATATAAGAAAAGTTTTGACCAAAATAGAATCAACTTAAACCTATTTACAAAGGTTGTCTAAGTTCTGATCGTGTCCTCTGCAAAGAGCTCTGCCACTGTCCTTTTCATCTTGTACTATAATTATCTGTTTATCTAGTCTTCCCCAGTAGACTGTGAGATCCTTAAGGGAAGGGACTGGTCTTATAGATCTTTGAATCCCCAGCACTGCATTGTACCCTAGGATTAATTATAGGCACAAGGAATACTGTGTAAAGAAGGGGAAGCTGGGGTGCAAGGACAGTGAAGGCCTGAAACAGCCCCCATGGGGAGTGGGGATGTGAGCAGCCTAGAGAAGGGGTAAGAGAGTTCAGGCAGTGCCGAGGGCCCACCTGAGCCTGTGAAGTTGTGGCGACAGCTACCTAGCCACCTTTCTCCACTAGCACCTAGCTGGACAGGAGAGGGAGACTGCGAGTCAGGTGTCATAGATTTTGATGAGTGCCACGACCAGGAAGTCAGAAAATAATAATTTAACAGGATGTTTGATGGTATTTCCTGTTATCCCAGAGTTTCGGCTGAGACTCCAGTCTAAGGATAACTGGTTATAAATGTTTACAGATTCAAAAGAGAAGTGGTATCAGATGCCTATGTTCAGGACTTGCAAAGAGGCAGGCAAAAACCACTTCTTAATCTATTACCCATCTCTAGGCTATAAAAGAGAAAACAAAGCATTTGTCCTGGGGAAAAGCATCATTTCCCCTCTCCTTTCCAGGGAAGAAGAGTTTGATGGTCACTACCCTCAAGCCAAATGAGGGGGCTCTCTTGGCCCAGTAGCCCCATGAGGCTTAGGATTATCAAAATTCTCAGAGGACCTCCCCCATTGACCCATACTCATATAACCTTCCCTTGAGTGTGGCTGATACATGTAGATATGATGGGATATCACTCCCAAGATTAGATTAGATTAGATGACAAAAGGGATTTTTGCAGATGTAATTAAAGTCCCCTAGGGTCAGGTGAGTTCATCAAAGGGAAGATTATCCTGGGTGGGCCTGTCCTAAGCAGGTAAACTCTTAAAAGCAGGGAGGAGGGCTAATGGTCTGAGATGTGTTCTGCTGTTCTGGAAGAAAGCAAACAGCCATGCTGTGAACTGTCTGTGGAGCCAAATGTTAAGGAACTCTGTGTGGCCTCTAGAAGCTGAGTGGTCCCAGTTAAGAGCTGGCAAGAAAATGGGGACCTCAGTGATACAGCCGCAAGGAAATGAATTCTGCCCACAAGCAGTGAGCTTGAAAGAAAATCCTGAATCTCCGATGAGAATTACAGCCCTGGCTAACACCTTGATTTCAACCTGGTGAGGCCCTGAGCAGAGGACTCTGCTAACTCCTACCTAGACTTTTGACTCATGAAAACTGTGAGATAATAAATTTGTGTTGCTGAGCTTGTGGTTACACAGCCATAGGAAATGAATACAGAACCTCAGCAGAGTGGTGAGAATTCTTGGGACATATTCATGCCTGTCCCTAGAATTGGAGAATGACAAAGGCCTGATTCTTTTTTTTTTTTTTTTTTTTTTTGGTACGCAGGCCTCTCACTGTTGTGGCCTCTCCCGTTGCGGAGCACAGGCTCCGGATGCACAGGCTCAGCGGCCAGCGGCCATGGCTCGCGGGCCCAGCCGCTCCACGGCATGTGGGATTCTCCCGGACTGGGGCACGAACCCGTGTCCCCTGCATCGGCAGGCGGACTCTCAACCACTGCGCCACCAGGAAAGCCCAAAGGCCTGATTCTTACCAGGAGAAGTCCGAGAGTAAATGGTTGTCTGAAATAGCTGTCTGCAATGACATGGTGAGGAGAAGCAAATGGGGTGCCTGTTGATTCTGGACCAAACTATCCCTGCAGAAGCATCTGGGAATGAGACTTCTCAAAAGGACTCCACCCAAGAGAGCTGCCTGCTGGGGGAAGGCAACCCCAGCAGAACAGGCTTGAAGATGACCATCAGAGGAAGGGGTAAGGATGTCAGCCAGAGAGGGGATTCCCTGGCAAGGAATGTGCAGTAGGAGGTCTGCTGAGTGGCAGTGGTGGGTGTCTGGGAAGAGCCCACAAAAGCACTCCACAAGAGAAACAACCAGCAATAAATTATAGACCATGACAGAGGACACCAATGGCCAGATAATACCTGCAACGGTCAAGTAAGAAATTGCCCTTTCCCTCTAATTCCGTGGTTCTCAACGAAGGGCAATCTGCCCCCCATCCCCAGGGACATTGCTAAACGTCCTATAATACACAAAACAACCCTCCCAACAAAGAATTACGCAGCTCAAAATGTCAGTAGTTCTGAGGTTGAGAAATTTTCTCTAATCCTTCCTCTCTCTGCCTTGAGGGAGCCAGAGACAGTGAAGAGAGTACAGGAAAAGGTAGAGGACAAGACCTCTCACCCTTTCTGTGATGACCTCCTGAAGAATCTCAGAGCAGTCCCACGATGAGAGAGGGGGGCAGCTTTGAACTAAATGAGAGGTGTACATATTGATGGGACGTTTTAATACACTAAAATGAGACTGCTTTGTTAACCACATGTGACCAGAAAAGCTATGAGAGTCTGAGATACCATCAGGGGAAGGTCAGGGAAATACAACTCAGTGTGTTTAAAGGCAGTTTAGTAGAGAAATCATTAAGGGATTTCCCAAGTGCACCTGGCTGGTTCAACTAGTTTAATAAAGCTGTTACAAGAGTAACAGGTTCTTAGAGAAGATGGTGTGGCTGCATGACATGAACCTCGAAGGAGCAGAGTGTTTTGCAAGAAGGTGGAAGTCCTAGTGAAGAATAAGGAAAATTCCCATTGCCTTAGGTCAGCTTCCCTAGAAGCAGAGCCTGAGGCAGGGATTCTTGTGCAAGAGGATCAGTAAGGTAGTGTGCTTAGATGAAACCCCTTCTATTTGTTCCCAGAGCTGCCATAACACAGTACTACAAACAAGGGGTTTTTATTCTCTCATAGTTCTGGAGGCTAGAATCTGAACTCAAGATGTTGGCCAGGTTGGTTCCTTCTGAGGGCTCAGAGGGAGAATCTTTCCTAGCTTCTGGTGGTGACCAGCAATCCTTGGCATTCCTTAGTTAATAGGTGCATCACTTCAATCTCTGCATCCGTCTTCACATCGCACTCTCCCTGTGTCCCTGTGTCTTCACCTTATAAGGACACCACTCATATTGGATTAAGGATTCGCCCTACTCCAGTATGACCGCATCTTAACTAATTACATCTGCAACAAGCTTTTCCAAATGAGGTCACATCCTGAGCTAGTGGGGGTTAGAACTTCAACATCTCTTTTTTGGGAAAATGTAATTCAACTCATAACACCTCTTTAGAGAATGAAGGTGCAGAAAAGAGCAGGGAAGAAGTTTGGCCAAGATCTAGGTTCGGTTCAATTCCAGCCTCAGTCTGATCCCGTGGGGAGTTCTGGAGCCTGAATGGCATCACAGTGCTGCCCCCTGTCAAGGTTAAGGAGCTAGCAGCCTTTTGTTCTCCCGGACTCAGTCGGCCACTGGCTGCAAACATCTCTGAAGGGAAGATGTACCATCGTGAACATTTCCAAGTTGGGTTTCCATTCACTCTAAGACAGTAGTTGTCAAACTTTATTGTGCGCCAGCAACACAGAGAGCTGAACCCAGCCCAAGTTTCTGACTTAGTAGGTTGGGGTGGGCCTGAACATTTACATTTTAAACCAATTCCCAGGTGATGCTGATGCTGCTGGTCCAGGGACCGCACTCTGAGAAACACTGATGTAGGGCAATTCTCAGAAGGGAGCAACTGTGTGCTGTCGGCAACCACCACTTAGAGCAGCCAGGGGACGGGACGGCTGCCCAGAGGGGAAGGGGAATCTGGGCAGGGCAGCAACCGTGTGGTGACTACACCATCCTTCTTCACAAACCTGAGGTATGATGGGAGTGGGAGAATAAACCCGAAAGGGCTGCAGAGGCATCAGTGTCCTTAGGAGAGAGCCAAGTTTTTGCTGTGGCAAAGAAGGAGGGAAACCTCGAGGCTGTAGAAAGAGGAACGATACCACGGTAGACCGCCAAGTTGCCTGGATAAAAAGCCAGAAAAAGAAGTCTGTATTTTTTAAATGATCAGTGAGACAGGTGGGGTGTACAGTAATGAAGCAGGTGATTTTAACACTACAGAATTATTCTTGGATCTCCCCTGCATGCTTTGTGATCGAATTGGCAGCCACTGCCAATTCACTCCTTTTTTCAATCTCCGTGAATCATTGGGTGGCCATCAAATATGCAGCAACACTACTCAGTCATTCAGGGGACCTGAAGAATCCCATCAAGTGTGCTACAATTTGGGTATATAACTGTTAGAGACAAAGTTTTATGGCAGCTTTAAGCTGTGGCCGAAGCTTAACTATGAGGCTTTTCTAGTAAGAGTGTTATCGAAGATTGTATAAAATTGCAGCAATCTTACTGAACCCAAGAAAATGTTCTGTGTTTAGAAAGGGAAAATAAATTATTTCAAATGCATTATATGAAAGACAAATGAAAATGGGCAATTGAAAGAAATGGGCTAAAAATAAGTAAAAGGGAGTGCGGACGGGATTAGCTCTGATATCCACAGAGGTTGCTAGAAATAGAACCTGGGAATAAAGTATGTATTAATTTAACAGCATCAGACTGAATTATGAAAATAGAAGTTTAGAAATGGCAGAATGTTTTCAAGTTAATAGCAAAGAAGAGAAAGGGTTTTCTAAGAACTTCTTTTCATTTCAAGCTGAATGGGTAATAGGAAAGTCCACATGAAATGAAAGGGGAGAGACTTCCTTGATGGTGCAGTGGTTAAGAATCCGCCTGCCAATGCAGGGGACATGGGTTCGAGCCCTGGCCCAGGAAGATCCCACACGCCGCGGAGCAACTAAGCCCATGTGCCACAACTACATGAGCCTGCGCTCTAGAGCCCTCAAGCCACAACTACTGAGCCCGCATGCCAGAACTACTGAAGCGCGCGCCTAGAACCCATGCTCCGCAACAAGAGAAGCTACCGCAATGAGAAGCCCACGCATATGCACCGCAACGATGAGTAGCCCCTGCTCTCTGCAACTAGAGAAAGGCCCGTGTGCAGCAATGAAGACCCAAAGCAGCCAAAAATAAATAAATAAGGGAGTTTTCTTTCGGGGTAGCATATTTTTAGAGTTCACAGATTCTCAAATTGGAGCACACATCTTTATTAGGCAGCCTCCCCAAGGAAGCCTTATGGGAAAAGAAGTTGGGATTTTCAAATGTCTTTAATTTCGTATTGGAAGATTGTTTAACTTTTTAAATATATATATGTATACAATAGAAAAATGCATATTAGGCTACTGACCTCTCTACACTCCAGCTTATGTCCTTAAATAAGTTAATATAAGCAATTAGGAAAGCATCTGGCAAATAGTGGGTCTATATACCAGTTAGCTATTATTATTTATCGTATGCAAATTCAACCTCGGGAGAGAAAGGACAATTTGAATCACATGAGCAATTTTGCCCATTATTCCTTTCAGAGAGCATATGCCTTGATTGAGAGTAAGATGGGAGATATGAATCTGCAGTTCCCTCAGGGGAACTTGGTTCCCAGGTGCTTTTGTGAGGAGTCTAATGTTTAAAGATAAATATTTTTTCTGCAACAAGCCTCTAAACCAAGCCAGCCACTGCATTTGGCATCTAAACTGAAGAAACAATATTTGTTCCAGTCCTGGGGGAAAACGTGCTATATTGTTCTCCAATGTGGTATATCCTTAAGTGATTTTCAGGTCAACATATCTATATATGATTTTTGCCTTAAATTCTGATATCTAAGATGTTACTCTACTATGTATCTATATTCATTTCCTTTTGCTACTGTAACAAATTACAACAAACTTTGTGGCTTAAAACAACAGAAATTTATTCTCTCACACTCCTGGAAGCCAGAAGTCCAAAATCAGATTCACTGGGCCAAAATCAGGGTATCAGCAGGCCTGCACTCTCTCTGGAGGCTCTAAGGGGGAATCTAATGCTTGCCTCTTCCAATTTCTGGTAGCTGCCAGCATTCCTTGGCTTGTAGCTTCATCACTGCAATCTCTGCCTCTGTGGTCACATTGCCTTCTCCTATTCAGTCTGTAGCAAATACTCCTCTGCCTCCCCCTTATAAGGATACTTATGATTGCATTTAGGGCCCAGCTGAATAATCCAGGATAATCTTCCCATTTCAAGACCTTTAAATTAATCACAACTGTGAAATCTCTTTTGCCATGTAAGGTAATACTCAAGGATATAGGAAATTAGAACATGAACATATGTGAGGCCATTATTCAATCTACTAAAATACCCATCAAAACTTGTGTGTGTGTGTGTGTGTGTGTGTGTGTGTGATAGAGAAAGACAGAGAGACAGAGAATGAGTAGGAGAGAGTATCATGGGTGAGACCAAAACTATGGTTTGATTTGGATATCATTAAGCCAATCCAGTTATGTTCGTAGGTGTAAGCTGATCTCCAGAGAAGAGAAGCTAGTTGCTGCTCAAGAGGCTTTTATAATCTGCTTTGAACACACCAGGTGGATCTTCAATTACAATATTTCCCAAGCTTTAGCTTAACAAAGCCAGTTCTAGCTCCCCATCCTCTCCATGTGTTGTTTTCAGTAAACACACATTTGGTCTTGTGTGAATAAAGATTTCTCCAGCCCTGTTTCAGGATCCATATATCCTCTCCCATTTGTCTGATTCCACAAGCCCCACTGGTTTTTCAAATGCTTTAAGGAACAATCCGCTTTGCTGACACGTGGAATCCAATTTTCCAAATTTTCTAATGAGATTAAACTCAGCCAGTAGAAGCCAGAAACTGCCTTTTATCAGAAGACAAGGATTGTACGTCTGTGCGTATTGTCAAACTTTCTTGAAAAAGAAAATAGAAAGGTGGAAAACTGACTCTCGTGCCTGTAATAGTCAACCCATTTCTTATTCCCCCTCTAAGTTAAAAGGATGCTTAAGAATTATTAAAATAATAATAATAGTACATTTGGAGGATTCTATTCAGAATACATGCATGGAGAAAATCAGAAGGTGCTAAAATCTCCCTATTAATACAAGGCAGTTATACCAGTTGGAGAAAGTTCAGGAGAATTCAGGTTATATCCCCATTTTCTTTCACTGGTATGAATGATAATGTGAAGGAATGCAGATCTTGCAAAACTTCTGATTCATTTGAATTCAGATTTTGTTGTTTTAGAGGCAACTAGCTCGAGATCCAGATCACATGCAGAAACTGGACAGGAAACATGAAATTGTTGAATACACACAGCTCAAGTTTTTCCTAAAAAGCCCACCACAATAACTGTAATAACCAGCATAAACATGGAACAGAAAAACTTGAAATGATATAGATAAATTATTCATGTCTTTATCTAAACTACTTCTACCCTAGGTAATAGGATTATGCTCTCTCCACTGACCAGTCCTAACTTAACCTGTCCATCCATGTCTCCTATTTGTACCTACCTTGAGACATATTAATATTAGACATTCCTCCACCAGGAATGCCCATTCATTTTTTCTCTCCATTGGCCAAAACCTACCCATAGTTCTAACTCTACATCTTGTTTAAAGTCTTCCTAAATCATCCAGCTTATGTAGGCTAACACACACACACACACACACACACACAAATTGAACCTAATAGAATTCTATCAATTGTTTTTATATGTATCATACACTCTTTTGTACTACTTAATTACAAGGATCACTAAATAGGTGATGAAGAAGGGGAAGTAAACCTTTCGCCACCACCTCAGGGTTGAGATCCCATTCCTAGGCCAGTTTCTCGAGAGTAGCTTCTTTTTTTCAGAAATTGCTAGAAGGAGGGGATGGTCAGAGTAAGTGCATGACTCCTGGCTGAAACTTGAACCTAAGACTTTTGAAACCTTGACAGGGAGAATGGAAGCTGGAAAACTGCCATTTCAAAGCATCTAACAGTTTGGTGTGTGCAAAAATTAGAGAGTTGCACACACTTTTTTTTGTTCTGGAAAAACTACCTGGATGGTATCTTTACAAATGTTAAGAATGCAATCTGAAACAAAAAATGTTTGAAACTGGTTCCAAGGGGTTAGGGGCTAAAGCTACAGTGAATGATAATGTCTGTGCTGTAGGCAGTTACAGCTCAGTAGAATGATGGTCCCTTGAGAAAATGTTTTCTTTCCAAGTAAGCATTTGAAACTGCTGTGTTGCTGGAAATAGTTGGCTCTTTGTCATGGAAGAATGTGAATGTGTGTTAAGGAGATGCTGTCAAGGACTCAGCAACTCAGTGCTAGAGGCTAGGCAGCTTTTTGCAAGAACAAAATTGCAAGATTCTGGATCCGGGTCAAGGAGCTGCTTTGAAACATAGGTCTGTCCACTACCATTAGCACTTCTCTGGCCCTCCAAGAAAGATGACTTTGGGAAGGCAGTATCCCTGGAAAATACTGCTGGCTAACTACACAACAGAACTCCCTCTTTCCTCTCTGCCAACAGAAACTTGATCTAATTTGGGGTATCAATGAGTAGAGCCCAAGGGGATGAATCCTAATGGACTAAGCCAGTTATATTTATTCTGTTTCCCCTTAGCAGATGATCACATTCTCAAATTTCCTTGAAGGTCAGTTCATAAGACCTAGTTCTGACCAATGAGATGTCACAGGAAATCTTCTGGGTATGTGTGGTGGAGGAGGATACCTCCTCCGGAAAGGGTTTTCTCCTCCGAATAAAAGAAAAGAAAGCTTTTGCTTTAGACCATAATGCCTAGAGTTGTGAAACGACAAAAAGCCAACACAGTGAGGATGTCACCGTGGAAAGATGCAAAGAGCCTGTGCTACTGATAACTCTTGAGCCAGTTTCAAACCTACATCTGCTTTCCTCCAGACTTTCTGTTATGTGAAAAAATTACGTCTTTATTTCTAAAGATATTACTAGGTGGGTATTCTGTTGCTTGCAGCCAAATGTATCCTAAATAATAGAGCACTTCACTTTCATCACTGAGAATATCAGCCTCAGAGGCCATGCTGGGGTAACTTGGCTCGAAGACCAAGAACGTGAGTGAATATTTCCTGAACAAATATGAGACCGTTTTCTAGGGATTTTCATAAACATGGCCAAGTTCTTTTGCAGACAGTTGTGGCTCAAAGTCATTACAGTCTAGACCTAATACAAATAGGATTTTGGACTCACAGCCCTGTGAGTTACAGAGGGCAGACACTGACAGTCGAACCTCCCACAGTGATTAGTTGATTATACCTAATCAAGTTGTCTTTCTCAGTGCTCCTCAAAGTCCCAATCCACGATGAGATATGTAGATCGCACCACAATGTAAACCAACATACTTGCTTCCTTCCTCGAGCAGTCTTGCCACAAAAAAGGTAAGCTGAACTAAACAATGTGCTTAGTGATGTAGTTGATTTACATTTGGTGACAAGTTCCTTATCTCCCTATCTCTTTGCTAATTGGTAACAGTTTGCAGGCCCATAGCTGGTCCACAACCACACAGGCTAATAAGTTAGGAGTCAGGTACCTGTGTAGCCTACATATGATAATTTACAAGGAGAGAAATCCCGTGATTCTCCTCTGAAACCTACTCTAGTGATTCACAGTGGAAGGTTTCTTTACATCTTGATGTGCTGGCTACCAAATTATGGTTCCTTTGAAATTTTCTTTAATAGTACTGAATAAGTATATTTGTACACATCATTGCTCACTTAGAAAAAAGTCTGTATCACTCTAATTTAACTATTAAACTAATTTGAAATTTGTTCACAAGTGAGAAGGTGGTAACTGTCTAACCATCAGATGGTTGGAAGTAAAGAAATTTCGTGTTCTGCATGGCTTCCAATTAGATCTTTCAACTATGCCCAATATAATGCAGTCCTCTTTTTCATGAGGTTAATAACAGTTACTAAATATCTAAGGTATCGTTTAGAAATTGCACTCAGCTATGAGAAATAGAAACTTGAATGGCAAAAAAAAAAAAAAAAAAAACAGTGGCCAAATAAATGAAAGGTTCTGTTTTTCTCACATGAAAGAATTCTGGAGTTAACTGGTTCTGGGTTGGAATAGTGGCTCTATGAGGCCATCAGGTCCCGGGTTTTCTGTCTTCCCACTTGGCCATCCTTGGCTGTTGCTTCTTGGTCTCAAGTTGGCTACTCTACCATCAGATTCATATTTCTATTCCAGACAGGAAGAAAAGGAAGGGCAACGAGTAAAAGGCACGTGATAGCTAATTCTGACCTCTTTTAGAGTTTTAGCAATTGACCCACCAAGGAGCTCTTCCACTTTTTTATCCCCTTGGCCAGAAAGCTGAGGCATGTTGTTGCGAGGAAACTGAAAAAAAAAAAGTTTTTTGTTTACCCTTTTTATTAGCTTGCTAGAGATGCCATAACAAAGTACTACAGACTGGGTGGCTTAAACGACAGAACTTTATTTTCTCACAATTCTGGAGGGTAGTAATCTAAGATCAAGGTATAGGCAGTGTTGGCTTCTTCCAAGGTCTCTAGCCTTGGTTTCTAGATAGCTGCCTTCTCTCTGTGCCTTCACATGGTCTTTCCTCTGTGTCTCTGTCCTAATTTCCTCTTCTTATAAGGGCACCAGTCATAATGAATGAGGGCCCACCCTAATGGCCTCATTTAACCTTAATTACCTCTTCAATTATCCTGTCTCTAAACACAGTGACATTGTGAGGTATTGGGGTTAGGACTTCAGCATATGCATTGTCAGGACACAAGATTCAGCCCACAGCACCCTTCCAAACATAATCAGGGTTCTGTTAGCAAGAAAGAAGGGGGAAATTAATACAGGGTATACACTGCAATGTCTGCCAAACCTACGATATTGCTTGATTTCCTTTAAACAAACAAACAAACAGAAAAGCTTGAAAATTGCCCCCAGTTCAGTTTAGATATTTATCAGCATGATGCATGATGAGGACTACCTAGCTGTAATGAAAGGCCTGCTTATTTATTTAAGGTGTTTTATTTTTCTTATAATGTAAGACTTTCCCCAGCTGCCATGAGCTACGTTCTTATTAGGAAAACTCTGGAAGACACCAGCAGGTGTCCGTTATGTTGAATAGCAATTATCACAAATAAAGGAGAATTTGCTTCCTTGAGGATCTCTATTCTTAATGTTTGCTGAGGCCCTTATAATTCAGTTTATAATTAATCAGGGCAAACTCTTTCTTCCTAATTTTTTAGTGTCAGAAGATTTTTATCTCTCTCGATCACTAAGTGAATTAAGTACTTTGTTGGTGATATTTTTCCTTTTCTTTTTAGATGATCCATCATACTAATTAAATGAACCTGGTAAGAAGCTACCTGTAATGTTACTACATATGTCTGCTCTTCCAAGTCTTGGAGAAATGCTACATCTTATGAAGTGTGAGAAATAATTAGGCAAAATTCTTTTGATATCTTGCTTTGATTTTTTAATATATAACAGCTCTGTTGAAATATAATTTCACCTATCAAAAAAGTCATACTTTTAAACTGTAAACTCAGTGATTTTTAGTATGTTCAGAGTTGTGCAACCATCACCACTATCTAATCCCAGAATATTGTTGTCACCCCTGAAAGGAGCTCCATTCCCACTCGAACTCACCTCCCCCCATTTCCTCCTCCAGCCTTGGCGGCCACTAATCTACTTCCTGTCTCTATAGGTCTGCTTACTCTGGACATTTCATATAAATGGGATCATACATTGTGTGGTCTTTTGTGTCTGGATTCTTTCACTTAACATAATGTTTTCAAGGTCCTTCCACGTATGTCACATGCATCAGTACTCCGTTTTTTTTTATGGCTGGGTGATATTTCATTGTACAAATCTTTCCTTGATTTTAAGATTTCATTACTATCAAGGATTTTGTATTAATTCTCTGATTCCTTGGAGAGGCACAGAAAAGCACCTTGGAATTCTAATCCCAACTCTCTTGACTACTATGGACCTCACGTGTGCAATCTACAAAATGAGATGTTTTCCCCTATATCCTTTAAGGACCCAGTTTCTAAGAATCTCCATTGAACCCTATGATTATTTTTTTCCTGCATTAAAAGAAAATCTGCGGACATGTGTTTCAATTTTATCTAAACTAGATTTTTTTTCCTTACAAGATGTAAAGGTTTTATTGAATGTTCTTTGTTTTTTTCAGTTGTTTCAAAAACAATTGAACTAAGGTTTCAGAAGCATCTAAATTCATATACGGATAGTTTTGTAAATAACCAGGCTTGGAGACATATAAATAAAACCAGAATAGAAGTGAAAAAAAAAGTTCTTCTGGAAATTATACATTGAAGGATAAATACAACACCTATTTGTGCCTGTCAAATGAAGAAAGAGGTTACCGATTATTCCAATCCTCGGCTTTTAATGAGGGAGGAATTTATTCATGCAAACACACTTGCAGTAAATGTGTGTCACTTCTATTTGTGAGCACATCTGGTTCAGAAATAGAAGAATCTAGTAGTCAGGCCCACCTGCAAATTCCCCAATCTACACAAAAAAGACAAACCACACCCATCACGCCTAATAACAAATTCTTTTTGCATCTGGTTTAACTGAACTTGAAAAAGGATGCCTGTTCTCATATTGTATACTCTCATTCCAGAATATCTCTCTTTCATTCAATTCACCAGGGACTCTGTGGGTGGGAGTTGAGAGTGTAGATGTCGGAACTGATTATCCCAATCCCACCACTGTGTATTTTATAGTGAGAAAAAGACGAAGAGCAGCCGGGTGAGAAGTAAATTAAGTGTGCAATATCTATGTATATATAAATGAAAATAAAGGGGTTTGAAAGAATATGTAACAAATGGTTAATAGGACTGGAATGCCTTAGTAAGGCACACCTGTGGCAGATAAATCCAGGGACCAGCTACTTCAGTGAAGTTTCTGGGAGCCCAGACTGGAACATGCCAGAATGTTTCCTCCAAAAAGTGAAAGAAAAGGTGGTGTATTTTGCACCACTTCCCACCAAGGAAGAGGCACAATGCTTAACAGGCTTCCCGGGATTTGGAGGCAACATATGCCACATTTAAGTGCATGGTTCCCATCCATTCGCTAATTGACCCTCAAGGCATCCTGCTTTGAATGGAGCAGAGAGAAAGAGAAGCTCTCCAGCTGGTCTAGGCTAACATGAGTCCCTTACAACAACATATCCAATAGAGTTTGAAATGTCTGTGGCAGATCTGAAAAGCTGCATTCAAAGAATTACTGCCCAGCCTCCTAGAGTTTCATAGGAAAGCCATGTCCTCCTGAAAAATAACAATTTTCCTTCTGAGAAACAGCTTTTGGCTTGCTTGTGCCCTAGTAGAGACTTAATACCTACCTGTATTAGTTGCCACTGTAACAAATTAACACAAATTTAGTGGTTATAGTAAGGGCAATCATGGCCACCCAAAGAGCAAGTCCTAATTCTGGAATCTGTGAATGTTACCTTATAAGGAAAAAGGGTCTTTGCACGTGTGATGAAGTTAAAGATCTTGAGATGGGTTGATTATCCTGGATTATCTGTGTGGGCCTAAATGCACTCACATATGTCCTCAGAAGACAAAGGTAGAGGGAGATTTGATAAAGAGGAGATGACACACACAGAGGAGAAGACAATGTGAAGATGAAAGCAGAGATTGGAGTGATGAGACCACCAGCTTGAAAAATGCCAGCAGCTACCAGAAGCAGAAGAGGCAAGGGATGGATACCCACTATAGCCTCCAGAGGGAGGGCAACCCTGCCAACACCTTGATCGTAGCCCAGTGATACTGATTTGAGACTTCTGGCCTCCAGAACTGTGAGAGAATAAATCTGTGTTGTTTTAAGCCACCAAGCTTGTGGTAATTTGTTAGAGTAGCCACAGGAAACTAATACAATGGCTTAGAACAGAGCAAATTTATTCTCTTACAGTTCTGGAGGTCAGAAGTCTGAAATCAATTTCCCTGGGCTAAAGTCAAAGTAGTGGCAGAAGGATTGTTTCTTTCTGGAAGCTCTGAGAGGAGAATCCATTCCCTTGTGGTTTTTTTTTTGTTTTTTTTTTGGCTTCTGGCAGCTGTGGCCCTTGGTTTTGGGTCCTAGGTTTCTGGCCCCTTCGTCCTTCTTCAAAGAGCATCACTCCAGTCTGCTTCCATCATCCCACTGTCCTTTCCTCTGACTCTGACTCTGACTCCTCTTACATTCTTCTTATAAAAAATGTTGTGATTACACTGGGTCCACTCACATCAACTAGGGTAATCTCCCCATCTCAAGATTCTTAACCGCATACACAAAGTCCCTTTTGCCACATAAGGTAACATGCACAGGTTCCAGAGATTAGGATGTGGATGTATTGAGGGACCATTATTTAGCCTACCACACTATCTAACCATTGGATTTCAAGTGACAATGCAACCTGACGTTCCTGTCATGAGCTGAGGTGTCATCTGATGCAGCAAGCCCTAAATTTGTATGCAGCTGCACTCCATCCTCTAGGAAAACGATTAGGCCCGAGCAGGTCCTGAAGACACCAGCATTTTTCACAAACATATGGTTTACGTTCTTAATATTCTTAGTCCTGATGCACTGCCACAGCCTCCTCATCTAATCAGTTATGACAATTGCCTGGGGAATAACAAAATTAAAGAAAGGTTTTTAAAATTATTCTGCATACTCTGTTGGCACCTTCTGTAAGTGGAATGTCTCAGCATTACAGTGCCACGCAGGTGAACTGTGAAGGGTAGTGAGGCAGATACATTCTTTCAGTGTGGAGAACTTTTGAGCAGTACATGTGTTTATCCTCTACTTGGAAATGGAAATGCCCCAAAGTACAAATCAATATCAATTAATGGGCAAGGGTTACAAATTTGCCTAGATGGTTAGGGTCTTGGAAGGAACAAGAATGAAAACTTAGAGATGAGGAATTCTGGGGAAGAGGTATATGATGGTGGGGTAGAATTTTATTTTCCAAAGATGGCCATGCCAATATGTCCCATATTACATGTGCTCCTTACAATGTGACATTGACACCCCTCCATAGAGAGTAGAGGTCTATGTTTCCTTTCTTTGAGTCTGGGCAGGTCATGGCAGAAGCAATGTCACATAACTTCTAAGGCTGTCATAAAAGGCAATACAGCTTGCTTCTAGTCCTCTTGGGATGCTTGCCTTTGCAACTCAGTGACCATGCTCTGAGGAAGCCAAGCAGCCAAATGGAAAAGCCACATGTAGACAGATGTTCCAGTCTCAGCCCCAGCTGAAGACCCAGCCTACAGCGTATCAAACTCCAGGTATGTGAGTGAACAAGCCTTTGGAATAATCCTACTCCCAGCCTTCAAGTCACTGCAAGTGACACTAAGTAGAAAAGAGATGTGCTATTCCTGTGAGACCTGCCTAAATAGCAGATTCATGAGCAAAATTAATGTCTTCAGCCATTAAGTTTGGGATGATTTGTTACACGGCAATAGATAACAGATAGATAACCTCTCAGACTTGGCCCAAAGTGTAAAATTGTATGTGCCCTTATGAAGCCTAGCCAAAAGTCAACCACTGAAGATGAGGCTCTCAAAAATTTTGTGGACAGGTACAACTGTTTGGGGATATTATTCAGACCTTTTCTCCAGCCAACCTGTACTTGTCCAATGAGCTTATGAACAGGTAGCCACGCTGGGAGGGGTGAACTTTGTCTCACCAATGCTGATCTGCTTGGTATCCACAGCTAAGCATTGCCAATGGCAAAACCCAGCAACGAACCCACAATGTAGTACCATAAACTAGTACCTGGAGTCAGGTTGACTACATGGGAAACCTTCCATCATAGGGAAGCAGACTGTCCTAATGGAATAGAGATGTATTCTGGATATGGATTATCTTTCCTCTCTGTCATATTTCTACCACACTTACTAAATGTCTTGTTCACGAAACTACTGACCAAAGAACTAAAATGTGCAGAAAAATAAGGTATGTGATAAATCGATACCTATGGCAATCACTGATCTTACCATGTATCCCATCACCCAGAAGCAATCAGTCTTATAGAACAATAGAGTGACTTATTGAAGACTTGCTTATGGTGTCACCTGGGAAATAACACTGAATTAGGTTGGAATGCTTTCCTACACGGTGGGATATATACTCTGATCAAAAAATCAATAAGGGGCCAAGATGGAATAATAGGGACCCTATTTATGCTCGCATCTGTAACAACAACAAAAGGACACAGTGTTTGAAAAAACAGTCTTGAAGACACTAGACATGAGGCAATAAAGGATAGTGATCCCTGAGAAACAAAAAACACATGAGGTAAACCCTATGATTGCCCTAGCTTACTGGCTTGAGAGAGTTTCTAGGCTGTGGTGCAGGGAGGAGAAACACAGGTAGAGTTGGATGGAGTCTCTGAGTTAAGAAGAAGGAACTGAGGGCTCAGCGAGACTAAGGTGACAGAGTTCACATGACAGAATACCAGATATGAGAGAGCTGCACATATGAAAGAACCCCAGAGATCTACAGAGGCTACTCCTTTAGTATTCAGCATATCTCATGTGTGTGAGGAAAATACCTTAGGCAAGAGAAAGGAGTGCCTGCATAGGGTTTGAAACAGTGCCCACCAACCAGACTGGAAAACCTCATAATCCACAGGGCATTGGGTAGAATACTTTGAAGGTTCTTGCCTCAATAGTGGGAAATAATTAGCCCTAGACTAACCCTAGCTTAACAAATCCTAAAAGCAAGACTCTAAAGAATCTAAATGTGTTCAAGTAACTTACCTATGTTGAAGAACAAAGCTCAGGAGTATTTCTAGAAATACAAAAAATCCTGCACCCAATAAGTATGCCTTCCTGTACTGTAGAGGCTAGAAACCTATAAACAACATTTCTCAGATTCCCTAACAGCTGGGATCCCGAAGACAAGTTTTTGTTTGGTTCTTGTTTTGTGTTATATTTTTGCCAACCAGATATATTTTCATGTGACTTGGAAGGCAAACGTGTAGAAGAGACTTGGTTTTTTTTTTTTGATACTTTGGTTGATGCTATGGATATACATAATGTTTATTTGTTTGTTTGTTTTTCTGCAGTCACATTCTCCTATCCATGTAGGAAACTTTGTGGGTATTGTAGCAGTGGCAACAGTGGCAGAGGCTTCCTGATTCATTTAGCAGAGCTCACTGAAGTCAGCAGTTTCAGGGGGAGCTTCTCAATTTTTTGCTTTCCTAATAGTGGCAATGGTAGCAGCTCCCCTTATAGGTGAAAATAGTGGTATTATTCTGCAAATATGGCATAAATATCATTCCTCTAGTCCTCTCAACTACTTATATTATACCTCTTTTAGCTCAAAACAGCTGGAATTAGTTCTGTTTCTTGAAAAAGAATCCTCATAGGAATTTGCGTTAGTTATCAATTGCTGTGTAACAAATTGCCCCTTCCCCCAAATTTAGTGGCTTATAATAATAAATATTTATTATCTCACAGTTTCTGTGGGGCAGGACTTTAGGAGCAGATTCACTTAGTGTTTCTGGCTCAAAGCCTCTTCTGTGGTTGCAATTAAGATATCAGACAGGACTGAAATCATCTGGGGTGGGAGGATCCACTTCCAAGGTGGCTCACTGACAAGCTGCTGACAGGAATCCTCAGTTTCCACTTGCTCTTAGCAGGAGGCCTCACTTCCTCACTGCATGGGTCTCTTCATAGGGCTGCCTGGGTGTCCTAAATATTTGGCAACCAGCAAATCGCCCCAAAGGAAGCAGTCCAAGGGAGAAACCAAAGAGGAAGCTGCAGTGCCTTTTATGACTTTGTCTCCTAAGTTGTAGGCTATCACTTCTGCTTTATTCTATTTGTTAGAAGTGAATCTTTAAGTCCAGCCCACACTCAAGGAGAGGGAATTTAGGCTCCACTCTTTGAAGGGAGGAGTGTCAAAGAATTTGTGGACATATTTTAAGCTGCCACATAATCCTCTACAGATGTGAAAGTGTATTATTTTGCATAAATTTTATGCAGTTTGCATATAATATGTAACACTTGCAAAATACTTCTCATCATTAGTAACAATTCCAATAACCCCAAATAAGATTATCTCTTCCCTTTTGGCAACTGGTCACATTTATTTATTCTCTCTTTTATCATCCTAATTTTTCTCCTTCAAAGGCAAGTTTTCATGAAGGTCAATTTGCCTCTCCTTACTCAAGCTAATGTAAAGATAAGATTTGTCCCCATAGTCACTATTACCAGTGACAACAGACCTACTTTTTTATGAGTGAAAAATAAAATTCTACAATTGTTTCATGACAGGAATCCCCACAAGTAATTAAAATATAGGTAGGTCACTTTAAAAGTGTCAGGGTAAGGGAGTAAAAAGGGCTTGAATTATCTTACTGAATTCATTGAAGAAGTGAATCAGAACAAATAAGAATAATTTCAATTTATTACATAATTTTTTTTTTTTTTTTTTTTTTTTTTTTTGCTGTACACGGGCCTCTCACTGTTGTGGCCTCTCCCGTTGCGGAGCACAGGCTCTGGACGCGCAGGCTCAGCGGCCATGGCTCACGGGCCCAGCAGCTCTGCGGCATGTGGGATCTTCCCGGACCGGGGCACGAACCCGCATCCCCTGCATCGGCAGGTGGACTCTCAACCACTGCGCCACCAGGGAAGCCCTATTACATAATTTTTAAAGAAGCAGTAAAATTATTTTTAAAGGGGTCCCCTGAAAAAATACATGCCCTCCCTTTTATGAACAGAGACCACCCTCATGCAACAGTAACACTTGGCAAGATACTTCAGAATTATTTTGACAAAGCAAAAGTTCCTAATGAAACTATAGTTATGTCACAAAAATGGAGAGACTGCATTAAGTATTCATATTTGTTTTAATGTCCCAAACCATGACTTTAAAATTTAAAAAAATTTAAATACTATGTATGTTCCATAATTCTTTCCACAGGTCCCCATGTCAGTAAAGGTAATACAGCACTTCACACAGTGTCCAGAAACAAGCATAGTTATTGGTGTAGAATAAGTGCCCACTAAATTTCCTTGTATTAATTAATGAATTAATGTAGCTAATGAGAGGGAGATCTGTCACCTGAAGAAAAATAGTATCAGCCTGGCTGGCAATCGTTTCAAAGTTAATTAAAAATCTTCCAGCTCATTTCACTTGACCTGATGGGTTTTTTTTATGTCCTAAGTGTGTGAGCCCATAACAATTTTCAAGAGTCATGTGCAAGGTATCACAAGATACAGCCCACATCCCTACCCCAACCTACCTAATAAGTGGAAAATACTAGAACATGAAAGATAATAGCAAATGAAGTAGGGAAGCTGAATTCTAAAGATATATTCCCAGCGCAGGTATTCTTATTACTGATTGGTCTTTTCAAAATACTTCATGCTGCTCTCCCTGTACCTGGTTGGCTTCCTATTGCTGTTCTTGAATCTTCTTTGCTTGAGATACATATATGTAGTTTTCATTTTAAAAGCTAAGATAAACGGTGCTATAATGAAAAGCACTCTGTGAGATATGAGCGCATTTGACATGGGCTTTAAAGGATAGAGATGACCTCAACAGATACACGGAGACAACAGATGGCATTCACTGTAGAAGGATGAGGATAAGCAAATGTATGGAGACTGGGAAGTCAAAACCTTTTCAGCACTTAGATACCCTTTGATTCTAAGTAAATAATGCTACCAATTGTGAAAGGAGGTATATTAAAACACAGTATGTAGGTACACACCTGTTAATTTTGTAGAATGCAATAGCCTTGACTTAGGTAAGCCACCCATGAACCAAAAAAGGGAACGCCCAAGGAAGTATGAGTCATAACATTTTCTTGACTATTTAGCTGTAACGTCATTGGTCAAATGTATTGTTTAATACACACCCACACACACCCCAATAACAAAAAGAGTCATTTACTTTTTGACAAAAGGTTATCGTCAGGGCATATCTATGAAATATGAGAAATCTCTAATAATCATACTATGAATACCATCAATACCTGGGGAAGATATGGTGACTGCCTCCACAATGTCCTCTCCAAATGGCTTCCAGAATCTAGTCTTCCTGGTAGGATGTGGCAAAATGATACCCTTGACCCTAATTGTAAGGAAGCTTAGACATAGTCTAGTCTCCAAGAACAGTTGTGACAGCAATTTCTCTGGTAGTACTAGACAATGGCTCGTAGTACAGTCCTCTAATTACATGCATAGCTCCTCAGAAAAATAAAAAATATGTTTTTGGATCTGACAAGCTCAATAAAGGACGTCTGTGATTCAGATTGGAGTGTTTATTCAGCTCACACATTAAATACACATGTCGATTTCTTCAAAAAATATTTACACGTCTACTAAATGTTAGTCACTGTGCTAGGTGATGGAGCAGAAAGAAGAATAATAAGATGCATAAGACTGAATTCCTCCCTGCAAAGGAATTTACAATCATACAAGGGAAAAACAAGGGAGAAAGAAAGCATGGAGGGAAAAGTTCACATGCGACTCTTTAAATTTATATTTTTAATTTTTATCAAACACATGTATTTGATTCTTTGACCAAGTAGTTCTATAAGGCTTTCCCTATCTCCTTTAACTTTCCATTTAATAAAGACAAATGTGTCATTCTTCCAAAAGGTGCAAGGAAGAGACAGCACAGATTTCTAACATGGGGTTGGTACGGAAAGAGATCGTCTGTTTACAGACTCTCCTAAGTAGGAGGGTTTGCTTGGGAATCACCATCTGGCCTAAATTTCACTAATATGAAGAAAAACCCATTAATCTGCATAATACTAAAGTATGATCTTTTCTTGTTTTCTAGACATCATCTGGAAGGAACTGATAATTGAACATGCAGAAAATCCCCATGTGGATAATCAAGAATTGGTTGCAAATGTAATGACATGTTTCCTAGACGACTGTGATTTCTCCTGATTCTCCCAACTCACTTAAAAAGATGACAATTTAGGAAATAAATTAGAGGTCAATCTTAAATTAATGGCCTAAGCATGACACTTACTTTGAATGCTTGAATTGATCATGTGTTCTTTGTTAGTAATAAAAGTATTACTTTTAAAATAGTATTAAAAAGTAGTATTTTTAAGTATTAGAAATTTGAACATATCTTGAGGAGAAGATTTGTAAATAATGTACATATTTCTTTTTTTTTTTTTTTTTTTTTTAGCAGTACACAGGCCTCTCACTGTTGTGGCCTCTCCCGTTGCGGAGCACAGGCTTCAGATGCGCAGGCTCAGTGGCCATGGCTCACGGGCCCAGCCGCTCCGCGGCATGTGGGATCTTCCCAGACCGGGGCACGAACCCGCGTCCCCTGCATCGGCAGGTGGACTCTCAACCACTGCACCACCAGAGAAGCCCTCATATTTTATAATATATATAAAGATACTACTATAGTTATTCATTTAATTAATTTTTTCCAGCTTTATGGGTATACTTGACAAATAATTCATTTTATTTAAATTAAATGCATTCCATCTACTATCACCTACATTCTTCAGGCTAAATACTGTACTAAGCATTTGACAAACATCAATCCATCTTATCATCATAGCAACTCTTTGAATTAGATATACATAGGTCCATTTTATTACTCAGAAAACTGAGGCTCAGACTCCTGGGATAAGATGGGAGACTGAAACTTCTTCAAAGAAATTCTATCCTGCTTCACCTAACAGAATGATCAGAAAACTTACTAGCAACCACCAAACTAGAAAAGGTGTTTAAGCTAATGCTACAAACTTCAGTAACAGGTGTCCAAAGAAAGAAACAGGAGATTCAGGAGTTGAGCAAAGGAGCAACTGGTTCACCTCCTAACACCACCTCCACCATCCAGACATTTTAATGAATCCTGAGAATTCTCACTTATCTCAAGTCCAGAGGAAAGCAAACTGAGCAACCACCCTTGTCTTTCTCTTCTTTTTTTAAAATCATTCTTTTCAGTAAGGAGCTATGGAAACTGGAAAAGAAGAGGATAAAACAAGGAAAGTGAATAGCGAGGCTGTTTTCCTTTAACCAGTTAACAAATGAAGACTTCAGTGCTGTACATAGTCTGCCCCATTGGAACGGTACACATATCCAAAAGAGGTGGAGTGAAACTTGGTTCTCAGCAAAACCTAGGTGCTATAACACAGACACCACCTCCTCCCACACACAGACAGTCACACTACAGGCCACATTTCCTCAAGCTAAAGAAGAGAAAATGGAGAATAAAACCCCCCAGCTCCACATGAAAATTCAGAGGGAAAACGTGGTCTCAGAGCTGAAAGAGAGTCAAGAAATCTCTTGCATTATATGGGAGCAAATAGAATGTATGCTTGGACAAAGCCAAGCATGAAAAAGAATAGCGTGACAGCCATGAAAAGCTGATCTGGAAAACTTTTAAAAGGAAGAAGGAAAGGGTGAAAATCAAAAAGTTGGGCACGGGTTGGGGAGGAAGGTAACATTGAAGGAACAGATAAAAAGCTCAAACCAGAAGAAAACCTAATTCAAGGAATAGAGGAAATTCCTTGAACTTAACATCACTGTATAAAAATGAATAAGAATAGGGCTTCCCTGGTGGTGCAGTGGTTGAGAGTCCACCTGCCAATGCAGGGGACACGGGTTTGTGCCCCGGTCTGGGAAGATCCCACGTGCTGTGGAGCAGCTACGCCTGTGAGCCATGGCCGCTGAGCCTGCGCATCCGGAGCCCATGCTCCACAGCAGGAGAGGTCACAACAGTGAGAGGCCCATGTACCACAAAAAAAAAAAAAAAAAAAAAAAGAATATAAACTAAAGAAAGCAAGAGATCAAATAAAAGATCAAAATGAAATAAAAAGAGGGCTTATGGATCTAAGGAAAAATTGAGGACTAAAATGATATCATTAGAAAACAAATAAATATGTAGGAAACAAAATAAGCTAAAAAAACTGATCTACTGACATAAGAGAAAGCCCTGAGATCATCACAATACACATTGATGAAAATGAAAAGAAATGAACACAGAGAGAAACTGAGATGGAAAATAAACACAATCAAATACAAGGATATAATTATTCTCTCTTATTTAGAAAACCAGTGTAGAATTCATGAAAATGCACCACTCAGATCTCTTACTGTGGGGAGTATAATTTTTATTATTCCTCCCTCTACTATAGATGTAAACAATAAAACATAGTCATATGTGCTTTACCAGTGACTTTGTCACCAATAGAAATTAGATATGTTCATATGACATTGCAATTAATACAAATATATGAAATATCATTAATGTTCATTACTACTTCTGAATTACTAGTTATTAGTCCCATCACTAGATCTTATTATTTAATGCATTAATAAAGAAGCATATATATGTTTTTATGTAACAAAATTTTAAAAATATTTTTAAGTGTTTGTTTTTTTAAAAACAGATTGATTTATTTATTTATTTTTGGCTGTAATGGGCCTTCATTACTGCACACAGGTTTTTCTCAAGTTGCAGCGAGCAGGGGCTACTCTTTGTTGTGGTATGCAGGTTTCTCATTGTGGTGGCTTCTTTTGCTTCAGAGAACGGGTTCTAGGCATGCAGGCTTCAGTAGTTGTGGCATGCGGGCTCAGTAGTTGTGGCTTATGAGCTCTAGAGCGCAGGCTCAGTAGTTGTGGCACATGGGCTTAGTTGATTCACGACATGTGGGATCTTCCCAGACCAGGGCTTGAACTCGTGTCCCCTGCATTGGCAGGCGGATTCTTAACCACTGCGCCCCAGGGAAGTACAAAAATTTTTTAATATTTTGATGAGTGATCTTTAATATAATTGGTTTTCTTTGTAATCCTGTGTATTTTACACTAAACTTTAAAAAATATTATTCTGAGAGACTTCCCTGGTGGTCCAGTGGTTAAGACTCCACGCTCCCAGTGCAGGGGGTCCAGGTTCGATTCCTGGTCAGGGAACTAGATTCCGTATGCCACAACTAAAGGTCCTACAGGTTGCAAAGTAGATCCCGCATGATGCAACAAAGACCTGGCACAGCCAAATAAATAAATAAATATTTTAAAAAATATATTATTCTAAGAAAGGGTCTATAGACTTCACCAAAGGGCCAAAAGTGTCTATGGCACTAAAAGTACCCCTACAGTCATATCTCAGAAAAGCCTGCAGCCCCTCCAACATTACATGACACGTAGAAAAGACCCATGCAAGTAAAGGATCCTGAAGTTGAATCTTCATTAGTGTTACAACAAATTGATCACTGGTTGTAGCTGAAACAGCATTTTCAAACAAGGGATACAATCTGAGTGTTGATCTTGTCTGAATAACAAAATAGGGCTCCTGACACTATGGAGCAGTCATACTGTCACTAGAATGCCTCCCCAGAATTCCATGTGAGAAAGACACAGGCTGTCTTGCTTAAGCTACTATATTTGGGGTCCTCTTTTTACAGCAACCTAATCTGTTCCCTAACTAATATATTACTTTTTCAGTATAACTCCCAAGAGATAAAATAATTTCTCACCACTAGCAATAGAAAGATGAATGAAGAAGGAGAAAAGAGCAGAGTTTGGGGCCGAAAAGGACCTTACCATTTATGGTACCCCAGAATTTAACCCACTGACTCCTTGTAAATGGTAGAACTGGGGAGATTTACATACTCAATATTAGCATTTTCCTTCACAGTATCTAATCTCCCTCAAATATCGAATCTCTTACAAATACAAATATTGAAGTGAAAAATTTTTTTCACGTTAACCCCATAATTACAATGAAAAATATACCTAAATTTTTAAAACTTTTCCATCAAAAAAAGAAAATGGAAAGGGTCTCCAATATTTGTTCAGCCCTGCAACAAAAGTAACATCATCATTCCTTACTCAAAACTCTCCAAAATCTTCATTTTATAATAACACTTTAAAAGATGAAAGATTTCATTTAAAAAAAATCATGGATTTTTGGATAAAAAATCCTGGCATGAATTTATACCTTGCCCAAACTTGCTTGATAATTACTTTTGAAATTTGAACTCTGGGTATTTTGTTCCTTTAATCAAAAAGCAATCAGACCAGAAGTGGTGAAACAACTGGTAGTCCGAGCACATCCACTTCCCAGGTGGTGTTCCTGCAGTGGATACCGTGAAGTGGGTTCAGTAATTGAACCACGTCAGAGAAGAAAATAAAGCTCAGGGATTCTAGGCCAGCCATACATCACCTCCAAGAGCATCCATGGGAAAATGGGGAGGCCTGGACAGTCCCCACCTGGCACCCTCAGGACAGAGCCTTGAAGAAAAGCCTTGAAAGCTACAAGCCATGTGGCTGACAGGGTCTCGGTGCTCTGGACTGGTGTCAGGTCTGAGCCTCTGAGGTAGGAGAGCCGAGTTCAGGACATTGGACCACCAGAGACCTCCCAGTCCCACTTAATATCAATTTGCGAGAGCTCTCCCAGAGATCTCCGTCTCAAGTTAAGACCCAGGTCCACCCAATGTCCAGCAAGCTCCAGTGCTGGACGCCCCATGCCAAACAACTACCAAAACAGGAACACAACCCCACCTTAGCAGAGAGGCTGCCTACAATCATACTAAGTTCACAGACACCCCAAAACACACCACTGGACGCAGCCTGCTCACCAGAAAGACAAGATTCACCCCACCCACAAGAACACAGGCACCAGTCCCCTGCACCAGGGAGCCTACACAAGCCACTGAACCAACCATACCCACTGGGGGCAGACACCAAAAACAATGGGAAATATGAACGTGCAGCCTGCGAAAAAGAGATCCCAAACACAGTAAGTTAAGCAAAATGAGAAGACGCAGAAATACACAGCAGATGAAGGAGCAAGGTAAAAACCCACCAGACCAAACAAATGAAGAGGAAATACGCAGTCTACCTGAAAAAGTATTCAGAGTAATGATACTAAAGATGATCCAAAATCTTGGAAATAGAATGGAGAAAATACAAGAAACGTTTAACAAGGACTTAGAAGAACTAAAGGGCAAACAAACAATGATAAACAACACAATAAATGAAATTTAAAATTCTCTAGAAGGAATCAATAGCAGAACAATTGAGGCAGAAGAACGAATAAGTGACCTGGAAGATAAAATAGTGGAAATAACTACCTCAGAGCAGAATAAAGAAAAAGGAATAAAAAGAATTGAGGACAGTCTCAGAGACCTCTGGGACAACAGTAAATGCACCAACATTCGAATTACAGGGGTCCCAGAAGAAGAAGAGAAAAAGAAAGGGTCTGAGAAAATATTTGAAGAGATTATAGTTGAAAACTTCCCTAACATGGGAAAGGAAATACTCAATCAAGTCCAGGAAGTGCAGAGAGTCCCATAAAGGACAAACCCAAGAAGAAACATGCCAAGACACATATTAATCAAACTATCAAAAATTAAATACAGAGAAAAAATATTAAAAGCAGCAAGGGAAAAGCAACAAATAACATAAAAGGGAATCCCCATAAGGTTAACAGCTGACCTTTCAGCAGAAACTCTGCAAGCCAGAAGGGAGTGGCAGGACATATTTAAAGTGATGAAAGGGAAAAACCTACAACCAAGATTACTCTACCCAGCAAGGATCTCATTTAAATTCAACAGAGAAATTAAAACCTTTACAAAGAAGCAAAAGTTAAGAAATTCAGCAACACCAAACCAGTTTTACAACAAATGCTAATGGAACTTCTCTAGGAAGGAAACACAAGAGAAGGAAAAAACCTATAAAAACAAACCCCAAACAATTAAGAAAATGGTAATAGGAACAGACATATCAACAATTACTTTAAATGTAAATGGATTAAATACTCCAACCAAAAGACATACTCTGGGTGAATGGATACAAAAACAAGACCCATATATATGCTGTCTACAAAAGACCCACTTCAGACCTAGGGACACACACAGACTGAAAGTGAGGGGACGGAAAAGATATTCCATGCAAATGGAAATAAAAAGAAAGCTGGAGTAGCAGCTCTCATATCAGATAAATAGACTTTAAAATAAAGACTATTACAAGAGACAAACAAGGACACTACATAATGATCAAGGGATTAATCCAAGAAGAAGATATAACAATGGTAAATATATATACACCCAACATAGGAGCACCTCAATACATAAGGCAAATGCTAACAGTCATTTGCCTTATGGCTGTTAGTTAAAAGGGGAAATTGACAGTAACACAATCATAGTAGGGGACTTTAATACCCCACTTTTACCAATGGACAGATCATTCAAAATGAAAATAAATAAGGAAACACAAGCTTTAAATGACACATTAAACAAGATGGACTTAATTGATATTTATAGGACATTCCATCCAAAAACAACAGAATACACTTTCTTCTCAAGTGCTCATGGAACATTCTCCAGGATAGATCATATCTTGGGTCACAAATCAAGCCTTGGTATATTTAAGAAAATTGAAATCAAGTATTAATTATCTTTTCTGACCACAACACTCTAAGACTAGATATCAATTACAGGAAAAAAGATGTAAAAACTACAAACACATAGAGGCTAAACAATCCATTACTAAATAACCAAGAAATCACTGAAGAAATCAAAGAGGAAATCAAAAAATACCTAGAGACAAATGACAATGAAAACACGACGACCCAACACCTATGGGATGCAGCAAAAGCAGTTCTAAGAGGGAAGTTTATAACAATACAATCTTACCTCAAGAAAGAAGGAAAATCTCAAATAAACAACCAAACCTTACACCTAAAGCAATTAGGCAAAGAAGAACAATAAAACCCCAAAGTTAGCAGAAGGAAAGATATCATAAAGATCAGATCAGAAATAAATGAAAAAGAAATGAAGGAAACAATAGCTAAGATCAATAAAACTAAAAGCTGGTTCTTTCATAAGATAAACAACGTTGATGAATCACTAGTCAGACTCATCAAGAAAGAAGGGGAGAAGACTCAAATCAACAGAATTTGAAATGAAAAAGGAGAAGTAACAACTGACACTACAGAAATACAAAGGATCATGAGAGATTACTACAAGCAACTCTATGCCAATAAAATGGACAACCTGGAAGAAACGGAAAAATTCTTAGAAAAGCACAATGTTCCGAGAGTCAACCAGGAAGAAATAGAAAATATAAACAGACCAATCACAAGCACTGAAATTGAAAGTGTGATTAAAAATCTTCCAACAAACAAAAGCCCAGGACCAGATGGCTTCATAGGCGAATTCTATCAACTATTTAGAGAAGAGCTAACACCTACCCTTCTCAAACTCTTCCAAAATATAGCAGAGGGAGGAATACTCCCAAACTCATTTTATGAGGCCACTACCACCCTGATACCAAAACCAGACAAAGATGTCACAGAGAAAGAAAACTATAGGCCAATATCACTGATGATCATAGATGCAAAAATCCTCAACAAAATACTAGCAAACGGAATCCAGCAGCACATTAAAAGGATCATACATGATGATCAAGTGCCGTTTATCCCAGGAATGCAAGGATTCTTCAATATATGCAAATCAATCAATGTGATACACCATATTAACAAACTGAAGAAGGAAAACCATATGATCATCTCAGTAGATGCAGAAAAAGCTTTGACAAAATTCAACACCCATTTATGATAAAAACCCTCCAGAAAGTAGGCATACAGGGAACTTACCTCAACATAAGAAAGGCTATATATATGGTAAACCCACAGCCAACATCGTTCTCAATGGTGAAAAACTGAAACTATTTCCTCTAAGATCAGGAACAAGACAAGGTTGGCCACTCTCACCACTATTATTCAACATAGTTTTGGAAGTTTTAGCCACAGCAATCAGAGAAGAAAAAGAAATAAAAGGGGGCCTCCCTGGTGGCGCAGTGGTTGAGAGTCCGCCTGCTGATGCAGGGGACAGGGGTTCGTGCCCCGGCCCGGGAGGATCCCACGTGCCGCGGAGCGGCTGGGTCTGTGAGCCATGGCCGCTGGGCCTGCGCGTCCGGAGCCTGTGCTCCGCAATGGGAGAGGCCACAACAGTGAGAGGCCCACATACAGAAAAAAAAAAAAAAAAAAAAAAAAAAAAAGAAATAAAAGGAATACAAATCAGAAAAGAAGAAGTAAAGCTGTCACTGTTTTCAGATGACATGATACTAAATCTAGAGACTCCTAAAGATGCTACCAGAAAACTACTAGAGCTAATCAATGAATTTGGTAAAGTAGCAGGGTACAAAATTAATGCACAGAAATCTCTTGCATTCCTATACACCAATGATGAAAAATCTGAAAGAGAAATTACGGAAACTCTCCCATTTACCACTGCAACAAAAAGTATAAAATACCTAGGAATAAACCTACCTAAGGAGACAAAAGACCTGTATGCAGAAGACTGTAAGACACTGATGAAAGAAATTAAAGATGATAAAAACAGATGGAGAGATATACCATGTTGTTGGATTGGAAGAATCAGCATTGTGAAAATGTCTATACTACCCAAAGCAATCTACAGATTCAGTGCAATCCCTATCAAACTACCAATGGCATTTTTCACAGAACTAGAACAAAAAATTTCACAATTTGTATGGAAACACAAAAGACCCGAACAGTCAAAGCAATCTTGAGAAAGAAAAACAGAGCTAGAGGAATCAGGCTCCCAGACTTCAGACTATACTACAAAGCTACAGTAATCAAGACAGTATGGTACTGGCACAAAAACAGAAATATTGATCAGTGGAACAGGATAGAAAGCTCAGAGATAGACCCACACACATATGGTCACCTTATCTTTGATAAAGGAGGCAAGACTATACAATGGAGAAAAGACAGCCTCTTCAATAAGCGGTGCTGTGAAAACTGGACAGCTACATGTAAAAGAATGAAATTAGAAATCTCTGTAGCACCATACACAAAAATGAACTCAAAATGGACTAAAGATCTAAATGTAAGGCCAGACACTATCAAACTCTTAGAGGAAAACATAAGCAGAACACTCTTTGACATAAATCACAGCAAGATCCTTTTTGACCCACCTCCTAGAGAAATGGAAATAAAAACAAAAATAAACAAATGTTACCTAATGAAATTTAAAAGCTTTTGCACAGCAAAGGAAACTGTAAGCAAGATGAAAAGATAACCCTCAGAATGGGAGAAAATATTTGCAAATGAAGCAACTAACAAAGGATTAATCTCCAAAATTTACAAGCAACTCATGCAGCTCAATATCAAAAAAACAAACAACCCAATCCAAAAATGGGCAGAAGACCTAAATAGACATTTCTCCAAAGAAGATATACAGATTGCCAACAAACACATGAAAGGATGCTCAACATCACTAATCATTAGAGAAATGCATGTCAAAACTACAATGAGATATCACCTCACACTGGTCAGAATGGCCATCATCAAAAAATCTATAAACAATAAATGCTGGAGAGGGTGTGGAGAAAAGGGAACACTCTTGCACTGCTGGTGAGAATGTAAATTGATACAGCCACTGTGGAGAACAGTATGGAGGTTCCTTAAACTACAAATAGAACTACCATATGACCCAGCAATCCCACTATTGGGCATATACCCTGAGACAACCATAATTCAAAAAGAGTCACGTACCACAATGTTCATTGCATCACTATTTACTATAGCCAGGACATGGAAGCAACCTAAGTGTCCATCATCGGATGAATGGATAAAGAAGATGTGGCACATATATACAACGGAATATTACTCAGCCATAAAAAGAAACGAAATTGAGTTATTTGTAGTGAGGTGGATCAACCTAGAGTCTGTCATACAAAGTGAAGTAAGTCAGAAAGCAAAAAGTAAATAACGTATGCTAACACATATATATGGAATCTAAAAAAAAAAAAGGTTCTGATGAACTTAGGGGCAGGAGAGGAATGAAGATGCAGCCATAGAGAATGGACTTGAGGAGACGTGGAGGGGGAGGGGTAAGCTGGGACAAAGTGGGAGAGTGGCATGGACATATATACACTACCAAATGTAAAATAGATAGCTATTGGGAAGCAGCTGCATAGCACAGGGAGCACCTGTGGGAGGTCAGCTCGGTGCTTTGTGACTACCTAGAGGGGTGGGATAGAGACAGTGGGAAGGAGACGCAAGAGGGAGGGGATATGGAGATACATGTATACATATAGCTGATTCACTTTGTTATACAGCAGAGACTAATACAACATTGTAAAGCAATTATACTCCAATAAAGATGTTAAAAAAAAAAAAAGATAGTGCAGGGCTCCCTAAGACTAAGAATTGGCAAACTAGGCTGGTAGGCCCCTTGCCTGATTTTATAAATAAAATTTTATTGGAATCATTAAAAAAAAAAAAAAAAAAGCAATAGACCGACTGACGGCCGGCCGGCTGCCCGGGACAGAAGGGCTGAATTGATTACCCACCCAGCACAGCATCTTACAGGAAAAGCATAGCACTTCCTAGAGGAATATGAGCATAACAGGAAGGTGTCATTGGCTCTGAATTAAAATTTTAACTTGTGCTCTGAACAGCTACAGGATTTGGAAGCTGAATCAATGTTATCAGATGAGTTAGAATTCAAACCAGAGCTCCTGGTACAGTTTGTTCAGAATACGTCCATCACACTGGGACAGGGACTAGCAGAATCAGAAGCTAAAGACATTACTTGCTTGTCCCTCCTTCCAGTGACTGAGGCCTCAGAATGCAGTCGGCTAATGTTACCAGGTAATACTCTAAATATACTAACTCCTCCAAGGAGGTTCCTTCCTGAGCTGTGTTGAGAAGCCTTCAGGTGAATGTGGGTCCAGACAGAGAAGAGACGAGGGCTCAGATGGTACAGAAGCCTCCGGAGTCTTTGTCCACTCCGGAGTCTCTTAGCTTGTTGCAAGATCTACAGCCAAGTGATAGCATTTCTTCTATTCTTCTTAACCTAACAAGAGTCTGAGCTCTTCAGCTGAACACTTAGCGTTTGTACAAGATGAGGCAAAGGATTCAGGGAATGATTTCCTCTCCAGTGAGAGCACAGACAGTAGCATTCCATGGATCCTCTGGGTTCAGGAGTTGGCCCATGACAGTTTGATTGCTGCTACTCGTGCACAACTGGCAAAGAATGCGAAAACCAGCAGCAATGGAGAAATGTCCATCTTGGTTCTGATGATGGGCAACCGGAAGTTTCTGGGCCCCTTCCTCAAATGAAGACGAAGCTAAGTGTACAGTTGAAGGATGGGACCAGACATTTGTGTGACCAGCTCACTTTAAGTACCACCTCAAAACTGATCAGAACGACTGCTCCTTTATCTGCCCTGCAGCAGGTTGTGGGAGAAGCTTCTATATACTGCAGAGGCTGAAGGTGCACATGAGGACCCACATGGCGAGAAGCCCTTTATGTGTCCTGAGTCTAACTGTGGTAAGCAGTTCACTACAGCTGGAAACCTGAAGAACCACCTGCGCGTCCACACAGGAGAGAAAGCTTTCCTTTGTGAAGCCAAAGGATGTGGCCGTTCCTTTGGTGAGTATTCTAGTCTTCCAAAACCTCTGGTGTTTCAGTCAGGAGAGAAGCCACATCAGTGTCAAGTCCGTGGGAAGACCTTCTATCAGAGTAGGAGCAGGAATGTGTACGTGAGAAAGCATCACTTGCAGATGGGAGCAGCTGGGAGCCAAGAGCAGGAACAAACTGATGAGCCACTAATGGGCAGTAGTTTGCTTGAAGAGGCTTCAGTAACCAGCAAAAACCTGGTGTCTATGAATTCTCAGCCCAGCCTTGGTGGAGAGTCCTTGAAACTACCGAATACTGATTCTATCCTAGGAGTTGATGAGGAGGTGCTCACTGAAGGATCCCCCTGTCCTCTGTCTTCAGTGCCTGATGTGACACATCATTTGGTGACCATGCAGTCATGGAGGCACCCATGTGAGGTTTCTGTCTCAACTGCCATAGATCCACAGGAGTCACTAAACCAAGGAGTTCTAACTGACAGACAGACATGAGCATGGGTGCTGACTTCTCTGATCCCAGAGTGCATGTAGTGGGAACAGGACGCTTATGGTTCACAATCTGCCAGAACCAAAATTAATCTGTGAAGGACAAGACCCCACTTTTGCCTCTGTTCATCTTTCCTGGCCTAGAAGATGAATGTAGGAGAGCTTCTCTTCGACTACTATCTAATTCAGTCAAGGAAGAAAGCAGTGAATGTGGGCTGGGTAACTGTACCTACCTCTCTTCCCACTGCACAGTTTTGGTATAGACTTATCCCAAAAGTGAATTTGATTATGTGTTGGCTGAAGTTTCTCAGTAAGACTGTTGAGGGGAAGTTTTCCTTTGAAGAGTTTTCATCGTAGACTGGGCTGTCTTTTCACGGGGGTGAACTAAATCCTGCCACCAACCATAAAACTTCACCAAGAAGTTGAGCTTTCAAGATGCCTTGTTGCTTTGGAGAAGGGAGTGATGTCAGTTCTGTTGTGACATTCTCCCTTTAGCAACCTGCGTAAGAGACTCCCTGTCACTGGTCTGCAAAAACATTAATTACTTGAATTCCTGCTTGGTCCAGGCTGAGGTACTATCTTGTCCTATACGCCTCTACTTGGCCACTTTGCTTTCTTTGTTTATGGAACATACAGTAGCATGTTTAGAGGTTGTTTGATTTTGCTTGTTGTTTTTTTTTTAAGTTAAAAATCACATGATTCAGAGGTTCAATTGTTTTTCCTTTAAAAAACAAAACAAAACAAAACAGCCAATCCAAAAAAAGAAAAAGCAATATATACATCAAGTTGACTTTGTACTTGTGATTTGATCCTCACTAATATTTCCTGTGGCTATTACTTTCAGATTATGTACCTCATCCATTAAAGTTCTCAACTCATAAGAAGCAAATGCCTATCTTTTTAGAAGTTACTTATCAGAGATGGTTTCTCAAAGAGGAGTTAACTTTTTAAAAAAATTTTTCCAAAACACTAACTTTCCAAATGGACTCTCTTTCCCCAATAGCTGTCAAGGAACACATGAGGAGTCTTTCCAAGTTCACAACCAGCCCAGACTGTTTACTTGTCTAAAAATGAAGATCCCAAGAATCACATCTAGATAGAGAAGACCTGCAGTCCTTCTTCCTGAAAGGTCCTTGCTTAACCTCTCAGCTTGGATATCTCCTCTTCATCTTTCAGAGCCTTTGTGTTCTTGCATCTCCAGTAGCCCCAGGTAGAATTAGCTGCTTTTTCTTCTGTTTCCATAGCACTTGAGTTATGTCCCTGCTTCAGCACTTGCTAGCTACTATTTGAATCTGTTTATATGGCTGTCTCCTCAACTAAATTGAGTTCCTCAAAGTTAGGGCCAGAGTGTTCAGTCCTCTGGGTGATGCAAGGATAATGTGGGTGTGGAATCACAAAACAGGAGCCAGGGAGAACAAAGTTTGATAGGGAGAGTGGGAGGCAGAACCCAGAGTAACTCCTCAAGCCAACCTTCACCTGCAGTGACTTTTTCCTTTTAATGTGTTCAGTTTTAATGCAGAAGGTTAAAGGAGTAAGGTTCAGGGCCAAAATATTTACCAATTTTAGTAAGATAGTATTCTTGTACAAAAATCAAGGTAATCTAAGGTTTATCTCCATCTGTGCCTTGAACCCAGGCTGACTCATCACACATTGTGTAACCAGCACTAGCGCTCAGTAAAATTGAAAGCTAGGTCCCATGCTTCCTCTTCTAGCAACTGTCTTCCACCCTTTCACTTTGCTTTTCCTGAATTTGTTCTTTGCTCCCACAACCTGCCCCACACCCATCTCAGTTTATCACACTAGGACTTCCTGACTTTCTTCCACTGGGAATCACTGGGACTGAAGCCTGGTCCATTATCAGGCTTCATAATGCATCTCTCTGCAACTCAAATCCCACATCTCAGTGATTTGGAGGAAAGCTGAAGAGGTGGCATTGCTCTTCTCCTCAGAAGAGTCGAGGCAGGTATGCGTGGCCTCACGTGGAACACGGAGCCCCACCAGGAAGGCTCCATGAGTTGCCGGGTCTCATTATGTGGTATTTATAATGCCCTCATCTGAGTGGACAGTCAGTCATCCCAGTGAGCTATTAGGTGGGATAACCCGTGTGTATCAGCCACCAAAGAGGATCCTAATAAGGAAAACAACTCTGCAGATATGAGACACTATAAGACTGAATTCTCTACTTTCTATTCTTCACTCAGATTGGGAAGAAACACCCCTTCATGATCAAAAAGAGGGTCCCCTCCTCAACCTTAATTAGGCTCCCTCTACTGGGTGGGGGCATGTGGAATGTCATGAATAACATCAAATGCAGAGGCCCAGTTTGGGAATTATTGTGAATGATTGGTATGGTCCTTCCCAGAGGTCTCTGCTCTCATCTGGTGAATCATTCAGGTTTTAGTACAGACAGGTAAATCTCTCTAGTTATTTTTTTCATTTTAAAGTTATTTTTAATTGTGGTAAGAGACTTACAACATAAAATTTACCATCTTAACCATTTTTTTAAAAAATTAAGTAGAGTTGGGACTTCCCTGGTGGTGCAGTGGTTAGCAATCCACCTGCCAATGCAAGGGACACGGGTTCAAGACCTGGTCTGGGAAGATCCCACATGTCACGGAGCAACTGAGCCTGTGTGCCACGACTACCGAGCCTACGCTCTAGAGCCCATGAGCCGCAACCACTGAGCCCGTGTGCCACAACTACTGAAGCCCACGTGTCTGGAGCCTGTGCTCTACAACAAGAGAGGCCAGCGCAGTGAGAGGTCTGCACACCAGAACGAGGGATGGCCTCCGTTCACTGCAACTAGAGAAAAGCCTGTGAGCAGCAGCGAAGACCCAGTGCAGCCAAAAATAAATAAATAAATAAATTAATTAATTAATTTAAAAAATGTAAGTAGAGTTGATTTACAATGTTGTGTTATTTTCTGCTGTATAACAAAGTGATTCAGTCATATATATATGTATGTATAAATATATATTCTTTTTCAGATTCTTTTCCATTATAGGTTATTACAAGATAGTGAATGTAGCTCTCTGTGCTACATAGTAGGAACTTATTGTTTAACTATTTTATATAAAGTAATGTGTATCTATTCATCCCAAGCTCCTAATTTATCCCTCCCTACCCTTTTCCTCTTTGGTAACCATAAGTTTGTTTTCTATGTCTTTAACCATTTTTAAGTGTACCGTTCAGTGGTATTAAGTACATTTACATTGTCATATAACCACCATCACCATCCATCTCCAGAACTCTTTTCATTTTGCAAAACTGAAACTCTGTACCCATTAAGCAATAATACCCCAAACTCCCTACTTACAGCTCCTGGGAATCACCATTCTATTTTTTATCTCTTTGAATTTGATTACCTTAGGTACCTCACATAAATTGAATCATGTAATATTTCACTCAGTGTAATATCCTCGAGGTTCATCCATGTTGTAGCATGTGTCAGAATTTCCTTCCTTTTTAAGTCTGAATAATATTCCAGTGTCTGTATATACCACAGTTTGTTTATCCATTTGTCTGTTGATGGACACTTAGATTGCTTCCACCCCTTGGCTATTGTGCATAGTGCTATAAATATGGGTATACAAGTCTCTCTTCAAGTCCCTGCTTTCAATTCTTTTGGGTATATACCCAGAAGTGGAATTGCTGGATAACATGATAATTCTATTTTTAATTTTTTGAGGACCTACCATACTGTTTTCCATAGCAGCTGTACCATTTTACATTCCCCCAAACAGTGTGAAAATGTTATAGTATCTCCATATCCTTACCAACACTTGTTATTTCTGTTTTGTTTTTCTATAGTAGCCACACTAATGGATGTGAGGTTGTATAGTTATTTCAAGCAGAAAGGGAATTAGATAAAAATTGTTTGACGTACTGGAGCAACAAACTCTATACTGAGTTTCCAGAATGACTCCCAGAACACCATAAACTGATCCACTAGGGAAGCTATTACATTTGTCACAATTACAAAAGAGGGAGCCAAACTGTTGTTATTGGAACTACTGAGTTCAACAATAATCTACCATTACTGTCACACCAGTTAACTATGACTACAACAACAACGCTTAACAAACGACCACAAGTCTTCATTAGCCTTACATCAAGAGATATTTGTATAGCTCGTGAGCTTGTGGTTGGCTGATCTTGGCTGGGCTTGTGGTTGGGCAGCTCACAGGAGGCAGCTCTGCTCCATATGTCTCTCATCTACCTTCTGGGGCCACTGGGTTTATGGAGCAGGTTCATCTCATGGTGATGTCAGAAGCGATATCAGATGTGTAAACAAGAAAAGTGGCAGAACTTAAAAGACAGATCTTGACAGCAATGAAATGCAAAACAGTAAATATTATTACGGCACCTGTTATGGTTAAAAGGTCCAGTAGGACCAATTTTGAAACATAATTTTCTTATTTTAAAACATCTAATTGTAAAATGCATAAGACACCTGCCTTTTATTTTTTTATTTTTAATACATCTTTATTGGAGTATAATTGCTTTACAATGTTGTGTTAGTTTCTGCTGTACAACAAAGTGAATCCACTCTATGTATACATATATCTCCATATCCCCTCCCTCTTGAGACTCCCTTCCACACTCCCTATCCCACCATTCTAAGTCGTCACAAAGCACTGAGCTGATCTCCCTGTGCTTTGCAGCAGCTTCCCACTCACTATCTATTTTACATTTGGTAGTGTATATATGTCAATGCTACTCTCTCACTTCATCCCAGCTTACCCTTCCCCCTCCCTGTGTCCTCAAGTCCATCCTCTATGTCTGTGTCTTTATTCCTGTCCTGCCACTAGGTCCATCAGTACCATTTTTCTAGATTCCATATATATGCGTTAGCATATGGTATTTGTTTTGCTCTTTTGAACTTACTTCACTCTGTATGACAGACTCTAGGTCTATCCACCTCACTACAAATAACTCAATTTCGTTCCTTTTTATGGATGAGTAAGACACATGCCTTTTAAAGAAGTATTTTCTGGTACGAAGACTTTTCTGGTGGTCCAGTGGTAAACAATTGACCTTCCAATACCGGGGACGTGGGTTTGATCCCTGGTCAGGGAATTAAGATCCCACATGCCACAGGGCAGCTAAGCCCATGCACCACAACTACTGAGCTCGCATGCCTCAACAAGAGAGCCCACGTGCTGCAAACTACAGAGCCCATGTGCCCTGGAACCTGAGTGCCACAACTAGAGAGAGAAAACCCACATGCCACAACTAAAGAGAAGCCCGAGCACCACAACGAAAGATCCGGCATGCCTCAACAAAGATCCTGCATGCCGCAACCAAGACCCAATGCAGCCAAAAATAAATAAATAAAATAAATAAATAAATATATATATATTTTTTTAATTATTAAAAAAAGAAATGTTTTCTGATACTAATTTTACGTTATATTATTGAAGCATTCAATAGAAAGCTAAATTATTAATAAATTAATTCATCAAAATTAGGTTTCAGAAAATTTGCCCTATGACCTTTTCATAGAAGTATGATTCTGTAAAAGAGACAAAGAAACAGGTTTAGAAACCTAGAATGAGTCTTGTTTCTAATAATAACTACTGATTGTTTCTTTCTTTTCTTTTTTTAAATTTATTTTTAAATTGAAGTATAGTTGAATTACAAATGTGCTAATTATTGCTTTACAGCAAAGTGACTCAGTTATATATATATATATATATATATATATTCTTTTTCATATTCTTCTCCATTATGGTTTACCACAAGATATTGAATAGAGTTCCCTGTGCTATACAGTAGGACCTTGTTGTTTATCCATTCTATACATATCAGTTTGCATCTGCTAATCCCAAACTCCCAATCTAACCCTCTCCCACCCTACTGATTGTTTCTGATAACATGAAAGACAACACTCTATATCTTAATTTGAATATTTGACCATTTTACAATAGCAGCCAAATATACATAACATGTAAATGATTATTGGTATCATTAATATGATTTAATACTTGGAGTGGGGAGAAACTCTTATGCTTTCTTACATGGGCTATGTGATCTTTAATGCTAGCTCAAATTATATAGTTGAAGATAATAAAAAATACATGACTATCTCTAATCATAATGTTCATTAAAATATATGTTGCCCTTTGACAACAAGTGGATTTGTGTAATCAGCTAAAACTCACTATAGTACACACAAATACTGTGTCCAGAAAATATCCTTTGTTTTAAAAGAAACAACTTCCAGATATTGGTGAAGTTGACCAATGTCTTCTAAAACTTTGTAACTGGGACTTTCCTCTGACAGCACATTTCACGTTTCCATCCAAGTCACTTCTTGGTTATATTTTACATTGAAACCAAAAAACATTTCCGCCTGTTTCAGAATGTAGCCGTTGATCAACACAGGAGTGTTGTTCATCTCAGTAGCAAGATGCTTCGGGGCAGGGAATGAATGACTGCATAATACCTCATAGCAAGACAAACCAACACACAAAAACTGTGCTGTGTCTGGTCATTAAGATCCATTAAGCGGTCTGAGTGAGTTTCAAAAATTTATCTTCAGGAAATGACAAATAAGATAGTTTCCAGAGAGCCCTTTTTTACTGTATTCTCTTCCTGATCTGATTTTGTAGAAACCTGGTGGCATGACCTTCAGGGCATGGAGGAAACATGCTGCTTATAAATATAGTTTTTAATACATTTTAATGTAATGATCATTGATTCTTTGTTTTGAATGATATACTTAAGTTATTTTAAAGCAAGCATCAGGGAACACCAACATTATTAGGTAACTATAGAATAAAGACAATAAACTTCTTACTAAAGTTAGCTTAAAAACAATTTCCCCCAAACCTTTAAGACATCTTGTTAAATTCTCAGTTAGTTAAGACAAGCAGAACAGTCAACAAGGTATTCTAGAGTCTAATCTCTCTTATCTACAAACTTTTGCTCATGTTGTTCATTCTAAACAGAATTCCATATAACTGTCTCTTTGCCCTATCACAAGCTAAATATTTTTAAAGGCAACTCAACATCTGAAGAGAGAGAGAGAGTGTGTGTGTGTGTGTGTGTGTGTGTGTGTGTGTGTACAGGGATGTCCTAATTAGGACTCAAAAACCCAGATATCCAAATCAGCTAACCCCAATGCAGATACACAAAGCATATAAAAGAATCTCATAAAATATAGTGGTAGGAATATACCAAGTCTGTATAAAACTGGAACTGGGGAATGGAAAGTTATCTGGAACCAAGGCTACACTCTCTACTTCCCAGGAGCCATGTGACCTACCACTTGGTCCTCTCTCTCTTAACTAGATTCTACTACTTATCAGAACATGGTCATCAGACATGACTTCATAGCTTGGCTTCTCAGCTCCAGTGACAACCACCAGCTAGAATGTTCCCTTATGTTTCTTAGTTCCAATTATTAAGAAAGGGACTGTGATTAGATCAACATTGTGCCCTGTGATGGGCCCTCTTTGGGCTCTCTGGAATTATCAGTTAGATCAAAAAAGACATCACAAATATGGTTCCACAGCCATAATGGGCAGGACAAGCAAAAACACATATGTGTAGTATGACATCTGTATGCATGTATAATTATTACTTGTATGGCACATTACATACAGCTTCACAATATTACATTTTAAAATTTACTCTTTGTCTTAGTCAAAATTCAACCAGAGAATAGAAGACATAGTTACATATTAACGACAGAGGGACTTTAATACAGGAAATTGATAATACAGGTGATGGATAAGGTGAAAGGGAAATGGGAGACAGTTGAGGCAACTCAGAGATGAGTAAAAAGCAGAGAGCTGTTGGGCTTGAGAGACAAAAGGAAGAGGAGGGGCTTCCCTGGTGGTGCAGTGGTTGGGGGTTCGCCTGCCGATGCGGGGGACGCGGGTTCGTGCCCCGGTCCGGGAGGATCCCACATGCCGCAGAGTGGCTGGGCCCGTGAGCCATGGCTGCTGAGCCTGTGCATCCGGAGCCTGTGCTCCACAACGAGAGAGGCCACAACAGTGAGAGGCCCGCGTACCGCAAAAAAAAAAAAAAAAAGGAGCAGGAGGTGTCATTACTGGAACCCAGGGTCATACTTCCCCAGCAAAAGCTAGAAGCACAGTCTGCTTAAATGCAGGGAGCTGAGTCATGAAAGAGGCTAGAGATGCTGCTGAGGCAGAGAGAAGAAGAGAAATACTCTGGCTTTTCCCTTCATCCCACTTTTCAGCCTCCTCCCGTAACTGCCATTCACCTGATGCTCCTGTCATGGGAACCTGGTGTCTTAGCTCAGGCTGCCATAACAAAATACCATATATTGGGTGACTTAAAGAACAGATATATATTTCTCACAGTTCTTAAGGCTGGAAAGCCCCAAATCAAGGTGCCAGCATGATCATTTTTTGGTGAGGATTCTCTCCCTGGCTTGTAGAATGCCGCCTTCTTTGTGTTCTCACATGGCCAGTGGGAGCAGGCGGGTAGAGATTACTCTCTCCCCTTCTCATAAGGCCACAGTCCTATTGGACTAGGGCCCTACTCTTATGATCTCATTTAACCTTAGTTACCTCCTGAAGACCTATCTCCAGATACAGTGATATTCAATATATGCTTCAATATATCAATTTGACAGGACTCAGTTTAATCCACAGCACACAGAACATGCAGCTGCTTGTCACCCCCACTCAACTGTGATACAGAAAGGGCAAGAAATAGATCTGAGGACAATTGGACAAGTACTTCACAATACGGCGAGGTAAATATTATCACTCTTACTTTACAAATTAAGAAGCAGGGGCAAATTAAGTAAACTTATTCAAGCTAGTAAATGACAGCACCAGATTCTAATCCAGGTCTTCTAATTCCAAATCCAGTTGATGATAACTTCCACTGAGTCTTCACTACATATTTCATCTACCCTGAGCTCACCGTTCTCTGAGTTTCCATACCAGTTTTATTCTTTATCTTGAAATTCATCAATGAGTACTATCTCATTTTCTTTCCATAATTCTTGTGAGGAATATCTCATTATGACACATCTCTCCAAATGAACTGAAAGGTACCTTAAGATCTGGGATCAAACAGCCCCACCCTGTTGTCTAGTTGCTGAATAACTACTTTGATTAATTAATTTTCTCCCACAATATTTGCTACAGTATTATTGAGGACGGTTCTATTATTTCATGTCAATAAAATCCTTCATCTATTTTCCAAAATGCCATAGATCTCTAGTCACCAAGAAAAATTGTCTTTGACTCAAGGGGATCATCTATATAAATATTGTTTATTATTTTAGATGTAATTCCATAGAATGGCCTATTGGTATGAATCAGGATCTTTAAACACTTTCTAGTTTCCCTCTTAACTGAGTTATCTGTCAAGGTTATCTTTTATCCTCTTCATTATTCATCCTCTTTTGTCATAACTGTTCTGCAAATATCTGGCTTGGTCACTATTGATCAGCAACATGTCATGCCATCCTTTGCATATAAAATTTATAGAAAAATCAGAAATTTCTTTGCAAAAGCTCCTGAGGGAAAAATGATAGCCTCTATGTTATGAAATATGCCATGTATTTTGCAATCAGTCAGAATATTATAAGCATAATGAAATATGAAAGAAGACCAACATTTAGAGTACTTGTATTAAAATATCAAAATCACACTACCTTTTACTTTAGCCTATCTCAGCTGCCAGTTCCTGGACCCCTTCATAACTAGTACATCTTTTCTTCAAGTGTCTAACTCCTGATCACCAGCAATTATTCTTCCTCATTACTTCCTCTGGCACCACTGCATAAACTCCAGCCCTTGGAGACCTCCAGTGAAATGACCCCCCACTTCCTCGCAATCTACTACTCCACTCCCTCCTACCTTTACTGCCTTCTTTGCCCAAAAGGTCCTTTTCTGCATCTTTATTCAAGCTGCTGAACATTCTTGGAGAAAACAATGTAATCAGTCTAAACGATCTGTGGTTTTTGTCTTTTTCGGGGAGGGGAGGGTGGAGGGTTTTTGTCTTTTGTTTCTGTTCTTGTTTTCAGGGGGATGAGGGATTCAGGTTCTCCTAAGTCTTAGGGAAGGTTGATGGTTTCCGTCAGACCCAAACTATACTTAATTTTTTTTTAAGATTCCTTTGATGTGGACCATTTTTTAAAGTCTTTATTGAATTTGTTACAATATTGTTTCTGTTTTATGTTTTTGGGTTTTTGGCCACGAGGCACATGGGATCTTAACTCCCTGACCAGGGATTGAACATGCACCCCTTGCATTGGAAGGCGAAGTCTTAACCACTGGACTGCCAGGGAAGTCCCCTTAATTTTTAAATTTTATGCACTTGTAATCTAAAATTTCAAGTTATACAAAAGGGTATAGAGGGCAAAATAAGTCTCCCTCCAACCCCTGACCCTTTGTTCCCCCAGTTCTCCTCCCCAGGAGCAACCAGCATTTTCCATTTTTTCATCTCCTTCGTGGCATCATATTAAAATAGCCAGGATAGTCTGGGTTGTGCTGTGGTAACAAATTTAACCCAAAATCTCAGTGGCTAGACAGAACAAAGTTTTCGTTTCTCCATCAAACTATATGTTTAAGTTGTATCACCTTGTGACACTGCCATCTCAGCATGTGGCTTCCAGGGAAGAGAGAGCTGAGACGTTACACAGAGGCTTCTCTCTCCTACTTGGACTCACACTGGCCAGAGTTAATCACATGGTTCACTTAACTGGAAAGAGCAATCTTCTGCGTACCCAGGAAGCAGAGGAGAACCGGCTAGCGGTAAACACTAATAAATCTGTATCGCATGTGTACTTACACACGTATTTTACACAAATGGGAGCATACTAGGTGCACTTTTCTCCACTTTGTTTTTTCCACATATGGTGTGTGTGATACTTCTCTATGTGTGGTCATACTATAATTTCTTTATCTAGTATTTAATTAATAGATATTTAGGTTCTCATCTTTTATCACTACAAATAGTAGCTGTAATAAATATCCTTGAAAGAGTAATATTAATAATAACTGACAGACACTGAGACTTTACTACGTGCAAGGCACTATTCAAAGCCTACGGTATGTTTTTGGGTTTTTTTTTGTTTGTTTGTTTGTGGTTTTTTTTGCGGTACATGGGTCTCTCACTGCTGCGGCTTCTCCCGTTGCAGAGCACAGGCTCCGGACGCGCAGGCTCAGCGGCCATGGCTCACGGGCCCCACCGCTGCGCGGCATGTGGGATCTTCCCGGACCGGGGCACGAACCCGTGTCCCCTGCATTGGCAGGCTGATTCCCAACCACTGCGCCACCAGGGAAGTCCAGCTTACGGTATGTTTTAACTCAGTTCACCCTCTTAGCAACCCTATGTGAGACATGACATAATTTACAGGTGTCTCATTTACAGTGGTAGAGCCTGGCCTCCAACCCAGGCAGTGAGGCCCAAAGCCTATCAAATTCACATAGATATTTGCCCCTCTAAACACAAATTTCTCTAGTATAAACTCCTGTAAGTGAAATTTGTGGATCATAGAGTGCTTATATTTTAAATTCTGCCAGATATTTTCAGAAGTACTAGATACCCTTCAATTTCACTCTACTCCTAGGGAAGCCATGCTGGCTTCTACAACACCTTTTCTTGGCACTCTCAGCGCTCACACGTGGGAAACCCAGAAGCGCAGGGAAGTTTAATACCCATGGCGCCAACCTTGACTGGTGGGAGCCAATTGATAAGTTCTTCTCTGTTATTGCCCTAGGCAGAAACTTCTGGGCTGAACTTCCTAAGGCTCCTGAGATCTCGCGCATTGAGCAGCAGTCTTCTAAAGCAGCAACCAACCATATAGCACATCTTTGCACTGGCTTTTCTTCCTCTTTTTCACTCTCCTGTGCCTCATTCTTGCTCCCTGACATCACTTCCCAAATAGAGCATCTGCAGCAAAGCATTGGTCTTGACCCTGCTTTCTCTTTAAAAGTAGTAAATGCAGGGGTGCACCCCCCACCCCCAGATCTCGCTTTCAGCCCCTTCGGTCGCTGGGACTGTTGCCGGCTGATGGTTCACAGCTGAGTACACTTCAGGTGTGGCCCTGGCCAAAAGGAGCTGCTTCCCCCAAGCTGACAGCCCATCCCCCCAGCCCAACCCAATGACTGGTAGAGTTGGGGGTAAAGTAGCCTTGCCTCAATTTAAGACATCTTCGAAAGGCAAGCTCAGCTCCAGAGATTTCCATGGAACCCCCAAACCCTCTGTTGCAACTGTGTCACAGTTCAGCCTCTCCCTCGCTCACTCCTGCTTTCCTCACTCCCTTACAGGTGTTGCTGTCGAGAACACTCCTCAGTATACCTCCTGCAGGTAAATATCCACCCCAGACTATGTTTCCTAAGAAACATGATCTAAGATACTAAACCAAGACAATTGGTACCAGTAGTAGACCTAGAAAACAGGCCCTTGGGATGGGACTTGGGAACTGCATCACTCACAGCAATAAGACCCCATTGCAATTCCTGAGACTCAGTTGCCAGAGGTTGAGATGAAGTGCAGGTGGAAGGCGAAGTGCTGGGACATGCAGTAGTAGTGGTACTTAGTGGTGGTCACAGTGGTCACGTTAATGATAACGATTGTCAAGGTGGCCCCAAATATTTTTGATTTCAAAGGTTTTGTAAAGACTGAACAAGTGGATTATGCAGGGATATAATGACCGCTGGTCTTCAGCGGTCCCCAACTTTTTGGCACGAGGGACTGATTTCGTGGAAGACAATTTTTCCACGTATGGGGGCGGGGTGGGGTGGATGATTCAGGTGGTAATGTGAGCGATGGGGAGCGGCAGATGAAGCTTCGCTTGGGCTCCCACTGCTCACCTCCTGATGTGCAACCTGGTTCCTAACAGGCCCCGGGGATCGGGGACCTGGGCTTTAGACATATCCTGGATTCTTTAAATATTGATGGAGGCACCAGTCACTGCATTTTTCTCTGGATTAGGTATTACTTCTGATTCAATCTTGGCTGAGGGCTGGAAGGACAGTTTCAGAGGTTTACAGAATGACTGATCTATCAGCACAACATTACCTTTAATGAGGGGACCCATTTTGTGGCAAAAGTGGTGTGTCAGTGGGTACATGAGCACGAGACACACTCGCTTTGTCACATACTTCTTTAGCGCAAAGTGTCTAGCCTATTAGATGGTTAAATGACCTTCAATAGGTTCGGGCAATTCTCCATTTCAAGGACAATGTTCTGAGAAGGTGGGAGACAGCACAGTCCCAGAAATGTGGGGAAAGCTTTGAATCAGTGACCTACACGTGGCGCTAATTCCCAATGGTGCCTGGCATACGTAGATCCAGAAAACAAGAGGTAGAAGGGAGATTAGTCCCTCTCATCATCATTACCGGTGACATATTTTCAGATTTTGTGCTTCTCTTTTCTGAAATTTTGGGCTTTGTCAGATTAACTTCTCATTCTCAAGGGAACACTTGTACTAGAGAATGAAATAAGAATTTCACTGAACTTGCAACTGTGAATACCATCTGGTCTCTTTGGGCTCCTTGTGCCAGTGGACCAGCAAAGGCAGAGGTTACTCTACTGCTAGAGAAAAATAGACTCTGATTACCATGAGAAGCTAGGCAGGATTTTTGTAACTCAAAGGATTCATGCGGGCATCTCTTGGTGCTTCCATGCCTACTTAAGTTGTGAATAGGTAATTGCAGCAGCCATAGTCCACCATGGCCCGATCACTGCTCAGACCCCTAAGAGTCACCTTCATCCCCCAAAGCAGTCAAGCAACCTGGACTAGCTGAAGATATATAAATGGCAAGCAAATGCATTAAACAGCATTAATCACTAGGAAGATTCAAATCAAAGCTACGATGAAATACCACTCACTTCCATTAGGATGGTTATTATTTAAAAATGGAAAATAACAAGTGTTGGGGAGGATGTAGAGAAATTGAACCCTGTGCATTGCTGGTGGAAATGCACAATGGTGCAGCCACTGTGGAAAATAGTATGGTGGTTCTTCAAAAAATTAAACATAGAACTACCATATGATCCAGCAATTCCATTCCCATGTATATAAACAAGAAAATTGAAAGCAAGGACTCAGATACTTGTGCATCAGTGTTCGTAGCAGCATTATTATTATATTTTTTAAAGGCTATTTATTCTTTTTTTTTTAAGACCATACTTCATTCAGATTTCTTTTGCTTTTTTTTTAAATTTTATTTATTTATTTATGGCTGTGTTGGGTCTTCGTTTCTGCGCGAGGGCTTTCTCTAGTTGCGGCAAGTGGGGGCCACTCCTCATCGCGGTGCGCGGGCCTCTCATTATCGCGGCCTCTCTTGTTGCAGAGCACAGGCTCCAGACGCTCAGGCTCAGTAATTGTGGCTCACGGGGCTAGCTGCTCCGTGGCATGTGGGATCTTCCCAGACCAGGGCTCGAACCCATGTCGCCTGCATTGGCAGGCAGATTCTCAACCACTGCACCACCAGGGAAGCCCAGCAGCATTATTTTTAATAGCTAGAAGGTGGAGACTACCCAAGTGTTCATCAGCATATGAATGGATAAACAAAACTGTGTGTCTGTGTGTATTTGTGTCTATATAATGGAATATTAGTCAGCCTTAATAAGGAATGAAGTTCTGATACCTGCTTTAATACAGAAAGCGTTATGCTAAGTGAAATAAGCCAGACACAAAAGGGCAAATATTGTATGATTCCACTTACATGAGGTACTTATAACGGGCAAGGTCGTAGAGATCAGAAGTATAATAGAGGTTACCAGGGGCTAAGGGAAGAGGGACATGGAAAGTTATTTTAGTGGATATAAAGTTTCTGTTTGGGATGATGAAACAGTTCTGGAGGGCTTCCCTGGTGGTACAGTGGTTAAGAATCCGCCTGCCAATGCAGTGGACATGGGTTTGATCCCTGGTCGGGGAAGACCCCACATGCCGCAGAGCAACAAAGCCCGTGAGCCACAACTACTGAGCCCACGTGCCACAACTACTTAGCCTGTGTGCCACAACTACTGAAGCCCACGAGCCTAGAGCCCATGCTCCGCAACAAGAGAAGCCACCACAACAAGAAGCCCACACAACACACGAAGAGTAACCCCCACTCACCGCAGCTAGAGAAAGCCCCCGCACAGCAATGAAGACCCAACGCAGCCAAAAGTAAATTAAATAACTAAATAAATAAATAGTTCTGGAAATGGATGGTATTGATGGTTGTGCAATATTGTGAATATATTTAATGCCACTGAATTGTTCACTTCAAAACAGTTAAATAATGACTTTTATGTTATGTATATTTTACCACAATAAAAAATTCAAAAAAGGTTAAAAATAGTACATCTAGATAAAAATTCCATGATACTGATGTTTTACCTACTTGTTATCAAGGATACAATTAGATAGAAAATTAGACAAAGCAAAGACAATTTACTGGAGTTTTACATTTTTGTTCCATTTGTGAATGGCATAGCCTTCTGGAATACCAGTTAGAATGTGGATAAAAAGATTCCCACTTACTTTGCTTTATCTCTACATGTCAACACACTGCATACTATAAGATTAAGTCATTGTACAATTAAGTTGAAAGTGATAGCAAAATTATTTACTGAACCAATATGTATTTCATTACTCACTAATCCAGCTATGGAAATTATACATGCCAGATAATATGAATTTTACCAGTTTTGCACCTTTTAGGGCATAGGCACTCTTTCAAAAAATTTCCATGAGTAGTTAGTTCCCTTCTGTATTCGTATGCAGTATAGTAAGTTCTTTGTCTAAGTGTATCAACATATTTCTTGGGAATCCCCTCAGCAGTTGACAAAAATGATAAATTCGCTGTTGATGCAAGATCTGTTATTTTTCTTTTGTGTAATTTCACAAGAAATTTCAAAGATAAAACTCTGCCATAGGGGCCTCCCTGGTGGTGCAGTGGCTGAGAGTCCTCCTGCCGATGCAGGGGACGCGGGTTCGTGCCCCGGTCTGGGAGGATCCCACATGCCGCGGAGCCATTGGGCCCGTGTGCCATGGCCGCTGAGCCTGCGCGTCGGGAGCCTGTGCTCCGCAACGGGAGAAGCCACAACAGTGAGAGGCCCGCGTACCGCAAAAAAACAAAAAAACAAAAAAACAAAAAAAACAAAACTCTACCATATAACCTGCAATAGTAGAAAATATGCAGATGCACTCATAAACTGGTGCAGAGGATGTGTGGAAGAACTGATAAACAGTATAACAAGACAACCATATGTTTTTGTTTTTATTACTTAACTGAAGTATTCACAGTGACACAAACATTGCTTTTGCAATACATAAAGGTAATTGCTTCTATATTTAGAATTAGCCATTTAGGGTATGGAATATTGATTATTATTTCCCCTGAGATCATATAAACCAATTTAATATGTTAAAGTGGTTAATATTTCACGAAGATAATACTTATTTCTTTCACAATTATAACTCAGATAAATCACGCTTTTTAGCATCTTGCTTTGTCATCTTATTCTGCTCAATTTTACCTTAAAATTACTGCCATCCTTTGTTCTTTTTCTGTGATAATTCTATCTTTTCTTTTGATTTTATTTATTTACTATTCATTGCATTAACCACTTTTTTGATTAACCAACTACCAGCAAGTAATGTGTCAGCAGAGTGTTCACTCTTGGATTACAGTGTACAAGGGCTCTGTCTTAATGACACCTTAGTATTCCTAAAATGTCATGAAAAGCTGAAAAATTTTAATAGTACAAAATATATCATTTGCTATATAAACACATAAAAGTGTGGTCAAGTACAGAATAGCAGTGCCTAATACCTTGTGTTGCACTTATAGTAATGTTGGCATAAGCTGATATGATTTATAAAATAAATGACTGTTTCTTGCCTTTGTATTTTATAATTTTTATTTCAAAAATAGAATGAATTGTTTGTTTTCTTGTTTTTTTGTTCAAATGTGAGGTTTTTGTTATTATTGTTTTAATAAAAGATGGGGGAAGGGAATACAAATATAACACTTTGCTTTTCAGACTTTCCAGGAATTAGGAAGCAACAAGAGAATCTTTAAAAAATATATTTTACAACTTTATTGAGGTATAATTAACATATTTAAAGTGCTGTTTATTGATGAATTTATTGATGAATTTTGACATATAAATACACCCATGAAATCATCAACCCCCAAAGTTCCTCATCTGCCTTTGTAATCTAATCCTCTCTATTCTTCATCCCTATCCCCAAGCAACCCTGATCTGCTTTTATCACTGTAAACTAGTTTTTTATTTTCTAGAAGTTTATACAAATGAAATGCTACAATAAGTACTCTTCTTGTTTGGCTTCTTTCACTCAGTATAATTACTTCGAGACTCATCCATGTTGTCACATGTATCGGTAGTTTGTTCCTCTCTATTGCTGAGTAGGATTCCATTGTATGGACAGAAAACAACTTGTTTATTGATAGAATTCTGGATTGTTTACAGTTTGGGGCTATTAAAAATAAAATTGTCATGAATATATACATATAAATATTTATATGGAAATACGCTTTCATCTCTCCTGGGAGTAGAATGGATGCATCATATGGTAGGTATAAATTTAACTTTTTAAGAATCTACCAGCAGTTTCCAAAGTGGTTGTACCACTTTACATACCCCACCATCAGTGTATCAGAATTCCTATTGCTCCACCTCCTCACCAAGAGTTAGTATGTTCAGTCTTCTTAATTTTAGATATTCTAGTGGAAGTAACTTTTACAAGGACAAACTTGTGAGTGGCAGAGCTAGGATTTGAACCTAGGTAGCCTGGGTCTGGGAGAAAAGTTCTTATCTAGTACGTATTATACTGCCTCTCTCCCTAGTTGCTAGCTTGGGTATGCAATAACTTTATATAACATTATTTCTGTGGGAAGATGTATTCTGATCTCCAGTCTTTTTTGCAAATTTCTATTAGAATACAACCTGTTCATAAATTGGTAACTACCCACAGATTAATACACTTCCATCTGGAATATGGAATTTCGGAGCATATATGCTCAAGGCCTTACCAAAAATAGAATGGCAACTTTATTAGAAGTATGTTTTAATAACAAAATATTTAAGAAGTACACATGAGTTAAAGCTCATCAGTGATGCTCATATCCAGCCACTTATAGACAATGTGAGTGTTTTTCTTCTCACTTGATTATTTTGAGAGAGGAAGCAATCAATGAAAGAGAAAAAGGGGGAGACAATATATTAGTTCATTTTAGAAAGATGTAGAGCTGTCCTGTTATTTGTGCACTCACTTGAAGCATGTGACAAATTATGCCACTTCTGTCATTGCCTACTTCTTATTATCTTTCCTCAAAAACTGACTGAGCATCTGTTAAGACTCTTGGTTACGAATAACAGGGGCCCAACCTAAACCAAATAGGAAATTTATCAGCTCATGTAACTTAGAAGTTTAAAGGGTGAACTTCAGGCATGGTTGAATCTAAGAACTCGAGATGATGTCATTATAATTCTGCTTTCCCTCATCATTCAGCTATACTTTCTCCTGTGCTGACTTAGGTTCTCTCGAAGAAGTGTCAAAGTTGGCCACCGGCAACCCCAGGAGACAGATCATACCACAGGTCAAGGGCTCCAACGAAAGTCCCAGATAACACTCTCAGATGTTAAGATTGGCCCATGTTAGGTCAAGTAGCCATCCCTACTCCAATAACTCAGCATAGGAAGATGGAATGGTACGTTCCAATTCAGCCCCTGGTTGAACCCTGCATGGAGCAAAATCAGGGTGATGCTACCAAAGGAAGGAGAAAAAATTTCTTTTTTCCTATTACTCCATTTTTTCTCTTCCCTCACTTTCCTTTCTGGGAAAGGACTTGAACCAAGTCCTCTTTGAACTCTTTCAAGAGACTCACTGTTAACTTGACAGTAATAAACAAAAAAGCAAGTTCTCTATTGTTATGGTTGAATTGTATTCCCCCAAAATTTATATGTTGAAATCCTAACCTCCAGTACCTTAGAATGTAACAGTTAGAGACAGAGTTTTTACAGAGGTAATCAAGTTAAAACGAGGTATTATGGTAGACCCTAATCCACTCTAACCGGTGTCCTTATAAAAAAGGAGAAATTTGGAGATACACACATATTGGGTCGGCCAAAAAGTTCATTCGGGTTTTTCCATAAGATGTTATGGGAAAACCTGAACGAACTTTTTGGCCAACCCAATACATGGAGAAGGTAATGTATACATGGGGGAGGGAGACAGGCAGGGAGATATATGTAGGTAGACAGATAATAGAAGAATATATAGGTGGAGGTAAATTATTGGTAGTTATTGGCTTGGGTGAGTATTAGTCATATCTTTTGGGGGGATGGGAAGTAAAATTTTTTAAAATAAAATAAAAAGTTAAAGAAGGATTGTTCATGGATCAGTGATGGCAATGTATTATGGTTAATTCAATTCTGTTTACCTGTGATCTAAATAAAACATAGTATGCAGATAGAAGTCAATATAAGAATAGGGTCAATTACTTCCAAACTACAAGAATAAAAAAAAAAAGAAAGTAAAAGTTAAGAGGGAAAATGGAAAAGCACCCCCAAATATCTATTACTTTTTTTTAGGTTTTTTTTTTTTTTTTTGTATACTCCTCTTTTCATTGCAGACTAGAGAAAATTTCTTCATGCCCCAATTGCTAGAAACCAGTGACCTAGACTGAGCCCCCCAGAATCCCAAAAGTGTTAGAATCTCATCATTCAACTTCACATACTGTCTTTGGAACTGGGGCAAAGGGTTTGTATGTGTCTTGAGTGACTGCATTTTTTTTTTTTTTTTCGGTACGCAGGCCTCTCACTGCTGTGGCCTCTCCCATTACGGAGCACAGGCTCCGGACGGGTAGGCTCAGCAACCATGGCTCACGGGCCTAGCCGCTCCGCGGTATGTGGAATCTTCCTGGACCAGGGCACGAACCCGTGTCCCCTGCATCGGCAGGCGGACTCTCAACCACTGCGCCACCAGGGAAGCCCATGACTGCATGTTCTTGAAAATGAAAATGCCAGCGACCGTTAGCATTAATGCTACTGCACCTTAGAAACACATGGCTTAAGATGCATGTTAGCAGAAACCAGTCTGAAGATGTCACTCAACAAAAACATTTCCAGAAGCTTAGCACTTAATTGGCCTTATTAGCACCATCTGCTCATCAGTCTTGCTTGTGGAAAAGTGTTTTCATCAGATAACAACAAGTTGAAAACAAGGCAGATCACCACACTTTTTGAATTTGACACCACATTTCGCATGCCTCTTATCACAGTTTTAAATCACCAAATTAAATAAGTGTGTCGAATCATAGCACTTGCATTACATGTTAGACCCTGGTTTTCTTTGATCCCTGAGGCATGTACATGTGTCCAAAAGTCTTTTTTTCCCAGACCTGCCTTCATTGTATTGCTTAGCCAGACATTTGGGGAAACCTTCTTTTAGGAGTAATATTGGAGCACAATTGTTTACACACTCCATTTTTTTATTCTATATATCCAGTTAGGTGTAGAAGATCATGCAGAAATTAAAATCAGATGCTGGGTGAAGATTTGAACTAAAATTACTCCTACTATAAAGGCATTTTGACAACTAAGCACTATAAAAACTAAGAGAGTTTACTGTATGGAGTCCCTGCCTTCCATGTTTACTTTAATATTATGAATTTACCGTGTTATTTTTAAGATATTTATATAATAAAATAAAGAAATATTGTAGTTAATCATTATAATGTTCATTTAAGAATTCGATTCAAAATTTAGAAGTTAAAATTAAGTCTTCACATCACTTTTTTTTTTTTTTTTTTTTGTGGTACGCGGGCCTCTCACTGTTGTGGCCTCTCCCGTTGCGGAGCACAGGCTCCGGATGCACAGGCTCAGCGGCCATGGCTCACGGGCCTAGCCACTCCGCGGCACGTGGGATTCTCCCGGACCGGGGCGCGAACCCGTGTCCCCTGCATCAGCAGGCAGACTCCCAACCACTGCACCACCAGGGAAGTCCCCACATCACTTTTTACATGGAAAAATAACAAAAACTGATAATTTGTAAAAATGAAAATGTAGCCAAAGCAAGCATAACACTTACTAAGAAAGAGAATATAAACAGCAGCTTTCTTTCTTAGCCATCTTGGCTGTTGATATAACTGTTTGTATTATACCAAATTAGTATTTTTTATTGAAAAAATGAAGTGATAAACAAGAAAAATAATACTATCCTCAGAGTTCTATCCAGAACATAACAGACTCTGCCAGGGGAAAACAGTAAAAATGAATTTTAGAAAGATATAAGTTTAAGCTTATTCTTCTCTTTTTTTTATAAGAAAAGAGAGAGACACACACACAAACCCTGAAGTTTAGAATACACTACGGCATCAATAATGGCAATAAAATATAGCACTTTTGTAGACTGATAAAACCAAAGGGATTTAGAATAATGGCTAAAAGCTGCTTTGTTTCCAACCTATAAAATGCTAATATTTATATCTTTCTCCTATGATTGTTGTGCTAATTACAGGAGATACTTGTAACAGATCTGGCACATACTCAGTAAACAGCAGCCATTGTTATTGTAAACCATGCATTAACAGTTTGTAAATAAATATTGTAAATAAGCATTAGGCTATTTCAGGAGATTTTCTCTATTTCCTGTTTCTATAATTTACAATTTTGGCATTTCTCACCAAACACCTTGTTAGTTTTACTCCACATTGCAGCAAAGACTTATTAAGACTTGCTAAAAAGGGTTCACATTACTTCATTATCACCGAGACAAAAATAATATAGTGCACTTGTTAGTCTTGCACACGGTAAATACATAAATATTTTAAACCAATTACATCCACACATTTTAGCTTGCATCATTCTTAATTTTTAAAATTTTCTATGAAAATATATATAATCTGCTAATCTGCAAAGGATTTCTTACTCATGACAATTAGTACAGACCACATTTCATCTCTTTTTTTTTTAAAGATTTTTTGATGTGCACCATTTTTTTTTAAAGCCTTTATTGAATTTGTTACAATATTCTGTTTTATATTTTGTTTTTTTTGGCCCCAAGGCATGTGGCATCTTAGCTCCCTGACCAGGGATCGAACCCACACCCCCTGCATTGGAAGGCGAAGTCTTAACCACTGGACCACCAGGGAAGCCCCTCATCTCATGTTTAACGGCTTTGAGTAAAATTGCATTATAAGCAAAAAAAAATTTTAATGTGCATGTAAATTACTGAAATGAAACATAGTTTATGGTAACACATTTATTACGAAAATGTGTTCAAATTAATCTTAACATCATCTATGTGGTACTCCCACCAAAAATGTTTTATGTGAATCTTATCATAAGAGAAAAAAGTCATATTAATCCAAATTGAGGAACAGTCTACCAAACAATTGGTCTGGACTCTTCTATGAGATCAATGTCATGAAGGACCAAAATATTGGGGGAGTGTTCTAGACTAAGGGAGATTAAAGAGACTTGACAACCAAATGCAATGTAGGATCTATGATCAGGTTCTGAAGCAGAGTTAAGCCTGATTTATATTGGATACTATTAGGACATTGGGACAGTAAGAATGATTTGAAAATAGACTGCATATTAGAGAATAATAATGGATTCATGTCAAATTTGGTAAGTGTGACAAATAGGCTTGTTATTATGTAGAATGTCCTTGTTCTTGAGAGATACATGCTGAAGCATCAGGACATCTGCAACTAACTTTTAAAATAAGTAAGGGAATTCCCTGGTGGTCCAGTGGTTAGGACTTGGCTTTCACTGCCGAGGGTGTGGGTTCAATCCCTGGTCAGGGAACTAAGATCCCTTCAAGCTGCGTGGCCAAAAAAAAAGGAAGAAATATAAATATATATAGAAAGAAGCAAATATGGCAAAATGTTAATTTTTGAACCTATATAAATAACATATGGTTGTTCATTGTACTAGTCGTTCAACTTTTCTATAGGTTTGAAATTTTTCAAAGTATAAAATTGAGAGTAAAAAAGCTAAGCCATCTAATTTTAAAAGTGTACCTTATCTAACAATAACTGGGTGTTCCCTCCTCCTTATCTAATAATAACTGGGTGTTCCCTCCTCCTCTCTCACCCATGCCCTCCTGCCCGCATGTCCCCTAATGGTACCAGTTGTCTGTTGGCTAAATTGTCCTGTCATTGCCCAGGGTTTCTGGCGTCATGCAGAAACCACTCACACAATAAGTCCACTGTAGCTATTGACGTGTTCTCTTTCATAAGACAGCATTCATTCTCAAGTGCCATGATTTATTTAGTTCAGACCATCTGCATGCATGCTTTTTTTTGTCTTTGACTATTCAAACCAGAATTTGTATGTTTTTCCAATTAAAATAAAAATTTTATAAAACCCATGGGGAGGGTCTTCATTACATGTAAAAAGTTATTTGTTTTTCAGTTATCCACCTTTGAATTAAGGGCTCACCCTTTGCCTCACGAGATTGCAGTGAGGATTAAATGAACAGATGTACAAAAACTTGGGGCCAAGAGTCTGGCATTCAGTAAATTTATTGACATTTAATAAATTGTGGCAATTATTATTACCCTAACCTTAATTTAAGGAGCAGGGCCATCTTTGTTGTTTGCAAGGAAAATAGCCAAGTACTATGCATGAGAATTCACAATCAAGTTCAATTATCATCTCTAGTGACAGAAAGTGTGCAAAGCCTCACAAAAGTCTTCTACTCTGAGCAAAATGACCTCTACTATAGATATTACCTGGTCAATAGGAAGCTGGTATTATGGAAGTTCACAGGTGATATTAAAGTAAGCTAACTCATTACATCTACAGTCTCTAATCCTAAAATCTTTCTCAGGTTAAGTGTTACCTCTGACTTGTAGAGGTAACAGGCAATGATTCTTTTTCTTTTTCATGCCTCCAGCACGAGTAGATGCTCCATAAATGTTTCCATTAAAGTAAAAATGCAAGAACAAATAGAATGTTTGCATGCTAATGGGAATGACCATGAAGAGGGAAAAAATGATAATGTAGGAGAGAGAAGAGTTGCTGGAGATGTACTTTAATAGAAGAGGAGATGAGATTGGCCTTTAAAAGGAGGCTGTTTGTTCATCGAAAAATTACACTTCACTTGCATGAAGATATGAAAGGAGATGTTAGAGGTTTGAGGAGAAAAGAGAAGGTATGAATTTGTCACCTAAGAGAGTGGTAAAGTGAATGGACTAGGAGAACACAGGACGATTCTCAAAAATCATTAAGGGCCCAATGAGGTTAATGATCATGAATTTCAATTGAGACCAAAAGCACAGCTGTGTGTTGTTTCCTAGCTCTGTTCAGTTGTGGGGTTTCAGGCACGCAGCAGCAATGGCTAGATTAATCAGGGTTGTGGTTTTGCTATGGCAGTGTGATGAGGTAAGAGAGAAGGGCAAGGGATTTGAGGATGAATGAAAGTACGTGATTATAGTGCTTATATAGTGATTTACATAGTGATTATACAGGATCAATGGACTGAGGTTCTGGTTAGATCCAAAGCTTGTTAAAGTTACTGTACAGAGAGATGAGTTAGAAAAGTGGTTGTCAGAGAATAGTATGCAGCAAATTGAGATTATGAAGCCATTGCAATTATTGGTAATGAGAAAGTCTAGGCTATAATTATGGGATGAGGAACTAAGGTAGGGTCAAGATTATTGGAAGAGAGATGTGAAGGAACTAAGTGACCAGAAGGTTGGAAGGATCACCCACATGTTTATTGGCATTACCAAGAATTAAGATAGGAGTAGTGTACAGTGGGTCAGGAGATAAAACTAAGAAATGATGGGCTGTGACCCAGGGGGCCAGAAGACGGAAGCAATAAGGGAGGTAGTGGGGATAGTCTGATGACATGAGATTCACATCTGAGTATTTTTTAGGGAAGAGGGAGAGTGAGAATGCTCTAAAAGTGGTGATAAAGAGTAGGCCACATACTCCCCCCACCCTAACCCCAATCCTATGGGAGAAAAAACATCTTATCACTTGATAGTGTAGAAGTAGACTCAGGAGGGAGTCAGGTTTCTATTAGAGCAAGGAAGTGAGGGGAACCTTCAGAGAAGGTTGAGGATATAGAACAAATTGTTGATGATGGATCCATAAGTTCCAAAGGACATAGTGTTAAAGGTTTCAGAAGTCAGGGAGAAGTGGGAGAAAGAAGTTAAATAGAGGGTGTGAACAGTGTATGAATTCAAGTGGGAAATGATTAGGAAGGGGAGTCTGGGGCTACTTGCAGTTATAATATGAAATTAATTTTTGTGGGTTCACAGCAGATACTGGTGGCAAAGCTGTAATTAGGGAGTAATGTTTTTAGGGCTTCCTCTTTTCCGTACAGATGTAAGCGAAGACATCTAGGAAGGGATAGTCTTATGGCAAACACAAATAGTGACCTCTTGGCCTCTGACAACAGAGATTAGATTCCTTGGAATTGCATTATATCTATACAGTGGCTTGGAGAAAATACTAGGTGCTCAATAAATGCTCACTGAAGGAATGAATGAAACGTGAATGAATGAAAACTTCCTTTTCGATCTCTCAGAGGTGTTAGCATGTTTACACCTGCAGATATTTCAGTGCATTTCCCAAAGCTACTCCTCTGTCCTTAACACCCATGGGATCTCTTTCTCGCTCCTTCTTGGATTTGGAAATTTGAGAGCAGCTGAACAACGCTTAATTTTATCAAACAGATTTCTCCTTTAAGTAAACACAACCCTAGGTGAGGAGGAGGGGAAGTTTTATGACTTCCCAGTTCCTGTTCTTGAGAAAGTTAGATATTAAGTAACTTCCTGAATCATTCAGTCTCTCGTCACTGCCCCACCCTCCTCCCTGTCCACCACCTCCCATCCCCTTGATCCACCTCTGCTAACCCTAGCCCAATCTTGTAAGATGGATAATAATTCATATATCCATTTTTGTGATCCCTATGTCACTACTGTTGCCTAAAGATCAGGTAGCATAGTACAATTATGACTATCATCACATGTATATCAGATGAACTTTGAAATAAGATTAACATGATTACAATAATTTGAGTATTACCAGCCTTTGCAATACACATGATTCAACCATGCCAAACATTATTAGATAGAAGAATAAAAACTACTACTTCTGATATTCTGGGCAAATCCCTCTTCAACAATTATATAATATCTCTTTCTGTTTCCCAAGTGTTTCTCTTCATTTCCTTAAAGTATGGCATTGTCAAATAACTGTAATACAGTGGCTGCCCTGCGGTAATAGTGATATTACTATCATTAATAATGTTCAGGGAGTTTATTCATAAATAAGAAGAACTGAATCTGCATATAGCTCTGCTGCCCAAATTAACCCATCATATTCATTCATTTCCAATAAGTATTTATTGAGCGCCTACTATGTATCAGTCACATGATATTTTTACCCTAGGTATATTTACCCAAGAACCATGTTAGATAGTGAATTTTCCAATCCCTTTTTCCCCTTTTCCAAAATATAACTTCTTATAAAATAGTTATATTTCAATAGCATTACTAAGTGAAATGATAAATATCATGCACAGTAAATTTTGAAGAAAAAAGTATATAGACACTTTAGTGCATTTCTCATTAACATTTAACTCTCAAGAGTCAGTGCTTAATCTAACCATTTGCCCAGACTTGATTAGAATGCTCTTTTCTTAACTCAACCTCCATAGGTTAACTTTTTATGCTATTTGATTTATGTGCTTTGGTTTTGTCAGTCATTAGCCTAAATAATTTTAAAAGCTCTTGAATAAATGAGAATTAATCAGATAGCTATTTCAATTAATTCACTTTTCAGTTCTTCAAAATCATATTTCAAATGATTATGAAAAGTTTCTCAGATCTCTCTCTCTCGCTCTCTCGCTCTCTCTCTCTCTCTCACACACACACACACACACACAGAGACTCATATACACACACATATTAAAACACTGTAATTTAGATTTAACTTGTTTTTCATTCTAAAGTCCAGTATTAAGAACTTGATATTCTAACCATTTCAAAATGTTAATGTTAAAATTTTAAAACCATTAACACAGATGGCATGTTTTTCATTCCTGAGGGAAAGGAGATTAAAATCTTTACCGCTGTTTAATTGAAAGAAATTTCAAGAGAATCCCTATTATTGGGCCATTTTCCAGGATTTATTTTCCAAAGGCAAGGTTTTAGCTTAAAATGACTGTATTACACAGTGTTGTCTGTTTCTTTCATATTTCAAGAATATTGTTTCAATATATTTCAAGATATTGTTAAAACAGTTATTAAAGTTAAAGCATATTGCATTGTACCACTTTGATGCAACAGTAATTTCCAGTTAACTTAAATGAAATTTAACTTCCTCATAAAATGTTAAAATATATCTATTAAGATATTACAATGTCAGATAAACCAATACCTATTTTTTCAATATTGTTCATATCAATAGAGACTTTAAGTGCTTAAAATGTCAATAGTTATTAAATATACTATTTCTGAAATAGAAATTCAATTTTTATAAAGTAAAAATTCCAATAACCATTAAGTATATTGACACGAATATTAATGTTCATGTTTATTATTCTGAAATTGTTACAAAAGAAATAAAGTCCTTTGTTTAAAACAACTCTAATGAGAACAAAGTTGAAAGCAAAGACTTCCCAATTACAATTTACATTTTAATTTTGAAAGAATAATCCTTGAAAGTCTAACATTAGTTAGACTAAATTCATTTTTTAAAGATTAAATGCATTTTTTATCATTTTACATTATATATAATTTAAAAATAGTAACCTTCTCCTACTTTGGTGATAGGCTGACATTTCTACTTATTATTATCCGTATTAGGTGCATTCTTTTAAGCCACTTCAAGTATTTTCGGAACAAGGCAAAGCATAAAATAAACAAATGCATTACATATATGGCTGACATTTTTTCCCCAACATGTCTAAATGCCTCGTGTGATCTCCAGAGCTGAAGATAAAAGCAAACACTGTACAGTTCTATTTACCACAGTCTCTCATGGGAGTTGTAAGAAGCTGAAACAATACTTTGTTTTATATTCAAGTAGAGGTGGTAAGATACTAAATTATTGCAATAAGCAATATCTTACAGATAGGGTTTGAATATAACTAAATATAACTAAATATAATTAAAGATTATTAACTTACAGAAGAGTTACAAGTTTGCTGCCACTTTTATTTTATTATTCTTTGTGGCAATACAAGCTTTACAAACTCTTCTAGTTCTTACCAAGGCATCCTCAACTAAGGCATGACTGATCAAAATATCAAAAAAGAAAGCCAACTGTTTCTCCAGGTCATCTGCTATGTACCCACTCCCATCCCACTCCACCCTCCCACCATCCTCAGAAGCAATTCTGACCATAATCCCTCCCTCCCACTCTACCACCCCATTCTCAATGCATTCCTAGGATTCTGCAACCACTAAAATCCTAAGGCTAATTAAAAATCAAGGCAGATATGATTAGTTGCCTATCTATTGTTATTTCACCAATTCTTTATAGTTTATATATCAATATAAGAGACCTTGAGTTTTTTCTAGCAGCAGCATTTTCATAGAAGGTGGACTCTCCTTCCAGGCCAGGACATGGACCATAATTTTCATAAACCAAGAGGGTAAACTCATTCTCCTTTGTTAATGTTTGGTATGAGTCAGTTCTGGCTAGTTCTGAACAACGAGATGAGGGGAAATCTGTTGGGTGCACTTTAGGGAAGAATTTTGCTCAAAGAAAGATGAACCTGTTTTTCTTCCTTGAAAGTTTGAAGATGCAGCCATCTTGTGACCATGAGGTGATAAGTCTGGAACAATAGGACAACATTCTGAGGATGACAGAGAGGAGTGAGCCTGGATCATTGAGCTCCACATCTGGAACACCCTATAGGCAGGTTCCTTGTTTTCTGAGATAATTGAATGTCTTTATGGATTATGGATTATAGATTTAATGGCTGGGTAATCTGTTACTTGCAGCAGAAATCTTCTTAACTGATTTTTTTTTTTTTTTTTTTTGGTGGTACACGGGCTGCTCACTGCTGTGGCCTCTCCCGTTGCGCAGCACAGGCTCTGGATGTGCAGGCTCAGCAGCCATGGCCCAAGGACCCAGCTGCTCCGCGGCACATGGGATCCTCCCGGACCTGGGCACGAACCCGTGTCCCCTGCATTGGCAGGCAGACTCTCAACCACTGCGCCACCAGGGAAGCCCCCTTAACTGATTTTTTGAAAATTAAAAGATGACACCTTGCCTGTTCCTCCTAACTTCAAGCATTATCTAAAGACTTTTAATGACACCCCCTTTGAGGAGAAATGTTTTCATCTCCCATTCTTTTTCCTCTCTTATGCTGTGCACCTATTCTTGTTTCTAACAAGATTTTGTTACTAGAAAGGAAGCTTTATGAAATCATAAGGAATTAAGTACATGCAAAGTCCCCATTTTAAGTACCCTTCCCCTACCATTGTGATATGCCAAGTTTTAAAGTATTCAGTCTCCTCCCAAACCCCACCACCACGATTAGAATGTGTTTTCAGAAAGGAATATTAGATAGTTATAACCTTAGTATGATTTTAAAATCAAGATGCTGGATTCCCTTATGCAGTGATTTTTCAATGTGTATACACAGATCATCTGCATCAGCATCACCTGCAGGGCTTGTTAAAACAGAGTACTCAGTCCCATCCTAGAACTGGTGAAACTGAAGTCTCTAAAGGTGGGACCCAGGAATATGTATTTTAACAAGCTCCCCCATTAAAGATTGAGAATCACAGGCTTAAGGTGACTTATTTTGAATAGAGTTAGGTTAGAGGTAAAGGAGACTTTGAGATGGGATGCCTGAGACCCTTAAATAATCCTGAAGTGGGCCAGCTGGGGGTTTTCTTGGCCGTTTGCCAAGTTCCTTGCCAGTGAACCTACAAACTTCTAAACTTTCATCAGGAAAGTACAGCACAGTAAGTCTTCCCCCTCCTAATGAAGTTATTTATATAAATGATAACAAGGAAATAACATAGTTCATGGAACACTAATTTTTCTTTTAACTTACATTGGGTCATCTCTGATAGAAACTGACTTTCAGTGCTCCGCATGAGAAAGTAAAACTATTAATCAAAGATTGTTAGGAAGGAAGCAACAACCAGTTTGTGGATATGGCTTTCTACCTAGACAAATCTCTTTTCTTTCTGCCTCCCCTAAGATAAGTGGTTGGGGTGGGATAGAGAGCAGGGGATCCCTAATTTCTGGTGTTTTAAAATAGTTCAACCCTTAAGAAAAGAGACTTCACCACCAGAGGGTTGAGTAACTAATATGAGTAATATTGCATTATTCATTAATATTACATTGAGCAGACAATAAAGAGACTTTGCTGAAAAATAATTATGACTGACATCTGAAACTTTCACTCACTAGCTTACAAAATGACCAATTATTTCCAGGGATCTAGCAAGGAAAAGGAATTTCCCCAGATCATTGGCCAAAAAGTCCCCTAAAACACATGGCAATCAAGGAATTCGGCTGAGTTGCACCTGAGACTTAGATACCCAAATGACTTCACCAGTTTATCTCCATTGTTCTGCACCCCCTGGATCTTCAGAAGACTCAGGAGCTAAAAAGAAGGCCTCTCAAAAACAGAAGACAGGGACTTCCCTGGTGGCGTAGCGGTTAAGAATCCACCTGCCAATTCAGGGGACATGGGTTCGATCCCTGGTCTGGGAAGATCTCACATGCTGTGGAGCAACCAAGCCCGTGTGCCACAACTACTGAGCCTGCACTCTAGAGCCTGTGAGCCACAACTACTGAGCCCGTGTGCCATAACTACTGAAGCCCATGTGCCTAGAGCCTGAGCTCCACAACAAGAGAAGCCACCATAATGAGAAGCCCGAGCACTGCAATGAAGAGTAGCCCCCACTTGCTGCAACTAGAGAAAGCCTGTGCACAGCAACGAAGACCCAACGCAGCCATAAATTAATTAATTAATTAATTAATTTAAAAAAAAACAGAAGACAGCCTGGACCCTAGAGAATAGTGGAAGACAAAGGGCAGACAGGTGTGATGAGTTATGGAGGTTGCCAACTCAAGGGCCCAGATGAGGACAGATCTATCTATTATATAGAAGAAATGAGCCAGGGGTAATTGACCATATCAAGATAGAAAGAGAATAGAGCCTCTCAAATCTAGCCCAGCCAAAAGGTACAATGCGAGAAGATGGCTCAATGTGAATGAGTCTTCAAAATTTTTAAGGGAAGCTAGAAAACTGAATGTTTATGTGAAAGCTCCTAATTTCTAAACAGTGGCCCAAAACAATTTTAAACACTGTGTGTGCCAACAAAACACATTTTCAGGGTTGAATTTCACCTTTGAGCATACAGTTGCAACCAAAGAGTTTTGCCTTCAAAGGTAAAATAGCAGAGTAAAAGACTATTGAGATTTCCAACTTAACCGGGAAGGGTCGAGTTAGGTATATTTTGGAAATTATTGTGTTGTTTTTGTTTTTGTTTTTTTCTGCCTTTCTGAGCACATAACATTGGCCCTAATTTACCTGAAAGTTTGAATCATCCATTGGCCTGGGGTAAAGATTAGGAATTTTCACAGAAAAAATTCAAAGAGAAAGACCAAGGTAATATTCAGCTTCTGATATTCAAAAATGGTTTTCCTCTGTCTACAATGCCAGCAAGCAGTAAGCAGCCACAGGTGGATGTGATAACTAGATAATAGTTTTATGTTCTAAGTAGTTAATCTCCCCACAGATTAATTTAAGTGAGCCACAGAGAATTCAGCATGTTTTTCCATTCAATGATACTTCTATAAAATAGAACTCTCTTCTAATGCAGAAAAGTCTAGGTAATTACTCATGTCGCATCTAGTAGGTAGCAGCAGGGCAATGTTAGTCCCAGGGAGCAGGTAGTAAGAGAGTCAGGCAAAGGACCATTTCTAGTATCAGCAATTCAGGAGTTTAAGGTTCAAGGTGAACAGAAATCTAGAAACAGGAAGTCACGTCAGAGCCAAGACAAGAGGCCCAGTCACCACAGGACAAAGTAGATTGGAATCACCAAGCCTCAAAAGTCAATGGAAGTAAGATCTAGAACTGCCCTATCCAACACAGTAGCCTCTAGCCACATGTGGCTAGTGAGCATTTAAATGTGTCTGAATTGAAATGGGCTATAAACCTAAAACATACACTGGAGTTAGAAGGTGTTATGAAAAAGAATATAAAATGTCTCATTAATAATTTTTTTATTTTAATTACTTGTTGAAATGATAGTATTGAATATTTTAGGTATATTGGGTTAAATAAAATATAGTTAAAACTCATTGCACCTGTTTTGGGGTTTTTGGTTTCTGTTTTAGTTTTTTTACTTTTTTAGTGTGACTACTAGAAAAATTTAAAGTAACATATGTATCTCATATTGTATTTCTGTTAGTCCAAAAGTCAGAACCCCAGAGTCACCCTGCTGGCAAGCATGCAGTCCACACTCTTCTACACTTCCTGATGAAGTAAGGAAGGAGGCTTTGCCCTGTGGCAAAGCTGGAGGGCCACTTTAGGTCTTCACACACAGAAAGGGAAGTTAGAGAAATAGAGAACGTTAGTGAAATCTATACCTGATTATGGTTACTAGAATGATAGAAGAGCTGAGAGAATAAGAAAGGTTTATAAAATTTAAAAAGAAAATTTAAAGCAAAATTAAAAGAAATATAAACACTGAAGTATAATAAGATATATTTATTAGTATTTGATAGGCTTTATTTTTTAGAGCAGTTTTAGATTCACAGCAATATGGAACAGAAGGTACAGAAATTTCCCATATACACCCTGCCCGCACACATGCATAGGCTCCCTCATTATCAACATCCCACACCAGAGGGGTACATTTGTTACAAATGATGTGCCTACATGGACACATCATAATCCTCCAACTTCCATAGTTTATATTAGGGTTCACTCTTGATGTTGTACATTCTGTGGATTGGACAAATTTGTAATGGCATGCATCCACCACTATAGTATCAGAGTAATTTCTACACTATACAGTGTAGTGTAGTGTACACTGTTACCACTATACAGAGTAATTTCACTGCCCCCCAAATCCTCTGTGCTCTGCCTATTCATTCCTTCCTCCCCCACCAACCTTTGCCAGCCACTGATCTTTTTACTGTCTTTATAGTTTTACCTTTCCCAGAATGTCATATAGTTGGAATCATACGGTGTATAGCCTTTTCAGGCTGACTTCTTTCACTTAGCAGTATGTATTTAAGTTTCCTCTATGTCTTCTCAGGGTTTGAGAGCTCCTTTGTTTTTAGTGCTGAGTAATATTCTATTGTTTGGATGTACCACAGTTAACGTATCCATTTATCTACTGAAGGACATCTTGGTTGCTTCCAAGTGTTGGCCATTATGAATAAATCTTTTCTAAACTCCATGTGCGAGTTTCTGTGTGGACATAAATTTTCAACTCCTTTGGGTAAATACCAAGGAGCATGACTGCTGGATCATATAAGTGTATGTTTAGTTTTGTAAGCAAGCACCAAACTGTCTTGCAAAGTGGCTGTACCATTTTTCATTCCCATTGAATGAACTCTCATTTGTTGAATAAATGAAGAAGTGTGGTATATTTGTTTACAATGGAATAATATTCAGCCATGAGAAAGAATGGAAGTTTGCCATTTACAAAAACACAGATGGACCTAGAAAGTATTATGCTAAGTGAAATAAGTCAGACAGAGAAAGACAAATACTGTACAGCTTCACTTATACGTGGAATCAAAAGACAAAACAAATGAACAAACATAACAATATAGAAACAGAGTCATAGATCCAGAGCAATGAATGAGAATTCCTATTGCTCCACATCTTGCCAGGACTTGACTTTATTAATGTTCTGGATGTTGAACATTCTAATGGGTGTGTAGTATTATCTCCTTGTTGTATAGATACCTTTGTCACCAGTCTTTTAGACTACTGCATCACTAGTCAATGTAACCAAACCTGAGGCTTTCATGGGGTGACCTGGGAATAGCAGTTGGTCCACAGCTTGTTCTTGGTTCCAAGATCTCTAGCCAGGCTGGCTCAATGCCAAAAATCAAATCAAAACAAAACAAAACAAAAAACCCCCAAAACTATTATAACCATCCTTCTGCTAGAATTTTTGTTCACCCAAATCTTCACCCCAACATGGAGCATCTGACTCTTTCTTATCATATATTATTAAAGGTTTAATATTTCTTTTAAAGTAAAATCTAGACCTCTTACCATAGTTACATAATTTAGTCCCTGCCTACTGCTACAGCCTTGTTGCCTACCCCTCACTCGCTATGTTACTGACATACTGGAATAAATGGCAAAATCATTCCCATCCAGAAACTTTGCCCTTCCTTTTTCCTCTACCTAGAATAGTCATCTCTCAAATCTTTGTATGGTTGACTCCTTGTCATTCAGGTTTCGACTCAAATGTTACCTCTTTAAAGAGCCTTTTCTTGTGATATTGCTCCCATCACTCTCTATCTCATTACCCTATTTTACTTTCTTCAAAACAATTATCACTGTCTGAAATGCCCTTATTTTTGACATATTTATTGTTAGTTTCCCCACTCTTCCCTCAGCTGTAAACTCCACAAAAGCAGGAACCTGTTCACTGCTGTATCTTTATTGCAGGGTTATCACAAACAGTTGTATAGATCGTGTACTGCACAATCAGGTCATAGTCTATGTGTGTACATACATGGCACCTTGCTCTCTAGGTGACTGGCACATAGTAGGTGTTCAATAAACATCCAATAAACTGAATGAAAAGTTGACTTTATCCTTCAAGATCCCCTACTATTCCTTCAGCTCCCTCTGTTTATTTGTGACCCAGGAGGATAAGATTGAAATATTAATATAGAAAAAAATGATTTCTAGCCTAGAAAATTCTTTCCAAGTCTTTTTCAAATCAATGGATTCCCTGGCATCTAAATTCTAAGTCTGAACCTGTTTATTCTAGTTTGGAAAAGCCTTCAGACATTACCCCCAACCTGACACAGGACCTATGTTATTCTCATTTTATTATCAGAAACTTCGTCTTTTCATAATTGCTCTTGTTCGCTGAAAGATCCTGGCAAGTTTGAACTCATAGTACTCACTATTGATATCACTCATTTGGGAATTTTTTCGTGAGTTGCCATGTGAAATTTCTCCTACTTTTGTATATATTACCATCTGGCCCTTTGTTTTCTCATCTAAATTTTCATAGTGTGCTCCAGTCTGCCTTTCTACATTTTGTTGAAGTAACACACTGATTATTTCACTTTAAATTCTGTAGACTATTAGTCAAATGTCTCACACACAGTAGGTCCTCCATATCAAATGCTAATTTGGGCTGATTTAACTTTTTTATGGCTGAATTTCTGATTCAGAATAAAATCTTTAAAAGAGACCAGGCTCCCTTTCTCAAGATATATCAATAAAAACACTTAAATATATGCCTCCAACTGTTAATAATGTTTATTTAGAGGTCACTGGATTATGGTGGGATTTTTTCTTTCTGAAATTTTCCAACTTTTCTCATTAAGTTTAGAAAATTTTTCACTTGGAAAAATAATGGAAGTACATTATGTTTTTTAAAGGCAATGCCATAATTAAACATGTCAGAACTAGGTTTTAAAGACTTAAGTCCCACTCAGGAGTCAGGAGGTTCTATTCCTGAGTCCAGGCCTTCCTCCATGTTGTCTATGAATGTGGTTGCAGAGTTTGCCAGAGGGGAAAAAAAGTTGGGAGATGGAACAATCACTGCAGGTCAGACCGAACTTAAGCAGAGACAGGCTGGAGAAACAGTCCGAGGCTGGAAAAACAGTTCGAGGCTGGAAATAAGAAGGCCATTTTATTTCATTTAATTCATTTTACTGAGCATTTACTACATGCCAGGCATTTTCAAATTTATGATCTTACTTTAACCCTTATACTGCTCTATATAAGGTATTTATACACCCATTTTCAGATGGGGCAAGTAACTTTCTCAGAAATACAAATGATTTGCACTAGGTCACACAGCAAGTAAGTAACAGAGACAAGTCTCAACTTCACAATGGTTCCTCACAAGATTCAAGCAAGAGAAGCTTGTGGTTCGGTACTAAGGTGACAGTTGTTAAGTTTCCAGAGTGATGCTTCTTGGAAAAATCTTGGTGCACTTTGCGTAGCTAAGTTCAGGCATTTTAAAGGATCCCATCAAGCCAGATTAGATAGTTACCTACATTATATTCATGCACTAGCAAGCAAATAGGAGATATATTTTAAGGATTCCTGGGATTCAGACTCCACAGGTCTTGCTCAGTCATCACATTTATTCATATTTGCCCAAATCACAGGGTGGGGCTGGGAGGATGAGGAGCTCATAGATTTGCAAGCTTCTACTCTGCCAGTCTAATACAATGTAAAGAACTGGCCAAGAGCCCAGTCTTTGGAGTAAGGCAATCTCAATTAAATTCTCTGTTCTGTTTCTTCCTAGCTGGTTGACCCTTAATCCAGGTACTTAATCTCTCTGAGGCTTAATTTCCTTCTCTGTATAAAGGAGAAAACAGTAGTAATTATCTCATAGGCTTTAAGGAGTAAATGAGATAATATATGTATGGCATCTAGTTCAGTACATGACATATTGTAAGTATTAGATTCATGTTAGTCATTATGATCATCTCATTAATTCCTCATTGTGTTCAGCCCTGACTAGTTTCTCTTTCTGGTGATGACAGCCAATTTTAGTGCTCCGTCATCTCCTGAGTCAAGGCCATTTCCCCTCCAGCGCTGGTTCCAGCTCAGATGTGTGAGGTGAAGAAAATTTTACCTTTGTGGTTGGCCTGAGTGCCTCAGTTGCTGCTTCTTTTCTGTTTAGTTATGTCATAGGAGGAGGCAAAGTCCAGGGAAAGTATATTTGTTTAAGATCTCAGGATTCACAGCCAGATCGCTTGGTTCTGCCACTTACTTAACCTCTGTTCTTCAGTTTCCCCATCTGTAAAATGGTGATAATAAGAGTACCTACCACCTTATTACTAGTTTTAGTTTGGGAGGGTTAAATGATTAATTCAGAAAACATGCTTAGGACAGTGCTGAGTGCATAGAATGCTCAATAAATGATAGGTACTGCTATTACTTACAATTTGCATATGAACAAATTGAGATTCAGAATTATATATCTGGTAAGTGTCAGAGCAGTGATTTGAATCCAAGTCAGTACAGTGCTGAAGTCTAAGCCCCTGTTACTAATTATAACCACTTTTGCAGGGAAACAAAATATGTACTTATTATTTTAAATTGTATAATGTTTGTTTAAATAAAATGTTTATAAATAAATACATGTATGAATAGATATTGTATATACATATATTGGGTTGGCAAAAACGTTCGTTCAGTTTTTTCCGTAAGATGGCTCTAACAGTGCTTAGGTGTCTTTAACTTCATTCGAAACAATTTTGTTAGATTGTATTGTGACAGCTGTCATATCAGCGTGCATTAAAAAAAAAAACATCAGAATTGGTGAATTTTTGTGTCGCCATTTGAATGTTGAAGATGGAAGAAAAAAAGCAACATTTTCAGCATATTATGCTTTATTATTTTAAGAAAGGCAAAAACGCAACTGAAATGCAAAAAAAGATTTGTGCAGTGTATGGAGAAGGTGCTATGACTGATCGAACGTGTCACAAATGGTTTGCGAAGTTTTGTGCTGGAGATTTCTCACTGGACAATGCTCCATGGTCGGGTAGAACAGTTGAAGTTGATAGCAATCAAATTGAGATAATAATTGAGAACAATCAATGTTATACCATGCTGGAGATAGCCGCATACTCAAAATATCCAAATCAAGCGTTGAAAATCATTTGCACCATCTTAGTTATGTTAATCGCTTTGATGTGAGGGTTTCACATACGTTAAATGACAAAAACCTTCTTGACCATATTTCAGCAAGCGATTCTCTACTTAAACATAAAGAAAACTTTCCGTTTTTAAAACAAATTGTGACGGGCAATGAAAAGTGGATACTGTACAAAAATGTGGAACAGAAGAGATCGTGGGGCAAGTGAAATCAACCACCACCAACCACACCAAAGCCCAGCCTTAATCCAAAGGAGGTGATATTGTGTATATGGTGGGATTGGAAGGGAGTCCTCTATTATGAGCTCCTTCCGTTAAACCAAACAATTAATTCCAACAAGTACTGCTCCCAATTAGACCAACTAAAAAGCAGCACTGGACGAAAAGTGTCCAGAATTAGTCAACAGAAAATGCATTATCTTCCATCAGGATAACGCAAGACCACATGTTTCTTTGATGACCAGGCAAAAACTGTTACAGCTTGGCTGGGAAGTCCTGATTCATCCGCTGTATTCACCAGACATTGCACCTTCGGATTTCCATTTATTTCGGTCTCTACAAAATACTCTTAATGGAAAAAATTTCAATTCCCTGGAAGACTGTAAATGGCACCTGGAACAGTTCTTTGCTCAAAAAGATAAAAAGTTTTGGGAAGATGGAATTATGAAGTTGCCTGAAAATGGCAGAAGTTAGTGGAACAAAATGGTGAATACGTTGTTTAATAAAATTCTTGCTAAAAATGAAAAATGTGTCTTTTATTTTTACCTGAAAACCGAAGGTACCTTCTGGCCAACCCAATATATGTATTTATGTTGTGTTAATTTTAAACGGTAGGTTTTTTCCCCCAAAATAAATCTCATGTGGAATTCCAATAACATTATGAAGCAGATAAGATGTGACTGAAGGGACAAGTAGATGCAAGCAGAAAGTGGGAAGATCATGGGTGGGTCTGTGGCCTTCCCCAGGCCTTTCCATCATGATCAGAAGTCCCTTCTCCAAGCTGGGTTTGAGAAACAGCATTAGTTTTCTATTGCTGCCATAACAAATCACCACAAATTTAGTGACTTAAAGCAACACAAATTTATCATCTTAAATTTCTGTAGGTCAGAAGTCTGGCACGGGTCAAATTCAAGATGTCAGAAGAACTGCATTCCTTTTTGGAGGCTCTAGGGGAGAATCTGTTTCCTTTCTTCTTCCAAATTCTAGTGGCTGTCTGCATTCCTTGGTTCATGGCTCACTTCTTCCACTGTCAAAGCCAGCAACAGGGGGTGGAGTTCTTCTCACATCACGTCTCTCTGACCCTTCTCCTGTTGTGAACTTTCTCTCCAATTTTAAGGACTCACATGATTACATTGGGCCTACCGGGATAACCCAGGATCATCTTCTCATCTTAAAGTTTATACATTTGATCACATCTGCAAAGTGTGGGATTAGGACACGAACATCTTTGGTAGGCTAGGGGCAGTATTCTGCCTACCACAGCTCCACAGAACACAGCATTTTGAAAGCCACAGTATTAGGGTAAACATTACTAACTTTTTTTCTAGTTACTGAAAGTTGATGACGTTTTAGTGGATTACAGAAAAGTGAATCATACACAAACCGATTTTTTCACATTAATATATTTTTTTAAAAGATGTCACATAGTAAAAGGGGGGAAAAAAGGAAGGCAGTACAGTCCAGGTTTTAAGCTAAGTACAAAAATGTTTATTTTGGCTGGCTAATTACAAAAGTTATGGAGCTAGTTACAAAGGATACAAATTACATTTAGCATGATTTTATTTATTTGTATTTATTTATACCCTGTCTTATTCTACAAATATTATTTAAGGCAGATAGACTTTAAAAGTTGGCCATTTATGACACTGCATTTAGCCAATAGGAGAGAAAATTGTTTTATTTATGGTTAGTATTTCTACAAAAAAGGAAGACATTTACAGGTGCTTTCTTTCACCAAAAATGCATGGCATATATAATTATTTGTGAAATATTAAACTGTGTATTACTTGGTATTTCTCATCAACTGAACAACCACAGAAAAAAGCATGGCTCTCATTCATATTAGCTTGAAAGAAATTTACTACATCTTACAGATATACAATATGTGCCTTTAGAAAGGTTATGCCTCTACTGCATGATATCACTTACATGTGGAATCTAAAAAAAATAATACAAATGAATGTATATGCAAACAGAAACAGACTTGCAGATACAGAAAACAAACTATATATACAGTTTACAAACTACACAATGATAACCAAAGGGGAGAAGGAAGAGGGGAGGGGAAAATTAAGGGAATGGGATTAAGAACTACTATGTATAAAATAGATAAGCAGCAAGGATATACTGTATAGCACACGGAATCATAGCCATTATCTTGTAATAACTTTTAATGGAGTATTATCTGTAAAAAACCTGAATCTCTATGCTGTACACCTGAAACTAATATAATATTGTTAATCAACTATACTTCAATTAAAAAAAAACAAAGAAAGGTTATGCCTACATGGCAATTCTTCTCTCCTGCGAACAGTCCATGAAGGAGGTATCGTATGCTTTCAAGAGCTCCAGAGAAGGTGGCCTGCAGTTGACTAATCTCTGTTCACTCATTAAGGGCTCTCTGTTGCCACCCATGCCCACAGCTTCTTCTCATCATTTCTGCCCTTTCTAACCTCTGCCACTTTTGCAGTTACTACCTTTACTCTCCAATCTTCTTTCTTCTCTAACTCCCTCCACTAATCCCCTGCTTCATGGATTTAACAAGCAAAAGTTAGCAAGATTGTTTTTATGGGCGGGATTAATCAATCAGAGTACTCTGGTGGTTTTTTGTTTTGTTTGTTTGTTGGCTGGTTGGTGTGGTCAATCCAACCATCATGATGCAGAAGGCATAAGCATAAGCTCTGATTTGACACTTTCTCTGTAATGTTTACTTTAATTATGGGCTAAGAGTTGTACCTGAAGATTCAGAGTTGTTGAAGGAATGGATGTTGGATAGGCAAGGATTTACAGTAACTGTATCAGAATAACAAACCAGTTCCAGATAAATTATTATGCTAAAAAAAGAATTGCACAAGTGCTAAAGAAAAACTTAATAATTTGAACACTTGCCCAATATTAATTGGCCCTATAATATGTATAAAAACAATGCACAAAGTATCCATTAGAAGCATGACAGGCATACATTATAAGCCTAAACCTATCTTTTTCTCTCTAAATCATTCATCAAAAAACAATTCTTCATTGATTAGTACAGACTGACAACAAAAATAAAGGGCAGATGAATTTTTTAAAGAAATCTATCTATTAAAAATATATGCTACCTTATCTTTGTAATTTGGTAAAATAAGCTAAAATTGGACTTAAGTTTACCATAACAATTAGTTAAGTAGCACTAACAGAAGCATTCACTGAGATAGCATACCATTGTTAGAAAAAGAGGGCCTGCAATGATACTATAGACACTATTTAAAAAAAAAAAGTGAGGAAATATTTCTTTGAAAATACTGTGGTGTTAAAGAGATGTGGTTCTAAAAGGTAGCGCAATAATCACAGGATGAATTAAGAATGTTACCAAAATAATTACATAGCAATTTTGGCTAGGTATTAAAAGTTATATAGTAACGGATTACTTTCAAATAGGATTCCTATCTGGTCACTTTAGAAGAAACCTAAATCAGGCATAATTAACTTGAATCAAATGTACACAAAAACTTCTTTGTCATATGGTTCATTATTACCTTATATGAATTTTTAAAAATAAATTTATTTTTTGGCTGCGCTGGGTCTTCGTTGCTGCGCGCGGGCTTTCTCTAGTTGCGGTGCGTGGGCTTCTCATTGTGGTGGCTTCTCTTGTTGCGGAGCATGGGCTCTAGGCACGTGGGCTTCAGTAGTTGTGGCACAAGGGCTCAGTAGTTGTGGCTTGCGGGCTCTAGAGCACAGGCTCAGTAGTTGTGGCACACGGGCTTAGTTGCTCCGCGGCATGTGGGATCTTCCCAGACCAGGGCTTGAACCTGTGTCCCCTGCATTGGCAGGCAATCCGCTGCGCCACCAGCAAAGTCCCCTTACACGGATTTTAAATCAAACTCTATACCAAGGAAATTAAAGCAATTTACAAATAAAGGCCAGAATAACTAAGTCAGCCTATGAGGTAGTCCTATTTCTCATCAGCATTATAATAGGAAACATTTTTATTTTTTAAAAGTACACTGTGGTGTTATATAATACTATGTCACAGACATTATCATGGATATTAATGTCAGAGTATCTACCTAAAAAATAGTAATTCTGAAGATTAAATATGAATCCAGATTGGTACCTTATGGATCATATGTCCTTAGTTCTCGGTACAGTGTCAACCAAGCTCAACAAGTATTTGGTGAATTTGTCACCAAGTGGTTTAACTTTCAGTGTTACTCCTATGGCCAGATGCTAAATAAAAGCCAAAACCAGAGAATTGTTTTTCACATTTTAATCAGACCTTCACATTTAGAGGAACTTAGATGAATGGATTCGTCAAATCTATATTTGCGTTATTAACAACATCTTTGAATAATTAAAATGTAACCATTTCAAACTGAATTACATTTATAAATACATAATTCTACCTGGATTTTTTCAAGTGCCTTCCAACTGGTACTTATTTTCTTACACTCCACAGCTAATCCATTCTTCAATCCTGTCAGCTCTATCTTCAAAATATATCCAGACTCTGATGCCTTTCCTCCACCTCCAATAATCCAATCACCTTTGCCTCCCATCTAGAGTACTCAGGTGACTTCCTGACTGGTCTCCCTGCTTCCACTCTTATCCCCTAAACACAGCAGGCAATGTGATCCTTTTAAAATATGTCATATCATGTTACTCCTCTGCTTATAACTATTCACTGGCACCCCATCTCATTGAGAATGAACCCAATGACCTACAAGCACCAAGCAATTCTGACCCTGGCTACGAATCCAACCTCATCTCCTACCATTTCATTCCTTGCAAACTCTCCTTCACACTCCTTGCTTTTCTCTAAACATCTCAGGGCCTTTGCACTCACTGTTCTCCTGCCTGTTTCACTCTTCCCTAGATATCTGCGTGGTTCGCTCCCCCTCTTCATTGAAGCTTCTGTTATCTCCTCTAAGGAGCCTTCTCTCCCCACCCTAAGACAGCACTCATTTTCTTCTCCTCCTCATTCTCCTGCTCTGCTCTTTCTTTCATAGCACTTCTCACCACCCAACATATACTTATGTGATGGTTTGTTCACTATTTGTCTCTCTCCCCCTGGTATGGTGTAAGTTCCAGGAGAACAGGGATTTGTCATTTGGTTCACTCTTTCAGAAACAAAATGGCTTTTTTACTGTTCCTGAAACATGCCAAGATCTTACTCATCTTTCCTCTTGTTTCTTCTTGTGGCTGACTTGTGCACAGTACAGACAGGTCAACATCTCCTAAAGACTAGAGTGGTCCATAAACTAAACGAACAAATGATAATCAGCTTTGTTTGTCAACGTAGGTAAAATCTGTCAATTTATTGAGATTAAATGTTCATTATTGTGTTGTCCCTATAAAAAGAAAAATATTAAGAAAAGTGATAACTGCTTTAAATTGAATAATTTAAATTTCATTTTGTACCCAGATATGCTATCTTTTTGATCCCTATGACCCTGTAATAAAGGTAAAGCAGGTATTAATACCCAGAGGTGGATTTACTGTGACGATTAAATTTCAGGACCCTTTATTTGCATGAGGCTTCTTGGGAGAGGTGCAAGGTATATGTTTCTGTATTATTTTTCTTAACATGATCTCCATGTTTTTTAGAGATCCTTCCTTGACCATCTTCACCAAACTAAACAATATTCCAAGAGCCCTCTGAAGAATGAGGATCTGTTTGGTAAAAAGGATGTGGGAAAAGCTTTCAAGCAGAAGGAATAGTGTATGGGGTACTAACGACAAGAGATTTCCTGAACTAACATAACAGAAGGCCAGGATTGACAGTGAAACTGGAAGAGCAGACAGAGGTCGGATCATGGTGAGGCTAAAAAGCAATGCTTAGGATTTGAGACTTTTATTTAATGGTCTTAAGCTAGTGTTTCTAAAAGATCATTCTAGCTGCACTGTGGAAAATTTTAGGCTCAATTCTAAATTTGATTACACATGTAAAATGCCTGCAAAGATTAATGGAAAATGAATCCAGGGATTGAGACTAGAATGTATTGTTTTGTATTTTTATTATTTTTCTGCCCAGAAAGGTACATTTTCTTTATTTTTTAAAATGGGATTATTCCGGTTTTTTCCTGCATAGTTTAAATCTCTAGAGATCCAGAGCAAATTTTATCATGATTTAAAAAAACTAACATAAAATATACACAGAAGAAAATGGACAGCTAAGGCATGTGGGAAAATCAAAGTAATATGAATGTAAAACTATAATCACTTCTTTTACACTTATTAAACTAACTAAAATAATTATTAATAGTACTCAAAACTATTAAAGTTGAAATGAAATGAAAACATAAACAATTTTAGTAGTATTGTCCATTTGGAGAAAAATATAGTACAAGATAACAAGAGCTAAAAAAATATTTATATCCTTGGATCCAACAATCCCACCTTTGTGATTTTTTTCAAAGACAACGTAAAAGAAGGAAAAAATTTTTCATAAAACTATTCAGGTGGCAGTTGATAGTGACTATTAATGTCCTAAGGCAATGAGGCACAGACCTGGTGATGTTTTTCAGGATATAAAAGGTTGAGAGGTTCTACAGCTTGGTATGCTTTTCTGGGGCTGGAGGCTTCAGGGTAGGATGCTTTCCTTGGCCAGACTAGAGTCCTTGTGAAGGTGCTGAGTATCTGGAAAAGATGAAATAATGTGAAAATGAATTCTCTCTTATTGTATGTAAGCCATCCCTCAGATTAGGGTTACTTTATGATAACCCTAATTTGTAATGAAATTTTAATGGGAAGACTTTTGTAAAAATACTTTTAGGAGGCAAAGGATAAATCAGTCAAACGAATCACCATGACATACCTCAGAAAATGGTGGCGCTGACAACCCAAGGAAAGGTATCTACTTCATAATCCATGTATTTTCGTACTTTAAAATACAACTCTATAATCAAGTAGTAAGGGTAGTAAAAATATACAGATTTGATCACTTTAAATAAATATATGTCAGAAGTACATCATATGTCAGAAGTACATCATAGGCAAAATTATAATGTAAATAACTTAGAAAAGCATGTTTATATTTGTTAATATAAACAAAAGGTTAAAGATTATAATATACAGAGTTCTTATAAATGATTGAGATAGATGGCTGCTATAATAGAAAAATATGTAAATGACATGAAAAATGTCAGAAGATGAAATGCAAATGGACAATAAATATAAGAAAAGATATTCAGCTTAATTAATAATAAAAGAAATGGAAGGAAAGAAAGACAGACAGACTTGATGGATTGTTAAAGTTTAAGAGGATTTATAATACTCAGCGACATTGAGAGTGTTGAGAAATGGATATTCTCTTGTGCTTGGTGGGATTGTAAACTGATATCGTATTTCTGGAGGAATGATTGAAAATATGTACCAAATTTTTAAATGGATATAACTTTTTGCTCCCAGCAATTCCACTTCTAGAAATTTATCCTAAGGAGATAACCTAACAAGTACTCAAAGATTATACATAAGGATATTCTCTACAGTATTATCTACTATAAAAAAATTGGGAGCAATCTAATTATCCTTTAACAGGGGTTGATTAAACAACTTATTGTTCAACCATACTACCCAGTTATGAAAAATAATGATGTAAGAAGATATACACAACATACTATTTCATTAGAAAGCTGTGTACAAAGCAGTATGCATATAGAGTGTCCAGTTATGTAAAATTATACGTAAGTGTGTGAGTGTGTGTGTGTGTGTGTGTATTATAAGATGACTAGAAAATTGTTTAACAAAGTTTTAGCAGTGCTTATCACTGGGTGGTGAGATTTCAGGTGATTTTACTTTCTTCTCTTATGCTTTTGTGTTTTGATTTTTTTAAACTATGATCACGTATTATAATTATAGTCAGAAAAATATAAAGCCATTCTCATTTGAAAAAATATACTTCACGTTTTATTTTTCGCAAACTTTAAACTCTATATGCTTCATAGTATGAAATTTATGCTTTACCTTTATATTTAGAAATGCTTTATATTTAGAAAACTATTCATGAAAATCCACTTAATTCTTATTATTGTCAATTATGTAAAAAAGTAAAAATTAAACGAGGTCATTGTACTTTGAGTAGCGTAATGCCGGTACGATTTCTTTTTTAATATTTTCCTCCTTTTTTTTTTCATTATTTACGTTTAAAAAAAATCTCTTAGAATGAGCTAACTCTTTAAATGAGAAAACTGTCTTTGCTTTAGTATAATTTACAGCCTCTTGCCCTCCTGCTCCCCAGTTCACACACAGAGCCCCCCGCCCAGACTCACACGTAACCAAATACAGACCAACTTACAGCCAGCGAGCCACACGTGGGACTACTAGCCCAGCACAGCGTGGACCCGCAAGCACAGCTCGTGGACGCTTCCATTTTCCCCGAGCGGTGGGGGGAGGTTTTCTTAGAAATATAACTTACTTATCCCCATATTTCAGAAAATAACTTCACTAGAAACAATGAAATCAGTAGAATAAATTGCGTCAAACCAAGTTGTGCAATAAAATAAGTAAATCTGAGGTAAAAAATTGAAGTTGGTGTTCTCTTTCTCTTAATACAGGAACTCGTTAGGAAGAATGGTTTAATCCGAAGCGTCCCGCTCAGGTAAGCGACTTCACAGTTTTTTCCTCCTTATTACTAATTAGATAATTCTCTAATAACACCAAGGTCCTGCTAGTGTGTCTGCTTCCAGAAATACAAGCACTTCTGCGACCCTCTTCATGAATTTGCCCCAAACAATCAACAGCTAACAGAAATGCTGAGTTCTGGACCTCGTCCCTCAGGTGTGCAGAAGGTCAGGGCTGGGCAGGCACGTGGGATGTGCTCCCATACTGTACATAGAACCTGAATTTAAACTTTACACTTGAAATATTTTAGACTCCTGACGAGGTGGCTGTGTACTATGGGAGGGGGAAAACCATACGTCTTGGATTTATCAGGATAGACCTGGTTTCACGTAAATGTATTGTTTTCAACGAAGGTTACCTGTTAAATGTGTAAATAAATGTAATGTAATTTGATTTTTATGTCTTTTAATGTCGAAAATAAATAGAAAAATATCCACGTGCCCAGACTTTTGGTTATTAGCTGAAGCCAGACCCCGCGCCACCCCCAAATTTGCGGTTTCTACAAGGAAAGAGAGAAATGTAGGTTTGACAGGGAGATATTAAGTTTTATTCAAGTAGCTACTTGGGCACCTACCTGGGACTTTACATGCTTTATCTTATTTACTGTTCACTGAAAATTTTCATTTGGGGAAGTTAATTTGCTGGAAGATACAGAACTAGTAGAAATTATAGCATAAGGATGGGAGCCCAGATCGGACTCCTTAAATCCATGCTTTTTCCACAATATCTGCTGCCTCTAAGTAAAGGACTGCAGCAGTTACTTAGGTTATCTACCTTGCTTTAAGTTGAAACAATTTAACCAGAAAGACCAATTTTAAATGGTCGGATTGCTAGTTGATCGTAGAACCAAAATGAAATATAGATGTTGAGATTCAGGATGCTTTTCCATCACAGCATATACTAATTATACCATTTTGTCATTTGCTTTTAACCAAAGCAGAATTGAAGACGTGAAAAGCATTTTTAAGTCCTTTCCTTTGAACCAACTAAGTCAAGAATATTAGTAATCTTTTTTTTTTCTCTAGAGCATATAATAAGCAATAACCAAGAATGCAGTAGTACATATACTATTTCTATGAGAACTTGGATATAAGTAGCTGTGTATAGCCTGGGCTTTTATTTCATGTGATGATGAGTTGAGTATCAGGACTTGCACAGCTTCTTTTTGCCTTTTATATAAATTCTCTGTGACTTGGGCCAATCATTTTCAAATAGTTTATTCATCAGTGAAATTGGTATGATCTTATGTAGCTTAGTCACAGCATATTCTTTTTTTTTTTTCTTTTTTTTTGCATTTTCATTTCTTAGTAAAGCCAAGGATGTTTCTTGGTTTATAATTTCAGGAACATGGAATGATTCAGAAAAATCTGTGAAAGGTTAATTGCTAATCTTTATTTTTGGAGGAGGGGAGAAATCAAAGATGGAAAGCAGTTTTTAAATTCTCAAGTGGTATCTAATAATTTTTTAAATATTGTTTTTTCATTGCAAAATATTTACATCAGTCCTATGATCTAGGTAGTATTTTAAAAATATGAACACTGGGGGGCTTCCCTGGCAGTCCAGTGGTTAAGACTACACCTTCCAGTGCAGGGGGTGCGGGTTCCATCCCTGGATGGGGAGTAAGATCCCACATGCCTCTCAGCCAAAAAACCAAAACATAAAAAAAAAGAAGCAATATTGTAACAAATTCAATAAAGACTTTAAAAAATGGTCCACACCAAAAAAAATATGAACACTGGTTTATTTTGGGTAATTTGCCTAATATCAGAGTTAGAATGAAAACTGAGATAGTCCAATAATCACATTTATTTAGAATTATGTGCCAGGCATTGTGCTAAAACTTTACAAGTATTATGTCCTTTAATTTGTACCCTTAGCCGTGTGAGTTAGCCACAACTATAATTTCTAATTTATAGATGAGGAAACAAAGGTTTAGAGTTAAATGACTTATCGATAAGAGTTAAATGATTATCCCAAGTCCTATCAATTACTTATTTAAATCTAAATTTTTACAGTGTGTGCTTGATGAAATTCTCTTTTAGAAATGAAATTTCAATAACAAAGATTAGACTAAAATATAACATTTGCTTCTATTTTATTAAAATAGGCTAAAAATTGACCCGTTCTTACAATATTGTATTTCTCCTTCCGTATAAATCCTGCCACCTCAGATTTTTTTAAAAAATCTTATTGATTTTACCTGAATAAATTACTTACATTTGCACAACTTACTTTTTTAAAATTAATTAATTTATTTATTATTTTTGGCTGCATTGGGTCTTTGTGGCTGCACGCGGGCTTTCTCTAGTTGCAGCAAGAGGGGGCCGCTCTTTGTTGCGGTGCGCGGGCTTCTCATTGCAGTGGCTTCTCTTGTTACGGAGCACGGGCTCTAGGCATGCAGGCTTCAGTAGTTGTGGCACGCGGGCTCAGTAGTTGTGGCTTGTGGGCTGTAGAGCACAGGCTCAGTAGTTGTGGCGCACGGGTTTAGTTGCTCCGCGGCATGTGGGATCTCCCCAGACCAGGTCTCGAACCTGTGTCACCTGCATTGGCAGGTGGACACTTAACCACTGCGCCACCAAGGAAGTCCACAACTTACTCTTAAAACTGAAGGTTTAATTTGTTAAAAGTATTGAAAAAATAACAGTAAATGTTAATATGTGTTGACTTAAATAATAGCTTATTTATATAGCAAAACTCCATATGCTCTAACAATATGTAGTTAACAATTCTGTTTTAACAATGTGGGCCTATTTGGTTTATTTAAAAAAACACATTTTGAACAATGTTTATTCACTCCATGTGGTTTTCCACAAAAAAGTACTTTAATGTTAAAGATATTAAGAGCAGTTATATGACAAAAACTTTTCATGACCAAAAATGTTGTGTCAAACAAAATTTAACAACAGGCTTCTTTACCAAGGAACTTTTCAGAACATTCAATATGTTGATATGCATGATAAATCTTCAAGATGGAAATATGGCTAAAAAATCTTTTTTTTTTTTTTTTGGGCCGTGCCGCACGTGGGATCTTAGTTCCCCGACTAGGGTTTGAACCCACACGCCCTGCATCGGAAGCGCGGCATCTTAACCACTGGACCACCAGAGAAGTCCTAAGAATCCTTTATTTCTGGATCATTTTGCAGGACTAATGTTCTGTAAATTAATTTGGGAAATAGTGTTATAGTGACTCAGTCTAGTTAATCCATGTTAAAATTGATTAGGCACAGGCAATATCATATTGTCAACCTGTCCACAAAAAAAGTTAGTGACTTGCCAAAATGTATAATTTAGTAAGCCTTATCCCAATTTACAGTCCTTGATTTTTCTCCCTAGTTTTTATGCCAAGCTATGGAATATTTTTTGCCCTGGGGGAAAAAAACAGAAACTCTTAATTTTTTATTGAAATGTGGCTATTTGGGGGTCATTCATTAAACAAACATTTATTGAGTGCCTAGCCAAGCACTGTGTTGCTACTGAAACTACAAGAGTAGCTGGGGGAAAAGATATATTTTTTTAAAAGAGTAGGTATATTAAGAACATATTGATATGTATGTGTTAAGTCCTGCACAAACTACCAAGGAACAAATGAAGAAAGTCTCTGATTTATCACTTACTGTAAAAGTCTGCTTAGCCTATACCACTAGGACAAATTTTCTACTTAGAATTTAGATTACTTTTGATCATTAATCCCAAAAATGTTGGATTCTTTGGCCTATGATTATGAATATTATAATTTAATTTATCCATATTTTCTCTTTTAAAAATATTTCACACTTTTCTTTTAGTTTTGAAATCCTTCCTCATTAAAATATTTGGAGTAAAACCTTTATATTTTCTTCAAGATTCGTAATGCTTTTTTTTTTTTTATTGACGTATGGTTGATTTACAATGTGTTAGTTTCTGGTGTACAGCAAAGTGATTCAGTTATATGTAAATATATATATTCTTTTTCATATTCTTTTCCCTTACGGTTTATTACGGGACATTGAATATAGTTCTCGGTGCTATACAGTAAGACCTTGTTGTTCATCTATTTATATATAGTAGTTTGTATCTGCTAATTCAAACTCCTAATTTTTCCCTCTCCCACCCCCTTTCCATTTTGGTAACCATAAGTTTGTTTTCTATGTTTGTTAGTCTTTTTCTGTTTTGTAAATAAGTTCATTTGTATCATATTTTAGATTCCACATAAATTATATCATATGATATTTGTCTTTGTCTGACTTACTTCAATTAGTAGGATAATCTCTAAGTCTATCCATGTTCCTGCAAATGGCATTATTTCATTCCTTTTTATGGCTGAGTAGTATTCCATTGTGTATATGTACCACATCTTCTTTATCCATTCATCTGTCGATGGACATTTAGGTTTCCATGTCTTGGTTATTGTAAATAGTGCTGCTGTGAACATAGGGGTGCATGTATCTTTTTGAATAATAGTTTTGTCAGGTATATGCCCAGGAGTGGGATTGCTGGATTATGTGGTAGTTCTATTTTTAGTTTTTTGAGGAACCTCCATACTGTTTTCCATAGTGGCTGCACCAATTTACATTCCCACCAACAGTGTAAGAGGGTTCCATTTTCTCCATACCTTCTCCAGCATATGTTATTTGTAGACTTTTTAATGATGGCCATTCTGACTGGTGTGAAGTGGTACCTCATTGTAGTTTTGATCTGAATTTCTATAATGATTAGCAATGATGAGCATCTTTTCATGTGCCTATTGGCCATCTGTATGTCTTCTCTGGAGAAGTGTCTAGTTAGATCTTCTGCCCTTTTTTCAATTGGGTTGTTTGGGTTTTTTGTTATTGATTTGTATGAACTGTTTGTATATTTTGGAAGTTAAGCCCTCGTCAGTCACATCATTTGCAAATATTTTCTCCCAGTCCGTAGGTTGTCTTTTTGTTTTGTTTATGGTTTCCTTTGCTGTGCAAAAGCTTATAAGTTTGATTACGTCCCATTTGTTTATTTTTGCTTTTGTTTCTATTGCTGTGGGAGACTGATCTAAGAAAACATCGGTACGATTTATGTCAGAGAATGTTTTACCTATGTTCTCTTCTAGGAGTTTTATGGTGTCCTTAAATTTAAGTCTGTAAGCCATTTGGAGTTTATTTTTGTGTATGGTATGAGGGAGTGTTCTAACTTCATTGACTTACATGTGGCTGTCCAGCTTTACCAATACCACTTGCTAAAGATACTTTCTTTTCTCTATTGGATATTCTTGCGTCCTTTGTCAAAGATTAATTGACTGTAAGCGTGTGGACTGTCTTTCTGGGTTCTCTATTCTGTTCCATTAATCCATATTGTACTGCTTGATTTTCAACTCTACCTGTTTGAAATAGGTAGAATTTGGTATGTGGAAATGAGTGAGACACTGAATAGATTTTTTCAGATGTCCAGTCAGTTTTCATAGCACCATTTATTGAATAATTTCTCATCCCTGCTGTCTTGCTTTCAAAGTGATTGTACATGTGATGGATGATGAATACCGATTTGGGCATCTGTTGAGATGATCCTGTATATTTTCTGATTTAATTGATTGATATGATGTATTATATTTTATATTAATAAGTTCACATCTTTGCAATTCTGTTATGAGCATAATTATTATGGTGAATTCTTTAAATAATTATTGAATTGAGATTTTTAGTATTTAATTGAGGATTTTCTTTAGTGTCCATTTTAAGAAATT